>NC_084627.1:52057603-52785948 GCF_033978795.1 Nerophis ophidion | reverse complement strand
TAGTGGATTAATATTAAATATATGTTTAGTTTATTAAAATTAAATACATGTTTTTGTATAAATATTAAATACATGTTTAGTGTATGAATATTAAATACATGTTTAGTGTATAAATATCAAATACATGTTTAGTGTATAAATAATAACTAAATGTTTAGTGTATGAATATTAAATACATGTTCAGTGTATAAATATTAAATACATGTTTAGTGTAATAATATTAAATATATGTTTAGTTTATTATAATTAAATACATGTTTTTGTATTAATATTAAATACATTTTTAGTGTATTAATATTAAATACATGTTTAGTGTATGAATATTAAATACATGTTTAGTGTATGAATATTAAATTGTCATGCCCGGCTCTGCCGGTTAGTGTTTGGGGCACTTTGGTCCTCCGACCCGCGGGTGGAGCTGGTCTGTGAAGACATGCAACATCTCAGAGGGCTGCTGATTGGGCGGCCTATAAAAGGCCTCCCATCAGCATGCTCTCTCTCTCTCTCTCTCTCTCTCTCTCTCTCTCTCTCTCTCTTCTCTCTCTCTCTCTCTCTCTCTCTCTCTCTCTCTCTCTCTCTCTCTCTCTCTCTCTCTCTCTCTCTCTCTCTCTCTCTCTCTCTCTCTCTCTCTCTCTCTCTCTCTCTCTCTCTCTCTTCTCTCTCTCTCTCTCTCTCTCTCATGCTCTCTCTCTCTCTCTCATGCTCTCTCTCTCTCTCTCTCTCTCTCTCTCTCTCTCTCTCTCTCTCTCATCTCTCTCTCTCTCTCTCTCTCTCTCTCTCTCTCTCTCTCTCTTTCTCTCTCTCTCTCTCTCTCTCTCTCTCTCTCTCTCTCTCTCTCTCTCTCTCTCTCTCTCTCTCTCTCTCGTCCACAGGCACATTCGTTTGGTGACCGTATGGTCACGGCAACGACGGCCGGGATTAGCACCACACTTGCACCCTTTTGGGACAACACTCATTTACTGATACATTCCTTGGTTAATTCACATTACTGATCACTGATACATGTTGTAATAAAAGATCTGTTGGCTAAAATGTACAAATCGGTGTGGTCTCCCTTAATGTTACAGCCACTAACGAGCCAGTGGTTGTGACATATGGGGGCTCGTCCGATCTTTGGTAGTAACTTTAGGCTATGGTAATTCCTTCTACTGGCTATGGCAGCGTAGGAAGGTGCGTAGAGCTCTTTGTATTGAGTATTCCTTCTACTGGCTTTTGGAGCGTAGGAAGGTGAGTAGAGCTGAGTTACTAATTGTGAACTGCTGATAGTCAGTTGGGGCCTGTTATCAGTTAGTTAATTGGGGATCTACTGATTTGTACTTTTGAGGCTTTGTTTGACCGTGCAAGTGTAGGTAGACACTGAATTGTTTGTTCCAGCCATCTTGGTTTAGTTTCATTGCAGTTTGTAGCATTGCATTCAGCCTCTTAGGAGCTGTCGCCTTTATCCCCATCTAGTACGGGTTCTAGGTTCCTGCTGTCACAGAGCCTGGGCGAGGGCACCGCCTTGGAGAAACGGCTGAATCGGCTTTGTCGGGATGGTACGTCTCCACAGGTATTGGTGAGTAAATGATCCTCGTCCTCGGGCTCTGTGTGAAAATAGATTAGTCTAGTGGGGGGAAAATGTTTAGGGGGATGCTCCGAGGTTAGTTTGCTGTGTTAACATAACTGTAATGTTTTAGAGACCTGGTTGGATTGGTTGGAGAGAGAGAGCCTAGCGTAATTAGAGCTAGTTTTTGGTTGGGTTGTTTTTTCAGTAGTTTCATTGTTGGTTTGGTACAGTAGCCAGATTGGTACTGACGGCCTGGGTTGAGCAGGATGGAGGCTTTTGTGGAAGCACCATCTGAGAAATTGTTGTTTGCCCTTAATAAGGAACAGTTGTTGCAATTGGCAGAAAAGTATGGCATGGAATTGTCATCAGCCATTAGAACTGGTAAGAAGGGACCCTTGCGTGACTCCATTCACGAGTTTTTGTGTGAGCAGAGCATTTTGCCTTCAGGAAAAGGTGGTGACGCTCATGTGAAGGGTATGTCAGAGCCTATGCAGTCAGAGAGGGTAGGCATACTGACTTTTGAGCAACAAAAAGAGATGAAGGCACTTGAATTTGAGTGGGCGCAACAGGCTAAGGAGAAAGAACGTCTTTTTGAACTGGAAAAAATCAAATTAGAACGAGAATTGCAACAGCAAGCAGATATGGAGAGACTCAAATTTGAAAAAGAAATGGATTTGAAAAAAGGTGAAATGGACCTTACAGTACAGCTTGAGAAAATTAAAATTGAACAGGATCGTTTGAAACTAATGTCAGAAGGTAAGATTAGTGGAAATCTGTCCGGGTCAAGTATGGATAGCATGGTAAAGTATGTTCCAAAGTTTGACGAACGTGACCCAGACGTGTTTTTCTCACTGTTTGAACAGATGGCCTCTGACAAAAAGTGGAGTGAAGAGGATAGAACGGTGCTTTTGCAAACTGTACTAGTAGGACGCGCACGGGAGGCATACTTGGCATTAACACCTGTTGATAGGCACAAGTATGCTGAGGTGAAAAAAGCGGTCTTGAAATGTTATGAACTGAATCCAGAAGCTTACAGACAACGTTTCAGAAACTGGCGTAAACGTGATAATCAGACCCATGCTGAAGTGGCAAGAGAGTTGAGTACTTATTTTAACCGGTGGCTCACTTCAGAGTCTGTCTCAACTTACGAAAATTTGCGTGATTTGTTGATTTTGGAGCAGTTTAAGAACATTGTACCAGATCGAATTGCAACCTACATTAATGAGCAAAAGGCAAAGTCAGTGGAGGAGGCAGCCTCGCTTGCTGATACCTTTGTGTTGACTCATAAACGTAAGCCTTACAGCAGTCCTCCACGGTATAATAGCCACCAACGTTATGATCCTGCTCGTTCTCCTCCACAACGTTCTCCTCCTCGTTATGGTCGTAGTTCAAATCGATCCAATTATGGCAATTCCAGTAATGTTCCTAAATTTGATAATGGAAGTAGCAAATCTCGCCCAAGCCCGACGGATAAATGTCATTACTGTTTGCAGGAGGGACATTGGAAAAAGGACTGCCCGCTGTTGAAAGGCCGTAAATCTAATGCCAAGGTAGCTGGGTGTGTTTCTGTTGTGCATCCAGTTGATTTTGGCGTCTCTGATCTAACACCGTTACCTCGTTTGGAAGTTCATTGTGAGCAAGTGATTGAAGATGGTGCATCTGTGTCAGACGAGCAGACGAAATCAGTAGAGTCAGCTGCGTCTGATTTCGCTCCATTCATTAGTGATGGCTGGGTGTCATTGGTTGGAGAGACACAAAAAGTTCCAGTTAAAATCTTAAGAGACACTGGGGCATCTGAGAGTTTCATTTCTGGAGCAGTTTTGCCATTTTCCACAGCATCTGACACTGGGAAATGTGTTTTGATTAGAGGAATAGGCATGCAGTCATTTTCTGTACCGTTGCACAAAATTCACTTGTGTTCAGGATTTGTGAATGGGGAGGTGACTATTGCTGTGAGACCGTCTCTGCCTATGCAGGATATCCATGTAATTCTGGGGAACAATTTGGGTGGGTGTTTAGTTTCTCCACCTCCAGTTGTTACACCTGTACCGCTATCTGCAGAGGAGCCAGACGCGTGTTGTCAAGAATTCCCAGAAGTGTTTACTGCTTGTGCTGTGACTAGGGCAATGTCTCGCACGCAGGCGCAATCGTCGGATGTGTCCAAATCTGTGCCTATTTTTGTTCCTGAGCTGCCCGAACCTCTGTCATGTCAAGATTTAATTGAGGCACAAAAGAATGATCAGAGCTTTGAGAAATATTTTTCCTTAGTTTCTACTGATCCAACGATGGGTTACTTCATTCAGAATGGCGTTTTGCTGCATACGTGGTTGCCAGGTGTTGATCCTGAAGTGGCAGGTCAGGTGATTCAAGTGATGGTACCTGACAAATACCGTGATTTGATTTTGAGAACAGCCCATGGAGCAGAGTCTGGGCATTTTGGAGTTAAGAAAACCTACCGACGTCTTTTGGAACATTTTTACTGGCCACGGATGAAACGCCATGTATCTAGATTTGTCAAAGCATGTCATGTTTGCCAGGTTGCGAAACAGAGTACTCCCATTAAACCTGCACCACTTCAACCTATTCCGTCTGTTGGCACACCATTTGAGCATCTCATTATTGATTGTGTTGGTCCACTACCCCCTTCGAAATCTGGTTGTGTGTACCTCTTTACCATCATGTGCCAGGCCACTCGGTATCCAGCAGCGTATGCCTTGAGAACAATTACCACAAGGTCAATATTGAAATGTTTGTCTAAATTCATTTCTGTCTTTGGCATTCCAAAGGTAATTCAGAGCGACAGAGGGTCTAACTTTACCTCCAGAACATTTGCTGCAGCGTTGAAGTCGATGCAGGTGAAGCACAATTTGAGCAGCGCGTATCACGCACAGAGTCAGGGGGCATTGGAGCGCTGGCATGCCACGTTGAAGTCTCTCTTGCGCGCTTACTGTGTTGAGATGCGGAGAGATTGGGAGGAGGCGTTGCCATGGCTCTTGTTGTCTGCGCGTGGTGTAGTTCAAGAAAGCACTGGTTTTAGTCCAAATGACCTAGTCTTTGGCCACAAAGTCCGGACCTCACTGTCTGTTTTAAATGCCAATCTGGATCTGCAGAACACTCCCGTCAGTTTCACTGAGTATGTAGATGGTTTTCGTCGTAGGCTGTTGCTTGCATGGAAAGAGGCAACCGAGCATTTGACTAAAGCTCAGGTCAAAATGAAGCTGCGTTATGACCATAAAGCGAAGATCAGAGTTTTCAATCCAGGTGATCAAGTTTTAGCTTTGCTGCCCAACCCGGGGTCACCATTTACAGCAAAATACTCTGGTCCATTTACGGTTATGAGCCAAGTGTCAGATCTCAATTATTTACTGTCAACTCCTGATCGTAAACGATCACAGCAACTGTGTCATGTGAATTTACTCAAGCCTTACCACTCTGCAGGTTCCGACAAGGCGGGTGGGATTGCTGCGAGTCCAGTGGGTCTAGCCGTTGGGGTTGGGGAACCGCTCAACTGGCAGGAGGTGGCAGCTTGGGATGAAGTGCGCGCACCTGATGATTCAGTGTTACACGGGCGCTTGGATAATACTCAGCAGTTAAAGGAGCTAAATAGTCTCCTCGGTCATTTAAGTGAGGTACAGCGTAAACAGTTGTCGGATTTGATTTTTGAGTTTTTGCCTTTGTTTTCCGACACTCCAACCTGTACCACACTAATTGAACATGACATTGACACACAGGGTGCCCGCCCAATACGACAAAGATTTTATCGAGTGGCTCCCGATAAACAGAAGAGTATGGAGGACAGTGTGCAGTATCTGCTTGATCATGGTCTCGCCAAGCCATCTTACTCCAGTTGGGCATCGCCATGTCTACTGGTGAAAAAGTCAGATAACACCTATAGATTCTGTACAGATTATAGGAAAGTAAATGCTGTGACTAGACCAGATTCTTTTCCATTGCCACGTATCGAGGACTGTGTGGATCAGGTTGGGAGTGCTCGTTATGTCAGCAAATTTGATTTATTGAAAGGTTACTATCAAGTGCCTTTGACGCAGAGAGCGCAGGAGATATCTGCATTCATTACCTCTTCCGGTTTGTACTCGTATACTCGAATGAGCTTCGGTTTGCGGAATGCTCCTGCAACCTTCCAACGGCTCATGAATAGGATCGTTGGGGGGCTGCAGGGGTGCGCGGTTTATTTGGACGACGCCGTTTGTCATTCAGACAGTTGGGACGAACATTTGGCTCGTATTCGAGCGCTTTTCCAGAGGTTGGTGGCAGCAAACCTCACAGTAAATTTAGCGAAATGCGAGTTTGCGCGTGCCACAGTCGTCTATTTGGGTAAAGTAGTCGGCCAGGGGATGGTGCGGCCCGTTAACGCAAAGGTGGCAGCTATTGATAATTTCCCTGTGCCGGCGACGAAGAAAGAACTTATGCGCTTTTTGGGTATGATCGGGTACTACCGCAAGTTTTGCTGCAATTTTTCAACTGTTGTATCTCCTCTGACCAATTTGTTGAAGGGTGGCGCCAAATTCATTTGGTCGGAGGAGTGTCAGCAGGCTTTCCAGAATGCAAAGCTTTTGTTAACATCAGCTCCTGGCTGCACCCAAACTGGATCTGCCATTCCAGCTGCAGGTGGATGCAAGCCAGGTGGGAGCAGGTGCGGTCCTCCTGCAGGCTGATGATGATGGAGTAGCCAGACCGGTTTGCTATTTTTCAAAAAAATTCAACAAATACCAATTTAATTATTCAGTGATTGAAAGGAAGCATTAGCATTGATTTGGGCATTGCAACACTTTGAAGTCTATGTGGAGGGGGTCTCCATCCAATTGTGGTCTACTCAGATCACAACCCTCTCACTTTTCTGCAGTCTTTCAAAGGGTCCACCAACCAGCGCCTGTTGCGCTGGGCACTGTTTCTGCAGCCATTCCACCTGTTGATCCGCCATATTCGCGGGGTGGAAAATGTAATGGCTGATGCGCTCTCTCGGGCTCTGGACCAGGAGGTCTAATCATCTCCACTCACTCCTAACCTGCGGTTTTTCTCTGTTTCCCTTAAAGGTCGCTGTCCGGGTACCAGGATTTGCTGGGTGCAGGGAAGGTCGGAGGGGAAGGAGGGTGTTTGGGATGGTTTGGGTTCTGGTTGGTCTGGGGTGGAGGGGAGGTGCGTCAGTGGGACTAGAATATAGCTACTTGGGCTACTGTAGTTTTTTGTTTCTATTTTTGATGGTGCTTCAGAGACCCAGTTAACACGGGTCTCTGTTTTTAAGGGGGGGGATGTCATGCCCGGCTCTGCCGGTTAGTGTTTGGGGCACTTTGGTCCTCCGACCCGCAGGTGGAGCTGGTCTGTGAAGACGTGCAACATCTCAGAGGGCTGCTGATTGGGCGGCCTATAAAAGGCCTCCCATCAGCATGCTCTCTCTCTCTCTCTCTCTCGTCCCACAGGCACATTCGTTTGGTGACCGTATGGTCACGGCAACGACGGCCGGGATTAGCACCACACTTGCACCCTTTTGGGACAACACTCATTTACTGATACATTCCTTGTTAATTCACATTACTGATCACTGATACATGTTGTAAAATAAAAGATCTGTTGGCTAAAATGTACAAATCGGTGTGGTCTCCCTTAATGTTACAGCCACTAACGAGCCAGTGGTTGTGACAATATTAATACACTAAACATGTATTTAATATTCATACACTAAAACATGTATTTAATATTAATACACTAAATATGTATTTATTATATATCCACTAAACATGTATTTAATATTAATACACTGAACATGTTTTTAATAATCATATACCAAACATATATGTAATTATATACTAATCAAATATTTAATATTCATACAGTAAACATGTATTTATTATCCTCTAAATAAGGCACACTTGGAAATAATGAATTTCTTTATGCGTGCAGTTAAGGCAGAAGTCACAGGAGGGCGCACGTTCCCTCTTAATAAGTCCGGTCCTCTCCGTCTCTCTCTCTCTCTTTTTCCTTTTTTTTTGTTTCTTTTATTTTTTTTTACATAAGTTTGGTTTCTCATACACTTATATTTATACACTAAACATGTATTTAATATTAATACACTAAACATGTATTTAATATTTATACAATAAACATGTATTTAATATTTATACACTAAACATGTATTTAATATTAATACAAAAACATGTATTTAATTTTAATAAACTAAACATATATTTAATATTAATACACTAAACATGTATTTAATATTTATACACTGAACATGTATTTAATATTCATACACTAAACATTTAGTTATTATTTATACACTAAACATGTATTTAATATTAATACACTAAACATGTATTTAATATTAATACACTAAACATGTATTTAATATTAATACACTAAACATGTATTTAATATTTATACAATAAACATGTATTTAATATTTATACACTAAACATGTATTTAATATTAATACAAAAACATGTATTTAATTTTAATAAACTAAACATATATTTAATATTAATACACTAAACATGTATTTAATATTTATACACTGAACATGTATTTAATATTCATACACTAAACATTTAGTTATTATTTATACACTAAACATGTATTTAATATTAATACACTAAACATGTATTTAATATTAATACACTAAACATGTATTTAATATTAATACACTAAACATGTATTTAATATTTATACACTAATCATGTATTTAATATTAATACACTAATCATGTATTTAATATTTATACACTAAATATGTATTTAATATGTATACACTTATCATGTATTTAATATGTATACACTAAATATGTATTTAATATTCATACATTAAAAATGTATTTAATATTCATACACTAAACATGTATTTAATATTCATACATTAAACATGTATTTAATATTTATACACTAAACATGTATTTAATATTCGTACACGAAACATGTATTTAATATTTATATGCTAAACATGTATTTAATATTCATACATTAAACATGAATATAATATTCATACACTAAACATGTATTTAATATTTATACACTAAACATGTATTTAATATTTATACACTAAATATGTATTTAATATTCATACACTAAACATGTATTTAATATTCATACACTAAACATGTTTTTAATATTAATACAAAAACATGTATTTAATTTTAATAAACTAAACATATATTTAATATTAATACACTAAACATGTATTTAATATTAATACAAAAACATGTATTTAGTTTTAATAAACTAAACACATATTTAATATTAATACACTAAACATGTATTAAATATTCATACACTAAACATGTATTTAATATTCATTCAATAAAGATGTAGTTATTATTCTTACACTTAATATGTATTTAATATTAATACAAAAACATTTATTTAATTTTAATAAACTAAACATATATTTAATATTAATACACTAAACATGTATTTAATATTGTTACACTAAACGTGTATTTACTATTTATACACTAAACGTGTATTTAATATTAATACACTAAACATGTATTTAATATTAATACACTAAACATGTATTTAATATTTATACACTAAAAGTGTATTTAATATTTATACACAAAACATGTATTTATTATTAATACACTAAACATGTATTTAATATTTATACACTAAACATGCATTTAATATTCATACACTAAACATGTATTTAATATTCATACACTAAACATGTATTTAATATTAATACACTGAACATGTATTTAATATTCATAAACTAAACATGTATTTAATATTCATACACTAAATGTGTATTTAATATTCATACACTAAACATGTATTTAATATTAATACAAAAACATGTATTTAATTTTAATAAACTAAACATATATTTAATATTTATACACTAAACATGTACTTAACATTTATTGACTAAACATGTATTTAATATTAATACACTAAACATGTATTTAATATTAATACACTAAACATGTATTTAATATTAATACGAAAACATGTATTTAATTTTAATAAACTAAACATATATTTAATATTAATAAACTAAACATGTATTTAATATTAATACAAAAACATGTATTTAATTTTAATAATCTAAACACATATTTAATATTAATACACTAAACATGTATTAAATATTCATACACTAAACATGTATTTAATATTCATTCAATAAACATGTATTTAATATTCATACACTAAACATGTATTTAATATTTATACAAAAACATGTATTTAATTTTAATAAACTAAACGTATATTTAATATTAATACACTAAACATGTATTCAATATTTATACACTAAACATGTATTTAATATTCATACACTAAACATGTAGTTATTATTAATACACTAAACATGTATTTATTATTAATACAGTAAACATGTATTTAATATTAATACACTAAACATGTATTTAATATTAATACAAAAACATGTATTTAATTTTAATAAACTAAATATATATTTAATATTAATACACTAAACATGTATTTAATATTCATAAACTAAACATGTATTTAACATTTATACACTAAACATGTATTTAATATTCATACACTAAACATGTATTTAATTTTTAATAAACTAAACATATATTTAATATTAATACACTAAACATGTATTTAATATTTATACACTAAACATGTATTTAATATTCATACACTAAACATGTAGTAATTATTCATACACTAAACATGTATTTAATATTAATACAGTAAACATGTATTAAATATTTATACACTAAACATGTATTTAATATTCATTCAATAAACATGTAGTTATTATTCTTACACTTAATATGTATTTAATATTAATACAAAAACATGTATTTAATTTTAATAAACAAAATATATATTTAATATTAATACGCTAAACATGTATTTAATGTTTTTACACTAAATGTGTATTTAATATTCATACACTAAAAGTGTATTTAATATTCATACACTAAACATGTGTTTAATATTAATACACTAAACATGTAGTTATTATTCATACACTAAACATGTATTTAATATTTATACACTAAACATGTATTTAATATTAATACACTAAATATGTATTTATTATTAATCCACTAAACATGTATTTAATATTCATAAACTAAATGTATATTTAATATTAATACACTAAACATGTATTTAATATTAATACACTAAACATGTATTTAATATTTTTACACTAAACATGTATTTAATATTCTTACACTAAACATGTATTTAATATTCATACACTAAACATGTATTTAATATTAATACAAAAACATGTATTTAATTGCAATAAACTAAACATATATTTAATATTATTACACTAAACATGTATTTAATATTTATACACTGAACATGTATTTAATATTCATACAATAAACATGTAGTTATTATTTATACACTAAACATGTATTTAATATTAATACACTAAACATGTATTTAATATTAATACACTAAACATGTATTTAATATTAATACACTAAATATGTATTTAATATTTATACACTAATCATGTATTTAATATTAATACACTAATCATGTATTTAATATTCATACACTAAATATGTATTTAATATTTATACACTTAACATGTATTTAATATTTATACACTAAATATGTATTTAATATTCATACATTAAAAATGTATTTAATATTCATACACTAAACATGTATTTAATATTTATACATTGAACATGTATTTAATATTTATACACTAAACATGTATTTAATATTCATACATTAAAATGTATTTAATATTCATACACTAAACATGTATTTAATATTCGTACACTAAACATGTATTTAATATTAATACACTAAACATGTTTTTAATATTCATAAACTGAACATGTATTTAATATTCATACACTAAACGTGTATTTAATATTCATACACTAAACATGTATTTAATATTAATACAAAACATGTATTTAAGTTTAATAAACTAAACATATATTTAATATTAATACACAAAACATGTAATAAATATTTATACACTAAACATTTATTTAATATTCATTCAATAAACATGTAGTTATTATTCTTACACTTAATATGTATTTAATATTAATACAAAAACATGTATTTAATTTTAATAAACTAATCATATATTTTATATTAATACACTAAACATGTATCTAATATTTTTACACTAAACGTGTATTTAATATTTATACACAAAAAGTGTATTTAATATTAATACACTAAACATGTATTTAATATTAATACACTAAACATGTATTTAATATTTATACACTAAACATGTAGTTATTATTTATACACTAAACATGTATTTAATATTAATACACTAAACATGTATTTAATATTTATACACTAAACATGTATTTAATATTAATACACTAAACATGTATTTAATATTTATACACTAAACATGTATTTAATATTCATAAACTAAACATGTATTTAACATTTATACGCTAAACATGTATTTAATATTCATACACTAAACATGTAGTTATTATTTATACACTAAACATGTATTTAATATTCATAAACTAAACATGTATTTAACATTTATACACTAAACATGTATTTAATATTCATACACTAAACATGTAGTTATTATTTATACACTAAACATGTATTTAATATTAATACACTAAACATGTTTTTAATATTCATAAACTGAACATGTATTTAATATTCATACACTAAACGTGTATTTAATATTCATACACTAAACATGTATTTAATATTAATACAAAACATGTATTTAAGTTTAATAAACTAAACATATATTTAATATTAATACACAAAACATGTATTAAATATTCATACACTAAACATTTATTTAATATTCATTCAATAAACATGTAGTTATTATTCTTACACTTAATATGTATTTAATATTAATACAAAAACATGTATTTAATTTTAATAAACTAATCATATATTTAATATTAATACACTAAACATGTAGTTAATATGTTTACACTAAACATGTATTTAATATTTGTACACTAAAAGTGTATTTAATATTAATACACTAAACATGTATTTAATATCAATACACTAAACATGTATTTAATATTTATACAGTAAACATGTGTTGAATATTCATACACTAAACATGTATTTAATATTTATACACTAAACATGTATTTAATATTAATACAAAAACATGTATTTAATTTTAATTAACTAAACATATATTTAATATTATTACACTAAACATGTATTTAATATTTATACACTGAACATGTATTTAATAGTTATTAACTAATCATGTATTTAATATTAATACACTAATCATGTATTTAATATTCATACACTAAACATGTATTTAATATTTATACACTAAACATGTATTTAGTATTCATACACTAAACATGTATTTAATATTTATACACTACACATGTATTTAATATTTATACACTAAACATGTATTTAATATTTATACACTAAACATGTATTTAATATTAATACAAAAACATGTATTTAATTTTAATTAACTAAACATATATTTAATATTATTACACTAAACATGTATTTAATATTTATACACTGAACATGTATTTAATAGTTATTAACTAATCATGTATTTAATATTAATACACTAAACATGTATTTAATATTCATACACTAAACATGTATTTAATATGTATACACTAAATATGTATTTAATATTCATACACTAAACATGTATTTAATATTAATACACTGAACATGTATTTAATAATCACATACTAAACGAATATGTAATCATATACTAATCATATATTTAATATTCATTTAGTAAACATGTATTTATTATCCTCTAAATAAGGCACACTTGGAAATAATGAATTTCTTTATGCGTGCAGTTGCGGCAGAAGTCCACAGGAGGGCGCACGTTCCCTCTTAATAAGTCCGGTCCTCTCCGTCTCTCTATCTCTCTTTTTCCTTTTTTTTGTTTCTTTTATTTTGTTTTACATAAGTTTGGTTTCTCATACACTTATATTTATACACTAAACATGTATTTAATATTAATACACTAAACATGTATTTAATATTTAGACACTAAACATGTCTTTAATATTAGTACAAAAACATGTATTCAATTTTAATAAACTAAACATATATTTAATATTAATACACTAAACGTGTATTTAATATTAATACAAAAACATGTATTTAATTTTAATAAACTAAACATATATTTAATATTAATACACTAAACATGTATTAAATATTCATACACTAAACATTTATTTAATATTCATTCAATAAACATGTAGTTATTATTCTTACACTTAATATGTATTTAATATTAATACAAAAACATGTATTTAATTTTAATAAACTAATCATATATTTAATATTAATACACTAAACATGTAGTTAATATTTTTACACTAAACGTGTATTTAATATTTATACACTAAAAGTGTATTTAATATTAATACACTAAACATGTATTTAATATTTATACACTAAACATGTAGTTATTATTTATACACTAAACATGTATTTAATATTAATACACTAAACATGTATTTAATATTTATACACTAAACATGTATTTAATATTAATACACTAAACATGTATTTAATATTTATACACTAAACATGTATTTAATATTCATAAACTAAACATGTATTTAACATTTATACGCTAAACATGTATTTAATATTCATACACTAAACATGTAGTTATTATTTATACACTAAACATGTATTTAATATTCATAAACTAAACATGTATTTAACATTTATACACTAAACATGTATTTAATATTCATACACTAAACATGTAGTTATTATTTATACACTAAACATGTATTTAATATTAATACACTAAACATGTATTTAATATTTATACACTAAACATGTATTTAATATTAATACACAGAATATGTATTTGTTATATATCCACTAAACATGTTTTTAATATTCATAAACTGAACATGTATTTAATATTCATACACTAAACGTGTATTTAATATTCATACACTAAACATGTATTTAATATTAATACAAAACATGTATCTAAGTTTAATAAACTAAACATATATTTAATATTAATACACTAAACATGTATTAAATATTCATACACTAAACATGTATTTAATATTCATTCAATAAACATGTAGTTATTATTCTTACACTTAATATGTATTTAATATTAATACAAAAACATGTATTTAATTTTAATAAACTAATCATATATTTAATATTAATACACAAAAAATTTAGTTAATATGTTTACACTAAACGTGTATTTAATATTTATACACTAAAAGTGTATTTAATATTAATACACTAAACATGTATTTAATATTAATACACTAAACATGTATTTAATATTTATACAGTAAACATGTATTGAATATTCATACACTAAACATGTATTTAATATTCATACACTAAACATGTATTTAATATTTACACACTAAACATGTATTTAATATTAATACAAAAACATGTATTTAATTTTAATAAACTAAACATATATTTAATATTATTACACTAAACATGTATTTAATATTTATACACTGAACATGTATTTAATAGTTATTAACTAATCATGTATTTAATATTAATACACTAATCATGTATTTAATATTCATACACTAAATATGTATTTAATATTCATACACTTAACATGTATTTAATATTTATTCACGAAACATGTATTTAATATTTATACACTAAACATGTATTTAATATTCATACATTAAAAATGTATTTAATATTCATTCACTAAACATGTATTTAATATTCATACATTAAACATGTATTTAATATTCATACACTAAACATGTATTTAATATTCGTACACGAAACATGTATTTAATATTTATACACTAAACATGTATTTAATATTCATACATTAAACATGTATTTAATATTCATACACTAAACATGTATTTGATATTTATACACTAAACATGTATTTAATATTCATACACTAAACATTCATTTAATATTTATACAAAAACATGTATTTAATTTTAATAAACTAAACATATATTTAATATTAATACACTAAACATGGATTTAATATTTATACACTAAACATGTAGTTATTATTTATACACTAAACATGTATTTAATATTAATACAGTAAACATGTATTTAATATTAATACATTAAACATGTATTTAATATTAATACAAAAACTTGTATTTCATTTTAATAAACTAAATATATGTTTTTATTAATACACTAAACATGTATTTAATATTCATACACTAAACATGCATTTAATATTCATACACTAAACATGTATTTAATATTATACACTAAACATGCATTTAATATTCATACACTAAATATGTATTTAATATTCATACACTAAACATGTATTTAATATTAATACACCGAACATGTATTTAATAATCATATACTAAACGTATATGTAATCATATACTAATCATATATTTAATATTCATTTAGTAAACATGTATTTATTATCCTCTAAATAAGGCACACTTGGAAATAATGAATTTCTTTATGCGTGCAGTTGCGGCAGAAGTCCACAGGAGGGCGCACGTTCCCTCTTAATAAGTCCGGTCCTCTCCGTCTCTCTATCTCTCTTTTTCCTTTTTTTTTTGTTTCTTTTATTTTTTTTTACATAAGTTTGGTTTCTCATACACTTATATTTATACACTAAACATGTATTTAGTATTAATACACTAAACATGTATTTAATATTTATACACTAAACATGTATTTAATATTAGTACAAAAACATGTATTTAATTTTAATAAACTAAACATATATTTAATATTAATACACTAAACATGTATTCAATATTAATACAAAAACATGTATTTAAGTTTAATAAACTAAACATATATTTAATATTAATACACAAAACATGTATTAAATATTCATACACTAAACATTTATTTAATATTCATTCAATAAACATGTAGTTATTATTCTTACACTTAATATGTATTTAATATTAATACAAAAATATGTATTTAATTTTAATAAACTAATCATATATTTAATATTAATACACTAAACATGTAGTTAATATGTTTACACTAAACATGTATTTAATATTTGTACACTAAAAGTGTATTTAATATTAATACACTAAACATGTATTTAATATCAATACACTAAACATGTATTTAATATTTATACAGTAAACATGTGTTGAATATTCATACACTAAACATGTATTTAATATTTATACACTAAACATGTATTTAATATTAATACAAAAACATGTATTTAATTTTAATTAACTAAACATATATTTAATATTATTACACTAAACATGTATTTAATATTTATACACTGAACATGTATTTAATAGTTATTAACTAATCATGTATTTAATATTAATACACTAATCATGTATTTAATATTCATACACTAAACATGTATTTAATATTTATACACTAAACATGTATTTAGTATTCATACACTAAACATGTATTTAATATTTATACACTACACATGTATTTAATATTTATACACTAAACATGTATTTAATATTTATACACTAAACATGTATTTAATATTAATACAAAAACATGTATTTAATTTTAATTAACTAAACATATATTTAATATTATTACACTAAACATGTATTTAATATTTATACACTGAACATGTATTTAATAGTTATTAACTAATCATGTATTTAATATTAATACACTAAACATGTATTTAATATTCATACACTAAACATGTATTTAATATGTATACACTAAATATGTATTTAATATTCATACACTAAACATGTATTTAATATTAATACACTGAACATGTATTTAATAATCACATACTAAACGAATATGTAATCATATACTAATCATATATTTAATATTCATTTAGTAAACATGTATTTATTATCCTCTAAATAAGGCACACTTGGAAATAATGAATTTCTTTATGCGTGCAGTTGCGGCAGAAGTCCACAGGAGGGCGCACGTTCCCTCTTAATAAGTCCGGTCCTCTCCGTCTCTCTATCTCTCTTTTTCCTTTTTTTTGTTTCTTTTATTTTGTTTTACATAAGTTTGGTTTCTCATACACTTATATTTATACACTAAACATGTATTTAATATTAATACACTAAACATGTATTTAATATTTAGACACTAAACATGTCTTTAATATTAGTACAAAAACATGTATTCAATTTTAATAAACTAAACATATATTTAATATTAATACACTAAACGTGTATTTAATATTAATACAAAAACATGTATTTAATTTTAATAAACTAAACATATATTTAATATTAATACACTAAACATGTATTAAATATTCATACACTAAACATTTATTTAATATTCATTCAATAAACATGTAGTTATTATTCTTACACTTAATATGTATTTAATATTAATACAAAAACATGTATTTAATTTTAATAAACTAATCATATATTTAATATTAATACACTAAACATGTAGTTAGTATTTTTACACTAAACGTGTATTTAATATTTATACACTAAAAGTGTATTTAATATTAATACACTAAACATGTATTTAATATTTATACACTAAACATGTAGTTATTATTTATACACTAAACATGTATTTAATATTAATACACTAAACATGTATTTAATATTTATACACTAAACATGTATTTAATATTAATACACTAAACATGTATTTAATATTTATACACTAAACATGTATTTAATATTCATAAACTAAACATGTATTTAACATTTATACGCTAAACATGTATTTAATATTCATACACTAAACATGTAGTTATTATTTATACACTAAACATGTATTTAATATTCATAAACTAAACATGTATTTAACATTTATACACTAAACATGTATTTAATATTCATACACTAAACATGTAGTTATTATTTATACACTAAACATGTATTTAATATTAATACACTAAACATGTATTTAATATTTATACACTAAACATGTATTTAATATTAATACACAGAATATGTATTTGTTATATATCCACTAAACATGTATTTAATATTATACACTAAACATGCATTTAATATTCATACACTAAATATGTATTTAATATTCATACACTAAACATGTATTTAATATTAATACACTGAACATGTATTTAATAATCATATACTAAACGTATATGTAATCATATACTAATCATATATTTAATATTCATTTAGTAAACATGTATTTATTATCCTCTAAATAAGGCACACTTGGAAATAATGAATTTCTTTATGCGTGCAGTTGCGGCAGAAGTCCACAGGAGGGCGCACGTTCCCTCTTAATAAGTCCGGTCCTCTCCGTCTCTCTATCTCTCTTTTTCCTTTTTTTTTTGTTTCTTTTATTTTTTTTTACATAAGTTTGGTTTCTCATACACTTATATTTATACACTAAACATGTATTTAGTATTAATACACTAAACATGTATTTAATATTTATACACTAAACATGTATTTAATATTAGTACAAAAACATGTATTTAATTTTAATAAACTAAACATATATTTAATATTAATACACTAAACATGTATTCAATATTAATACAAAAACATGTATTTAATTTTAATAAACTAAACATATATTTAATATTAATACACTAAACATGTATTAAATATTCATACACTAAACATTTATTTAATATTCATTCAATAAACATGTAGTTATTATTCTTACACTTAATATGTATTTAATATTAATACAAAAACATGTATTTAATTTTAATAAACTAATCATATATTTAATATTAATACACTAAACATGTATTTAATATTTTTACACTAAACGTGTATTTAATATTTATACACTAAAAGTGTATTTAATATCAATACACTGAACATGTATTTAATATTAATACACTAAACGTGTATTTAATATTTATACACTAAACATGAATTTAATATTCATACATTAAACATGTATTTAATATTTATACACTAAACATGTATTTAATATTTATACACTAAACATGTATTTAATATTCATAAACTAAACATGTATTTAACATTTATACACTAAACATGTATTTAATATTCATACACTAAACATGTAGTTATTATTTATACACTAAACATGTATTTAATATTCATAAACTAAACATGTATTTAACATTTATACACTAAACATGTATTTAATATTCATACACTAAACATGTATTTAATATTTATACACTAAACATGTATTTATTATTAGTACAAAATCATGTATTTAATTTTAATAAACTAAACATATATTTGATATTAATACACTAAACATGTATTTAATATTAATACAAAAATATGTATTTAATTTGAATAAACTAAACATATATTTAATATTAATACACTAAACATGTATTAAATATTCATACACTGAACATGTATTTAATATTTATACACTAAACATGTATTTAATATTAATACAAAAACATGTATTTAATTTTAATAAACTAAACATATATTTAATATTATTACACTGAACATGTATTTAATATTCATACACTAAACATGTAGTTATTATTTATACACTAAACATGTATTTAATATTAATACACTAAACATGTATTTAATATTAATACACTAAACATGTATTTAATATTTATACAGTAAACATGTATTGAATATTAATAAACTAAACATGTATTTAATATTCATACACTAAACATGTATTTAATATTCATACACTAAACATGTATTTAATATTAATACACTAAACATGTATTTAATATTTATACACTAAACATGTATTTAATATTAATACAAAAACATGTATTTAATTTTAATAAACTAAACATTTATTTAATATTATTACACTAAACATGTATTTAATATTTATACACTGAACATGTATTTAATATTCATACACTAAACATTTAGTTATTATTTATACACTAAACATGTATTTAATATTAATACACTAATCATGTATTTAATATTTATACACTAAATATGTATTTAATATTTATACATTAAACATGTATTTAATATTAATACAAAAACATGTATTTAATTTTAATAAACTAAACATATATTTAATATTATTACACTAAACATGTATTTAATATTCATACATTAAATATGTATTTAATATTTATACACTAAACATGTATTTAATATTTATACACTAAACATGTATTTAATATTCATACATTAAACATATATTTAATATTCATACACTAAACATGTATTTAATATTTATACACTAAACATGTATTTAATATTCATACACGAAACATGTATTTAATATTTATACACTAAACATGTATTTAATATTCATACATTAAACATATATTTAATATTCATACACTAAACATGTATTTAATATTTATACACTAAACATGTATTTAATATTCATACACTAAACATGTATTTAATATTTATACACTAAATATGTATTTAATATTCATACACTAAACATGTATTTAATATTAATACACTGAACATGTATTTAATAATCATATACTAAACGTATATGTAATCATATACTAATCATATATTTAATATTCATTTAGTAAACATGTATTTATTATCCTCTAAATAAGGCACACTTGGAAATAATGAATTTCTTTATGCGTGCAGTTGCGGCAGAAGTCCACAGGAGGGCGCACGTTCCCTCTTAATAAGTCCGGTCCTCTCCGTCTCTCTATCTCTCTTTTTCCTTTTTTTTGTTTCTTTTATTTTTTTTACATAAGTTTGGTTTCTCATACACTTATATTTATACACTAAACATGTATTTAATATTCATACACTAAACATGTATTTAATATTTAGACACTAAACGTGTATTTAATATTAATACAAAAACATGTAGCACGGCTTCACGGTGGCAGAGGGGTTAGTGCGTCTGCCTCACATTACGAAGTTCCTGCAGTCCTGGGTTCAAATCCAGGCTCGGGAGCTTTCTGTGTGGAGTTTGCATGTTCTCCCCGTGAATGCGTGGGTTCCCTCCGGGTACTCCGGCTTCCTCCCACTTCCAAAGACATGCACCTGGGGATAGGTTGATTGGCAACACTAAATTGGCCCTAGTGTGTGAATGTGAGTGTGAATGTTGTCTGTCTATCTGTGTTGGCCCTGCGATGAGGTGGCGACTTGTCCAGGGTGTACCCTGCCTTCCGCCCGATTGTAGCTGAGATAGGCTCCAGCGCCCCCCGCGACCCCGAAAGGGAATAAGCGGTAGAAAATGGATGGATGGATGGACAAAAACATGTATTTAATTTTAATAAACTAAACATATATTTAATATTAATACACTAAACATGTATTAAATATTCATACACTAAACATTTATTTAATATTCATTCAATAAACATGTAGTTATTATTCTTACACTTAATATGTATTTAATATTAATACAAAAACATGTATCTAATTTTAATAAACTAATCATATATTTAATATTAATACACTAAACATGTATCTAATATTTTTACACTAAACGTGTATTTAATATTTATACACTAAAAGTGTATTTCATATTAATACACTAAACATGTATTTAATATTAATACACTAAACATGTATTTAATATTTATACACTAAACATGTAGTTGTTATTTATACACTAAACATGTATTTAATATTAATACACTAAACATGTATTTAATATTTATAGACTAAACATGTATTTAATATTAATACACTCAACATGTATTTAATATTTATACACTAAACATGTATTTAATATTCATAAACTAAACATGTATTTAACATTTATACGCTAAACATGTATTTAATATTCATACACTAAACATGTAGTTATTATTTATACACTAAACATGTATTTAATATTCATAAACTAAACATGTATTTAACATTTATACACTAAACATGTATTTAATATTAATACACTAAACATGTTTTTAATATTCATAAACTGAACGTGTATTTAATATTCATACACTAAACATGTATTTAATATTAATACAAAACATGTATTTAAGTTTAATAAACTAAACATATATTTAATATTAATACACAAAACATGTATTAAATATTCATACACTAAACATTTATTTAATATTCATTCAATAAACATGTAGTTATTATTCTTACACTTAATATGTATTTAATATTAATACAAAAACATGTATTTAATTTTAATAAACTAATCATATATTTAATATTAATACACTAAACATGTAGTTAATATGTTTACACTAAACATGTATTTAATATTTATACACTAAAAGTGTATTTAATATTAATACACTAAACAAGTATTTAATATCAATACACTAAACATGTATTTAATATTTATACAGTAAACATGTATTGAATATTCATACGCTAAACATGTATTTAATATTCATACACTAAACATGTATTTAATATGTATACACTAAACATGTATTTAATATTAATACAAAAACATGTATTTAATTTTAATAAACTAAACATATATTTAATATTATTACACTAAACATGTATTTAATATTTATACACTTAACATGTATTTAATATTTATTCACGAAACATGTATTTAATATTTATACACTAAACATGTATTTAATATTCATACATTAAAAATGTATTTAATATTCATACACTAAACATGTATTTAATATTCATACATTAAACATGTATTTAATATTCATACACTAAACATGTATTTAATATTCGTACACGAAACATGTATTTAATATTTATACACTAAACAAGTATTTAATATTCATACATTAAACATGTATTTAATATTCATACACTAAACATGTATTTAATATTTATACACTAAACATGTATTTAATATTCATACACTAAACATTTATTTAATATTTATACAAAAACATGTATTTAATTTTAATAAACTAAACATATATTTAATATTAATACACTAAACATGTATTTAATATTTATACACTAAACATGTAGTTATTATTTATACACTAAACATGTATTTAATATTAATACAGTAAACATGTATTTAATATTAATACACTAAACATGTATTTAATATTAATACAAAAACATGTATTTAATTTTAATAAACTAAATATATACTTTTATTAATACACTAAACATGTATTTAATATTCATAAACTAAACATGTATTTAACATTTATACACTAAACATGTATTTAATATTCATACACTAAACATGTATTTAATTTTTAAGAAACTAAACATGTATTTAATATTAATACACCAAACATGTATTTAATATTTATACACTAAACACGTATTTAATATTCATACACTAAACATGTAGTTATTATTCATACACTAAACATGTATTTAATATTAATACAGTAAACATGTATTAAATATTTATACACTAAACATGTAATTAATATTCATTCAATAAACATGTAGTTATTATTCTTACACTAAACATGTATTTAATATTAATACAAAAACATGTATTAATTTTAATAAACTAAATATATATTTAATATTAATACACTAAACATGTATTTAATATTTTTACAGTAAACGTGTATTTAATATTCATACACTAAAAGTGTATTTAATATTCATACACTAAACATGTGTTTAATATTAATACACTAAACATGTAGTTATTATTCATACACTAAACATGTATTTAATATTCATACACTAAACATGTATTTAATATTAATACACTAAATATATATTTAATATTAATACACTAAACATGTATTTAATATTAATACACTAAACATGTATTTAATATTTTTACACTAAACATGTATTTAATATTCATACACTAAACATGTATTTAATATTCATACACTAAACATGTATTTAATATTAATACAAAAACATGTATTTAATTGTAATAAACTAAACATATATTTAATATTAATACACTAAACATGTATTTAATATTCATAAACTAAATATGTATTTAACATTTATACACTAAACATGTATTTAATATTCATACACTAAACATGTAGTTATTATTTATACACTAAACATGTATTTAATATTAATACACTAAACATGTATTTAATATTTATACACTAAACATGTATTTAATATTAGTACAAAAACATGTATTTAATTTTAATAAACTAAACATATATTTAATATTAATACACTAAACATGTATTTAATATTAATACAAAAACATGTATTTAATTTTAATAAACTAAACATATATTTAATATTAATACACTAAACATGTATTAAATATTCATACACTAAACATTTATTTAATATTCATTCAATAAACATGTAGTTATTATTCTTACACTTAATATGTATTTAATATTAATACAAAAATATGTATTTAATTTTAATAAACTAATCATATATTTAATATTAATACACTAAACATGTATTTAATATTTTTACACTAAACGTGTATTTAATATTCATACACTAAAAGTGTATTTAATATCAATACACTGAACATGTATTTAATATTAATACACTAAACATGTATTTAATATTTATACACTAAACATGAATTTAATATTCATACACTAAACATGTATTTAATATTTATACACTAAACATGTATTTAATATTTATACACTAAACATGTATTTAATATTCATAAACTAAACATGTATTTAATATTCATACACTAAACATGTATTTAATATTAATACACTAAACATCTATTTAATATTTATACACTAAACATGTATTTAATATTCATAAACTAAACATGTATTTAACATTAATACACTAAACATGTATTTAATATTCATACACTAAACATGTATTTAATATTTATACACTAAACATGTATTTATTATTAGTACAAAATCATGTATTTAATTTTAATAAACTAAACATATATTTAATATTAATACACTAAACATGTATTTAATATTAATACAAAAATATGTATTTAATTTGAATAAACTAAACATATATTTAATATTAATACACTAAACATGTATTAAATATTCATACACTGAACATGTATTTAATATTTATACACTAAACATGTATTTAATATTGATACAAAAACACGTATTTAATTTTAATAAACTAAACATATATTTAATAATATTTTACTAAACATGTATTTAATATTTATACACTGAACATGTATTTAATATTCATACACTAAACATGTAGTTATTATTTATACAATAAACATGTATTTAATATTAATACACTAAACATGTATTTAATATTAATACACTAAACATGTATTTAATATTTATACAGTAAACATGTATTGAATATTAATAATCTAAACATGTATTTAATATTCATACACTAAACATGTATTTAATATTCATACACTAAACATGTATTTAATATTAATACACTAAACATGTATTTAATATTTATACACTAAACATGTATTTAATATTAATACAAAAACATGTATTTAATTTTAATAAACTAAACATATATTCAATATTATTACACTAAACATGTATTTAATATTTATACACTGAACATGTATTTAATATTCATACACTAAACATTTAGTTATTATTTATACACTAAACATGTATTTAATATTAATACACTAATCATGTATTTAATATTTATACACTAAATATGTATTCAATATTTATACATTAAACATGTATTTAATATTAATACAAACACATGTATTTAATTTTAATTAACTAAACATATATTTAATATTATTACACTAAACATGTATTTAATATTCATACATTAAATATGTATTTAATATTTATACACTAATCATGTATTTAATATTCGTACACGAAACATGTATTTAATATTTATACACTAAACATGTATTTAATATTCATACATTAAACATATATTTAATATTCATACACTAAACATGTATTTAATATTCATACACTAAATATGTATTTAATATTCATACACTAAACATGTGTTTAATATTAATACACTGAACATGTATTTAATAATCATATACTAAACGTATATGTAATCATATACTAATCATATATTTAATATTCATTTAGTAAACATGTATTTATTATCCTCTAAATAAGGCACACTTGGAAATAATGAATTTCTTTATGCGTGCAGTTGCGGCAGAAGTCCACAGGAGGGCGCACGTTCCCTCTTAATAAGTCCGGTCCTCTCCGTCTCTCTATCTCTCTTTTTCCTTTTTTTTGTTTCTTTTATTTTTTTTACATAAGTTTGGTTCCTCATACACTTATATTTATACACTAAACATGTATTTAATATTAATACACTAAACATGTATTTAATATTTAGACACTAAACGTGTATTTAATATTAATACAAAAACATGTATTTAATTTTAATAAACTAAACATATATTTAATATTAATACACTAAACATGTATTAAATATTCATACACTAAACATTTATTTAATATTCATTCAATAAACATGTAGTTATTATTCTTACACTTAATATGTATTTAATATTAATACAAAAACATGTATTTAATTTTAATAAACTAATCATATATTTAATATTAATACACTAAACATGTATCTAATATTTTTACACTAAACGTGTATTTAATATTTGTACACTAAACATGTAGTTATTATTCATACACTAAACATGTATTTAATATTAATACACTAAACATGTATTTAATATTTATACACTAAACATGTATTTAATATTAATACACTAAACATGTATTTAATATTAATACACTAAACATGTATTTAATATTCATACACTAAACATGTAGTTATTATTTATACACTAAACATGTATTTAATATTAATACACTAAACATGTGTTTAATATTTATACACTAAACATGTATTTAATATTAATACACTAAACATGTATTTAATATTTATACACTAAACATGTATTTAATATTCATAAACTAAACATGTATTTAACATTTATACGCTAAAAATGTATTTAATATTCATACACTAAACATGTAGTTATTATTTATACACTAAACATGTATTTAATATTCATAAACTTAACATGTATTTAACATTTATACACTAAACATGTATTTAATATTCATACACTAAACATGTAGTTATTATTTATACACTAAACATGTATTTAATATTAATACACTAAACATGTTTTTAATATTCATAAACTGAACATGTATTTAATATTCATACACTAAACATGTATTTAATATTAATACAAAACATGTATTTAAGTTTAATAAACTAAACATATATTTAATATTAATACACAAAACATGTATTAAATATTCATACACTAAACATTTATTTAATATTCATTCAATAAACATGTAGTTATTATTCTTACACTTAATATGTATTTAATATTAATACAAAAACATGTATTTAATATGTTTACACTAAACATGTATTTAATATTTATACACTAAAAGTGTATTTAATATTAATACACTAAACATGTATTTAATATCAATACACTAAACATGTATTTAATATTTATACAGTAAACATGTATTGAATATTCATACACTAAACATGTATTTAATATTCATACACTAAACATGTATTTAATATTTATACACTAAACATGTATTTAATATTAATACAAAAACATGTATTTAATTTTAATAAACTAAACATATATTTAATATTATTACACTAAACATGTATTTAATATTTATACACTGAACATGTATTTAATAGTTCTTAACTAATCATGTATTTAATATTAATACACTAATCATGTATTTAATATTCATACACTAAATATGTATTTAATATTCATACACTTAACATGTATTTAATATTTATTCACGAAACATGTATTTAATATTTATACACTAAACATGTATTTAATATTCATACATTAAAAATGTATTTAATATTCATACACTAAACATGTATTTAATATTCATACATTAAACATGTATTTAATATTCATACACTAAACATGTATTTAATATTCGTACACGAAACATGTATTTAATATTTATACACTAAACATGTATTTAATATTCATACATTAAACATGTATTTAATATTCATACACTAAACATGTATTTAATATTCATACACTAAACATTTATTTAATATTTATACAAAAACATGTATTTAATTTTAATAAACTAAATATAAATTTAATATTAATACAGTAAACATGTATTTAATATTCATACACTAAACATGTATTTAATATTCATACACTAAATATGTATTTAATATTCATACACTAAACATGTATTTAATATTAATACACTGAAAATGTATTTAATAATCATATACTAAACGTATCTGTAATCATGTACTAATCATATATTTAATATTCATTTAGTAAACATGTATTTATTATCCTCTAAATAAGGCACACTTGGAAATAATGAATTTCTTTATGCGTGCAGTTGCGGCAGAAGTCCACAGGAGGGCGCACGTTCCCTCTTAATAAGTCCGGTCCTCTCCGTCTCTCTATCTCTCTTTTTCCTTTTTTTTGTTTCTTTTATTTTTTTTACATAAGTTTGGTTTCTCATACACTTATATTTATACACTAAACATGTATTTAATATTAATACACTAAACATGTATTTAATATTTAGACACTAAACGTGTATTTAATATTAATACAAAAACATGTATTTAATTTTAATAAACTAAACATATATTTAATATTAATACACTAAACATGTATTAAATATTCATACACTAAACATTTATTTAATATTCATTCAATAAACATGTAGTTATTATTCTTACACTTAATATGTATTTAATATTAATACAAAAACATGTATTTAATTTTAATAAACTAATCATATATTTAATATTAATACACTAAACATGTAGTTAATATTTTTACACTAAACGTGTATTTAATATTTATACACTAAAAGTGTATTTAATATTAATACACTAAACATGTATTTAATATTAATACACTAAACATGTATTTAATATTTATACACTAAACATGTAGTTATTATTTATACACTAAACATGTATTTAATATTTATACACTAAACATGTATTTAATATTAATACACTAAACATGTATTTAATATTCATACACTAAACATGTATTTAATATTCGTACACGAAACATGTATTTAATATTTATACACTAAACATGTATTTAATTTTCATACATTAAACATGTATTTAATATTCATACACTAAACATTTATTTAATATTTATACACTAAACATGTATTTAATATTCATACACTAAACATTTATTTAATATTTATACAAAAACATGTATTTAAATTTAATAAACTAAACATATATTTAATATTAATACACTAAACATGTATTTAATATTTATACACTAAACATGTAGTTATTATTTATACACTAAACATGTATTTAATATTAATACAGTAAACATGTATTTAATATTAATACACTAAACATGTATTTAATATTAATACAAAAACATGTATTTAATTTTAATAAACTAAATATATACTTTTATTAATACACTAAACATGTATTTAATATTCATAAACTAAACATGTATTTAACATTTATACACTAAACATGTATTTAATATTCATACACTAAACATGTATTTAATTTTTAAGAAACTAAACATATATTTAATATTAATACACTAAACATGTATTTAATATTTATACACTAAACACGTATTTAATATTCATACACTAAACATGTAGTTATTATTCATACACTAAACATGTATTTAATATTAATACAGTAAACATGTATTAAATATTTATACACTAAACATGTATTTAATATTCATTCAATAAACATGTAGTTATTATTCTTACACTAAACATGTATTTAATATTAATACAAAAACATGTATTAATTTTAATAAACTAAATATATATTTAATATTAATACACTAAACATGTATTTAATATTTTTACACTAAACGTGTATTTAATATTCATACACTAAAAGTGTATTTAATATTCATACACTAAACATGTGTTTAATATTAATACACTAAACATTTAGTTATTATTCATACACTAAACATGTATTTAATATTTATACACTAAACATGTATTTAATATTAATACACTAAATATATATTTAATATTAATACACTAAACATGTATTTAATATTAATACACTAAACATGTATTTAATATTTTTACACTAAACATGTATTTAATATTCATACACTAAACATGTATTTAATATTCATACACTAAACATGTATTTAATATTAATACAAAAACATGTATTTAATTGTAATAAACTAAATATATATTTAATATTAATACACTAAACATGTATTTAATATTCATAAACTAAATATGTATTTAACATTTATACACTAAACATGTATTTAATATTCATACACTAAACATGTAGTTATTATTTATACACTAAACATGTATTTAATATTAATACACTAAATATTTATTTATTATACATCCACTAAACATGTATTTAATATTCATAAACTAAACATGTATTTAATATTCATACACTAAACGTGTATTTAATATTCATACACTAAACAAGTATTTAATATTAATACAAAACATGTATTTAAGTTTAATAAACTAAACATATATTTAATATTAATACACTAAACATGTATTTAATATTCATACACTAAACATGCATTTAATATTCATACGCTAAACATGTATTTAATATTATACACTAAACATGCATTTAATATTCATACACTAAACATGTATTTAATATTCATTCAATAAACATGTAGTTATTATTCTTACACTTAATATGTATTTAATATTAATACAAAAACATGTATTTAATTTTAATAAACTAATCATATATTTAATATTAATAAACTAAACATGTATTTAATATTTTTACACTAAACGTGTATTTAATATTTATACACTAAAAGTGTATTTAATATTAATACACTAAACATGTATTTAATATTCGTACACGAAAGATGTATTTAATATTCATACACTAAACATGTATTTAATATTCATACATTAAACATGTATTTAATATTTATACACTAAACATGTATTTAATATTCGTACACGAAACATGTATTTAATATTTATACACTAAACATGTATTTAATATTCATACATTAAACATGTATTCAATATTCATACACTAAACATGTATTTAATATTTATACACTAAACATGTATTTAATATTCATACACTAAACATGTATTTAATATTTATACAAAAAACATGTATTTAATTTTAATAAACTAAACATATATTTAATATTAATACACTAAACATGTATTTAATATTTATACACTAAACATGTATTTAATATTCATACACTAAACATGTAGTTATTATTAATACACTAAACATGTATTTAATATTAATACAGTAAACATGTATTTAATATTAATACACTAAACATGTATTTAATATTCATAAACTAAACATGTATTTAACATTTATACACTAAACATGTATTTAATATTCATACACTAAACATGTATTTAATTTTTAATAAACTAAACATATATTTAATATTAATACACTAAACATGTATTTAATATTTATACACTAAACATGTAGTTATTATTCATACACTAAACATGTATTTAATATTAATACAGTAAACATGTATTAAATATTTATACACTAAACATGTATTTAATATTCATTCAATAAACATGTAGTTATTATTCTTACACTTAATATGTATTTAATATTAATACAAAAACATGTATTTAATTGTAATAAACTAAATATATATTTAATATTAATACACTAAACATGTATTTAATATTCATAAACTAAACATGTATTTAACATTCATACACTAAACATGTATTTAATATTCATACACTAAACATGTAGTTATTATTTATAAACTAAACATGTATTTAATATTAATACACTAAACATGTATTTAATATTAATACACTAAACATGTATTTAATATTAATACAGTAAACATGTATTGAATATTCATACACTAAACATGTATTTAATATTCATACACTAAACATGTATTTAATATTCATACACTAAACATGTATTTAATATTAATACACTAAACATGTATTTAATATTTATACACTAAACATGTATTTAATATTAATACAAAAACATGTATTTAATTTTAATAAACTAAACATATATTTAATATTATTACACTAAACATGTATTTAATATTTATACACTGAACATGTATTTAATATTCATATACTAAACATTTAGTTATTATTTATACACTAAACTTGTATTTAATATTAATACACTAAACATGTATTTAATAATAATACACTAAACATGTATTTAATATTAATACACTAAACATGTATTTAATATTATACAGTAAACATGTATTGAATATTCATACACTAAACATGTATTTAATGTTCATACGCTAAACATGTATTTAATATTTATACACTAAACATGTATTTAATATTAATAGAAAAACATGTATTTAATTTTAATAAACTAAACATATATTTAATATTATTACACTAAACATGTATTTAATATTTATACACTGAACATGTATTTAATATTCATACATTAAAAATTTATTTAATATTCATACATTAAACATGTATTTAATATTCATACATTAAACATGTATTTGATATTCATACACTAAACATGTATTTAATATTCGTACACGAAACATGTATTTAATATTCATACACTAAACATGTATTTAATATTCATACATTAAACATGTATTTAATATTCATACACCAAACATGTATTTAATATTTATACACTAAACATGTATTTAATATTCATACAATAAACATGTATTTAATATTTATACAAAAACATGTATTTAATTTTAATAAACTAAACATATATTTAATATTAATACACTAAACATGTATTTAATATTCATACACTAAACATGTATTTAATATTAATACAGTAAACATGTATTTAATATTAATACACTAAACCTGTATTTAATATTTATACACTAAACATGTATTTAATATTAATACAAAAACATTGATTTAATTTTAATAAAGTAAACACATATTTAATATTAATACACTAAACATGTATTTAATATTTATACACTAAACATGTATTTAATATTTATACACTAAACATGTATTTAATATTAATACACTAAATATTTATTTATTATTTATCCACTAAACATGTATTTAATATTCATAAACTAAACATGTATTTAATATTCATACACTAAATGTGTATTTAATATTCATACACTAAACATGTATTTAATATTAATACAAAAACATGTATTTAAGTTTAATAAACTAAATATATATTTAATATTAATACACTAAACATGTATTTAATATTTATACACAAACATGTATTTAATATTCATACACTAAACATGTATTTAATATTCATACACTAAATATGTATTTAATATTTATACACTAAACATGTATTTAATATTAATACAAAAACATGTATTTAATTTTAATACACTAAACATATATTTAATATTAATACACTAAACATGTATTTAACATTCATACACTAAACATGTATTTAACATTTATACACTAAACATGTTTTTAATATTAATACACTAAACATGTATTTAATATTAATACAAAAACTTGTATTTAATTTGAATAAAGTAAACATTTAATATTAATACACTAAACATGTATTTCACTGCTCTGCGTCATTGACCTCCTATGTGGAAGCCCTTCCTTTCCCAAGTCGTGTTGCTTTTGAGTCGTAATTGATGCTTCTGTAACATATATATTTTTGACGGGTAGGGTTGTTGGCCCTAAGCCAACCCATTTAACCTCTGGGCGAGAAGACTGGAGAGAGGGAACCCTCATCAAGATCCCAAAAAAGGGTGATCTCACCAGCTGCAACAACTACAGAGGAATAACCCTGCTTTCAGTCCCAGGAAAAATTCTCAACCGCATACTACTGGACAGGATGAGCAAAGCTGTGGACCTTTTCCTGAGAGACCAGCAAGCCGGATTCCGAAGCAACAGATCCTGCACAGACCAGATCTGCACTCTCCGCATCATTGTGGAACAATCTATTGAATGGAACTCTTCCCTATATGTAAATTTCGTAGACTATGAAAAAGCCTTCGACAGTGTGGACAGGGAGACACTGTGGAAACTACTGCGGCACTACGGGATTCCAGAGAAAATCATCAGCCTGATTCAGAAAACCTACCAAGGAATGACATGCAAGGTGCTACATGCAGGCCAAGTGTCTGATAGTTTTGAGGTCAGGACCGGAGTTCGGCAAGGATGCCTCCTATCACCCTTCATGTTCCTATTAGTTATTGACTGGATCATGAAGAACACAACATCAGGAAAGAAAAACGGTATTCAGTGGACCCCGTGGACGCAACTGGATGACTTAGACTTCGCAGACGACCTGGCGCTCCTCTCGCACAACCACAGGCAGATGCAGGAAAAGACCACCGAATTGGTCAAGACATCTCTAGGCGTAGGGCTAAGGATAAACAGGAAGAAGACCAACATAATGACGTTTAATAACTTGACCAACAATCCAATAGTAATAGAAGAGGAAATTATCCAGGAAATAGACTCCTTCACCTACTTGGGCAGCATCGTGGATAAACAGGGTGGCACCGACAAAGATGTTACAGCAAGAATTGGAAAAGCAAGAGCAGCCTTCATCATCCTGAAGAGCATCTGGTCCTCCAAGGAGATATCTATGACAACCAAAGTCCGGATCTTCAATTCAAACATAAAATCCGTCCTTCTCTACGGCTCTGAAACGTGGAGGATGACAAAGAAGACCGTACAAAGGTTACAAACGTTTATTAACAGTTGTCTGAAGAGGATTTTCAGGATTTGGTGGCCAAACAAAATCAGCAACGAGGAACTCTGGAGGAAAGGGAATCAGGAGCCAGTGGAGAAACAAATACTAAGGAGAAAGTGGGGTTGGGTTGGGCACACCCTTAGGAAACCAGCAACTACCATCACACGGCAAGCCTTGACGTGGAACCCACAGGGAAAGAGGAAGAGGGGACGGCCTAAAAACACCTGGAGGCGGGACTCTGAGGCGGAGCTGAAGAGGTTGGGAATCAGCTGGGGAGAGGCGGAAAGGACAGCCCAAAACCGTGCTGCATGGAGAGGAGTCATTGATGGCCTATGCTCCATTGGGAGCGATGGGCCTAAGTAAGTAAGTAAACATGTATTTAATATTAATACACTAAACATGTATTTAATATTTATACACTAAACGTGTATTTAATATTTATACACTAAAAGTGTATTTAATATTTATATACTAAACATGTATTTAATATTAATAGACTAAACATGTAGTTATTATTCATACACTAAACATGTATTTAATATTAATACACTAAACATGTATTTAATATTTATACAGTAAACATGTATTTAATATTAATACAAAAACATGTATTTAATTTTAATAAACTAAATATATATTTAATATTAATACACTAAACATTTATTTAATATTAATACACTAAACATGTATTTAATAATTATACACTAAAATGGAATTTAATAATAGACTAAACATGTATTTAATATTTTCACACTAAACTTGTATTCAATATTCATACACTAAACATGTATTTAATATTCATACACTAAACATGTAGTTATTATTCATACACTAAACATGTATTTAATATTAATACACTAAACATGTATTTAATATTTATACAATAAACATGTAGTTATTATTCATACACTAAACATGTATTTAATATTAATACACTAAACATGTATTTAATATTTATACACTAAACACGTATTTAATATTTATACACTAAACATGTATTTAATATTAATACAAAAACATGTATTTAATTTTAATAAACTAAATATAAATTTAATATTAATACAGTAAACATGTATTTAATATTCATACACTAAACATGTATTTAATATTCATACACTAAATATGTATTTAATATTCATACACTAAACATGTATTTAATATTAATACACTGAAAATGTATTTAATAATCATATACTAAACGTATATGTAATCATGTACTAATCATATATTTAATATTCATTTAGTAAACATGTATTTATTATCCTCTAAATAAGGCACACTTGGAAATAATGAATTTCTTTATGCGTGCAGTTGCGGCAGAAGTCCACAGGAGGGCGCACGTTCCCTCTTAATAAGTCCGGTCCTCTCCGTCTCTCTATCTCTCTTTTTCCTTTTTTTTGTTTCTTTTATTTTTTTTTACATAAGTTTGGTTTCTCATACACTTATATTTATACACTAAACATGTATTTAATATTAATACACTAAACATGTATTTAATATTTAGACACTAAACGTGTATTTAATATTAATACAAAAACATGTATTTAATTTTAATAAACTAAACATATATTTAATATTAATACACTAAACATGTATTAAATATTCATACACTAAACATTTATTTAATATTCATTCAATAAACATGTAGTTATTATTCTTACACTTAATATGTATTTAATATTAATACAAAAACATGTATTTAATTTTAATAAACTAATCATATATTTAATATTAATACACTAAACATGTAGTTAATATTTTTACACTAAACGTGTATTTAATATTCATACACTAAAAGTGTATTTAATATTAATACACTAAAAGTGTATTTAATATTAATACACTAAACATGTATTTAATATTTATACACTAAACATGTAGTTATTATTTATACACTAAACATGTATTTAATATTAATACACTAAACATGTATTTAATATTCATAAACTAAACATGTATTTAACATTTATACGCTAAACATGTATTTAATATTCATACACTAAACATGTAGTTATTATTTATACACTAAACATGTATTTAATATTCATAAACTAAACATGTATTTAACATTTATACACTAAACATGTATTTAATATTCATACACTAAACATGTAGTTATTATTTATACACTAAACATGTATTTAATATTCATAAACTAAACATGTATTTAACATTTATACACTAAACATGTATTTAATATTCCTACACTAAACATGTAGTTATTATTTATACACTAAACATGTATTTAATATTAATACACTAAACATGTATTTAATATTTATACACTAAACATGTATTTAATATTAATACACAGAATATGTATTTATTATATATCCACTAAACATGTTTTTAATATTCATAAACTGAACATGTATTTAATATTCATACACTAAACGTGTATTTAATATTCATACACTAAACATGTATTTAATATTAATACAAAACATGTATCTAAGTTTAATAAACTAAACATATATTTAATATTAATACACTAAACATGTATTAAATATTCATACACTAAACATTTATTTAATATTCATTCAATAAACATGTAGTTATTATTCTTACACTTAATATGTATTTAATATTAATACAAAAACATGTATTTAATTTTAATAAACTAATCATATAGTTAATATTAATACACTAAAAATTTAGTTAATATGTTTACACTAAACGTGTATTTAATATTTATACACTAAAAGTGTATTTAATATTAATACACTAAACATGTATTTAATATTTATACACTAAACATGTAGTTATTATTTATACACTAAACATGTATTTAATATTAATACACTAAACATGTATTTAATATTCATAAACTAAACATGTATTTAACATTTATACGCTAAACATGTATTTAATATTCATACACTAAACATGTAGTTATTATTTATACACTAAACATGTATTTAATATTCATAAACTAAACATGTATTTAACATTTATACACTAAACATGTATTTAATATTCATACACTAAACATGTAGTTATTATTTATACACTAAACATGTATTTAATATTCATAAACTAAACATGTATTTAACATTTATACACTAAACATGTATTTAATATTCCTACACTAAACATGTAGTTATTATTTATACACTAAACATGTATTTAATATTAATACACTAAACATGTATTTAATATTTATACACTAAACATGTATTTAATATTAATACACAGAATATGTATTTATTATATATCCACTAAACATGTTTTTAATATTCATAAACTGAACATGTATTTAATATTCATACACTAAACGTGTATTTAATATTCATACACTAAACATGTATTTAATATTAATACAAAACATGTATCTAAGTTTAATAAACTAAACATATATTTAATATTAATACACTAAACATGTATTAAATATTCATACACTAAACATTTATTTAATATTCATTCAATAAACATGTAGTTATTATTCTTACACTTAATATGTATTTAATATTAATACAAAAACATGTATTTAATTTTAATAAACTAATCATATAGTTAATATTAATACACTAAAAATTTAGTTAATTTGTTTACACTAAACGTGTATTTAATATTTATACACTAAAAGTGTATTTAATATTAATACACTAAACATGTATTTAATATTAATACACTAAACATGTATTTAATATTTATACAGTAAACATGTATTGAATATTCATACACTAAACATGTATTTAATATTCATACACTAAACATGTATTTAATATTTATACACTAAACATGTATTTAATATTAATACAAAAACATGTATTTAATTTTAATAAACTAAACATATATTTAATATTATTACACTAAACATGTATTTAATATTTATACACTGAACATGTATTTAATAGTTATTAACTAATCATGTATTTAATATTAATACACTAATCATGTATTTAATATTCATACACTAAATATGTATTTAATATTCATACACTTAACATGTATTTAATATTTATTCACGAAACATGTATTTAATATTTATACACTAAACATGTATTTAATATTCATACATTAAAAATGTATTTAATATTCATACACTAAACATGTATTTAATATTCATACATTAAACATGTATTTAATATTCATACACTAAACATGTATTTAATATTAATACAAAAACATGTATTTAATTTTAATAAACTAAATATAAATTTAATATTAATACACTAAACATGTATTTAATATTAATACACTAAACATGTATTTAATATTCATACATTAAACATGTATTTAATATTCATACACTAAACATGTATTTAATATTCGTACACGAAACATGTATTTAATATTTAAACACTAAACATGTATTTAATATTCATACACTAAATATGTATTTAATATTTATACACTTAACATGTATTTAATATTTATACACTAAAATGTATTTAATATTCATACAACAAAAATGTATTTAATATTCATACACTAAACATGTATTTAATATTCATACACTAAACATGTATTTAATATTTATACACTAAACATGTATTTAATATTCGTACACAAAACATGTATTTAATATTTATACACTAAACATGTATTTAATATTCATACATTAAACATGTATTTAATATACATACACTAAACATGTATTTAATATTCATACACTAAACATGTATTCAATATTCATACACTAAACATGTATTTAATATTCATACACTAAACATGTATTTAATATGTATACACTAAATATGTATTTAATATTCATACATTAAACATGTTTTTAATATTAATACACTGAACATGTATTTAATAATCATATACTAAACGTATATGTAATCATGTACTAATCATATATTTAATATTCATTTAGTAAACATGTATTTATTATCCTCTAAATAAGGCACACTTGGAAATAATGAATTTCTTTATGCGTGCAGTTGCGGCAGAAGTCCACAGGAGGGCGCACGTTCCCTCTTAATAAGTCCGGTCCTTTCCGTCTCTCTATCTCTGTTTTTCCTTTTTTTTTGTTTCTTTTATTTTTTTACATAAGTTTGGTTTCTCATACACTTATATTTATACACTAAACATGTATTTAATATTAATACACTAAACATGTATTTAATATTTATACACTAAACATGTATTTAATATTAGTACAAAAACATGTATTTAATTTTGATAAACTAAACATATATTTAATATTAATACACTAAACATGTATTTAATATTAATACAAAAACATGTATTTAATTTTAATAAACTAAACATATATTTAATATTAATACACTAAACATGTATTAAATATTCATACACTAAACATTTATTCAATATTCGTTCAATAAACACGTAGTTATTATTCTTACACTTAATATGTATTTAATATTAATACAAAAACATGTATTTAATTTTAATAAACTAATCATATATTTAATATTAATACACTAAACATGTATTTCATATTCATACACTAAACATGTATTTAATATTAATACACTAAACATGTATTTAATATTAATACAATAAACATGTATTTAATATTCATACACTAAACATGTATTTATTATTCATACACTAAACATGTATTTAATATTAATACACTAAACATGTATTTAATATTTATACACTAAACATGTATTTAATATTCATAAACTAAACATGTATTTAACATTTATACACTAAACATGTATTTAATATTCATACACTAAACATGTAGTTATTATTTATACACTAAACATGTATTTAATATTCATAAAATAAACATGTATTTAACATTCATACCTCCAAAGACATGCACCTGGGGATAGGTTGATTGGCAACACTAAAATTGGCCCTAGTGTGTGAATGTGAGTGTGAATGTTGTCTGTCTATCTGTGTTGGCCCTGCGATGAGGTGGCGACTTGTCCAGGGTGTACCCCGCCTTCCGCCCGATTGTAGCTGAGATAGGCGCCAGCGCCCCCCGCGACCCCGAAAGGGAATAAGCGGTAGAAAATGGATGGATGGATGGATGGACACTAAACATGTATTTAATATTCATACACTAAACATGTAGTTATTATTTATACACTAAACATGTATTTAATATTAATACACTAAACATGTATTTAATACTTATACACTAAACATGTAATCAATATTAATACACTAAATATGTATTTATTATATATCCACTAAACATGTATTTAATATTCATAAACTAAACATGTATTTAATATTCAAACACTAAACATGTATTTAATATTAATACAAAAACATGTATTTAATTTTAATCAACTAAACATATATTTAATAGTATTACACTAAACATGTATTTAATATTTATACACTGAACATGTATTTAATAGTTATACACTAATCATGTATTTAATATTCATACACTAAATATGTATTTAATATTCATACACTTAACATGTATTTAATATTTATTTACGAAACATGTATTTAATATTTATACACTAAACATGTATTTAGTATTCATACACTAAAAATGTATTTAATATTCATACACTAAACATGTTTTTAATATTCTTACATTAAACAAGTATTTAATATTTATACACTAAACATGTATTTAATATTCGTACACGAAACATGTATTTAATATTTATACACTAAACATGTATTTAATATTCATACATTAAACATGTATTTAATATTCATACACTAAAAATGTATTTAATATTTATACAAAAACATGTATTTAATTTTAATAAACTAAACGTATATTTAATATTAATACACTAAACATGTATTTAATATTTATACACTAAACATGTATTTAATATTCATACACTAAACATGTAGTTATTATTAATACACTAAACATGTATTTATTATTAATACAGTAAACAAGTATTTAATATTAATACACTAAACATGTATTTAATATTAATACAAAAACATGTATTTAATTTTAATAAACTAAATATATATTTAATATTAATACACTAAACATGTATTTAATATTCATAAACTAAACATGTATTTAACATTTATACACTAAACATGTATTTAATATTGATACACTAAACATGTATTTAATTTTTAATAAACTAAACATATATTTAATATTAATACACTAAACATGTATTTGATATTAATACAAAAACATGTATTTAATTTTAATAAACTAAACATATATTTAATATTAATACACTAAACATGTATTTAATATTCATACACTAAACATGTAGTAATTATTCATACACTAAACATGTATTTAATATTAATACAGTAAACATGTATTAAATATTTATACACTAAACATGTATTTAATATTCATTCAATAAACATGTAGTTATTATTCTTACACTTAATATGTATTTAATATTAATACAAAAACATGTATTTAATTTTAATAAACAAAATATATATTTAATATTAATACACTAAACATGTATTTAATGTTTTTACACTAAATGTGTATTTAATATTCATACACTAAAAGTGTATTTAATATTCATACACTAAACATGTGTTTAATATTAATACACTAAACATGTAGTTATTATTCATACACTAAACATGTATTTAATATTTATACACTAAACATGTATTTAATATTAATACACTAAATATGTATTTATTATTAATCCACTAAACATGTATTTAATATTCATAAACTAAATGTATATTTAATATTAATACACTAAACATGTATTTAATATTAATACACTAAACATGTATTTAATATTTTTACACTAAACATGTATTTAATATTCTTACACTAAACATGTATTTAATATTCATACACTAAACATGTATTTAATATTAATACAAAAACATGTATTTAATTGTAATAAACTAAACATATATTTAATATTATTACACTAAACATGTATTTAATATTTATAAACTGAACATGTATTTAATATTCATACAATAAACATTTAGTTATTATTTATACACTTAACATGTATTTAATATTAATACACTAAACATGTATTTAATATTAATACACTAAACATGTATTTAATATTAATACACTAAATATGTATTTAATATTATACACTAATCATGTATTTAATATTAATACACTAATCATGTAATTAATATTCATACACTAAATATGTATTTAATATTTATACACTTAACATGTATTTAATATTTATACACTAAATATGTATTTAATATTCATACATTAAAAATGTATTTAATATTCATACACTAAACATGTATTTAATATTTATACATTGAACATGTATTTAATATTTATACACTAATCATGTATTTAATATTCATACATTAAAATGTATTTAATATTCATACACTAAACATGTATTTAATATTCGTACACGGAACATGTACTTAATATTTATACACTAAACTTGTATTTAATATTCATACATTCAACATGTATTTAATATTCATACACTAAACATGTATTTAATATTTATACACTAAACATGTATTTAATATTCATACACTAAACATGTATTTAATATTTATACACTAAACATGTATTTAATATTTATACACTAAATATGTATTTAATATTCATACACTAAACATGTATTTAATATTAATACACTGAACATGTATTTAATAATCATATACTAAACGTATATGTAATCATATACTAATCATATATTTAATATTCATTTAGTAAACATGTATTTATTATCCTCTAAATAAGGCACACTTGGAAATAATGAATTTCTTTATGCGTGCAGTTGCGGCAGAAGTCCACAGGAGGGCGCACGTTCCCTCTTAATAAGTCCGGTCCTCTCCGTCTCTCTATTTCTCTTTTTCCTTTTTTTTTGTTTCTTTTATTTTTTTTTACATAAGTTTGGTTTCTCATACACTTATATTTATACACTAAACATGTATTTAATATTAATACACTAAACATGTATTTAATATTTATACACTAAACATGTATTTAATATTAGTACAAAAACATGTATTTAATTTTAATAAACTAAACATATATTTAATATTAATACACTAAACATGTATTTAATATCAATACAAAAACATGTATTTAATTTTAATAAACTAAACATACATTTAATATTAATACACTAAACATGTATTAAATATTTATACACTAAACATGTATTTAATATTTATACACTAAACATGTATTTAATATTAATACAAAAACATGTATTTAATTTTAATAAACTAAACATATATTTAATATTATTACACTAAACATGTATTTAATATTTATACACTGAACATGTATTTAATATTCATACACTAAACATTTAGTTATTATTTTTACACTAAACATGTATTTAATATTAATACACCAAACATGTATTTAATATTAATACACTAAACATGTATTTAATATTTATACACTAATCATGTATTTAATATTAATATACTAATCATGTATTTAATATTCATACACTAAATATGTATTTAATATTTATACACTTAACATGTATTTAATATAGATACACTAAATATGTATTTAATATTCATACATTAAAAATGTATTTAATATTCATACACTAAACATGTATTTAATATTCATACATTAAACATGTATTTAATATTTATACACTAAACATGTATTTAATATTAATACACTAAACATGTATTTAATATTAATACACTAAACATGTATTTAATATTAATACACTAAACATGTATTTAATATTTATACACTAAACATGTGTTTAATATTCATACACTAAACATGTATTTAATATTAATACACTAAACATGTATTTAATATTTATACATTAAACATGTATTTAATATTCATAAACTAAACATGTATTTAACATTCATACACTAAACATGTATTTAATATTCATACACTAAACATGTAGTTATTATTTATACACTAAACATGTATTTGATATTCATAAACTAAACATGTATTTAATATTCATACACTAAACATGTATTTAATATTAATACACTAAACATGTATTTAATATTCATACATTAAACATGTATTTAATATTCATAAACTAAACATGTATTTAACATTCATACACTAAACATGTATTTAATATTCATACACTAAACATGTATTTATTATATATCCACTAAACATGTATTCAATATTCATAAACCAAACATGTATTTAATATTCATACACTAAACGTGTATTTAATATTCATACACTTAAAATGTATTTAATATTAATACAAAACATGTATTTAAGTTTAATAAACTAAACATATATTTAATATTAATACACTAAACATATATTTAATATTCATACACTAAACATGCATTTAATATTATACACTAAACATGTATTTAATATTAATACAAAAACATGTATTTAATTTTAATAAACTAAACATATATTTAATAGTATTACACTAAACATGTATTTAATATTTATACACTGAACATGTATTTAATAGTTATACACTAATCATGTATTTAATATTAATACACTAATCATGTATTTAATATTCATACACTAAATATGTATTTAATATTCATACACTTAACATGTATTTAATATTTATTCACGAAACATGTATTTAATATTCATACACTAAACATGTATTTAATATTCATACATTAAAAATGTATTCAATATTCATACACTAAACATGTATTTAATATTCATACATTAAACATGTATTTAATATTCATACACTAAACATGTATTTAATATTCGTACACGAAACATGTATTTAATATTTATACACTAAACATGTATTTAATATTCATACAATAAACATGTATTTAATATTCATACACTAAACATGTATTTAATATTTATACACTAAACATGTATTTAATATTCATACACTAAACATGTATTTAATATTTATACAAAAACATGTATTTAATTTTAATAAACTAAACGTATATTTAATATTAATACACTAAACATGTATTTAATATTTATACTCTAAACATGTATTTAATATTCATACACTTAACATGTAGTTATTATTAATACACTAAACATGTATTTATTATTAATACAGTAAACATGTATTTAATATTAATACAAAAACATGTATTTAATTTTAATAAACTAAATATATATTTAATATTAATACACTAAACATGTATTTAATATTCATAAACTAAACATGTATTTAACATTTATACACTAAACATGTATTTAATATTCATACACTAAAAATGTATTTAATTTTTAATAAACTAAACATATATTTAATATTAATACACTAAACATGTATTTAATATTTATACACTAAACATGTATTTAATATTCATACACTAAACATGTAGTTATTATTCATACACTAAACATGTATTTGATATTAATACAGTAAACATGTATTAAATATTTATACACTAAACATGTATTTAATATTCATACAATAAACATTTAGTTATTATTTATACACTAAACATGTATTTAATATTAATACACTAAACATGTATTTAATATTAATACACTAAACATGTATTTAATATTAATACACTAAATATGTATTTAATATTTATACACTAATCATGTATTTAATATTAATACACTAATCATGTATTTAATATTCATACACTAAATATGTATTTAATATTTATACACTTAACATGTATTTAATATTTATACACTAAATATGTATTTAATATTCATACATTAAAAATGTATTTAATATTCATACACTAAACATGTATTTAATATTTATACATTGAACATGTATTTAATATTCATACACTAAACATGTATTTAATATTCATACATTAAAATGTATTTAATATTCATACACTAAACATGTATTTAATATTCGTACACGGAACATGTATTTAATATTTATACACTAAACTTGTATTTAATATTCATACATTCAACATGTATTTAATATTCATACACTAAACATGTATTTAATATTTATACACTAAAAATGTATTTAATATTCATACACTAAACATGTATTTAATATTTACACACTAAACATGTATTTAATATTAATACACTAAATATGTATTTAATATTCATACACTAAACATGCATTTAATATTAATACACTGAACATGTATTTAATAATCATATACTAAACGTATATGTAATCATATACTAATCATATATTTAATATTCATTTAGTAAACATGTATTTATTATCCTCTAAATAAGGCACACTTGGAAATAATGAATTTCTTTATGCGTGCAGTTGCGGCAGAAGTCCACAGGAGGGCGCACGTTCCCTCTTAATAAGTCCGGTCCTCTCCGTCTCTCTATTTCTCTTTTTCCTTTTGTTTTGTTTCTTTTATTTTTTTTTACATAAGTTTGGTTTCTCATACACTTATATTTATACACTAAACATGTATTTAATATTAATACACTAAACATGTATTTAATATTTATACACTAAACATGTATTTAATATTAGTACAAAAACATGTATTTAATTTTAATAAACTAAACATATATTTAATATTAATTAACTAAAAATGTATTTAATATCAATACAAAAACATGTATTTAATTTTAATAAACTAAACATACATTTAATATTAATACACTAAACATGTATTAAATTTTTATACACTAAACATGTATTTAATATTTATACACTAAGCATGTATTTAATATTAATACAAAAACATGTATTTAATTTTAATAAACTAAACATATATTTAATATTATTACACTAAACATGTATTTAATATTTATACACTGAACATGTATTTAATATTCATACACTAAACATTTAGTTATTATTTTTACACTAAACATGTATTTAATATTAATACACCAAACATGTATTTAATATTAATACACTAAACATGTATTTAATATTTATACACTAATCATGTATTTAATATTAATATACTAATCATGTATTTAATATTCATACACTAAATATGTATTTAATATTCATACACTTAACATGTATTTAATATAGATACACTAAATATGTATTTAATATTCATACATTAAAAATGTATTTAATATTCATACACTAAACATGTATTTAATATTCATACATTAAACATGTATTTAATATTTATACACTAAACATGTATTTAATATTCATACACTAAACATGTATTTAATATTAATACACTAAACATGTATTTAATATTAATACAATAACATGTATTTAATATTTATACACTAAACATGTATTTAATATTCATACACTAAACATGTATTTAATATTAATACACTAAACATGTATTTAATATTTATACATTAAACATGTATTTAATATTCATAAACTAAACATGTATTTAACATTCATACACTAAACATGTATTTAATATTCATACACTAAACATGTAGTTATTATTTATACACTAAACATGTATTTGATATTCATAAACTAAACATGTATTTAATATTCATACACTAAACATGTATTTAATATTAATACACTAAACATGTATTTAATATTTATACATTAAACATGTATTTAATATTCATAAACTAAACATGTATTTAACATTCATACACTAAACATGTATTTAATATTCATACACTAAACATTGTCATGCCCGGCTCTGCCGGTTAGTGTTTGGGGCACTTTGGTCCTCCGACCCGCAGGTGGAGCTGTCGGTTGCTGCCGGTTAGTGTTTGGGGCACTTTGGTCCTCCGACCCGCAGGTGGAGCTGGTCTGTGAAGACGTGCAACATCTCAGAGGGCTGCTGATTGGGCGGCCTATAAAAGGCCTCCCATCAGCATGCTCTCGCTCTCATGCTCATGCTCTCTCTCTTTCTCTCTCTCGTCCCACAGGCACATTCGTTTGGTGACCGTATGGTCACGGCAACGACGGCCGGGATTAGCACCACACTAACACCCTTTTTGGACAACACTCATTTACTGATACATTCCTTGGTTAATTCACATTACTGATCACTGATACATGTTGTAAATAAAAGATCTGTTGGCTAAAATGTACAAATCGGTGTGGTCTCCCTTAATGTTACAGCCACTAACAAGCCAGTGGTTGTGACATATGGGGGCTCGTCCGGGATTTGGTAGTAACTTTAGGCTTTGGTAATTCCTTCTACTGGCTATGGCAGCGTAGGAAGGTGCGTAGAGCTCTTTGTATTGAGTATTCCTTCTACTGGCTTTTGGAGCGTAGGAAGGTGAGTAGAGCTGAGTTACTAATTGTGTACTGCTGATAGTCAGTTGGGGCCTGTTATCAGTTAGTTAATTGGGGGATCTGCTGATTTGTACTTTTGAGGCTTTGTTTGACCGTGCAAGTGTAGGTAGACACTGAATTGTTTGTTCCAGCCATCTTGGTTGAGTTTCATTGCAGTTTGTAGCATTGCATTCAGCCTCTTAGGAGCTGTCGCCTTTATCCCCATCTAGTACGGGTTCTAGGTTCCTGCTGTCACAGAGCCTGGGCGAGGGCACCGCCTTGGAGAAACGGCTGAATCGGCTTTGTCGGGATGGTACGTCTCCACAGGTATTGGTGAGTAAATGATCCTCGTCCTCGGGCTCTGTGTGAAAATAGATTAGTCTAGTGGGGGGAAAATGTTTAGGGGGATGCTCCGAGGTTAGTTTGCTGTGTTAACATAACTGTAATGTTTTAGAGACCTGGTTAGATTGGTTGGAGAGAGAGAGCCTAGCGTAATTAGAGCTAGTTTTTGGTTGGGTTGTTTTTTCAGTAGTTTCATTGTTGGTTTGGTACAGTAGCCAGATTGGTACTGACGGCCTGGGTTGAGCAGGATGGAGGCTTTTGTGGAAGCACCATCTGAGAAATTGTTGTTTGCCCTTAATAAGGAACAGTTGTTGCAATTGGCAGAAAAGTATGGCATGGAATTGTCATCAGCCATTAGAACTGGTAAGAAGGGACCCTTGCGTGACTCCATTCACGAATTTTTGTGTGAGCAGAGCATTTTGCCTTCGGGAAAAGGTGGTGACGCTCATGTGAAGGGTATGTCAGAGCCTATGCAGTCAGAGAGGGTAGGCATACTGACTTTTGAGCAACAAAGAGAGATGAAGGCACTTGAATTTGAGTGGGCGCAACAGGCTAAGGAGAAAGAACGTCTTTTTGAACTGGAAAAAATCAAATTAGAACGAGGATTGCAACAGCAAGCAGATATGGAGAGACTCAAATTTGAAAAAGAAATGGATTTGAAAAAAGGTGAAATGGACCTTACAGTACAGCTTGAGAAAATTAAAATTGAACAGGATCGTTTGAAACTAATGTCAGAAGGTAAGATTAGTGGAAATCTGTCCGGGTCAAGTATGGATAGCATGGTAAAGTATGTTCCAAAGTTTGACGAACGTGACCCAGACGTGTTTTTCTCACTGTTTGAACAGATGGCCTCTGACAAAAAGTGGAGTGAAGAGGATAGAACGGTGCTTTTGCAAACTGTACTAGTAGGACGCGCACGGGAGGCATACTTGGCATTAACACCTGTTGATAGGCACAAGTATGCTGAGGTGAAAAAAGCGGTCTTGAAATGTTATGAACTGAATCCAGAAGCTTACAGACAACGTTTCAGAAACTGGCGTAAACGTGATAATCAGACCCATGCTGAAGTGGCAAGAGAGTTGAGTACTTATTTTAACCGGTGGCTCACTTCAGAGTCTGTCTCAACTTACGAAAATTTGCGTGATTTGTTGATTTTGGAGCAGTTTAAGAACATTGTACCAGATCGAATTGCAACCTACATTAATGAGCAAAAGGCAAAGTCAGTGGAGGAGGCAGCCTCGCTTGCTGATACCTTTGTGTTGACTCATAAACGTAAGCCTTACAGCTTTCCTCCACGGTATAATAGCCACCAACGTTATGATCCTGCTCGTTCTCCTCCACAACGTTCTCCTCCTCGTTATGGTCGTAGTTCAAATCGATCCAATTATGGCAATTCCAGTAATGTTCCTAAATTTGATAATGGAAGTAGCAAATCTCGCCCAAGCCCGACGAATAAATGTCATTACTGTTTGCAGGAGGGACATTGGAAAAAGGACTGCCCGCTGTTGAAAGGCCGTAAATCTAATGCCAAGGTAGCTGGGTGTGTTTCTGTTGTGCATCCAGTTGATTTTGGCGTCTCTGATTTAACACCGTTACCTCGTTTGGAAGTTCATTGTGAGCAAGTGATTGAAGATGGTGCATCTGTGTCAGACGAGCAGACGAAATCAGTAGAGTCAGCTGGGTCTGATTTCGCTCCATTCATTAGTGATGGCTGGGTGTCATTGGTTGGAGAGACACAAAAAGTTCCAGTTAAAATCTTAAGAGACACTGGGGCATCTGAGAGTTTCATTTCTGGAGCAGTTTTGCCATTTTCCACAGCATCTGACACTGGGAAATGTGTTTTGATTAGAGGAATAGGCATGCAGTCATTTTCTGTACCGTTGCACAAAATTCACTTGTGTTCAGGATTTGTGAATGGGGAGGTGACTATTGCTGTGAGACCGTCTCTGCCTATGCAGGATATCAATGTAATTCTGGGGAACAATTTGGGTGGGTGTTTAGTTTCTCCACCTCCAGTTGTTACACCTGTACCGCTATCTGTAGAGGAGCCAGACGCGTGTTGTCAAGAATTCCCAGAAGTGTTTACTGCTTGTGCTGTGACTAGGGCAATGTCTCACACGCAGGCGCAATCGTCGGATGTGTCCAAATCTGTGCCTTTTTTTGTTCCTGAGCTGCCCGAACCTCTGTCATGTCAAGATTTAATTGAGGCACAAAAGAATGATCAGAGCTTTGAGAAATATTTTGCCTTAGCTTCTACTGATCCAACGATGGGTTACTTCATTCAGAATGGCGTTTTGCTGCATACGTGGTTGCCAGGTGTTGATCCTGAAGTGGCAGGTCAGGTGATTCAAGTGATGGTACCTGACAAATACCGTGATTTGATTTTGAGAACAGCCCATGGAGCAGAGTCTGGGCATTTTGGAGTTAAGAAAACCTACCGACGTCTTTTGGAACATTTTTACTGGCCACGGATGAAACGCCATGTATCTAGATTTGTCAAAGCATGTCATGTTTGCCAGGTTGCGAAACAGAGTACTCCCATTAAACCTGCACCACTTCAACCTATTCCGTCTGTTGGCACACCATTTGAGCATCTCATTATTGATTGTGTAGGTCCACTACCCCCTTCGAAATATGGTTGTGTGTACCTCTTTACCATCATGTGCCAGGCCACTCGGTATCCAGCAGCGTATGCCTTGAGAACAATTACCACAAGGTCAATATTGAAATGTTTGTCTAAATTCATTTCTGTCTTTGGCATTCCGAAGGTAATTCAGAGCGACAGAGGGTCTAACTTTACCTCCAGAACATTTGCTGCAGCGTTGAAGTCGATGCAGGTGAAGCACAATTTGAGCAGCGCGTATCACGCACAGAGTCAGGGGGCATTGGAGCGCTGGCATGCCACGTTGAAGTCTCTCTTGCGCGCTTACTGTGTTGAGATGCGGAGAGATTGGGAGGAGGCGTTGCCATGGCTCTTGTTGTCTGCGCGTGGTGTAGTTCAAGAAAGCACTGGTTTTAGTCCAAATGACCTAGTCTTTGGCCACAAAGTCCGGACCTCACTGTCTGTTTTAAATGCCAATCTGGATCTGCAGAACACTCCCGTCAGTTTCACTGAGTATGTAGATGGTTTTCGTCGTAGGCTGTTGCTTGCATGGAAAGAGGCAACCGAGCATTTGACTAAAGCTCAGGTGAAAATAAAGCTGCGTTATGACCGTAAAGCGAAGATCAGAGTTTTCAATCCAGGTGATCAAGTTTTAGCTTTGCTGCCCATTCCGGGGTCACCATTTACAGCAAAATACTCTGGTCCATTTACGGTTATGAGCCAAGTGTCAGATCTCAATTATTTACTATCAACTCCTGATCGTAAACGATCACAGCAACTGTGTCATGTGAATTTACTCAAGCCTTACCACTCTGCAGGTTCCGACAAGGCGGGTGGGATTGCTGCGAGTCCAGTGGGTCTAGCCGTTGGGGTTGGGGAACCGCTCAACTGGCCGGAGGTGGCAGCTTGGGATGAAGTGCGCGCACCTGATGATTCAGTGTTACACGGGCGCTTAGATAATACTCAGCAGTTAAAGGAGCTAGATAGTCTCCTCGGTCATTTAAGTGAGGTACAGCGTAAACAGTTGTCGGATTTGATTTTTGAGTTTTTGCCTTTGTTTTCCGACAGGTGGGAGCAGGTGCGGTCCTCCTGCAGGCTGATGATGATGGAGTAGCCAGACCGGTTTGCTATTTTTCAAAAAAATTCAACAAATACCAATTTAATTATTCAGTGATTGAAAAGGAAGCATTAGCATTGATTTGGGCATTGCAACACTTTGAAGTCTATGTGGGAGGGGGTCTCCATCCAATTGTGGTCTACTCAGATCACAACCCTCTCACTTTTCTACAGTCTTTCAAAGGGTCCACCAACCAGCGCCTGTTGCGCTGGGCACTGTTTCTGCAGCCATTCCACCTGTTGATCCGCCATATTCGCGGGGTGGAAAATGTAATGGCTGATGCGCTCTCTCGGGCTCTGGACCAGGAGGTCTAATCATCTCCACTCACTCCTAACCTGCGGTTTTTCTCTGTTTCCCTTAAAGGTCGCTGTCCGGGTACCAGGATTTGCTGGGTGCAGGGAAGGTCGGAGGGTAAGGAGGGTGTTTGGGATGGTTTGGGTTCTGGTTGGTCTGGGGTGGAGGGGAGGTGCGTCATTGGGACTAGAATATAGCTACTGGGGCTACTGTAGGTTTTGGTTTTCTATTTTTTGATGGTGCTTCAGAGACCCAGTTAACACGGGTCTCTGTTTTTAAGGGGGGGGATGTCATGCCCGGCTCTGCCGGTTAGTGTTTGGGGCACTTTGGTCCTCCGACCCGCAGGTGGAGCTGTCGGTTGCTGCCGGTTAGTGTTTGGGGCACTTTGGTCCTCCGACCCGCAGGTGGAGCTGGTCTGTGAAGACGTGCAACATCTCAGAGGGCTGCTGATTGGGCGGCCTATAAAAGGCCTCCCATCAGCATGCTCTCGCTCTCATGCTCATGCTCTCTCTCTTTCTCTCTCTCGTCCCACAGGCACATTCGTTTGGTGACCGTATGGTCACGGCAACGACGGCCGGGATTAGCACCACACTAACACCCTTTTTGGACAACACTCATTTACTGATACATTCCTTGGTTAATTCACATTACTGATCACTGATACATGTTGTAAATAAAAGATCTGTTGGCTAAAATGTACAAATCGGTGTGGTCTCCCTTAATGTTACAGCCACTAACAAGCCAGTGGTTGTGACAACATGTATTTATTATATATCCACTAAACATGTATTCAATATTCATAAACTAAACATGTATTTAATATTCATACACTAAACGTGTATTTAATATTCATACACTTAAAATGTATTTAATATTAATACAAAACATGTATTTAAGTTTAATAAACTAAACATATATTTAATATTAATACACTAAACATATATTTAATATTCATACACTAAACATGTATTTAATATTCATACATTAAACATGTATTTAATATGTATACACTAAACATGTATTTAATATTCATACACTAAACATGTATTTAATATTCATACACTAAACATGTAGTTATTATTTATACACTAAACATGTATTTGATATTCATAAACTAAACATGTATTTAATATTCATACACTAAACATGTATTTAATATTAATACACTAAACATGTATTTAATATTTATACATTAAACATGTATTTAATATTCATAAACTAAACATGTATTTAACATTCATACACTAAACATGTATTTAATATTCATACACTAAACATGTATTTATTATATATCCACTAAACATGTATTCAATATTCATAAACTAAACATGTATTTAATATTCATACACTAAACGTGTATTTAATATTCATACACTTAAAATGTATTTAATATTAATACAAAACATGTATTTAAGTTTAATAAACTAAACATATATTTAATAGTATTACACTAAACATGTATTTAATATTTATACACTGAACATGTATTTAATAGTTATACACTAATCATGTATTTAATATTCATACACTAAACATGTATTTATTATATATCCACTAAACATGTATTCAATATTCATAAACTAAACATATATTTAATATTCATACACTAAACATGCATTTAATATTATACACTAAACATGTATTTAATATTAATACAAAAACATGTATTTAATTTTAATAAACTAAACATATATTTAATAGTATTACACTAAACATGTATTTAATATTTATACACTGAACATGTATTTAATAGTTATACACTAATCATGTATTTAATATTAATACACTAATCATGTATTTAATATTCATACACTAAATATGTATTTAATATTCATACACTTAACATGTATTTAATATTTATTCACGAAACATGTATTTAATATTCATACACTAAACATGTATTTAATATTCATACATTAAAAATGTATTCAATATTCATACACTAAACATGTATTTAACATTCATACATTAAACATGTATTTAATATTCATACACTAAACATGTATTTAATATTCGTACACGAAACATGTATTTAATATTTATACACTAAACATGTATTTAATATTCATACAATAAACATGTATTTAATATTCATACACTAAACATGTATTTAATATTCATACACTAAACATGTATTTAATATTCATACACTAAACATGTATTTAATATTTATACAAAAACATGTATTTAATTTTAATAAACTAAACGTATATTTAATATTAATACACTAAACATGTATTTAATATTTATACACTAAACATGTATTTAATATTCATACACTTAACATGTAGTTATTATTAATACACTAAACATGTATTTATTATTAATACAGTAAACATGTATTTAATATTAATACAAAAACATGTATTTAATTTTAATAAACTAAATATATATTTAATATTAATACACTAAACATGTATTTAATATTCATAAACTAAACATGTATTTAACATTTATACACTAAACATGTATTTAATATTCATACACTAAAAATGTATTTAATTTTTAATAAACTAAACATATATTTAATATTAATACACTAAACATGTATTTAATATTTATACACTAAACATGTATTTAATATTCATACACTAAACATGTAGTTATTATTCATACACTAAACATGTATTTGATATTAATACAGTAAACATGTATTAAATATTTATACACTAAACATGTATTTAATATTCATTCAATAAACATGTAGTTATTATTCTTACACTTAATATGTATTTAATATTAATACAAAAACATGTATTTAATTTTAATAAACTAAATATATATTTAATATTAATACACTAAACATGTATTTAATATTTATACACTAAACATGTATTTAATATTAATACAAAAACATGTATTTAATTTTAATAAACTAAACATATATTTAATATTATTACACTAAACATTTAGTTATTATTTATACACTAAACATGTATTTAATATTAATACACTTAACATGTATTTAATATTAATACACTAAACATGTATTTAATATTAATACACTAAACATGTATTTAATATTTTTACACTAAACATGTATTTAATATTCGTACAAGAAACATGTATTTAATATTTATACACAAAACATGTATTTAATATTCATACACTAAACATGTATTTAATATTTATACACTAAACATGTATTTAATATTTATACACTAAACATGTATTTAATATTAATACAAAAACATGTATTTAATATTAATACAAAAACATGTATTTAATTTTAATAAACTAAATATATATTTAATATTAATACACTAAACATGTATTTAATATTTTTACACTAAACGTGTATTTAATATTCATACACTAAAATTGTATTTAATATTTATACACTAAACGTGTTTAATATTAATACACTAAACATGTAGTTATTATTCATACACTAAACATGTATTTAATATTTATACACTAAACATGTATTTAATATTAATACACTAAATATGTATCTATTATATATCCACTAAACATGTATTTAATATTCATAAACTAAACATGTACTTAATATTTTTACACTAAACATGTATTTAATATTCATACACTAAACATGTATTTAATATTCATACACTAAACATGTATTTAATATTAATACAAAAACATGTATTTAATTGTAATAAACTAAATATATATTTAATATTAATACACTAAACATGTATTTAATATTCCTAAACTAAACATGTATTTAACATTTATACACTAAACATGTATTTAATATTCATACACTAAACATGTAGTTATTATTTATACACTAAACATGTATTTAATATTAATACACTATACATGTATTTAATATTAATACACTAAACATGTATTTAATATTAATACACTAATCATGTATTTAATATTTATACACTAAATATGTATTTAATATTTATTAACTTAACATGTATTTATTATTTATACACTAAATGTGTATTTAATATTCATACATTAAAAATATATTTAATATTCATACACTAAACATGTATTTAATATTCATACATTAAACATGTATTTAATATGTATACACTAAACATGTATTTAATATTCATACACTAAACATGTATTTAATATTCATACACTAAACATGTAGTTATTATTTATACACTAAACATGTATTTAATATTTATACACTAAACATGTATTTAATATTCATACACTAAACATGTATTTAATATTTATACACTAAACATGTATTTCATATTCATACACTAAATATGTATTTAATATTCATACACTAAACATGTATTTAATATTAATACACTAAACATGTATTTAATATTCATACACTAAACATGTATTTAATATTTATACACTAAATATGTATTTAATATTCATACACTAAACATGTATTTAATATTAATACACTGAACATGTATTTAATATTCATACACTAAACATGTATTTAATATTAATACACTGAACATGTATTTAATAATCATATACTAAACGTATATGTAATCATATACTAATCATATATTTAATATTCATTTAGTAAACATGTATTTATTATCCTCTAAATAAGGCACACTTGGAAATAATGAATTTCTTTATGCGTGCAGTTGCGGCAGAAGTCCACAGGAGGGCGCACGTTCCCTCTTAATAAGTCCGGTCCTCTCCGTCTCTCTATCTCTCTTTTTCCTTTTTTTTTGTTTCTTTTTTTTTTTTTTTACATAAGTTTGGTTTCTCATACACTTATATTTATACACTAAACATGTATTTAATATTAATACACTAAACATGTATTTAATATTTATACACTAAACATGTATTTAATATTAATACAAAAACATGTATTTAATTTTAATAAACTAAACATATATTTAAAATTCATACACTAAACATGTATTTAACATTTATACACTAAACATGTATTTAATATTAATACACTAAACATGTATTTAATATTAATACAAAAACATGTATTTAATTTTAATAAACCAAACATATATTTAATATTAATACACTAAACATGTATTTAATATTAATACAAAAACATGTATTTAATTTTAATAAACTAAACACATATTTAATATTAATACACTAAACATGTATTAAATATTCATACACTAAACATGTATTTAATATTCATTCAATAAACATGTAGTTATTATTATTACACTTAATATGTATTTAATATTAATACAAAAACATGTATTTAATTTTAATAAACTAAACATATATTTAATATTAATACACTAAACATGTATTTAATATTGTTACACTAAACGTGTATGTACTATTTATACACTAAAAGTGTATTTAATATTAATACACTAAACATGTATTTAATATAATACGCTAAACATGTATTTAATATTTATACACTAAACATGTATTTAAAATTTATACACTAAACATGTATTTAATATTAATACAGAACATGTATTTAATTTTAATAAACTAAACATATATTTAATATTAATACACTAAACATGTATTTAATATTGTTACACTAAACGTGTATTTACTATTTATACACTAAAAGTGTATTTAATATTAATACACTAAACATGTATTTAATATAATACGCTAAACATGTATTTAATATTAATACACTAAACATGTATTTAAAATTCATACATTAAACATGTATTTAATATTAATACAGAACATGTATTTAATTTTAATAAACTAAATATATATTTAATATTAATACACTAAACATATATTTAATATTCATAAACTAAACATGTATTTAACATTCATACACTAAACATGTATTTAATATTTATACACTAATCCTGTAGTTATTATTCATACACTAAACATGTATTTAATATTAATACACTAAACCTGTATTTAATATTTATACACTAAACATGTATTTAATATTAATACAAAAACATTTATTTAATTTTAATAAAGTAAACACATATTTAATATTAATACACTAAACATGTATTTAATATTTATACACTAAACATGTATTTAATATTTATCCACTAAACATGTATTTAATATTCATAAACTAAACATGTATTTAATATTTATACACTAAATATGTATTTAATATTTATACACTTAACATGTATTTAATATTTATACACTAAATATGTATTTAAAATTCATACATTAAAAATGTATTTAATATTCATACACTGAACATGTATTTAATATTCATACATTAAACATGTATTTAATATTTATACACTAAACATGTATTTAATATTCATACATTAAAAATGTATTTAATATTCATACACTAAACATGTATTTAATATTCATACATTAAACATGTATTTAATATTCATACACTAAACATGTATTCAATATTCGTACATGAAACATGTATTTAATATTTATACACTTAACATGTATTTAATATTTATACACTAAATATGTATTTAATATTCATACATTAAAAATGTATTTAATATTCATACACTAAACATGTATTTAATATTCATACATTAAACATGTATTTAATATTTATACACTAAACATGTATTTAATATTCATACATTAAAATGTATTTAATATTCATACACTAAACATGTATTTAATATTCATACACTAAACATGTATTTAATATTCGTACACGAAACATCTATTTAATATTTATACACTAAACATGTATTTAATATTCATACATTAAACATGTATTTAATATTCATACACTAAACATGTATTTAATATTCGTACAATAAACATGTATTTAATATTTATACACTAAACATGTATTTAATATGAATACAAAAACATGTATTTAATTTTAATAAACTAAACATATATTTAAAATTCATACACTAAACATGTATTTAACATTTATACACTAAACATGTATTTAATTTTAATAAACCAAACATATATTTAATATTAATACACTAAACATGTATTTAATATTAATACAAAAACATGTATTTAATTTTAATAAACTAAACACATATTTAATATTAATACACTAAACATGTATTAAATATTCATACACTAAACATGTATTTAATATTCATTCAATAAACATGTAGTTATTATTCTTACACTTAATATGTATTTAATATTAATACAAAAACATGTATTTAATTTTAATAAACCAAAAATATATTTAATATTAATACACTAAACATGTATTTAATATTGTTACACTAAACGTGTCTTTACTATTTATACACTAAAAGTGTATTTAATATTAATACACTAAACATGTATTTAATATAATACACTAAACATGTATTTAATATTTATACACTAAACATGTATTTAATATTCATACACTAAACATGTATTTAATATTAATACACTAAACATGTATTAAATATTTATACACTAAACATGTATTTAATATTAATACAGAACATGTATTTAATTATAATAAACTAAATATATATTTAATATTAATACACTAAACATATATTTAATATTCATAAACTAAACATGTATTTAACATTCATACACTAAACATGTATTTAATATTTATACACTAAACCTGTTGTTATTATTCATACACTAAACATGTATTTAATATTAATACAAAAACATGTATTTAATTTTAATAAACTAAACATGTATTTAATATTTATACACTAAACATGTATTTAACATTTATACACTAAACATGTATTTAATTTTAATAAACCAAACATATATTTAATATTAATACACTAAACATGTATTTAATATTAATACAAAAACATGTATTTAATTTTAATAAACTAAACACATATTTAATATTAATACACTAAACATGTATTAAATATTCATACACTAAACATGTATTTAATATTCATTCAATAAACATGTAGTTATTATTCTTACACTTAATATGTATTTAATATTAATACAAAAACATGTATTTAATTTTAATAAACTAAACATATATTTAATATTAATACACTAAACATGTATTTAATATTGTTACACTAAACGTGTCTTTACTATTTATACACTAAAAGTGTATTTAATATTAATACACTAAACATGTATTTAATATAATACACTAAACATGTATTTAATATTTATACACTAAACATGTATTTAATATTCATACACTAAACATGTATTTAATATTAATACACTAAACATATATTTAATATTTATACACTAAACATGTATTTAATATTAATACAGAACATGTATTTAATTATAATAAACTAAATATATATTTAATATTAATACACTAAACATATATTTAATATTCATAAACTAAACATGTATTTAACATTCATACACTAAACATGTATTTAATATTTATACACTAAACCTGTAGTTATTATTCATACACTAAACATGTATTTAATATTAATACAAAAACATGTATTTAATTTTAATAAACTAAACATATATTTAATATTTATACACTAAACATGTATTTAACATTTATACACTAAACATGTATTTAATATTAATACACTAAACATGTATTTAATATTAATACACTAAACATGTATTTGATATTAATACAAAAACATGTATTTAATTTTAATAAACTAAACATATATTTAATATTAATACACTAAACATGTATTTAATATTAATACAAAAACATGTATTTAATTTTAATAAACTAAACACATATTTAATATTAATACACTAAACATGTATTAAATATTCATACACCAAACATGTATTTAATATTCATTCAATAAACATGTAGTTATTATTCTTACACTTAATATGTATTTAATATTAATAGAAAAACATGTATTTAATTTTAATAAACTAAACATATATTTAATATTAATACACTAAACATGTATTTAATATTGTTACACTAAACGTGTATTTACTATTTATACACTAAAAGTATATTTAATATTAATACACTAAACATGTATTTATATTAATACACTAAACATGTATTTAATATTTATACACTAAAAGTGTATTTAACATTAATACACTAAACATGTATTTAATATTAATACACTAAACATGTATTTAATATTTATACACTAAACATGCATTTAATATCCATACACTAAACATGTATTTAATATTCATACACTAAACATGTATTTAATATTAATACACTGAACATGTATTTGATATTCATAAACTAAACATGTATTTAATATTCATCCACTAAATGTGTATTTAATATTCATACACTAAACATGTATTTAATATTATTACAAAAACATGTATTTAAGTTTAATAAACTAAACATATATTTGATATTAATACACTAAACATGTATTTAATATTCATACACAAACATGTATTTAATATTCATACACTAAACATGTATTTAATATTAATACAAAAACATGTATTTAAGTTTAATAAACTAAACATATATTTAATATTAATACACTAAACATGTATTTAATATTAATACAAAAACATGTATTTAGTTTTAATAAACTAAACACATATTTAATATTAATACACTAAACATGTATTAAATATTCATACACTAAACATGTATTTAATATTCATTCAATAAACATGTAGTTATTATTCTTACACTTAATATGTATTTAATATTAATACAAAAACATTTATTTAATTTTAATAAACTAAACATATATTTAATATTAATACACTAAACATGTATTTAATATTGTTACACTAAACGTGTATTTACTATTTATACACTAAACGTGTATTTAATATTAACACACTAAACATGTATTTAATATTAATACACTAAACATGTATTTAATATTTATACACTAAAAGTGTATTTAATATTAATACACAAAACATGTATTTATTATTAATACACTAAACATGTATTTAATATTTATACACTAAACATGCATTTAATATTCATACACTAAACATGTATTTAATATTCATACACTAAACATGTATTTAATATTAATACACTGAACATGTATTTAATATTCATAAACTAAACATGTATTTAATATTCATACACTAAATGTGTATTTAATATTCATACACTAAACATGTATTTAATATTAATACAAAAATATGTATTTAATTTTAATAAACTAAACATATATTTAATATTTATACACTAAACATGTACTTAACATTTATTGACTAAACATGTATTTAATATTAATACACTAAACATGTATTTAATATTAATACACTAAACATGTATTTAATATTCATACACTAAACATGTATTTAATATTTATACACTAAATATGTATTTAATATTCATACACTAAACATGTATTTAATATTAATACACTGAACATGTATTTAATATTCATACACTAAACATGTATTTAATATTAATACACTGAACATGTATTTAATAATCATATACTAAACGTATATGTAATCATATACTAATCATATATTTAATATTCATTTAGTAAACATGTATTTATTATCCTCTAAATAAGGCACACTTGGAAATAATGAATTTCTTTATGCGTGCAGTTGCGGCAGAAGTCCACAGGAGGGCGCACGTTCCCTCTTAATAAGTCCGGTCCTCTCCGTCTCTCTATCTCTCTTTTTCCTTTTTTTTTGTTTCTTTTATTTTTTTTTTACATAAGTTTGGTTTCTCATACACTTATATTTATACACTAAACATGTATTTAATATTAATACACTAAACATGTATTTAATATTTATACACTAAACATGTATTTAATATTAATACAAAAACATGTATTTAATTTTAATAAACTAAACATATATTTAAAATTCATACACTAAACATGTATTTAACATTTATACACTAAACATGTATTTAATATTAATACACTAAACATGTATTTAATATTAATACAAAAACATGTATTTAATTTTAATAAACCAAACATATATTTAATATTAATACACTAAACATGTATTTAATATTAATACAAAAACATGTATTTAATTTTAATAAACTAAACACATATTTAATATTAATACACTAAACATGTATTAAATATTCATACACTAAACATGTATTTAATATTCATTCAATAAACATGTAGTTATTATTATTACACTTAATATGTATTTAATATTAATACAAAAACATGTATTTAATTTTAATAAACTAAACATATATTTAATATTAATACACTAAACATGTATTTAATATTGTTACACTAAACGTGTATTTACTATTTATACACTAAAAGTGTATTTAATATTAATACACTAAACATGTATTTAATATAATACGCTAAACATGTATTTAATATTTATACACTAAACATGTATTTAAAATTTATACACTAAACATGTGTTTAATATTAATACAGAACATGTATTTAATTTTAATAAACTAAACATATATTTAATATTAATACACTAAACATGTATTTAATATTGTTACACTAAACGTGTATTTACTATTTATACACTAAAAGTGTATTTAATATTAATACACTAAACATGTATTTAATATAATACGCTAAACATGTATTTAATATTAATACAATAAACATGTATTTAAAATTCATACATTAAACATGTATTTAATATTAATACAGAACATGTATTTAATTTTAATAAACTAAATATATATTTAATATTAATACACTAAACATATATTTAATATTCATAAACTAAACATGTATTTAACATTCATACACTAAACATGTATTTAATATTTATACACTAATCCTGTAGTTATTATTCATACACTAAACATGTATTTAATATTAATACACTAAACCTGTATTTAATATTTATACACTAAACATGTATTTAATATTAATACAAAAACATTTATTTAATTTTAATAAAGTAAACACATATTTAATATTAATACACTAAACATGTATTTAATATTTATACACTAAACATGTATTTAATATTTATCCACTAAACATGTATTTAATATTCATAAACTAAACATGTATTTAATATTTATACACTAAATATGTATTTAATATTTATACACTTAACATGTATTTAATATTTATACACTAAATATGTATTTAAAATTCATACATTAAAAATGTATTTAATATTCATACACTGAACATGTATTTAATATTCATACATTAAACATGTATTTAATATTTATACACTAAACATGTATTTAATATTCATACATTAAAAATGTATTTAATATTCATACACTAAACATGTATTTAATATTCATACATTAAACATGTATTTAATATTCATACACTAAACATGTATTCAATATTCGTACATGAAACATGTATTTAATATTTATACACTAAATATGTATTTAATATTCATACATTAAAAATGTATTTAATATTCATACACTAAACATGTATTTAATATTCATACATTAAACATGTATTTAATATTTATACACTAAACATGTATTTAATATTCATACATTAAAATGTATTTAATATTCATACACTAAACATGTATTTAATATTCATACACTAAACATGTATTTAATATTCGTACACGAAACATCTATTTAATATTTATACACTAAACATGTATTTAATATTCATACATTAAACATGTATTTAATATTCATACACTAAACATGTATTTAATATTCGTACAATAAACATGTATTTAATATTTATACACTAAACATGTATTTAATATTAATACAAAAACATGTATTTAATTTTAATAAACTAAACATATATTTAAAATTCATACACTAAACATGTATTTAACATTTATACACTAAACATGTATTTAATTTTAATAAACCAAACATATATTTAATATTAATACACTAAACATGTATTTAATATTAATACAAAAACATGTATTTAATTTTAATAAACTAAACACATATTTAATATTAATACACTAAACATGTATTAAATATTCATACACTAAACATGTATTTAATATTCATTCAATAAACATGTAGTTATTATTCTTACACTTAATATGTATTTAATATTAATACAAAAACATGTATTTAATTTTAATAAACCAAAAATATATTTAATATTAATACACTAAACATGTATTTAATATTGTTACACTAAACGTGTCTTTACTATTTATACACTAAAAGTGTATTTAATATTAATACACTAAACATGTATTTAATATAATACACTAAACATGTATTTAATATTTATACACTAAACATGTATTTAATATTCATACACTAAACATGTATTTAATATTAATACACTAAACATGTATTAAATATTTATACACTAAACATGTATTTAATATTAATACAGAACATGTATCTAATTATAATAAACTAAATATATATTTAATATTAATACACTAAACATATATTTAATATTCATAAACTAAACATGTATTTAACATTCATACACTAAACATGTATTTAATATTTATACACTAAACCTGTTGTTATTATTCATACACTAAACATGTATTTAATATTAATACAAAAACATGTATTTAATTTTAATAAACTAAACATGTATTTAATATTTATACACTAAACATGTATTTAACATTTATACACTAAACATGTATTTAATTTTAATAAACCAAACATATATTTAATATTAATACACTAAACATGTATTTAATATTAATACAAAAACATGTATTTAATTTTAATAAACTAAACACATATTTAATATTAATACACTAAACATGTATTAAATATTCATACACTAAACATGTATTTAATATTCATTCAATAAACATGTAGTTATTATTCTTACACTTAATATGTATTTAATATTAATACAAAAACATGTATTTAATTTTAATAAACTAAACATATATTTAATATTAATACACTAAACATGTATTTAATATTGTTACACTAAACGTGTCTTTACTATTTATACACTAAAAGTGTATTTAATATTAATACACTAAACATGTATTTAATATAATACACTAAACATGTATTTAATATTTATACACTAAACATGTATTTAATATTCATACACTAAACATGTATTTAATATTAATACACTAAACATATATTTAATATTAATACAGAACATGTATTTAATTATAATAAACTAAATATATATTTAATATTAATACACTAAACATATATTTAATATTCATAAACTAAACCTGTAGTTATTATTCATACACTAAACATGTATTTAATATTAATACAAAAACATGTATTTAATTTTAATAAACTAAACATATATTTAATATTTATACACTAAACATGTATTTAACATTTATACACTAAACATGTATTTAATATTAATACACTAAACATGTATTTAATATTAATACACTAAACATGTATTTGATATTAATACAAAAACATGTATTTAATTTTAATAAACTAAACATATATTTAATATTAATACACTAAACATGTATTTAATATTAATACAAAAACATGTATTTAATTTTAATAAACTAAACACATATTTAATATTAATACACTAAACATGTATTAAATATTCATACACCAAACATGTATTTAATATTCATTCAATAAACATGTAGTTATTATTCTTACACTTAATATGTATTTAATATTAATAGAAAAACATGTATTTAATTTTAATAAACTAAACATATATTTAATATTAATACACTAAACATGTATTTAATATTGTTACACTAAACGTGTATTTACTATTTATACACTAAAAGTATATTTAATATTAATACACTAAACATGTATTTATATTAATACACTAAACATGTATTTAATATTTATACACTAAAAGTGTATTTAACATTAATACACTAAACATGTATTTAATATTAATACACTAAACATGTATTTAATATTTATACACTAAACATGCATTTAATATCCATACACTAAACATGTATTTAATATTCATACACTAAACATGTATTTAATATTAATACACTGAACATGTATTTGATATTCATAAACTAAACATGTATTTAATATTCATCCACTAAATGTGTATTTAATATTCATACACTAAACATGTATTTAATATTATTACAAAAACATGTATTTAAGTTTAATAAACTAAACATATATTTGATATTAATACACTAAACATGTATTTAATATTCATACACAAACATGTATTTAATATTCATACACTAAACATGTATTTAATATTAATACAAAAACATGTATTTAAGTTTAATAAACTAAACATATATTTAATATTAATACACTAAACATGTATTTAATATTAATACAAAAACATGTATTTAGTTTTAATAACCTAAACACATATTTAATATTAATACACTAAACATGTATTAAATATTCATACACTAAACATGTATTTAATATTCATTCAATAAACATGTAGTTATTATTCTTACACTTAATATGTATTTAATATTAATACAAAAACATTTATTTAATTTTAATAAACTAAACATATATTTAATATTAATACACTAAACATGTATTTAATATTGTTACACTAAACGTGTATTTACTATTTATACACTAAACGTGTATTTAATATTAACACACTAAACATGTATTTAATATTAATACACTAAACATGTATTTAATATTTATACACTAAAAGTGTATTTAATATTAATACACAAAACATGTATTTATTATTAATACACTAAACATGTATTTAATATTTATACACTAAACATGCATTTAATATTCATACACTAAACATGTATTTAATATTCATACACTAAACATGTATTTAATATTAATACACTGAACATGTATTTAATATTCATAAACTAAACATGTATTTAATATTCATACACTAAATGTGTATTTAATATTCATACACTAAACATGTATTTAATATTAATACAAAAATATGTATTTAATTTTAATAAACTAAACATATATTTAATATTTATACACTAAACATGTACTTAACATTTATTGACTAAACATGTATTTAATATTAATACACTAAACATGTATTTAATATTAATACACTAAACATGTATTTAATATTCATACACTAAACATGTATTTAATTTTAATAAACTAAACATATATTTAATATTAATACAATAAAAATGTATTTAATATTAATACAAAAACATGTATTTAGTTTTAATAAACTAAACACATATTTAATATTAATACACTAAACATGTATTAAATATTCATACACTAAACATGTATTTAATATTCATTCAATAAAGATGTAGTTATTATTCTTACACTTAATATGTATTTAATATTAATACAAAAACATTTATTTAATTTTAATAAACTAAACATATATTTAATATTAATACACTAAACATGTATTTAATATTGTTACACTAAACGTGTATTTAATATTAATACACTAAACATGTATTTAATATTAATACACTAAACATGTATTTAATATTTATACACTAAAAGTGTAATTAATATTTATACACAAAACATGTATTTATTATTAATACACTAAACATGTATTTAATATTTATACACTAAACATGTATTTAATATTCATACACTAAACATGTATTTAATATTTATACACTAAATATGTATTTAATATTCATACACTAAACATGTATTTAATATTAATACACTGAACATGTATTTAATATTCATACACTAAACATGTATTTAATATTAATACACTGAACATGTATTTAATAATCATATACTAAACGTATATGTAATCATATACTAATCATATATTTAATATTCATTTAGTAAACATGTATTTATTATCCTCTAAATAAGGCACACTTGGAAATAATGAATTTCTTTATGCGTGCAGTTGCGGCAGAAGTCCACAGGAGGGCGCACGTTCCCTCTTAATAAGTCCGGTCCTCTCCGTCTCTCTATCTCTCTTTTTCCTTTTTTTTTGTTTCTTTTATTTTTTTTTTACATAAGTTTGGTTTCTCATACACTTATATTTATACACTAAACATGTATTTAATATTAATACACTAAACATGTATTTAATATTTATACACTAAACATGTATTTAATATTAATACAAAAACATGTATTTAATTTTAATAAACTAAACATATATTTAAAATTCATACACTAAACATGTATTTAACATTTATACACTAAACATGTATTTAATATTAATACACTAAACATGTATTTAATATTAATACAAAAACATGTATTTAATTTTAATAAACCAAACATATATTTAATATTAATACACTAAACATGTATTTAATATTAATACAAAAACATGTATTTAATTTTAATAAACTAAACACATATTTAATATTAATACACTAAACATGTATTAAATATTCATACACTAAACATGTATTTAATATTCATTCAATAAACATGTAGTTATTATTATTACACTTAATATGTATTTAATATTAATACAAAAACATGTATTTAATTTTAATAAACTAAACATATATTTAATATTAATACACTAAACATGTATTTAATATTGTTACACTAAACGTGTATTTACTATTTATACACTAAAAGTGTATTTAATATTAATACACTAAACATGTATTTAATATAATACGCTAAACATGTATTTAATATTTATACACTAAACATGTATTTAAAATTTATACACTAAACATGTGTTTAATATTAATACAGAACATGTATTTAATTTTAATAAACTAAACATATATTTAATATTAATACACTAAACATGTATTTAATATTGTTACACTAAACGTGTATTTACTATTTATACACTAAAAGTGTATTTAATATTAATACACTAAACATGTATTTAATATAATACGCTAAACATGTATTTAATATTAATACACTAAACATGTATTTAAAATTCATACATTAAACATGTATTTAATATTAATACAGAACATGTATTTAATTTTAATAAACTAAATATATATTTAATATTAATACACTAAACATATATTTAATATTCATAAACTAAACATGTATTTAACATTCATACACTAAACATGTATTTAATATTTATACACTAATCCTGTAGTTATTATTCATACACTAAACATGTATTTAATATTAATACACTAAACCTGTATTTAATATTTATACACTAAACATGTATTTAATATTAATACAAAAACATTTATTTAATTTTAATAAAGTAAACACATATTTAATATTAATACACTAAACATGTATTTAATATTTATACACTAAACATGTATTTAATATTTATCCACTAAACATGTATTTAATATTCATAAACTAAACATGTATTTAATATTTATACACTAAATATGTATTTAATATTTATACACTTAACATGTATTTAATATTTATACACTAAATATGTATTTGAAATTCATACATTAAAAATGTATTTAATATTCATACACTGAACATGTATTTAATATTCATACATTAAACATGTATTTAATATTTATACACTAAACATGTATTTAATATTCATACATTAAAAATGTATTTAATATTCATACACTAAACATGTATTTAATATTCATACATTAAACATGTATTTAATATTCATACACTAAACATGTATTCAATATTCGTACATGAAACATGTATTTAATATTTATACACTTAACATGTATTTAATATTTATACACTAAATATGTATTTAATATTCATACATTAAAAATGTATTTAATATTCATACACTAAACATGTATTTAATATTCATACATTAAACATGTATTTAATATTTATACACTAAACATGTATTTAATATTCATACATTAAAATGTATTTAATATTCATACACTAAACATGTATTTAATATTCATACACTAAACATGTATTTAATATTCGTACACGAAACATCTATTTAATATTTATACACTAAACATGTATTTAATATTCATACATTAAACATGTATTTAATATTCATACACTAAACATGTATTTAATATTCGTACAATAAACATGTATTTAATATTTATACACTAAACATGTATTTAATATTAATACAAAAACATGTATTTAATTTTAATAAACTAAACATATATTTAAAATTCATACACTAAACATGTATTTAACATTTATACACTAAACATGTATTTAATTTTAATAAACCAAACATATATTTAATATTAATACACTAAACATGTATTTAATATTAATACAAAAACATGTATTTAATTTTAATAAACTAAACACATATTTAATATTAATACACTAAACATGTATTAAATATTCATACACTAAACATGTATTTAATATTCATTCAATAAACATGTAGTTATTATTCTTACACTTAATATGTATTTAATATTAATACAAAAACATGTATTTAATTTTAATAAACCAAAAATATATTTAATATTAATACACTAAACATGTATTTAATATTGTTACACTAAACGTGTCTTTACTATTTATACACTAAAAGTGTATTTAATATTAATACATTAAACATGTATTTAATATAATACACTAAACATGTATTTAATATTTATAAACTAAACATGTATTTAATATTCATACACTAAACATGTATTTAATATTAATACACTAAACATGTATTAAATATTTATACACTAAACATGTATTTAATATTAATACAGAACATGTATTTAATTATAATAAACTAAATATATATTTAATATTAATACACTAAACATATATTTAATATTCATAAACTAAACATGTATTTAACATTCATACACTAAACATGTATTTAATATTTATACACTAAACCTGTTGTTATTATTCATACACTAAACATGTATTTAATATTAATACAAAAACATGTATTTAATTTTAATAAACTAAACATGTATTTAATATTTATACACTAAACATGTATTTAACATTTATACACTAAACATGTATTTAATTTTAATAAACCAAACATATATTTAATATTAATACACTAAACATGTATTTAATATTAATACAAAAACATGTATTTAATTTTAATAAACTAAACACATATTTAATATTAATACACTAAACATGTATTAAATATTCATACACTAAACATGTATTTAATATTCATTCAATAAACATGTAGTTATTATTCTTACACTTAATATGTATTTAATATTAATACAAAAACATGTATTTAATTTTAATAAACTAAACATATATTTAATATTAATACACTAAACATGTATTTAATATTGTTACACTAAACGTGTCTTTACTATTTATACACTAAAAGTGTATTTAATATTAATACACTAAACATGTATTTAATATAATACACTAAACATGTATTTAATATTTATACACTAAACATGTATTTAATATTCATACACTAAACATGTATTTAATATTAATACACTAAACATATATTTAATATTTATACACTAAACATGTATTTAATATTAATACAGAACATGTATTTAATTATAATAAACTAAATATATATTTAATATTAATACACTAAACATATATTTAATATTCATAAACTAAACCTGTAGTTATTATTCATACACTAAACATGTATTTAATATTAATACAAAAACATGTATTTAATTTTAATAAACTAAACATATATTTAATATTTATACACTAAACATGTATTTAACATTTATACACTAAACATGTATTTAATATTAATACACTAAACATGTATTTAATATTAATACACTAAACATGTATTTGATATTAATACAAAAACATGTATTTAATTTTAATAAACTAAACATATATTTAATATTAATACACTAAACATGTATTTAATATTAATACAAAAACATGTATTTAATTTTAATAAACTAAACACATATTTAATATTAATACACTAAACATGTATTAAATATTCATACACCAAACATGTATTTAATATTCATTCAATAAACATGTAGTTATTATTCTTACACTTAATATGTATTTAATATTAATAGAAAAACATGTATTTAATTTTAATAAACTAAACATATATTTAATATTAATACACTAAACATGTATTTAATATTGTTACACTAAACGTGTATTTACTATTTATACACTAAAAGTATATTTAATATTAATACACTAAACATGTATTTATATTAATACACTAAACATGTATTTAATATTTATACACTAAAAGTGTATTTAACATTAATACACTAAACATGTATTTAATATTAATACACTAAACATGTATTTAATATTTATACACTAAACATGCATTTAATATCCATACACTAAACATGTATTTAATATTCATACACTAAACATGTATTTAATATTAATACACTGAACATGTATTTGATATTCATAAACTAAACATGTATTTAATATTCATCCACTAAATGTGTATTTAATATTCATACACTAAACATGTATTTAATATTATTACAAAAACATGTATTTAAGTTTAATAAACTAAACATATATTTGATATTAATACACTAAACCTGTATTTAATATTCATACACAAACATGTATTTAATATTCATACACTAAACATGTATTTAATATTAATACAAAAACATGTATTTAAGTTTAATAAACTAAACATATATTTAATATTAATACACTAAACATGTATTTAATATTAATACAAAAACATGTATTTAGTTTTAATAAACTAAACACATATTTAATATTAATACACTAAACATGTATTAAATATTCATACACTAAACATGTATTTAATATTCATTCAATAAACATGTAGTTATTATTCTTACACTTAATATGTATTTAATATTAATACAAAAACATTTATTTAATTTTAATAAACTAAACATATATTTAATATTAATACACTAAACATGTATTTAATATTGTTACACTAAACGTGTATTTACTATTTATACACTAAACGTGTATTTAATATTAACACACTAAACATGTATTTAATATTAATACACTAAACATGTATTTAATATTTATACACTAAAAGTGTATTTAATATTAATACACAAAACATGTATTTATTATTAATACACTAAACATGTATTTAATATTTATACACTAAACATGCATTTAATATTCATACACTAAACATGTATTTAATATTCATACACTAAACATGTATTTAATATTAATACACTGAACATGTATTTAATATTCATAAACTAAACATGTATTTAATATTCATACACTAAATGTGTATTTAATATTCATACACTAAACATGTATTTAATATTAATACAAAAATATGTATTTAATTTTAATAAACTAAACATATATTTAATATTTATACACTAAACATGTACTTAACATTTATTGACTAAACATGTATTTAATATTAATACACTAAACATGTATTTAATATTAATACACTAAACATGTATTTAATATTCATACACTAAACATGTATTTAATTTTAATAAACTAAACATATATTTAATATTAATACAATAAAAATGTATTTAATATTAATACAAAAACATGTATTTAGTTTTAATAAACTAAACACATATTTAATATTAATACACTAAACATGTATTAAATATTCATACACTAAACATGTATTTAATATTCATTCAATAAAGATGTAGTTATTATTCTTACACGTAATATGTATTTAATATTAATACAAAAACATTTATTTAATTTTAATAAACTAAACATATATTTAATATTAATACACTAAACATGTATTTAATATTGTTACACTAAACGTGTATTTAATATTAATACACTAAACATGTATTTAATATTAATACACTAAACATGTATTTAATATTTATACACTAAAAGTGTAATTAATATTTATACACAAAACATGTATTTATTATTAATACACTAAACATGTATTTAATATTTATACACTAAACATGCATTTAATATTCATACACTAAACATGTATTTAATATTCATACACTAAACATGTATTTAATATTAATACACTGAACATGTATTTAATATTCATAAACTAAACATGTATTTAATATTCATACACTAAATGTGTATTTAATATTCATACACTAAACATGTATTTAATATTAATACAAAAACATGTATTTAATTTTAATAAACTAAACATATATTTAATATTTATACACTAAACATGTACTTAACATTTATTGACTAAACATGTATTTAATATTAATACACTAAACATGTATTTAATATTAATACACTAAACATGTATTTAATATTAATACAAAAACATGTATTTAATTTTAATAAACTAAACATATATTTAATATTAATAAACTAAACATGTATTTAATATTAATACAAAAACATGTATTTAATTTTAATAATCTAAACACATATTTAATATGAATACACTAAACATGTATTAAATATTCATACACTAAACATGTATTTAATATTCATTCAATAAACATGTATTTAATATTCATACACTAAACATGTATTTAATATTTATACAAAAACATGTATTTAATTTTAATAAACTAAACGTATATTTAATATTAATACACTAAACATGTATTTAATATTTATACACTAAACATGTATTTAATATTCATACACTAAACATGTAGTTATTATTAATACACTAAACATGTATTTATTATTAATACAGTAAACATGTATTTAATATTAATACACTAAACATGTATTTAATATTAATACAAAAACATGTATTTAATTTTAATAAACTAAATATATATTTAATATTAATACACTAAACATGTATTTAATATTCATAAACTAAACATGTATTTAACATTTATACACTAAACATGTATTTAATATTCATACACTAAACATGTATTTAATTTTTAATAAACTAAACATATATTTAATATTAATACACTAAACATGTATTTAATATTTATACACTAAACATGTATTTAATATTCATTCAATAAACATGTAGTTATTATTCTTACACTTAATATGTATTTAATATTAATACAAAAACATGTATTTAATTTTAATAAACCAAAAATATATTTAATATTAATACACTAAACATGTATTTAATATTGTTACACTAAACGTGTCTTTACTATTTATACACTAAAAGTGTATTTAATATTAATACACTAAACATGTATTTAATATAATACACTAAACATGTATTTAATATTTATACACTAAACATGTATTTAATATTCATACACTAAACATGTATTTAATATTAATACACTAAACATGTATTAAATATTTATACACTAAACATGTATTTAATATTAATACAGAACATGTATCTAATTATAATAAACTAAATATATATTTAATATTAATACACTAAACATATATTTAATATTCATAAACTAAACATGTATTTAACATTCATACACTAAACATGTATTTAATATTTATACACTAAACCTGTTGTTATTATTCATACACTAAACATGTATTTAATATTAATACAAAAACATGTATTTAATTTTAATAAACTAAACATGTATTTAATATTTATACACTAAACATGTATTTAACATTTATACACTAAACATGTATTTAATTTTAATAAACCAAACATATATTTAATATTAATACACTAAACATGTATTTAATATTAATACAAAAACATGTATTTAATTTTAATAAACTAAACACATATTTAATATTAATACACTAAACATGTATTAAATATTCATACACTAAACATGTATTTAATATTCATTCAATAAACATGTAGTTATTATTCTTACACTTAATATGTATTTAATATTAATACAAAAACATGTATTTAATTTTAATAAACTAAACATATATTTAATATTAATACACTAAACATGTATTTAATATTGTTACACTAAACGTGTCTTTACTATTTATACACTAAAAGTGTATTTAATATTAATACACTAAACATGTATTTAATATAATACACTAAACATGTATTTAATATTTATACACTAAACATGTATTTAATATTCATACACTAAACATGTATTTAATATTAATACACTAAACATATATTTAATATTAATACAGAACATGTATTTAATTATAATAAACTAAATATATATTTAATATTAATACACTAAACATATATTTAATATTCATAAACTAAACCTGTAGTTATTATTCATACACTAAACATGTATTTAATATTAATACAAAAACATGTATTTAATTTTAATAAACTAAACATATATTTAATATTTATACACTAAACATGTATTTAACATTTATACACTAAACATGTATTTAATATTAATACACTAAACATGTATTTAATATTAATACACTAAACATGTATTTGATATTAATACAAAAACATGTATTTAATTTTAATAAACTAAACATATATTTAATATTAATACACTAAACATGTATTTAATATTAATACAAAAACATGTATTTAATTTTAATAAACTAAACACATATTTAATATTAATACACTAAACATGTATTAAATATTCATACACCAAACATGTATTTAATATTCATTCAATAAACATGTAGTTATTATTCTTACACTTAATATGTATTTAATATTAATAGAAAAACATGTATTTAATTTTAATAAACTAAACATATATTTAATATTAATACACTAAACATGTATTTAATATTGTTACACTAAACGTGTATTTACTATTTATACACTAAAAGTATATTTAATATTAATACACTAAACATGTATTTATATTAATACACTAAACATGTATTTAATATTTATACACTAAAAGTGTATTTAACATTAATACACTAAACATGTATTTAATATTAATACACTAAACATGTATTTAATATTTATACACTAAACATGCATTTAATATCCATACACTAAACATGTATTTAATATTCATACACTAAACATGTATTTAATATTAATACACTGAACATGTATTTGATATTCATAAACTAAACATGTATTTAATATTCATCCACTAAATGTGTATTTAATATTCATACACTAAACATGTATTTAATATTATTACAAAAACATGTATTTAAGTTTAATAAACTAAACATATATTTGATATTAATACACTAAACATGTATTTAATATTCATACACAAACATGTATTTAATATTCATACACTAAACATGTATTTAATATTAATACAAAAACATGTATTTAAGTTTAATAAACTAAACATATATTTAATATTAATACACTAAACATGTATTTAATATTAATACAAAAACATGTATTTAGTTTTAATAACCTAAACACATATTTAATATTAATACACTAAACATGTATTAAATATTCATACACTAAACATGTATTTAATATTCATTCAATAAACATGTAGTTATTATTCTTACACTTAATATGTATTTAATATTAATACAAAAACATTTATTTAATTTTAATAAACTAAACATATATTTAATATTAATACACTAAACATGTATTTAATATTGTTACACTAAACGTGTATTTACTATTTATACACTAAACGTGTATTTAATATTAACACACTAAACATGTATTTAATATTAATACACTAAACATGTATTTAATATTTATACACTAAAAGTGTATTTAATATTAATACACAAAACATGTATTTATTATTAATACACTAAACATGTATTTAATATTTATACACTAAACATGCATTTAATATTCATACACTAAACATGTATTTAATATTCATACACTAAACATGTATTTAATATTAATACACTGAACATGTATTTAATATTCATAAACTAAACATGTATTTAATATTCATACACTAAATGTGTATTTAATATTCATACACTAAACATGTATTTAATATTAATACAAAAATATGTATTTAATTTTAATAAACTAAACATATATTTAATATTTATACACTAAACATGTACTTAACATTTATTGACTAAACATGTATTTAATATTAATACACTAAACATGTATTTAATATTAATACACTAAACATGTATTTAATATTCATACACTAAACATGTATTTAATTTTAATAAACTAAACATATATTTAATATTAATACAATAAAAATGTATTTAATATTAATACAAAAACATGTATTTAGTTTTAATAAACTAAACACATATTTAATATTAATACACTAAACATGTATTAAATATTCATACACTAAACATGTATTTAATATTCATTCAATAAAGATGTAGTTATTATTCTTACACTTAATATGTATTTAATATTAATACAAAAACATTTATTTAATTTTAATAAACTAAACATATATTTAATATTAATACACTAAACATGTATTTAATATTGTTACACTAAACGTGTATTTAATATTAATACACTAAACATGTATTTAATATTAATACACTAAACATGTATTTAATATTTATACACTAAAAGTGTAATTAATATTTATACACAAAACATGTATTTATTATTAATACACTAAACATGTATTTAATATTTATACACTAAACATGTATTTAATATTCATACACTAAACATGTATTTAATATTTATACACTAAATATGTATTTAATATTCATACACTAAACATGTATTTAATATTAATACACTGAACATGTATTTAATATTCATACACTAAACATGTATTTAATATTAATACACTGAACATGTATTTAATAATCATATACTAAACGTATATGTAATCATATACTAATCATATATTTAATATTCATTTAGTAAACATGTATTTATTATCCTCTAAATAAGGCACACTTGGAAATAATGAATTTCTTTATGCGTGCAGTTGCGGCAGAAGTCCACAGGAGGGCGCACGTTCCCTCTTAATAAGTCCGGTCCTCTCCGTCTCTCTATCTCTCTTTTTCCTTTTTTTTTGTTTCTTTTATTTTTTTTTTACATAAGTTTGGTTTCTCATACACTTATATTTATACACTAAACATGTATTTAATATTAATACACTAAACATGTATTTAATATTTATACACTAAACATGTATTTAATATTAATACAAAAACATGTATTTAATTTTAATAAACTAAACATATATTTAAAATTCATACACTAAACATGTATTTAACATTTATACACTAAACATGTATTTAATATTAATACACTAAACATGTATTTAATATTAATACAAAAACATGTATTTAATTTTAATAAACCAAACATATATTTAATATTAATACACTAAACATGTATTTAATATTAATACAAAAACATGTATTTAATTTTAATAAACTAAACACATATTTAATATTAATACACTAAACATGTATTAAATATTCATACACTAAACATGTATTTAATATTCATTCAATAAACATGTAGTTATTATTATTACACTTAATATGTATTTAATATTAATACAAAAACATGTATTTAATTTTAATAAACTAAACATATATTTAATATTAATACACTAAACATGTATTTAATATTGTTACACTAAACGTGTATTTACTATTTATACACTAAAAGTGTATTTAATATTAATACACTAAACATGTATTTAATATAATACGCTAAACATGTATTTAATATTTATACACTAAACATGTATTTAAAATTTATACACTAAACATGTGTTTAATATTAATACAGAACATGTATTTAATTTTAATAAACTAAACATATATTTAATATTAATACACTAAACATGTATTTAATATTGTTACACTAAACGTGTATTTACTATTTATACACTAAAAGTGTATTTAATATTAATACACTAAACATGTATTTAATATAATACGCTAAACATGTATTTAATATTAATACACTAAACATGTATTTAAAATTCATACATTAAACATGTATTTAATATTAATACAGAACATGTATTTAATTTTAATAAACTAAATATATATTTAATATTAATACACTAAACATATATTTAATATTCATAAACTAAACATGTATTTAACATTCATACACTAAACATGTATTTAATATTTATACACTAATCCTGTAGTTATTATTCATACACTAAACATGTATTTAATATTAATACACTAAACCTGTATTTAATATTTATACACTAAACATGTATTTAATATTAATACAAAAACATTTATTTAATTTTAATAAAGTAAACACATATTTAATATTAATACACTAAACATGTATTTAATATTTATACACTAAACATGTATTTAATATTTATCCACTAAACATGTATTTAATATTCATAAACTAAACATGTATTTAATATTTATACACTAAATATGTATTTAATATTTATACACTTAACATGTATTTAATATTTATACACTAAATATGTATTTGAAATTCATACATTAAAAATGTATTTAATATTCATACACTGAACATGTATTTAATATTCATACATTAAACATGTATTTAATATTTATACACTAAACATGTATTTAATATTCATACATTAAAAATGTATTTAATATTCATACACTAAACATGTATTTAATATTCATACATTAAACATGTATTTAATATTCATACACTAAACATGTATTCAATATTCGTACATGAAACATGTATTTAATATTTATACACTTAACATGTATTTAATATTTATACACTAAATATGTATTTAATATTCATACATTAAAAATGTATTTAATATTCATACACTAAACATGTATTTAATATTCATACATTAAACATGTATTTAATATTTATACACTAAACATGTATTTAATATTCATACATTAAAATGTATTTAATATTCATACACTAAACATGTATTTAATATTCATACACTAAACATGTATTTAATATTCGTACACGAAACATCTATTTAATATTTATACACTAAACATGTATTTAATATTCATACATTAAACATGTATTTAATATTCATACACTAAACATGTATTTAATATTCGTACAATAAACATGTATTTAATATTTATACACTAAACATGTATTTAATATTAATACAAAAACATGTATTTAATTTTAATAAACTAAACATATATTTAAAATTCATACACTAAACATGTATTTAACATTTATACACTAAACATGTATTTAATTTTAATAAACCAAACATATATTTAATATTAATACACTAAACATGTATTTAATATTAATACAAAAACATGTATTTAATTTTAATAAACTAAACACATATTTAATATTAATACACTAAACATGTATTAAATATTCATACACTAAACATGTATTTAATATTCATTCAATAAACATGTAGTTATTATTCTTACACTTAATATGTATTTAATATTAATACAAAAACATGTATTTAATTTTAATAAACCAAAAATATATTTAATATTAATACACTAAACATGTATTTAATATTGTTACACTAAACGTGTCTTTACTATTTATACACTAAAAGTGTATTTAATATTAATACATTAAACATGTATTTAATATAATACACTAAACATGTATTTAATATTTATAAACTAAACATGTATTTAATATTCATACACTAAACATGTATTTAATATTAATACACTAAACATGTATTAAATATTTATACACTAAACATGTATTTAATATTAATACAGAACATGTATTTAATTATAATAAACTAAATATATATTTAATATTAATACACTAAACATATATTTAATATTCATAAACTAAACATGTATTTAACATTCATACACTAAACATGTATTTAATATTTATACACTAAACCTGTTGTTATTATTCATACACTAAACATGTATTTAATATTAATACAAAAACATGTATTTAATTTTAATAAACTAAACATGTATTTAATATTTATACACTAAACATGTATTTAACATTTATACACTAAACATGTATTTAATTTTAATAAACCAAACATATATTTAATATTAATACACTAAACATGTATTTAATATTAATACAAAAACATGTATTTAATTTTAATAAACTAAACACATATTTAATATTAATACACTAAACATGTATTAAATATTCATACACTAAACATGTATTTAATATTCATTCAATAAACATGTAGTTATTATTCTTACACTTAATATGTATTTAATATTAATACAAAAACATGTATTTAATTTTAATAAACTAAACATATATTTAATATTAATACACTAAACATGTATTTAATATTGTTACACTAAACGTGTCTTTACTATTTATACACTAAAAGTGTATTTAATATTAATACACTAAACATGTATTTAATATAATACACTAAACATGTATTTAATATTTATACACTAAACATGTATTTAATATTCATACACTAAACATGTATTTAATATTAATACACTAAACATATATTTAATATTTATACACTAAACATGTATTTAATATTAATACAGAACATGTATTTAATTATAATAAACTAAATATATATTTAATATTAATACACTAAACATATATTTAATATTCATAAACTAAACCTGTAGTTATTATTCATACACTAAACATGTATTTAATATTAATACAAAAACATGTATTTAATTTTAATAAACTAAACATATATTTAATATTTATACACTAAACATGTATTTAACATTTATACACTAAACATGTATTTAATATTAATACACTAAACATGTATTTAATATTAATACACTAAACATGTATTTGATATTAATACAAAAACATGTATTTAATTTTAATAAACTAAACATATATTTAATATTAATACACTAAACATGTATTTAATATTAATACAAAAACATGTATTTAATTTTAATAAACTAAACACATATTTAATATTAATACACTAAACATGTATTAAATATTCATACACCAAACATGTATTTAATATTCATTCAATAAACATGTAGTTATTATTCTTACACTTAATATGTATTTAATATTAATAGAAAAACATGTATTTAATTTTAATAAACTAAACATATATTTAATATTAATACACTAAACATGTATTTAATATTGTTACACTAAACGTGTATTTACTATTTATACACTAAAAGTATATTTAATATTAATACACTAAACATGTATTTATATTAATACACTAAACATGTATTTAATATTTATACACTAAAAGTGTATTTAACATTAATACACTAAACATGTATTTAATATTAATACACTAAACATGTATTTAATATTTATACACTAAACATGCATTTAATATCCATACACTAAACATGTATTTAATATTCATACACTAAACATGTATTTAATATTAATACACTGAACATGTATTTGATATTCATAAACTAAACATGTATTTAATATTCATCCACTAAATGTGTATTTAATATTCATACACTAAACATGTATTTAATATTATTACAAAAACATGTATTTAAGTTTAATAAACTAAACATATATTTGATATTAATACACTAAACCTGTATTTAATATTCATACACAAACATGTATTTAATATTCATACACTAAACATGTATTTAATATTAATACAAAAACATGTATTTAAGTTTAATAAACTAAACATATATTTAATATTAATACACTAAACATGTATTTAATATTAATACAAAAACATGTATTTAGTTTTAATAAACTAAACACATATTTAATATTAATACACTAAACATGTATTAAATATTCATACACTAAACATGTATTTAATATTCATTCAATAAACATGTAGTTATTATTCTTACACTTAATATGTATTTAATATTAATACAAAAACATTTATTTAATTTTAATAAACTAAACATATATTTAATATTAATACACTAAACATGTATTTAATATTGTTACACTAAACGTGTATTTACTATTTATACACTAAACGTGTATTTAATATTAACACACTAAACATGTATTTAATATTAATACACTAAACATGTATTTAATATTTATACACTAAAAGTGTATTTAATATTAATACACAAAACATGTATTTATTATTAATACACTAAACATGTATTTAATATTTATACACTAAACATGCATTTAATATTCATACACTAAACATGTATTTAATATTCATACACTAAACATGTATTTAATATTAATACACTGAACATGTATTTAATATTCATAAACTAAACATGTATTTAATATTCATACACTAAATGTGTATTTAATATTCATACACTAAACATGTATTTAATATTAATACAAAAATATGTATTTAATTTTAATAAACTAAACATATATTTAATATTTATACACTAAACATGTACTTAACATTTATTGACTAAACATGTATTTAATATTAATACACTAAACATGTATTTAATATTAATACACTAAACATGTATTTAATATTCATACACTAAACATGTATTTAATTTTAATAAACTAAACATATATTTAATATTAATACAATAAAAATGTATTTAATATTAATACAAAAACATGTATTTAGTTTTAATAAACTAAACACATATTTAATATTAATACACTAAACATGTATTAAATATTCATACACTAAACATGTATTTAATATTCATTCAATAAAGATGTAGTTATTATTCTTACACGTAATATGTATTTAATATTAATACAAAAACATTTATTTAATTTTAATAAACTAAACATATATTTAATATTAATACACTAAACATGTATTTAATATTGTTACACTAAACGTGTATTTAATATTAATACACTAAACATGTATTTAATATTAATACACTAAACATGTATTTAATATTTATACACTAAAAGTGTAATTAATATTTATACACAAAACATGTATTTATTATTAATACACTAAACATGTATTTAATATTTATACACTAAACATGCATTTAATATTCATACACTAAACATGTATTTAATATTCATACACTAAACATGTATTTAATATTAATACACTGAACATGTATTTAATATTCATAAACTAAACATGTATTTAATATTCATACACTAAATGTGTATTTAATATTCATACACTAAACATGTATTTAATATTAATACAAAAACATGTATTTAATTTTAATAAACTAAACATATATTTAATATTTATACACTAAACATGTACTTAACATTTATTGACTAAACATGTATTTAATATTAATACACTAAACATGTATTTAATATTAATACACTAAACATGTATTTAATATTAATACAAAAACATGTATTTAATTTTAATAAACTAAACATATATTTAATATTAATAAACTAAACATGTATTTAATATTAATACAAAAACATGTATTTAATTTTAATAATCTAAACACATATTTAATATGAATACACTAAACATGTATTAAATATTCATACACTAAACATGTATTTAATATTCATTCAATAAACATGTATTTAATATTCATACACTAAACATGTATTTAATATTTATACAAAAACATGTATTTAATTTTAATAAACTAAACGTATATTTAATATTAATACACTAAACATGTATTTAATATTTATACACTAAACATGTATTTAATATTCATACACTAAACATGTAGTTATTATTAATACACTAAACATGTATTTATTATTAATACAGTAAACATGTATTTAATATTAATACACTAAACATGTATTTAATATTAATACAAAAACATGTATTTAATTTTAATAAACTAAATATATATTTAATATTAATACACTAAACATGTATTTAATATTCATAAACTAAACATGTATTTAACATTTATACACTAAACATGTATTTAATATTCATACACTAAACATGTATTTAATTTTTAATAAACTAAACATATATTTAATATTAATACACTAAACATGTATTTAATATTTATACACTAAACATGTATTTAATATTCATACACTAAACATGTAGTAATTATTCATACACTAAACATGTATTTAATATTAATACAGTAAACATGTATTAAATATTTATATACTAAACATGTATTTAATATTCATTCAATAAACATGTAGTTATTATTCTTACACTTAATATGTATTTAATATTAATACAAAAACATGTATTTAATTTTAATAAACAAAATATATATTTAATATTAATACGCTAAACATGTATTTAATGTTTTTACACTAAATGTGTATTTAATATTCATACACTAAAAGTGTATTTAATATTCATACACTAAACATGTGTTTAATATTAATACACTAAACATGTAGTTATTATTCATACATTAAACATGTATTTAATATTTATACACTAAACATGTATTTAATATTAATTCACTAAATATGTATTTATTATTAATCCACTAAACATGTATTTAATATTCATAAACTAAATGTATATTTAATATTGATACACTAAACATGTATTTAATATTAATACACTAAACATGTATTTAATATTTTTACACTAAACATGTATTTAATATTCTTACACTAAACATGTATTTAATATTCATACACTAAACATGTATTTAATATTAATACAAAAACATGTATTTAATTGTAATAAACTAAACATATATTTAATATTATTACACTAAACATGTATTTAATATTTATACACTGAACATGTATTTAATATTCATACAATAAACATTTAGTTATTATTTATACACTAAACATGTATTTAATATTAATACACTAAACATGCATTTAATATTAATACACTAAACATGTATTTAATATTAATACACTAAATATGTATTTAATATTTATACACTAATCATGTATTTAATATTAATACACTAATCATGTATTTAATATTCATACACTAAATATGTATTTAATATTTATACACTTAACATGTATTTAATATTTATACACTAAATATGTATTTAATATTCATACATTAAAAATGTATTTAATATTCATACACTAAACATGTATTTAATATTTATACATTGAACATGTATTTAATATTTATACACTAAACATGTATTTAATATTCATACATTAAAATGTATTTAATATTCATACACTAAACATGTATTTAATATTCGTACATGGAACATGTATTTAATATTTATACACTAAACTTGTATTTAATATTCATACATTCAACATGTATTTAATATTCATACACTAAACATGTATTTAATATTTATACACTAAACATGTATTTAATATTCATACACTAAACATGTATTTAATATTTATACACTAAACATGTATTTAATATTTATACACTAAATATGTATTTAATATTCATACACTAAACATGTATTTAATATTAATACACTGAACATGTATTTAATAATCATATACTAAACGTATATGTAATCATATACTAATCATATATTTAATATTCATTTAGTAAACATGTATTTATTATCCTCTAAATAAGGCACACTTGGAAATAATGAATTTCTTTATGCGTGCAGTTGCGGCAGAAGTCCACAGGAGGGCGCACGTTCCCTCTTAATAAGTCCGGTCCTCTCCGTCTCTCTATCTCTCTTTTTCCTTTTTTTTTGTTTCTTTTATTTTTTTTTACATAAGTTTGGTTTCTCATACACTTATATTTATACACTAAACATGTATTTAATATTAATACACTAAACATGTATTCAATATTTATACACTAAACATGTATTTAATATTAGTACAAAAACATGTATTTAATTTTAATAAACTAAACATATATTTAATATTAATACACTAAACATGTATTTAATATCAATACAAAAACATGTATTTAATTTTAATAAACTAAACATACATTTAATATTAATACACTAAACATGTATTAAATATTTATACACTAAACATGTATTTAATATTTATACACTAAACATGTATTTAATATTAATACAAAAACATGTATTTAATTTTAATAAACTAAACATATATTTAATATTATTACACTAAACATGTATTTAATATTTATACACTGAACATGTGTTTAATATTCATACACTAAACATTTAGTTATTATTTTTACACTAAACATGTATTTAATATTAATACACCAAACATGTATTTAATATTAATACACTAAACATGTATTTAATATTTATACACTAATCATGTATTTAATATTAATATACTAATCATGTATTTAATATTCATACACTAAATATGTATTTAATATTTATACACTTAACATGTATTTAATATAGATACACTAAATATGTATTTAATATTCATACATTAAAAATGTATTTAATATTCATACACTAAACATGTATTTAATATTCATACATTAAACATGTATTTAATATTTATACACTAAACATGTATTTAATATTCATACACTAAACATGTATTTAATATTAATACACTAAACATGTATTTAATATTAATACACTAAACATGTATTTAATATTTATACACTAAACATGTATTTAATATTCATACACTAAACATGTATTTAATATTAATACACTAAACATGTATTTAATATTTATACATTAAACATGTATTTAATATTCATAAACTAAACATGTATTTAACATTCATACACTAAACATGTATTTAATATTCATACACTAAACATGTAGTTATTATTTATACACTAAACATGTATTTGATATTCATAAACTAAACATGTATTTAATATTCATACACTAAACATGTATTTAATATTAATACACTAAACATGTATTTAATATTTATACATTAAACATGTATTTAATATTCATAAACTAAACATTTATTTAACATTCATACACTAAACATGTATTTAATATTTATACACTAAACATGTATTTATTATATATCCACTAAACATGTATTCTATATTCATAAACTAAACATGTATTTAATATTCATACACTAAACGTGTATTTAATATTCATACACTTAAAATGTATTTAATATTAATACAAAACATGTATTTAAGTTTAATAAACTAAACATATATTTAATAGTATTACACTAAACATGTATTTAATATTTATACACTGAACATGTATTTAATAGTTATACACTAATCATGTATTTAATATTCATACATTAAAAATGTATTTAATATTCATACACTAAACATGTATTTAATATTTATACATTGAACATGTATTTAATATTTATACACTAAACATGTATTTAATATTCATACATTAAAATGTATTTAATATTCATACACTAAACATGTATTTAATATTCGTACACGGAACATGTATTTAATATTTATACACTAAACTTGTATTTAATATTCATACATTCAACATGTATTTAATATTCATACACTAAACATGTATTTAATATTTATACACTAAACATGTATTTAATATTTATACACTTAACATGTATTTAATATTTATACACTAAATATGTATTTAATATTCATACATTAAAAATGTATTTAATATTCATACACTAAACATGTATTTAATATTTATACATTGAACATGTATTTAATATTTATACACTAAACATGTATTTAATATTCATACATTAAAATGTATTTAATATTCATACACTAAACATGTATTTAATATTCGTACACGGAACATGTATTTAATATTTATACACTAAACTTGTATTTAATATTCATACATTCAACATGTATTTAATATTCATACACTAAACATGTATTTAATATTTATACACTAAACATGTATTTAATATTCATACACTAAACATGTATTTAATATTTATACACTAAACATGTATTTAATATTTATACACTAAATATGTATTTAATATTCATACACTAAACATGTATTTAATATTAATACACTGAACATGTATTTAATAATCATATACTAAACGTATATGTAATCATATACTAATCATATATTTAATATTCATTTAGTAAACATGTATTTATTATCCTCTAAATAAGGCACACTTGGAAATAATGAATTTCTTTATGCGTGCAGTTGCGGCAGAAGTCCACAGGAGGGCGCACGTTCCCTCTTAATAAGTCCGGTCCTCTCCGTCTCTCTATTTCTCTTTTTCCTTTTTTTTTGTTTCTTTTATTTTTTTTTACATAAGTTTGGTTTCTCATACACTTATATTTATACACTAAACATGTATTTAATATTAATACACTAAACATGTATTTAATATTTATACACTAAACATGTATTTAATATTAGTACAAAAACATGTATTTAATTTTAATAAACTAAACATATATTTAATATTAATACACTAAACATGTATTTAATATCAATACAAAAACATGTATTTAATTTTAATAAACTAAACATACATTTAATATTAATACACTAAACATGTATTAAATATTTATACACTAAACATGTATTTAATATTTATACACTAAACATGTATTTAATATTAATACAAAAACATGTATTTAATTTTAATAAACTAAACATATATTTAATATTATTACACTAAACATGTATTTAATATTTATACACTGAACATGTGTTTAATATTCATACACTAAACATTTAGTTATTATTTTTACACTAAACATGTATTTAATATTAATACACCAAACATGTATTTAATATTAATACACTAAACATGTATTTAATATTTATACACTAATCATGTATTTAATATTAATATACTAATCATGTATTTAATATTCATACACTAAATATGTATTTATTATTTATACACTTAACATGTATTTAATATAGATACACTAAATATGTATTTAATATTCATACATTAAAAATGTATTTAATATTCATACACTAAACATGTATTTAATATTCATACATTAAACATGTATTTAATATTTATACACTAAACATGTATTTAATATTCATACACTAAACATGTATTTAATATTAATACACTAAACATGTATTTAATATTAATACACTAAACATGTATTTAATATTTATACACTAAACATGTATTTAATATTCATACACTAAACATGTATTTAATATTAATACACTAAACATGTATTTAATATTTATACATTAAACATGTATTTAATATTCATAAACTAAACATGTATTTAACATTCATACACTAAACATGTATTTAATATTCATACACTAAACATGTAGTTATTATTTATACACTAAACATGTATTTGATATTCATAAACTAAACATGTATTTAATATTCATACACTAAACATGTATTTAATATTAATACACTAAACATGTATTTAATATTTATACATTAAACATGTATTTAATATTCATAAACTAAACATTTATTTAACATTCATACACTAAACATGTATTTAATATTTATACACTAAACATGTATTTATTATATATCCACTAAACATGTATTCTATATTCATAAACTAAACATGTATTTAATATTCATACACTAAACGTGTATTTAATATTCATACACTTAAAATGTATTTAATATTAATACAAAACATGTATTTAAGTTTAATAAACTAAACATATATTTAATAGTATTACACTAAACATGTATTTAATATTTATACACTGAACATGTATTTAATAGTTATACACTAATCATGTATTTAATATTCATACACTAAACATGTATTTATTATATATCCACTAAACATGTATTCAATATTCATAAACTAAACATATATTTAATATTCATACACTAAACATGCATTTAATATTATACACTAAACATGTATTTAATATTAATACAAAAACATGTATTTAATTTTAATAAACTAAACATATATTTAATATTAATACACTAAACATGTATTTAATATTGTTACACTAAACGTGTATTTACTATTTATACACTAAACGTGTATTTAATATTAACACACTAAACATGTATTTAATATTAATACACTAAACATGTATTTAATATTTATACACTAAAAGTGTATTTAATATTAATACACAAAACATGTATTTATTATTAATACACTAAACATGTATTTAATATTTATACACTAAACATGCATTTAATATTCATACACTAAACATGTATTTAATATTCATACACTAAACATGTATTTAATATTAATACACTGAACATGTATTTAATATTCATAAACTAAACATGTATTTAATATTCATACACTAAATGTGTATTTAATATTCATACACTAAACATGTATTTAATATTAATACAAAAATATGTATTTAATTTTAATAAACTAAACATATATTTAATATTTATACACTAAACATGTACTTAACATTTATTGACTAAACATGTATTTAATATTAATACACTAAACATGTATTTAATATTAATACACTAAACATGTATTTAATATTCATACACTAAACATGTATTTAATTTTAATAAACTAAACATATATTTAATATTAATACAATAAAAATGTATTTAATATTAATACAAAAACATGTATTTAGTTTTAATAAACTAAACACATATTTAATATTAATACACTAAACATGTATTAAATATTCATACACTAAACATGTATTTAATATTCATTCAATAAAGATGTAGTTATTATTCTTACACGTAATATGTATTTAATATTAATACAAAAACATTTATTTAATTTTAATAAACTAAACATATATTTAATATTAATACACTAAACATGTATTTAATATTGTTACACTAAACGTGTATTTAATATTAATACACTAAACATGTATTTAATATTAATACACTAAACATGTATTTAATATTTATACACTAAAAGTGTAATTAATATTTATACACAAAACATGTATTTATTATTAATACACTAAACATGTATTTAATATTTATACACTAAACATGCATTTAATATTCATACACTAAACATGTATTTAATATTCATACACTAAACATGTATTTAATATTAATACACTGAACATGTATTTAATATTCATAAACTAAACATGTATTTAATATTCATACACTAAATGTGTATTTAATATTCATACACTAAACATGTATTTAATATTAATACAAAAACATGTATTTAATTTTAATAAACTAAACATATATTTAATATTTATACACTAAACATGTACTTAACATTTATTGACTAAACATGTATTTAATATTAATACACTAAACATGTATTTAATATTAATACACTAAACATGTATTTAATATTAATACAAAAACATGTATTTAATTTTAATAAACTAAACATATATTTAATATTAATAAACTAAACATGTATTTAATATTAATACAAAAACATGTATTTAATTTTAATAATCTAAACACATATTTAATATGAATACACTAAACATGTATTAAATATTCATACACTAAACATGTATTTAATATTCATTCAATAAACATGTATTTAATATTCATACACTAAACATGTATTTAATATTTATACAAAAACATGTATTTAATTTTAATAAACTAAACGTATATTTAATATTAATACACTAAACATGTATTTAATATTTATACACTAAACATGTATTTAATATTCATACACTAAACATGTAGTTATTATTAATACACTAAACATGTATTTATTATTAATACAGTAAACATGTATTTAATATTAATACACTAAACATGTATTTAATATTAATACAAAAACATGTATTTAATTTTAATAAACTAAATATATATTTAATATTAATACACTAAACATGTATTTAATATTCATAAACTAAACATGTATTTAACATTTATACACTAAACATGTATTTAATATTCATACACTAAACATGTATTTAATTTTTAATAAACTAAACATATATTTAATATTAATACACTAAACATGTATTTAATATTTATACACTAAACATGTATTTAATATTCATTCAATAAACATGTAGTTATTATTCTTACACTTAATATGTATTTAATATTAATACAAAAACATGTATTTAATTTTAATAAACCAAAAATATATTTAATATTAATACACTAAACATGTATTTAATATTGTTACACTAAACGTGTCTTTACTATTTATACACTAAAAGTGTATTTAATATTAATACACTAAACATGTATTTAATATAATACACTAAACATGTATTTAATATTTATACACTAAACATGTATTTAATATTCATACACTAAACATGTATTTAATATTAATACACTAAACATGTATTAAATATTTATACACTAAACATGTATTTAATATTAATACAGAACATGTATCTAATTATAATAAACTAAATATATATTTAATATTAATACACTAAACATATATTTAATATTCATAAACTAAACATGTATTTAACATTCATACACTAAACATGTATTTAATATTTATACACTAAACCTGTTGTTATTATTCATACACTAAACATGTATTTAATATTAATACAAAAACATGTATTTAATTTTAATAAACTAAACATGTATTTAATATTTATACACTAAACATGTATTTAACATTTATACACTAAACATGTATTTAATTTTAATAAACCAAACATATATTTAATATTAATACACTAAACATGTATTTAATATTAATACAAAAACATGTATTTAATTTTAATAAACTAAACACATATTTAATATTAATACACTAAACATGTATTAAATATTCATACACTAAACATGTATTTAATATTCATTCAATAAACATGTAGTTATTATTCTTACACTTAATATGTATTTAATATTAATACAAAAACATGTATTTAATTTTAATAAACTAAACATATATTTAATATTAATACACTAAACATGTATTTAATATTGTTACACTAAACGTGTCTTTACTATTTATACACTAAAAGTGTATTTAATATTAATACACTAAACATGTATTTAATATAATACACTAAACATGTATTTAATATTTATACACTAAACATGTATTTAATATTCATACACTAAACATGTATTTAATATTAATACACTAAACATATATTTAATATTAATACAGAACATGTATTTAATTATAATAAACTAAATATATATTTAATATTAATACACTAAACATATATTTAATATTCATAAACTAAACCTGTAGTTATTATTCATACACTAAACATGTATTTAATATTAATACAAAAACATGTATTTAATTTTAATAAACTAAACATATATTTAATATTTATACACTAAACATGTATTTAACATTTATACACTAAACATGTATTTAATATTAATACACTAAACATGTATTTAATATTAATACACTAAACATGTATTTGATATTAATACAAAAACATGTATTTAATTTTAATAAACTAAACATATATTTAATATTAATACACTAAACATGTATTTAATATTAATACAAAAACATGTATTTAATTTTAATAAACTAAACACATATTTAATATTAATACACTAAACATGTATTAAATATTCATACACCAAACATGTATTTAATATTCATTCAATAAACATGTAGTTATTATTCTTACACTTAATATGTATTTAATATTAATAGAAAAACATGTATTTAATTTTAATAAACTAAACATATATTTAATATTAATACACTAAACATGTATTTAATATTGTTACACTAAACGTGTATTTACTATTTATACACTAAAAGTATATTTAATATTAATACACTAAACATGTATTTATATTAATACACTAAACATGTATTTAATATTTATACACTAAAAGTGTATTTAACATTAATACACTAAACATGTATTTAATATTAATACACTAAACATGTATTTAATATTTATACACTAAACATGCATTTAATATCCATACACTAAACATGTATTTAATATTCATACACTAAACATGTATTTAATATTAATACACTGAACATGTATTTGATATTCATAAACTAAACATGTATTTAATATTCATCCACTAAATGTGTATTTAATATTCATACACTAAACATGTATTTAATATTATTACAAAAACATGTATTTAAGTTTAATAAACTAAACATATATTTGATATTAATACACTAAACATGTATTTAATATTCATACACAAACATGTATTTAATATTCATACACTAAACATGTATTTAATATTAATACAAAAACATGTATTTAAGTTTAATAAACTAAACATATATTTAATATTAATACACTAAACATGTATTTAATATTAATACAAAAACATGTATTTAGTTTTAATAACCTAAACACATATTTAATATTAATACACTAAACATGTATTAAATATTCATACACTAAACATGTATTTAATATTCATTCAATAAACATGTAGTTATTATTCTTACACTTAATATGTATTTAATATTAATACAAAAACATTTATTTAATTTTAATAAACTAAACATATATTTAATATTAATACACTAAACATGTATTTAATATTGTTACACTAAACGTGTATTTACTATTTATACACTAAACGTGTATTTAATATTAACACACTAAACATGTATTTAATATTAATACACTAAACATGTATTTAATATTTATACACTAAAAGTGTATTTAATATTAATACACAAAACATGTATTTATTATTAATACACTAAACATGTATTTAATATTTATACACTAAACATGCATTTAATATTCATACACTAAACATGTATTTAATATTCATACACTAAACATGTATTTAATATTAATACACTGAACATGTATTTAATATTCATAAACTAAACATGTATTTAATATTCATACACTAAATGTGTATTTAATATTCATACACTAAACATGTATTTAATATTAATACAAAAATATGTATTTAATTTTAATAAACTAAACATATATTTAATATTTATACACTAAACATGTACTTAACATTTATTGACTAAACATGTATTTAATATTAATACACTAAACATGTATTTAATATTAATACACTAAACATGTATTTAATATTCATACACTAAACATGTATTTAATTTTAATAAACTAAACATATATTTAATATTAATACAATAAAAATGTATTTAATATTAATACAAAAACATGTATTTAGTTTTAATAAACTAAACACATATTTAATATTAATACACTAAACATGTATTAAATATTCATACACTAAACATGTATTTAATATTCATTCAATAAAGATGTAGTTATTATTCTTACACTTAATATGTATTTAATATTAATACAAAAACATTTATTTAATTTTAATAAACTAAACATATATTTAATATTAATACACTAAACATGTATTTAATATTGTTACACTAAACGTGTATTTAATATTAATACACTAAACATGTATTTAATATTAATACACTAAACATGTATTTAATATTTATACACTAAAAGTGTAATTAATATTTATACACAAAACATGTATTTATTATTAATACACTAAACATGTATTTAATATTTATACACTAAACATGTATTTAATATTCATACACTAAACATGTATTTAATATTTATACACTAAATATGTATTTAATATTCATACACTAAACATGTATTTAATATTAATACACTGAACATGTATTTAATATTCATACACTAAACATGTATTTAATATTAATACACTGAACATGTATTTAATAATCATATACTAAACGTATATGTAATCATATACTAATCATATATTTAATATTCATTTAGTAAACATGTATTTATTATCCTCTAAATAAGGCACACTTGGAAATAATGAATTTCTTTATGCGTGCAGTTGCGGCAGAAGTCCACAGGAGGGCGCACGTTCCCTCTTAATAAGTCCGGTCCTCTCCGTCTCTCTATCTCTCTTTTTCCTTTTTTTTTGTTTCTTTTATTTTTTTTTTACATAAGTTTGGTTTCTCATACACTTATATTTATACACTAAACATGTATTTAATATTAATACACTAAACATGTATTTAATATTTATACACTAAACATGTATTTAATATTAATACAAAAACATGTATTTAATTTTAATAAACTAAACATATATTTAAAATTCATACACTAAACATGTATTTAACATTTATACACTAAACATGTATTTAATATTAATACACTAAACATGTATTTAATATTAATACAAAAACATGTATTTAATTTTAATAAACCAAACATATATTTAATATTAATACACTAAACATGTATTTAATATTAATACAAAAACATGTATTTAATTTTAATAAACTAAACACATATTTAATATTAATACACTAAACATGTATTAAATATTCATACACTAAACATGTATTTAATATTCATTCAATAAACATGTAGTTATTATTATTACACTTAATATGTATTTAATATTAATACAAAAACATGTATTTAATTTTAATAAACTAAACATATATTTAATATTAATACACTAAACATGTATTTAATATTGTTACACTAAACGTGTATTTACTATTTATACACTAAAAGTGTATTTAATATTAATACACTAAACATGTATTTAATATAATACGCTAAACATGTATTTAATATTTATACACTAAACATGTATTTAAAATTTATACACTAAACATGTGTTTAATATTAATACAGAACATGTATTTAATTTTAATAAACTAAACATATATTTAATATTAATACACTAAACATGTATTTAATATTGTTACACTAAACGTGTATTTACTATTTATACACTAAAAGTGTATTTAATATTAATACACTAAACATGTATTTAATATAATACGCTAAACATGTATTTAATATTAATACACTAAACATGTATTTAAAATTCATACATTAAACATGTATTTAATATTAATACAGAACATGTATTTAATTTTAATAAACTAAATATATATTTAATATTAATACACTAAACATATATTTAATATTCATAAACTAAACATGTATTTAACATTCATACACTAAACATGTATTTAATATTTATACACTAATCCTGTAGTTATTATTCATACACTAAACATGTATTTAATATTAATACACTAAACCTGTATTTAATATTTATACACTAAACATGTATTTAATATTAATACAAAAACATTTATTTAATTTTAATAAAGTAAACACATATTTAATATTAATACACTAAACATGTATTTAATATTTATACACTAAACATGTATTTAATATTTATCCACTAAACATGTATTTAATATTCATAAACTAAACATGTATTTAATATTTATACACTAAATATGTATTTAATATTTATACACTTAACATGTATTTAATATTTATACACTAAATATGTATTTGAAATTCATACATTAAAAATGTATTTAATATTCATACACTGAACATGTATTTAATATTCATACATTAAACATGTATTTAATATTTATACACTAAACATGTATTTAATATTCATACATTAAAAATGTATTTAATATTCATACACTAAACATGTATTTAATATTCATACATTAAACATGTATTTAATATTCATACACTAAACATGTATTCAATATTCGTACATGAAACATGTATTTAATATTTATACACTTAACATGTATTTAATATTTATACACTAAATATGTATTTAATATTCATACATTAAAAATGTATTTAATATTCATACACTAAACATGTATTTAATATTCATACATTAAACATGTATTTAATATTTATACACTAAACATGTATTTAATATTCATACATTAAAATGTATTTAATATTCATACACTAAACATGTATTTAATATTCATACACTAAACATGTATTTAATATTCGTACACGAAACATCTATTTAATATTTATACACTAAACATGTATTTAATATTCATACATTAAACATGTATTTAATATTCATACACTAAACATGTATTTAATATTCGTACAATAAACATGTATTTAATATTTATACACTAAACATGTATTTAATATTAATACAAAAACATGTATTTAATTTTAATAAACTAAACATATATTTAAAATTCATACACTAAACATGTATTTAACATTTATACACTAAACATGTATTTAATTTTAATAAACCAAACATATATTTAATATTAATACACTAAACATGTATTTAATATTAATACAAAAACATGTATTTAATTTTAATAAACTAAACACATATTTAATATTAATACACTAAACATGTATTAAATATTCATACACTAAACATGTATTTAATATTCATTCAATAAACATGTAGTTATTATTCTTACACTTAATATGTATTTAATATTAATACAAAAACATGTATTTAATTTTAATAAACCAAAAATATATTTAATATTAATACACTAAACATGTATTTAATATTGTTACACTAAACGTGTCTTTACTATTTATACACTAAAAGTGTATTTAATATTAATACATTAAACATGTATTTAATATAATACACTAAACATGTATTTAATATTTATAAACTAAACATGTATTTAATATTCATACACTAAACATGTATTTAATATTAATACACTAAACATGTATTAAATATTTATACACTAAACATGTATTTAATATTAATACAGAACATGTATTTAATTATAATAAACTAAATATATATTTAATATTAATACACTAAACATATATTTAATATTCATAAACTAAACATGTATTTAACATTCATACACTAAACATGTATTTAATATTTATACACTAAACCTGTTGTTATTATTCATACACTAAACATGTATTTAATATTAATACAAAAACATGTATTTAATTTTAATAAACTAAACATGTATTTAATATTTATACACTAAACATGTATTTAACATTTATACACTAAACATGTATTTAATTTTAATAAACCAAACATATATTTAATATTAATACACTAAACATGTATTTAATATTAATACAAAAACATGTATTTAATTTTAATAAACTAAACACATATTTAATATTAATACACTAAACATGTATTAAATATTCATACACTAAACATGTATTTAATATTCATTCAATAAACATGTAGTTATTATTCTTACACTTAATATGTATTTAATATTAATACAAAAACATGTATTTAATTTTAATAAACTAAACATATATTTAATATTAATACACTAAACATGTATTTAATATTGTTACACTAAACGTGTCTTTACTATTTATACACTAAAAGTGTATTTAATATTAATACACTAAACATGTATTTAATATAATACACTAAACATGTATTTAATATTTATACACTAAACATGTATTTAATATTCATACACTAAACATGTATTTAATATTAATACACTAAACATATATTTAATATTTATACACTAAACATGTATTTAATATTAATACAGAACATGTATTTAATTATAATAAACTAAATATATATTTAATATTAATACACTAAACATATATTTAATATTCATAAACTAAACCTGTAGTTATTATTCATACACTAAACATGTATTTAATATTAATACAAAAACATGTATTTAATTTTAATAAACTAAACATATATTTAATATTTATACACTAAACATGTATTTAACATTTATACACTAAACATGTATTTAATATTAATACACTAAACATGTATTTAATATTAATACACTAAACATGTATTTGATATTAATACAAAAACATGTATTTAATTTTAATAAACTAAACATATATTTAATATTAATACACTAAACATGTATTTAATATTAATACAAAAACATGTATTTAATTTTAATAAACTAAACACATATTTAATATTAATACACTAAACATGTATTAAATATTCATACACCAAACATGTATTTAATATTCATTCAATAAACATGTAGTTATTATTCTTACACTTAATATGTATTTAATATTAATAGAAAAACATGTATTTAATTTTAATAAACTAAACATATATTTAATATTAATACACTAAACATGTATTTAATATTGTTACACTAAACGTGTATTTACTATTTATACACTAAAAGTATATTTAATATTAATACACTAAACATGTATTTATATTAATACACTAAACATGTATTTAATATTTATACACTAAAAGTGTATTTAACATTAATACACTAAACATGTATTTAATATTAATACACTAAACATGTATTTAATATTTATACACTAAACATGCATTTAATATCCATACACTAAACATGTATTTAATATTCATACACTAAACATGTATTTAATATTAATACACTGAACATGTATTTGATATTCATAAACTAAACATGTATTTAATATTCATCCACTAAATGTGTATTTAATATTCATACACTAAACATGTATTTAATATTATTACAAAAACATGTATTTAAGTTTAATAAACTAAACATATATTTGATATTAATACACTAAACCTGTATTTAATATTCATACACAAACATGTATTTAATATTCATACACTAAACATGTATTTAATATTAATACAAAAACATGTATTTAAGTTTAATAAACTAAACATATATTTAATATTAATACACTAAACATGTATTTAATATTAATACAAAAACATGTATTTAGTTTTAATAAACTAAACACATATTTAATATTAATACACTAAACATGTATTAAATATTCATACACTAAACATGTATTTAATATTCATTCAATAAACATGTAGTTATTATTCTTACACTTAATATGTATTTAATATTAATACAAAAACATTTATTTAATTTTAATAAACTAAACATATATTTAATATTAATACACTAAACATGTATTTAATATTGTTACACTAAACGTGTATTTACTATTTATACACTAAACGTGTATTTAATATTAACACACTAAACATGTATTTAATATTAATACACTAAACATGTATTTAATATTTATACACTAAAAGTGTATTTAATATTAATACACAAAACATGTATTTATTATTAATACACTAAACATGTATTTAATATTTATACACTAAACATGCATTTAATATTCATACACTAAACATGTATTTAATATTCATACACTAAACATGTATTTAATATTAATACACTGAACATGTATTTAATATTCATAAACTAAACATGTATTTAATATTCATACACTAAATGTGTATTTAATATTCATACACTAAACATGTATTTAATATTAATACAAAAATATGTATTTAATTTTAATAAACTAAACATATATTTAATATTTATACACTAAACATGTACTTAACATTTATTGACTAAACATGTATTTAATATTAATACACTAAACATGTATTTAATATTAATACACTAAACATGTATTTAATATTCATACACTAAACATGTATTTAATTTTAATAAACTAAACATATATTTAATATTAATACAATAAAAATGTATTTAATATTAATACAAAAACATGTATTTAGTTTTAATAAACTAAACACATATTTAATATTAATACACTAAACATGTATTAAATATTCATACACTAAACATGTATTTAATATTCATTCAATAAAGATGTAGTTATTATTCTTACACGTAATATGTATTTAATATTAATACAAAAACATTTATTTAATTTTAATAAACTAAACATATATTTAATATTAATACACTAAACATGTATTTAATATTGTTACACTAAACGTGTATTTAATATTAATACACTAAACATGTATTTAATATTAATACACTAAACATGTATTTAATATTTATACACTAAAAGTGTAATTAATATTTATACACAAAACATGTATTTATTATTAATACACTAAACATGTATTTAATATTTATACACTAAACATGCATTTAATATTCATACACTAAACATGTATTTAATATTCATACACTAAACATGTATTTAATATTAATACACTGAACATGTATTTAATATTCATAAACTAAACATGTATTTAATATTCATACACTAAATGTGTATTTAATATTCATACACTAAACATGTATTTAATATTAATACAAAAACATGTATTTAATTTTAATAAACTAAACATATATTTAATATTTATACACTAAACATGTACTTAACATTTATTGACTAAACATGTATTTAATATTAATACACTAAACATGTATTTAATATTAATACACTAAACATGTATTTAATATTAATACAAAAACATGTATTTAATTTTAATAAACTAAACATATATTTAATATTAATAAACTAAACATGTATTTAATATTAATACAAAAACATGTATTTAATTTTAATAATCTAAACACATATTTAATATGAATACACTAAACATGTATTAAATATTCATACACTAAACATGTATTTAATATTCATTCAATAAACATGTATTTAATATTCATACACTAAACATGTATTTAATATTTATACAAAAACATGTATTTAATTTTAATAAACTAAACGTATATTTAATATTAATACACTAAACATGTATTTAATATTTATACACTAAACATGTATTTAATATTCATACACTAAACATGTAGTTATTATTAATACACTAAACATGTATTTATTATTAATACAGTAAACATGTATTTAATATTAATACACTAAACATGTATTTAATATTAATACAAAAACATGTATTTAATTTTAATAAACTAAATATATATTTAATATTAATACACTAAACATGTATTTAATATTCATAAACTAAACATGTATTTAACATTTATACACTAAACATGTATTTAATATTCATACACTAAACATGTATTTAATTTTTAATAAACTAAACATATATTTAATATTAATACACTAAACATGTATTTAATATTTATACACTAAACATGTATTTAATATTCATACACTAAACATGTAGTAATTATTCATACACTAAACATGTATTTAATATTAATACAGTAAACATGTATTAAATATTTATATACTAAACATGTATTTAATATTCATTCAATAAACATGTAGTTATTATTCTTACACTTAATATGTATTTAATATTAATACAAAAACATGTATTTAATTTTAATAAACAAAATATATATTTAATATTAATACGCTAAACATGTATTTAATGTTTTTACACTAAATGTGTATTTAATATTCATACACTAAAAGTGTATTTAATATTCATACACTAAACATGTGTTTAATATTAATACACTAAACATGTAGTTATTATTCATACATTAAACATGTATTTAATATTTATACACTAAACATGTATTTAATATTAATTCACTAAATATGTATTTATTATTAATCCACTAAACATGTATTTAATATTCATAAACTAAATGTATATTTAATATTGATACACTAAACATGTATTTAATATTAATACACTAAACATGTATTTAATATTTTTACACTAAACATGTATTTAATATTCTTACACTAAACATGTATTTAATATTCATACACTAAACATGTATTTAATATTAATACAAAAACATGTATTTAATTGTAATAAACTAAACATATATTTAATATTATTACACTAAACATGTATTTAATATTTATACACTGAACATGTATTTAATATTCATACAATAAACATTTAGTTATTATTTATACACTAAACATGTATTTAATATTAATACACTAAACATGCATTTAATATTAATACACTAAACATGTATTTAATATTAATACACTAAATATGTATTTAATATTTATACACTAATCATGTATTTAATATTAATACACTAATCATGTATTTAATATTCATACACTAAATATGTATTTAATATTTATACACTTAACATGTATTTAATATTTATACACTAAATATGTATTTAATATTCATACATTAAAAATGTATTTAATATTCATACACTAAACATGTATTTAATATTTATACATTGAACATGTATTTAATATTTATACACTAAACATGTATTTAATATTCATACATTAAAATGTATTTAATATTCATACACTAAACATGTATTTAATATTCGTACATGGAACATGTATTTAATATTTATACACTAAACTTGTATTTAATATTCATACATTCAACATGTATTTAATATTCATACACTAAACATGTATTTAATATTTATACACTAAACATGTATTTAATATTCATACACTAAACATGTATTTAATATTTATACACTAAACATGTATTTAATATTTATACACTAAATATGTATTTAATATTCATACACTAAACATGTATTTAATATTAATACACTGAACATGTATTTAATAATCATATACTAAACGTATATGTAATCATATACTAATCATATATTTAATATTCATTTAGTAAACATGTATTTATTATCCTCTAAATAAGGCACACTTGGAAATAATGAATTTCTTTATGCGTGCAGTTGCGGCAGAAGTCCACAGGAGGGCGCACGTTCCCTCTTAATAAGTCCGGTCCTCTCCGTCTCTCTATCTCTCTTTTTCCTTTTTTTTTGTTTCTTTTATTTTTTTTTACATAAGTTTGGTTTCTCATACACTTATATTTATACACTAAACATGTATTTAATATTAATACACTAAACATGTATTCAATATTTATACACTAAACATGTATTTAATATTAGTACAAAAACATGTATTTAATTTTAATAAACTAAACATATATTTAATATTAATACACTAAACATGTATTTAATATCAATACAAAAACATGTATTTAATTTTAATAAACTAAACATACATTTAATATTAATACACTAAACATGTATTAAATATTTATACACTAAACATGTATTTAATATTTATACACTAAACATGTATTTAATATTAATACAAAAACATGTATTTAATTTTAATAAACTAAACATATATTTAATATTATTACACTAAACATGTATTTAATATTTATACACTGAACATGTGTTTAATATTCATACACTAAACATTTAGTTATTATTTTTACACTAAACATGTATTTAATATTAATACACCAAACATGTATTTAATATTAATACACTAAACATGTATTTAATATTTATACACTAATCATGTATTTAATATTAATATACTAATCATGTATTTAATATTCATACACTAAATATGTATTTAATATTTATACACTTAACATGTATTTAATATAGATACACTAAATATGTATTTAATATTCATACATTAAAAATGTATTTAATATTCATACACTAAACATGTATTTAATATTCATACATTAAACATGTATTTAATATTTATACACTAAACATGTATTTAATATTCATACACTAAACATGTATTTAATATTAATACACTAAACATGTATTTAATATTAATACACTAAACATGTATTTAATATTTATACACTAAACATGTATTTAATATTCATACACTAAACATGTATTTAATATTAATACACTAAACATGTATTTAATATTTATACATTAAACATGTATTTAATATTCATAAACTAAACATGTATTTAACATTCATACACTAAACATGTATTTAATATTCATACACTAAACATGTAGTTATTATTTATACACTAAACATGTATTTGATATTCATAAACTAAACATGTATTTAATATTCATACACTAAACATGTATTTAATATTAATACACTAAACATGTATTTAATATTTATACATTAAACATGTATTTAATATTCATAAACTAAACATTTATTTAACATTCATACACTAAACATGTATTTAATATTTATACACTAAACATGTATTTATTATATATCCACTAAACATGTATTCTATATTCATAAACTAAACATGTATTTAATATTCATACACTAAACGTGTATTTAATATTCATACACTTAAAATGTATTTAATATTAATACAAAACATGTATTTAAGTTTAATAAACTAAACATATATTTAATAGTATTACACTAAACATGTATTTAATATTTATACACTGAACATGTATTTAATAGTTATACACTAATCATGTATTTAATATTCATACATTAAAAATGTATTTAATATTCATACACTAAACATGTATTTAATATTTATACATTGAACATGTATTTAATATTTATACACTAAACATGTATTTAATATTCATACATTAAAATGTATTTAATATTCATACACTAAACATGTATTTAATATTCGTACACGGAACATGTATTTAATATTTATACACTAAACTTGTATTTAATATTCATACATTCAACATGTATTTAATATTCATACACTAAACATGTATTTAATATTTATACACTAAACATGTATTTAATATTTATACACTTAACATGTATTTAATATTTATACACTAAATATGTATTTAATATTCATACATTAAAAATGTATTTAATATTCATACACTAAACATGTATTTAATATTTATACATTGAACATGTATTTAATATTTATACACTAAACATGTATTTAATATTCATACATTAAAATGTATTTAATATTCATACACTAAACATGTATTTAATATTCGTACACGGAACATGTATTTAATATTTATACACTAAACTTGTATTTAATATTCATACATTCAACATGTATTTAATATTCATACACTAAACATGTATTTAATATTTATACACTAAACATGTATTTAATATTCATACACTAAACATGTATTTAATATTTATACACTAAACATGTATTTAATATTTATACACTAAATATGTATTTAATATTCATACACTAAACATGTATTTAATATTAATACACTGAACATGTATTTAATAATCATATACTAAACGTATATGTAATCATATACTAATCATATATTTAATATTCATTTAGTAAACATGTATTTATTATCCTCTAAATAAGGCACACTTGGAAATAATGAATTTCTTTATGCGTGCAGTTGCGGCAGAAGTCCACAGGAGGGCGCACGTTCCCTCTTAATAAGTCCGGTCCTCTCCGTCTCTCTATTTCTCTTTTTCCTTTTTTTTTGTTTCTTTTATTTTTTTTTACATAAGTTTGGTTTCTCATACACTTATATTTATACACTAAACATGTATTTAATATTAATACACTAAACATGTATTTAATATTTATACACTAAACATGTATTTAATATTAGTACAAAAACATGTATTTAATTTTAATAAACTAAACATATATTTAATATTAATACACTAAACATGTATTTAATATCAATACAAAAACATGTATTTAATTTTAATAAACTAAACATACATTTAATATTAATACACTAAACATGTATTAAATATTTATACACTAAACATGTATTTAATATTTATACACTAAACATGTATTTAATATTAATACAAAAACATGTATTTAATTTTAATAAACTAAACATATATTTAATATTATTACACTAAACATGTATTTAATATTTATACACTGAACATGTGTTTAATATTCATACACTAAACATTTAGTTATTATTTTTACACTAAACATGTATTTAATATTAATACACCAAACATGTATTTAATATTAATACACTAAACATGTATTTAATATTTATACACTAATCATGTATTTAATATTAATATACTAATCATGTATTTAATATTCATACACTAAATATGTATTTATTATTTATACACTTAACATGTATTTAATATAGATACACTAAATATGTATTTAATATTCATACATTAAAAATGTATTTAATATTCATACACTAAACATGTATTTAATATTCATACATTAAACATGTATTTAATATTTATACACTAAACATGTATTTAATATTCATACACTAAACATGTATTTAATATTAATACACTAAACATGTATTTAATATTAATACACTAAACATGTATTTAATATTTATACACTAAACATGTATTTAATATTCATACACTAAACATGTATTTAATATTAATACACTAAACATGTATTTAATATTTATACATTAAACATGTATTTAATATTCATAAACTAAACATGTATTTAACATTCATACACTAAACATGTATTTAATATTCATACACTAAACATGTAGTTATTATTTATACACTAAACATGTATTTGATATTCATAAACTAAACATGTATTTAATATTCATACACTAAACATGTATTTAATATTAATACACTAAACATGTATTTAATATTTATACATTAAACATGTATTTAATATTCATAAACTAAACATTTATTTAACATTCATACACTAAACATGTATTTAATATTTATACACTAAACATGTATTTATTATATATCCACTAAACATGTATTCTATATTCATAAACTAAACATGTATTTAATATTCATACACTAAACGTGTATTTAATATTCATACACTTAAAATGTATTTAATATTAATACAAAACATGTATTTAAGTTTAATAAACTAAACATATATTTAATAGTATTACACTAAACATGTATTTAATATTTATACACTGAACATGTATTTAATAGTTATACACTAATCATGTATTTAATATTCATACACTAAACATGTATTTATTATATATCCACTAAACATGTATTCAATATTCATAAACTAAACATATATTTAATATTCATACACTAAACATGCATTTAATATTATACACTAAACATGTATTTAATATTAATACAAAAACATGTATTTAATTTTAATAAACTAAACATATATTTAATAGTATTACACTAAACATGTATTTAATATTTATACACTGAACATGTATTTAATAGTTATACACTAATCATGTATTTAATATTAATACACTAATCATGTATTTAATATTCATACACTAAATATGTATTTAATATTCATACACTTAACATGTATTTAATATTTATTCACGAAACATGTATTTAATATTCATACACTAAACATGTATTTAATATTCATACATTAAAAATGTATTCAATATTCATACACTAAACATGTATTTAATATTCATACATTAAACATGTATTTAATATTCATACACTAAACATGTATTTAATATTCGTACACGAAACATGTATTTAATATTTATACACTAAACATGTATTTAATATTCATACAATAAACATGTATTTAATATTCATACACTAAACATGTATTTAATATTTATACACTAAACATGTATTTAATATTCATACACTAAACATGTATTTAATATTTATACAAAAACATGTATTTAATTTTAATAAACTAAACGTATATTTAATATTAATACACTAAACATGTATTTAATATTTATACACTAAACATGTATTTAATATTCATACACTTAACATGTAGTTATTATTAATACACTAAACATGTATTTATTATTAATACAGTAAACATGTATTTAATATTAATACAAAAACATGTATTTAATTTTAATAAACTAAATATATATTTAATATTAATACACTAAACATGTATTTAATATTCATAAACTAAACATGTATTTAACATTTATACACTAAACATGTATTTAATATTCATACACTAAAAATGTATTTAATTTTTAATAAACTAAACATATATTTAATATTAATACACTAAACATGTATTTAATATTTATACACTAAACATGTATTTAATATTCATACACTAAACATGTAGTTATTATTCATACACTAAACATGTATTTGATATTAATACAGTAAACATGTATTAAATATTTATACACTAAACATGTATTTACTATTCATTCAATAAACATGTAGTTATTATTCTTACACTTAATATGTATTTAATATTAATACAAAAACATGTATTTAATTTTAATAAACTAAATATATATTTAATATTAATACACTAAACATGTATTTAATATTTATACACTAAACATGTATTTAATATTAATACAAAAACATGTATTTAATTTTAATAAACTAAACATATATTTAATATTATTACACTAAACATGTATTTAATATTTATACACTGAACATGTATTTAATATTCATACACCAAACATTTAGTTATTATTTATACACTAAACATGTATTTAATATTAATACACTTAACATGTATTTAATATTAATACACATAACATGTATTTAATATTAATACACTAAACATGTATTTAATATTAATACAAAAAATGTATTTAATTTTAATAAACTAAACATATATTTAATATTATTACACTAAACATGTATTTAATATTTATACACAAATCATGTATTTAATATTAAAACACTAATCATGTATTTAATATTCTTACACTAAATATGTATTTAATATTCATACACTTAACATGTATTTAATATTCGTACAAGAAACATGTATTTAATATTTATACACAAAACATGTATTTAATATTCATACACTAAACATGTATTTAATATTCATACACTAAACATGTATTTAATATTTATACACTAAACATGTATTTAATATTAATACAAAAACATGTATTTAATATTAATACAAAAACATGTATTTAATTTTAATAAACTAAATATATATTTAATATTAATACACTAAACATGTATTTAATATGTTTACACTAAACGTGTATTTAATATTCATACACTAAAATTGTATTTAATATTTATACACTAAACATGTGTTTAATATTAATACACTAAACATGTAGTTATTATTCATACACTAAACATGTATTTAATATTTATACACTAAACATGTATTTAATATTAATACACTAAATATGTATCTATTATATATCCACTAAACATGTATTTAATATTCATAAACTAAATATATATGTAATATTAATACACTAAACATGTATTTAATATTAATACACTAAACATGTACTTAATATTTTTACACTAAACATGTATTTAATATTCATACACTAAACATGTATTTAATATTCATACACTAAACATGTATTTAATATTAATACAAAAACATGTATTTAATATTAATACACTAAATATGTATCTATTATATATCCACTAAACATGTATTTAATATTCATAAACTAAATATATATGTAATATTAATACACTAAACATGTATTTAATATTAATACACTAAACATGTACTTAATATTTTTACACTAAACATGTATTTAATATTCATACACTAAACATGTATTTAATATTCATACACTAAACATGTATTTAATATTAATACAAAAACATGTATTTAATTGTAATAAACTAAATATATATTTAATATTAATACACTAAACATGTATTTAATATTCCTAAACTAAACATGTATTTAACATTTATACACTAAACATGTATTTAATATTCATACACTAAACATGTATTTAATATTCATACACTAAACAAGTATTTAATATTCGTACACGAAACATGTATTTAATATTTATACACTAAACATGTATTTAATATTCATACATTAAACATGTATTTAATATTCATACACTAAACATGTATTTAATATTTATACACTAAACATGTATTTAATATTCATACACTAAACATGTATTTAATATTTATACACTAAACATGTATTTCATATTTATACACTAAATATGTATTTAATATTCATACACTAAACATGTATTTAATATTAATACACTAAACATGTATTTAATATTTATACACTAAACATGTATTTAATATTTATACACTAAATATGTATTTAATATTCATACACTAAACATGTATTTAATATTAATACACTGAACATGTATTTAATATTCATACACTAAACATGTATTTAATATTAATACACTGAACATGTATTTAATAATCATATACTAAACGTATATGTAATCACATACTAATCATATATTTAATATTCAGTTAGTAAACATGTATTTATTATCCTCTAAATAAGGCACACTTGGAAATAATGAATTTCTTTATGCGTGCAGTTGCGGCAGAAGTCCACAGGAGGGCGCACGTTCCCTCTTAATAAGTCCGGTCCTCTCCGTCTCTCTATCTCTCTTTTTCCTTTTTTTTTGTTTCTTTTATTTTTTTTTTACACAAGTTTGGTTTCTCATACACTTATATTTATACACTAAACATGTATTTAATATTAATACACTAAACATGTATTTAATATTTATACACTAAACATGTATTTAATATTAATACAAAAACATGTATTTAATTTTAATAAACTAAACATATATTTAAAATTCATACACTAAACATGTATTTAACATTTATACACTAAACATGTATTTAATATTAATACACTAAACATGTATTTAATATTAATACAAAAACATGTATTTAATTTTAATAAACCAAACATATATTTAATATTAATACACTAAACATGTATTTAATATTAATACAAAAACATGTATTTAATTTTAATAAACTAAACACATATTTAATATTAATACACTAAACATGTATTAAATATTCATACACTAAACATGTATTTAATATTCATTCAATAAACATGTAGTTATTATTATTACACTTAATATGTATTTAATATTAATACAAAAACATGTATTTAATTTTAATAAACTAAATATATATTTAATATTAATACACTAAACATGTATTTAATATTCATAAACTAAACATGTATTTAACATTTATACACTAAACATGTATTTAATATTCATACACTAAAAATGTATTTAATTTTTAATAAACTAAACATATATTTAATATTAATACACTAAACATGTATTTAATATTTATACACTAAACATGTATTTAATATTCATACACTAAACATGTAGTTATTATTCATACACTAAACATGTATTTGATATTAATACAGTAAACATGTATTAAATATTTATACACTAAACATGTATTTACTATTCATTCAATAAACATGTAGTTATTATTCTTACACTTAATATGTATTTAATATTAATACAAAAACATGTATTTAATTTTAATAAACTAAATATATATTTAATATTAATACACTAAACATGTATTTAATATTTATACACTAAACATGTATTTAATATTAATACAAAAACATGTATTTAATTTTAATAAACTAAACATATATTTAATATTATTACACTAAACATGTATTTAATATTTATACACTGAACATGTATTTAATATTCATACACCAAACATTTAGTTATTATTTATACACTAAACATGTATTTAATATTAATACACTTAACATGTATTTAATATTAATACACATAACATGTATTTAATATTAATACACTAAACATGTATTTAATATTAATACAAAAAATGTATTTAATTTTAATAAACTAAACATATATTTAATATTATTACACTAAACATGTATTTAATATTTATACACAAATCATGTATTTAATATTAAAACACTAATCATGTATTTAATATTCTTACACTAAATATGTATTTAATATTCATACACTTAACATGTATTTAATATTCGTACAAGAAACATGTATTTAATATTTATACACAAAACATGTATTTAATATTCATACACTAAACATGTATTTAATATTCATACACTAAACATGTATTTAATATTTATACACTAAACATGTATTTAATATTAATACAAAAACATGTATTTAATATTAATACAAAAACATGTATTTAATTTTAATAAACTAAATATATATTTAATATTAATACACTAAACATGTATTTAATATGTTTACACTAAACGTGTATTTAATATTCATACACTAAAATTGTATTTAATATTTATACACTAAACATGTGTTTAATATTAATACACTAAACATGTAGTTATTATTCATACACTAAACATGTATTTAATATTTATACACTAAACATGTATTTAATATTAATACACTAAATATGTATCTATTATATATCCACTAAACATGTATTTAATATTCATAAACTAAATATATATGTAATATTAATACACTAAACATGTATTTAATATTAATACACTAAACATGTACTTAATATTTTTACACTAAACATGTATTTAATATTCATACACTAAACATGTATTTAATATTCATACACTAAACATGTATTTAATATTAATACAAAAACATGTATTTAATTGTAATAAACTAAATATATATTTAATATTAATACACTAAACATGTATTTAATATTCCTAAACTAAACATGTATTTAACATTTATACACTAAACATGTATTTAATATTCATACACTAAACATGTATTTAATATTCATACACTAAACAAGTATTTAATATTCGTACACGAAACATGTATTTAATATTTATACACTAAACATGTATTTAATATTCATACATTAAACATGTATTTAATATTCATACACTAAACATGTATTTAATATTTATACACTAAACATGTATTTAATATTCATACACTAAACATGTATTTAATATTTATACACTAAACATGTATTTCATATTTATACACTAAATATGTATTTAATATTCATACACTAAACATGTATTTAATATTAATACACTAAACATGTATTTAATATTTATACACTAAACATGTATTTAATATTTATACACTAAATATGTATTTAATATTCATACACTAAACATGTATTTAATATTAATACACTGAACATGTATTTAATATTCATACACTAAACATGTATTTAATATTAATACACTGAACATGTATTTAATAATCATATACTAAACGTATATGTAATCACATACTAATCATATATTTAATATTCATTTAGTAAACATGTATTTATTATCCTCTAAATAAGGCACACTTGGAAATAATGAATTTCTTTATGCGTGCAGTTGCGGCAGAAGTCCACAGGAGGGCGCACGTTCCCTCTTAATAAGTCCGGTCCTCTCCGTCTCTCTATCTCTCTTTTTCCTTTTTTTTTGTTTCTTTTATTTTTTTTTTACACAAGTTTGGTTTCTCATACACTTATATTTATACACTAAACATGTATTTAATATTAATACACTAAACATGTATTTAATATTTATACACTAAACATGTATTTAATATTAATACAAAAACATGTATTTAATTTTAATAAACTAAACATATATTTAAAATTCATACACTAAACATGTATTTAACATTTATACACTAAACATGTATTTAATATTAATACACTAAACATGTATTTAATATTAATACAAAAACATGTATTTAATTTTAATAAACCAAACATATATTTAATATTAATACACTAAACATGTATTTAATATTAATACAAAAACATGTATTTAATTTTAATAAACTAAACACATATTTAATATTAATACACTAAACATGTATTAAATATTCATACACTAAACATGTATTTAATATTCATTCAATAAACATGTAGTTATTATTATTACACTTAATATGTATTTATTATTAATACAAAAACATGTATTTAATTTTAATAAACTAAACATATATTTAATATTAATACACTAAACATGTATTTAATATTGTTACACTAAACGTGTATTTACTATTTATACACTAAAAGTGTATTTAATATTAATACACTAAACATGTATTTAATATAATACGCTAAACATGTATTTAATATTAATACACTAAACATGTATTTAAAATTTATACACTAAACATGTATTTAATATTAATACAGAACATGTATTTAATTTTAATAAACTAAATATATATTTAATATTAATACACTAAACATATATTTAATATTCATAAACTAAACATGTATTTAACATTCATACACTAAACATGTATTTAATATTTATACACTAAACCTGTAGTTATTATTCATACACTAAACATGTATTTAATATTAATACACTAAACCTGTATTTAATATTTATACACTAAACATGTATTTAATATTAATACAAAAACATTTATTTAATTTTAATAAAGTAAACACATATTTAATATTAATACACTAAACATGTATTTAATATTTATACACTAAACATGTATTTAATATTTATCCACTAAACATGTATTTAATATTCATAAACTAAACATGTATTTAATATTTATACACTAAATATGTATTTAATATTTATACACTTAACATGTATTTAATATTTATACACTAAATATGTATTTAATATTCATACATTAAAGATGTGTTTAATATTAATACACTGAACATGTATTTAATATTCATACATTAAACATGTATTTAATATTTATACACTAAACATGTATTTAATATTCATACATTAAAAATGTATTTAATATTCATACACTAAACATGTATTTAATATTCATACATTAAACATGTATTTAATATTCATACACTAAACATGTATTTAATATTCGTACATGAAACATGTATTTAATATTTATACACTTAACATGTATTTAATATTAATACAAAAACATGTATTTAATTTTAATAAACTAAACATATATTTAAAATTCATACACTAAACATGTATTTAACATTTATACACTAAACATGTATTTAATTTTAATAAACCAAACATATATTTAATATTAATACACTAAACATGTATTTAATATTAATACAAAAACATGTATTTAATTTTAATAAACTAAACACATATTTAATATTAATACACTAAACATGTATTAAATATTCATACACTAAACATGTATTTAATATTCATTCAATAAACATGTAGTTATTATTCTTACACTTAATATGTATTTAATATTAATACAAAAACATGTATTTAATTTTAATAAACCAAAAATATATTTAATATTAATACACTAAACATGTATTTAATATTGTTACACTAAACGTGTCTTTACTATTTATACACTAAAAGTGTATTTAATATTAATACACTAAACATGTATTTAATATAATACACTAAACATGTATTTAATATTTATACACTAAACATGTATTTAATATTCATACACTAAACATGTATTTAATATTAATACACTAAACATGTATTTAATATTTATACACTAAACATGTATTTAATATTAATACAGAACATGTATTTAATTATAATAAACTAAATATATATTTAATATTAATACACTAAACATATATTTAATATTCATAAACTAAACATGTATTTAACATTCATACACCAAACATGTATTTAATATTTATACACTAAACCTGTTGTTATTATTCATACACTAAACATGTATTTAATATTAATACAAAAACATGTATTTAATTTTAATAAACTAAACATGTATTTAATATTTATACACTAAACATGTATTTAACATTTATACACTAAACATGTATTTAATTTTAATAAACCAAACATATATTTAATATTAATACACTAAACATGTATTTAATATTAATACAAAAACATGTATTTAATTTTAATAAACTAAACACATATTTAATATTAATACACTAAACATGTATTAAATATTCATACACTAAACATGTATTTAATATTCATTCAATAAACATGTAGTTATTATTCTTACACTTAATATGTATTTAATATTAATACAAAAACATGTATTTAATTTTAATAAACTAAACATATATTTAATATTAATACACTAAACATGTATTTAATATTGTTACACTAAACGTGTCTTTACTATTTATACACTAAAAGTGTATTTAATATTAATACACTAAACATGTATTTAATATAATACACTAAACATGTATTTAATATTTATACACTAAACATGTATTTAATATTCATACACTAAACATGTATTTAATATTAATACACTAAACATGTATTTAATATTAATACAGAACATGTATTTAATTATAATAAACTAAATATATATTTAATATTAATACACTAAACATATATTTAATATTCATAAACTAAACATGTATTTAACATTCATACACTAAACATGTATTTAATATTTATACACTAAACCTGTAGTTATTATTCATACACTAAACATGTATTTAATATTAATACAAAAACATGTATTTAATTTTAATAAACTAAACATATATTTAATATTTATACACTAAACATGTATTTAACATTTATACACTAAACATGTATTTAATATTAATACACTAAACATGTATTTAATATTAATACACTAAACATGTATTTGATATTAATACAAAAACATGTATTTAATTTTAATAAACTAAACATATATTTAATATTAATACACTAAACATGTATTTAATATTAATACAAAAACATGTATTTAATTTTAATAAACTAAACACATATTTAATATTAATACACTAAACATGTATTAAATATTCATACACCAAACATGTATTTAATATTCATTCAATAAACATGTAGTTATTATTCTTACACTTAATATGTATTTAATATTAATACAAAAACATGTATTTAATTTTAATAAACTAAACATATATTTAATATTAATACACTAAACATGTATTTAATATTGTTACACTAAACGTGTATTTACTATTTATACACTAAAAGTATATTTAATATTAATACACTAAACATGTATTTAATATTAATACACTAAACATGTATTTAATATTTATACACTAAAAGTGTATTTAATATTAATACACTAAACATGTATTTAATATTAATACACTAAACATGTATTTAATATTTATACACTAAACATGCATTTAATATTCATACACTAAACATGTATTTAATATTCATACACTAAACATGTATTTAATATTAATACACTGAACATGTATTTGATATTCATAAACTAAACATGTATTTAATATTCATCCACTAAATGTGTATTTAATATTCATACACTAAACATGTATTTAATATTATTACAAAAACATGTATTTAAGTTTAATAAACTAAACATATATTTGATATTAATACACTAAACATGTATTTAATATTCATACACAAACATGTATTTAATATTCATACACTAAACATGTATTTAATATTCATACACTAAACATGTATTTAATATTAATACAAAAACATGTATTTAAGTTTAATAAACTAAACATATATTTAATATTAATACACTAAACATGTATTTAATATTAATACAAAAACATGTATTTAGTTTTAATAAACTAAACACATATTTAGTATTAATACACTAAACATGTATTAAATATTCATACACTAAACGTGTATTTAATATTCATTCAATAAACATGTAGTTATTATTCTTACACTTAATATGTATTTAATATTAATACAAAAACATTTATTTAATTTTAATAAACTAAACATATATTTAATATTAATACACTAAACATGTATTTAATATTGTTACACTAAACGTGCATTTACTATTTATACACTAAACGTGTATTTAATATTAATACACTAAACATGTATTTAATATTAATACACTAAACATGTATTTAATATTTATACACTAAAAGTGTATTTAATATTAATACACAAAACATGTATTTATTATTAATACACTAAACATGTATTTAATATTTATACACTAAACATGCATTTAATATTCATACACTAAACATGTATTTAATATTCATACACTAAACATGTATTTAATATTAATACACTGAACATGTATTTAATATTCATAAACTAAACATGTATTTAATATTCATACACTAAATGTGTATTTAATATTCATACACTAAACATGTATTTAATATTAATACAAAAACATGTATTTAATTTTAATAAACTAAACATATATTTAATATTTATACACTAAACATGTACTTAACATTTATTGACTAAACATGTATTTAATATTAATACACTAAACATGTATTTAATATTAATACACTAAACATGTATTTAATATTAATACAAAAACATGTATTTAATTTTAATAAACTAAACATATATTTAATATTAATAAACTAAACATGTATTTAATATTAATACAAAAACATGTATTTAGTTTTAATAAACTAAACACATATTTAATATTAATACACTAAACATGTATTAAATATTCATACACTAAACATGTATTTAATATTCATTCAATAAAGATGTAGTTATTATTCTTACACTTAATATGTATTTAATATTAATACAAAAACATTTATTTAATTTTAATAAACTAAACATATATTTAATATTAATACACTAAACATGTATTTAATATTGTTACACTAAACGTGTATTTACTATTTATACACTAAACGTGTATTTAATATTAATACACTAAACATGTATTTAATATTAATACACTAAACATGTATTTAATATTTATACACTAAAAGTGTATTTAATATTAATACACAAAACATGTATTTATTATTAATACACTAAACATGTATTTAATATTTATACACTAAACATGCATTTAATATTCATACACTAAACATGTATTTAATATTCATACACTAAACATGTATTTAATATTAATACACTGAACATGTATTTAATATTCATAAACTAAACATGTATTTAATATTCATACACTAAATGTGTATTTAATATTCATACACTAAACATGTATTTAATATTAATACAAAAACATGTATTTAATTTTAATAAACTAAACATATATTTAATATTTATACACTAAACATGTACTTAACATTTATTGACTAAACATGTATTTAATATTAATACACTAAACATGTATTTAATATTAATACACTAAACATGTATTTAATATTAATACAAAAACATGTATTTAATTTTAATAAACTAAACATATATTTAATATTAATAAACTAAACATGTATTTAATATTAATACAAAAACATGTATTTAATTTTAATAATCTAAACACATATTTAATATTAATACACTAAACATGTATTAAATATTCATACACTAAACATGTATTTAATATTCATTCAATAAACATGTAGTTATTATTCTTACACTTAATATGTATTTAATAGTAATACAAAAACATGTACTTATTTTAATAAACTAACATATATTTAATATTAATACACTAAACATGTATTTAATATTGTTACACTAAACGTGTATTGACTATTTATACACTAAAAGTGTATTTAATATTCATACACTAAATATGTATTTAATATTCATACACTAAACATGTATTTAATATTAATACACTAAACATGTATTTAATATTCATACACTAAACATGTATTTAATATTCATACACTAAACATGTATTTAATATTAATACACTAAACATGTATTTAATATTTATACACTAAACATGTATTTAATATTAATACAAAACATGTATTTAATTTTAATAAACTAAATATATATTTAATATTAATACACTAAACATGTATTTAATATTCATAAACTAAACATGTATTTAACATTCATACACTAAACATGTATTTAATATTCATACACTAAACCTGTAGTTATTATTCATACACTAAACATGTATTTAATATTAATACACTAAACCTGTATTTAATATTTATACACTAAACATGTATTTAATATTAATAAAAAAACATTTATTTAATTTTAATAAAGTAAACACATATTTAATATTAATACACTAAACATGTATTTAATATTTATACACTAAACATTGTTTTCATGCCCGCAGCGGATCACGGGGTCCTGGAAGGAATGAGGTCCGGTCCCTCTGCGCCGATTGTAGAAACCCCAGGGTGGGAGCATGACGACGAGGGGTCAGGACCAGCCCCTCACCGATGGCAGGAGTTGGTGAGGTCTAACTGGCCTTACCGACCCGAGGTGCCGCCGGTGTTGGGGGCGCCGTGGGCCTCTACTTGGGAGTCCTCAGTGTTCCGCGTTTGGCGGGATCCCAGGGAAGAGGGCTATCACCCCATCCCGGAGACGCTGATCCAGGATCATCGTGATATGGCCGAGCGTGGCGGTTGGTCGGGGCCATGGGAGCTCACGACATGGGCAGATCTAATAGAAGAAGTATTCGTAGATACCTCGGTGCCCGTCTGCCCCGTGGGAGCGGAGCCGAGGGAGCATGGGTCCCGAAGAACTAGATTGTACTATCAAGCGACCTGCCTCGACGGGTTTCGACTCACGGGGGCCATTCAGACAGAGAAGCGTAAACGCTTCTTGGTAACCCCGGAGCTCGTCCGTCGGGACGGAGTCCTTCAGTTGCCAGGTACATTCGCTATGAGGGCCGCCTCGCCCTCTCCCCCAGGCCATGTGTATCAGGTCAAGTTGTCTGTACAGACGGTGATGGTGCCTTACCAAGGAGTCTACTCGCTGGGGATCGACATCACTCGTGAGGGCATTGAGCCAGACCAGGAGTCCGGTAACCTGCCTCCGGTGATGCCACCGCCAACACGGCTCTCTAAGGTAGCCCGCCTGTTAAATCGCCTTAAAGTAGGCAAATTGGCGTCCGAGTCCCCTCGAAAGTAGTTTTCGAGGACTCGGTTGTTGTTAAGACCTATCCCTTCCAGGTGAGTTAATTCTTACCTTTTACTGTGTTTTTACCCTAACCCTTTAAATTGCCTTTCCCTGTAATCCTTTGTTTTTGTTATCCCATTACCCATTATTATCGTTTTTTGTTAAAACTAAGCTCTTAGTGTGGGCTGGTGTCCCCTCCTTTCAGGAGGAGGAGGGGGCGGAGTAGGGTGTAGCCCTAATACAAATACCGAAGTACTGTGACCTAACTTACAGATGCTCTGAAATGTTGGGGCCCTACAGGCTACTGGGCATGAAGCCCTACGCAGCACCGGGCAGAAAGACTAAACTGTTGCTCGGGCTATTATCTGCACTGATAGTGTTGAGCATTTGTTACCTTGCAGGAGACGTTCCTTGGGAACGCCATCATCTGCACATTGGGCATTCTACGACGCGACTCTTGAACCAGACATGCTACAAGGCTAAAAGGCAAGTGCACGTTGTCGATAATTACACCGCCTTTTTTACTGATGGTCAGGGACGGGCGTTAGATGTTAATCTGTCTATGTTCCAGGAACACTTTACAAGCCTAGGCTTTGACACTCACAACCCCGACAACCATGGCTTGGTTGAGGGGATCGAGAGTTTTGAAGGCAAATGGTTAGTATCCACACTGGAACCTGAGCAGCTGGAAACTAGGGAAGTAAGAGTTAACTGGATACAGACGAGTGAGGGAGGGCCGCAGTGGTTCTACTCCCAAGCTTGTGTCACTCTTCGTAATTTGACGTACTGGGAGGATGAAGTAGTGCTCCCAGCTCCACACCTTCGTCACCGGTGCTTTCAGAAGCTCCGAGAACCTAGGGTGTTCCTGGGATACATGAACTTTACCTGCGCAGTGCCGGTGACTAGAGAACCAGCTAGTGTGAACCAGACCGGGAAACAGGCGGCGGGTTACATCCAGGGGGTGAATCGCACCACCGAACAGTTGTTTGAACAACTGCTTGGGGATGAGGACCCTCCGATGGTAAACCTCACCCAGCTGTGGCCACAAAAAGCGGTCACTTGCATGAAAGAGAAGGTACTTAAGCTAGACCCATGTTTGTGGAACTTGGGTCCGATTAGATGTGAGAAAGAGCATTTCCTGGTCCTGAGCCGTGTCGTTGAAATGCAACCAGCTACAGCGGCCTATGGCCTAGCTGAATCATACATAGAGCCCTTCGCCGGGGGACAATATGGACTCGGTGAAGTGTATGTCGAGGCCTGGTTGAACGACTCTCTGCCGTGGGTCTGGAAGAGATCCGTGGCACACCTAACGGCGGGTCAACGGGCCTCGTCGAAAGGGGGTAATGTAAGAAGTATACATGGCCCAAAAATGACTGATGTTTATGTTCAGAAGGTGCCTACTCCAGATGAGCTTTGGGGGGTGCCGCAAGACGACTTTGCTAAAATTGACGAATGTGTCCTAGAAAAGATGTTCCAGGACCTAAATAACTCTGACTACTCCTGGGAAGAGGGCGCTCACACGTACGATGCCTCCCCTAGATGCGATATCTGGCAGCCGCCGATATCTATCTACACCACGGGGGGCTGGAGGTATGACTGTTCCCATCATCGTCAACACAAGACGATGAAGGGGGCTTTAGAGCAGTGGCCGCAGTTTATCTACCCCAACCTGAAACGACCTTGGTGGGGTCTCCAGGGAGTAGAGTTCAAGGCATGGGTCCTACCGTGCCTGGAACTCACTCGTAACTACTGGATCAAATATCAGTATGTAGCATCGGTCTATTCGGCGGCTGACGGGGTGGCAGACTGGTACTGGTGGACTGGTTATCGACCGAGTGTGGTTATGAGTCCGAGACCCTGGAAGATGACCTGCAACAAAAACAACACCTCTTGCACCGTGGGTCTAGCTAGACGACCTTGTGGGGAACTCGAGACGTGGGGACCAACCTGTGACTCATGGTATCAGGGGAAGTATATGACTTTCGGGCAAGAGGTGACGTGGGTTAAAGGTAACACTCGCTTAGACAAGGAACTGACGGGATCGGTTACCCGGGACCGGGGTTGGCAGAGAGGCCCGTCAGAGTGGAACCATGGGTGTGCCAGGGCGCTGTTGGGTCCTGTGAGGCTCCGGGCCGATATCCACATGGACATGGTGCCGCACGTGAGTTATGCCGAAATGATTCGTCTCGAGGGCCACGCTTTTAGACAGAGTCTATGTATGGGCAAAGAAATAGAGGGATTTCAGTGGGTCGGGCGCAATAGAATCTATAACAATGGGACATGTGCGGCACCGCTCGAGCATTGGGTGAAGTGTGGGTCTCACGAATGCTCACTGTTAGAGATATCGGGCAAGGCTCTCGTAGGGGGAGTGGAAGGGTTGTTGGAGGTACCAGGGGAAATCCTAGGAAAGATTGAAGAAGGTGCAACCATGCTTCTGCACGACGTGTGGGACATGGTTCGACCTTTCGTAATGTATGGGTTAGCAGGGCTCGGAGCTATTATTTTGGGGCTCTTGGCCTTGCAGTTACTCCGTTTCCTTCTCGGGGCTATTTGTAGAAGGGGGCGGAGTAAGTCCGCCCGTGCGGGGGCGGTATTAGAGACTTTGAACAGTCAGTAACCTGGCCTTAGCGGCCAGTAAAGACTAAGGCTTCTCCTCAACTGAGACTAGCAATACAGACTGAAGTTATAAAAGAGACATTTTTGAAATTTTTGAATTTGCAAAAAGACATTTTTGAAGTTACAAACGGAAATTTTTGAAATTTTTGAAGCTACAAAGAGACACTATGACAGGCAACCGCACCATGGCGAACACCTCTGATGGGGGCACGGTGTGGTCAGCATTCCCTCTGAACTGCTTGGACTGAAAAGAACATTCCCAGCTCTCCAAACAGAACTCAATTCGACTAAGAAGAGACTTTCCTCCATTTCCGATCTCCCCCTGCGACGAAGGCAAAAGGGGAACAAGACTTTCGCTCTGTCCAGCCGAGGACGCAGGGCGTTGGCCGCTCGGGCTTTGGCTCTCGGCCACCACCACTTCTCCTTTTTGGCCTCCCCTCTTCTGCCTCGCAGCCGAAAGCTGGATGTGATCGCCGGGCCGGGCGACCCATCTGGCTTCCTCCAAATTGCATTTTTGAACACTTTTAGACTTTTTCCCTTTTTGGAAAGCTCGCTTCGATTCCTTCCCTGTTAGGGAATTCTTTTCGGGTTTTTAACGCGTTTTGATTTATTGACACCTCAGTATCCCATTTTAGTACTTTTTCCCATTTTGGGGTTTTTGTAGTTTTTGGTTTACGGTGACTTAATTCAGGATTTTTCCCATTTTTGGGGATAGTCTCTTTTTAGGCTGCATTAGATACAGCCTCCCAATTTAAGCACTTTTTCCCATTTTGGGGTTTTTGTAGTTTTCGGTTAACCGACTTGATTTGGATTTTTCCGATTTATGAGAATCGATGCGAGCTCTCCTCTTCTTGGAAACTCTCCCGACATCCCCTGAAGAACCTGGCACAGTAAGACCCACCTCAACGGTTATTATGAATGATTTATTGCAATGATTTTAACCATGATTCTTTGATTATTGATGATTATTTGGAATGATTTATTGACGCTGTGCAAGGCTTACGCTATTGAACCTGTATTAAAAAGCATCATCTAAAACTAGAATAATTTCATGTCCCTGTTCACCACCTTTTCCTAGACGTAATGTTTTAGGGTTTTCACGTGTCCACCACCTAGCCCTGAAGGGTCACTCTAACGCAGTCCACTTACAATATGTCCTGCAAGGGCTTTTACATATCCTAGCCCCCGAATTTAACCTAGTCAGTAACAAGAGCCAAGATTCATTAGAGGTGAGCTACCCATAAACGGCGGGATCCGTGATTTAGACCTGGCCTTAGGAGAGAGGCTTCTCTGCCGGGGGGGACCACGGAAGGAAGAAGGACAGACGCCGGACCACCGGGACCATCCCAGGGTAGTAGTACTAGGCTCATCGCCTCGCCATCCAGCTGAGTAGGGCCCACGTCGGTGGAGCAGCCGGTAAGACCGGTTGACCAGAGGGGACATTACCCGTAGGACGGAGTGCTGGATTTTGACTAGCAATAGGTATTGTGCGTCAATCGCCGGAATCTAACAACATGTATTTAATATTTATACACTAAACTTGTATTTAATATTAATACACTAAATATTTATTTAATATTAATACACTAAACATGTATTTAATATTTTTTGTTGTCTGCGAGGACAGACGCCGGGAGAGCCGGGAAACTGGCAGTGAGCTGCCTTGATGCCATCTGGGCCAGCCTTGGCACATGATGATGCTAATGCAGTGACAGGACGGGCTGCGCTCTCGAGGAGCTCCTGCTAAAGATGGAACATTTGGCAGAAATACCGGACAATTCCACAAACTTTATGGCTGGCTCACATCGTGGTCACTCCGTGATCACGTACGACCGCCAGACACTTCTGGATGTGGACGAATCGGGCCGTTTTGGACTGATAGACACTTGCGTGCTAAACATGCTAACTAGCATGGGAATACATCGGCGGCTACATCCAGCGGCCTGTGAAGCAGGGGAGTCTAGTAGCAGCGGGGGCCGTCTACGGAGCAGACGCCAGCGGTGTGATAGGAAACGCGGATGCCGAGCGGGGCTAAAAACAAAGCAGAAGGCTAATCCCCACAGAACACCACTTTCCTCCATCCCGAAATCGGATTTAGATGGAAAATGCGAGACTACTGGTCTGGGTAAGGAGTCAGTTAAATTAGAACAAGTTTTTTCTGCTTTGAGTGTTTCAGAGTTGGACATGTGTTTTACTGAGGTGGCTAACTATGATGCGTGCAGTTTATCAAAGCAACAAACAAACAATCGGAAAATCCCCGTTACTAAGATGGCTAACCATGATGTGTGCAGTTTATCAAAGCAACAAACAAACAATCGGAAAATCCCAGTTACTGAGGTGGCTAACCATGATGCGTGCAGTTTATCAAAGCAACAATCAAACAATCGGAAAATTCCTGTCGTATCAATTCCTAGATATGGTCGTAACTATACTAAATGCACTGGGCATAATAAACACAACATTATTAATATTGCTACTACGGATAATTTGATCAAAAACTCCCTAAAACAGCCCACTACCTATAATATAGGTTTTTTAAACATAAGATCATTGTCTCCCAAAACGTTGTTAGTTAATGATATTATCAGAGACAACAATCTTAACGTCATCGGTCTCAGCGAAACCTGGCTTAAACCAAACGACTTTTTTGCGCTAAATGAGGCTTGTCCTCCTAACTTTACACATGCGCATATTGCCCGTCCGCTCAAAAGGGGTGGGGGGGTCGCACTAATATACAACGAAAACTTTAACCTTAGTCCTAACATAGATAATAAATATAAATCGTTTGAGGTGCTTACTATGAGGTCTGTCACACCGCTGCCTCTACACCTGGCTGTTATCTACCGCCCCCCAGGGCCCTATTCGGACTTTATTAATGAATTCTCAGAGTTCGTTGCTGATCTAGTGACACACGCCGATAATATAATCATAATGGGGGACTTTAATATCCATATGAATACCCCATCGGACCCACCGTGCGTAGCGCTCCAGACTATAATTGATAGCTGTGGTCTCACACAAATAATAAATGAACCCACGCATCGCAACGGTAATACGATAGACCTAGTGCTTGTCACGGGCATCACCGTTTCCAAAGTTACGATACTCCCGTATACTAAAGTATTGTCCGATCATTACCTTATAAAATTCGAGGTTCAGACGCATGTTCGTCAAACTAATAATAATAATACCTGCTATAGCAGCCGCAACATTAATACAGCCACAACGACAACTCTTGCTGACCTACTGCCCTCGGTAATGGCACCATTCCCAAAGTATGTGGGCTCTATTGATAACCTCACTAACAACTTTAACGACGCCCTGCGCGAAACCATTGATAACATAGCACCGCTAAAGTTAAAAAAGGCTCCAAAAAAGCGCACCCCGTGGTTTACAGAAGAAACTAGAGCTCAGAAATTATTATGTAAAAAGCTGGAACGCAAATGGCGCACGACTAAACTTGAGGTGCACCATCAAGCATGGAGTGATGGTTTAATAACTTATAAACGCATGCTTACCTTAGCTAAAGCTAAATATTACTCAAATCTCATCCACCGTAATAAAAACGATCCTAAATTTTTGTTTAGTACGGTAGCATCGCTAACCCAACAAGGGATTCCTTCCAGTAGCTCAACCCACTCAGCTGATGACTTTATGCAATTCTTTAGTAAGAAAATTGAAGTCATTAGAAAGGAGATTAAAGACAATGCGTCCCAGCTACAACGGGGTTCTATTAACACTGACACGATTGTATATACGGCGGATACTGCCCTCCAAAATAGTTTCTCTCGTTTTGAGGAAATAACATTAGAGGAATTGTTACAACGTGTAAATGGAATAAAACAGACAACATGTTTACTTGACCCTCTTCCTGGGAAACTGATCAAGGAGCTCTTTGAATTATTAGGGCCATCAGTGCTAAATATTATAAACTTATCACTTTCCTCGGGCACTGTTCCCCTAGCATTCAAAAAAGCGGTTATTCATCCTCTTCTTAAAAGACCTAACCTCGATCCTGACCTCATGGTAAACTACCGACCGGTGTCTCACCTTCCCTTTATTTCAAAAATCCTTGAAAAAATTGTTGTGCAGCAGTTAAATGAACACTTAGCGTCTAACAATCTATGTGAAACCTTTCAATCCGGTTTCAGGGCAAATCACTCCACGGAGACAGCCCTCGCAAAAATGACTAATGATCTATTGCTAACGATGGATTCTGATGCGTCATCTATGTTGCTGCTCCTCGATCTTAGCGCTGCTTTTGATACCGTCGATCATAATATTTTATTAGAACGTATCAAAACACGAATTGGTATGTCAGACTTAGCCCTGTCTTGGTTTAACTCTTATCTTACTGATAGGATGCAGTGTGTCTCCCATAACAATGTGACCTCGGACTACGTTAAGGTAACGTGTGGAGTTCCCCAGGGTTCGGTCCTTGGCCCTGCACTCTTCAGCATCTATATGCTGCCGCTAGGTGACATCATACGCAAATACGGTATTAGCTTTCACTGTTATGCTGATGACACCCAACTCTACATGCCCCTAAAGCTGACCAACACGCCGGATTGTAGTCAGCTGGAGGCGTGTCTTAATGAAATTAAACAATGGATGTCCGCTAACTTTTTGCAACTCAACGCCAAAAAAACGGAAATGCTGATTATCGGTCCTGCTAGACACCGAACTCTATTTAATAATACAACTCTAACATTTGACAACCAAACAATTAAGAATCTGGGTATTATCTTCGACCCAACTCTCTCCTTTGAGGCACACATTAAAAGCGTTACTAAAACGGCCTTCTTTCATCTCCGTAACATCGCTAAAATTCGCTCCATTCTGTCCACTAAAGACGCTGAGATCATTATCCATGCGTTTGTTACGTCTCGCCTCGACTACTGTAACGTATTATTTTCGGGTCTCCCCATGTCTAGCATTAAAAGATTACAGTTGGTACAAAATGCGGCTGCTAGACTTTTGACAAGAACAAGAAAGTTTGATCACATTACGCCTGTACTGGCTCACCTGCACTGGCTTCCTGTGCACTTAAGATGTGATTTTAAGGTTTTACTACTTACGTATAAAATACTACACGGTCTAGCTCCATCTTATCTTGCCGATTGTATTGTACCATATGTCCCGGCAAGAAATCTGCGTTCAAAGGACTCCGGCTTATTAGTGATTCCCAAAGCCCCAAAAAAGTCTGCGGGCTATAGAGCATTTTCCGTTCGGGCTCCAGTACTCTGGAATACCCTCCCGGTAACAGTTCGCGATGCCACCTCAGTAGAAGCATTTAAGTCTCACCTTAAAACTCATTTGTATACTCTAGCCTTTAAATAGACTCCCTTTTTAGACAAGTTGATCTGCCGTTTCTTTTCTTTTTCTTCTATGTCCCACTCTCCCGTGTGGAGGGGGTCCGGTCCGATCCGGTGGCCATGTACTGCTCGCCTGTGTATCGGCTGGGGACATCTCTGCGCTGCTGGTCCGCCTACGCTTGGGATGGTTTCCTGCTGGCTCCGCTGTGAACGGGACTCTCGCTGCTGTGTCTTGGATTTTCTTTGGACTGGACTCTCGCGACTGTGTTGTATCCATTGTGGATTGAACTTTCACAGTATCATGTTAGACCCGCTCGACATCCATTGCTTTCCTCCTCTCTAAGGTTCTCATAGTCATCATTGTCACCGACGTCCCACTGGGTCATTATTGTCACCAATGTCCCACTGGGTGTGAGTTTTCCTTGCCCTTATGTGGGCCTACCGAGGATGTCGTGGTGGTTTGTGCAGCCCTTTGAGACACTAGTGATTTAGGGCTATATAAGTAAACATTGATTGATTGATTATTATTTATCCACTAAACATGTATTTAATATTCATAAACTAAACATGTATTTAATATTAATACAAAAACATGTATTTAAATTTAATAAACTTAACATATATTTAATATTAATACACTAAACATGTATTTAATATTTATACACTAAACATGTATTTATTATATATACACTAAACATGTATTTAATATTAATACACTAAATATTTATTTATTATTCATCCACTAAACCTGTATTTAATATTTATACACTAAACATGTATTTAATATTAATACAAAAACATGTATTTAAGTTTAATAAACTAAATATATATTTAATATTAATACACTAAACATGTATTTAATATTCATACACAAACATGTATTTAATATTCATACACTAAACATGTATTTAATAATCATACACTAAACATGTATTTAATATTCATACACTAAACATGTATTTAATATTAATACACTGAACATGTATTTCATAATCATATACCAAACATATATGTAATTATATACTAATCATATATTTAATATTCATACAGTAAACATGTATTTATTATCCTCTAAATAAGGCACACTTGGAAATAATTAATTTCTTTATGTGTGCAGGTGCGGCAGAAGTCCACAGGAGGGCGCACGTTCCCTCTTAATAAGTCCGGTCCTCTCCGTCTCTCTCTCTCTCTTTTTCCTTTTTTTTTTGTTTCTTTTATTTTATTTTTTTACATAAGTTTGGTTTCTCATACACTTATATTTATACACTAAACATGTATTTAATATTAATACACAAAACATGTATTTAATATTTATACACTAAACATGTATTTAATATTAATACAAAAACATGTATTTAATTTTAATCCACTAAACATGTATTTAATATTAATACACTAAACATGTATTTAACATTCATACACTAAACATGTATTTAACATTCATACACTAAACATGTTTTTAATATTAATACACTAAACATGTATTTAGTATTAATACAAAAACATGTATTTAATTTTAATAAACTAAACATTTAATATTAATACACTAAACATGTATTTAATATTCATACACTAAACATGTAGTTATTATTCATACACTAAACATGTATTTAATATTAATACACTAAACCTGTATTTAATATTTATACACTAAACATGTATTTAATATTAATACACTAAACATGTATTTAATATTTATACACTAAACATGTATTTAATATTAATACACTAAATATGTATTTATTATATATCAACTAAACATGTATTTAATATTCATAAACTAAACATGTATTTAATATTCATACACTAAACGTGTATTTAATATTCATTCACTAAACATGTATTTAATATTAATACAAAAACATGTATTTAAGTTTAATAAACTAAACATATATTTAATATTAATACACTAAACATGTATTTAATATTTATACACTAAACATGTATTTAATATTAACACACTAAATATGTATTTATTATATATAAACTAAACATGTATTTGATATTCATAAACTAAACATGTATTTAATATTCATACACTAAACGTGTATTTAATATTCACACACTAAACATGTATTTGATATTAATACAAAAACATGTATTTAATTTTAATAAACTAAACATGTATTTAATATTAATACACTAAACATGTATTTAATATGTATACAGTAAACATGTATTGAATATTCATACACTAAACATGTATTTAATATTCATACACTAAACATGTATTTAATATTCATACACTAAACATGTATTTAATATTAATACACTAAACATGTATTTAATTATTTATACACTAAACATGTATTTAATATTAATACAAAAACATGTATTTAATTTTAATAAACTAAACATGTATTTAATATTCATACACTAAACATATATTTAACATTCATACACTAAACATGAATCTAATATTATTACACTAAACATGTATTTGAGATTTATACACTTAACATGTATTTAATATTAATACAAAAACATGTATTTAATTTTAATAAACTAAACATATATTTAATATTATTACACTAAACATATATTTAACATTCATACACTAAACATGAATTTAATATTAATACACTAAACATGTATTTGAGATTTATACACCTAACATGTGTTTAATATTAATACAAAAACATGTATTTAATTTTAATAAACTAAACATATATTTAATATTATTACACTAAACATGTATTTAATATTTATACACTAAACATGTATTTAATATTCATACACTAAACATTTAGTTATTATTTATACACTAAACATGTATTTAATATTAATACACTAAACATGTATTTAATATTAATACACCAAACATGTATTTAATATTTATACACTAATCATGTATTTAATATTAATACTCTAATCATGTATTTAATATTTATACACTAAATATGTATTCAATATTCATACACTTAACATGTATTTAATATTTATACACGAAACATGTATTTAATATTTATACACTAAACATGTATTTAATATTCATACATTAAACATGTATTTAATATTTATACACAAAACATGTATTTAATATTCATACACTAAACATGTATTTAATATTAATACACTGATTATGTATTTAATATTAATACACTGATTATGTATTTAATAATCATATACTAAACGTATATGTAATTACACACTAATCATATATTTAATTTTCATACAGTAAACATGTATTTAATATTTATACACTAAACATGTATTTAATATTCATACACTAAACATCTATTTAATATTAATACACTGAACATGTATTTAATAATCATATACCAAACATATATGTAATCATATACTAATCATATATTTAATATTCATACTGTAAACATGTATTTATTGTCCTCTAAATAAGGCACACTTGGAAATAATGAATTTCTTTATGCGTGCAGTTGCGGCAGAAGTCCACAGGAGGGCGCACGTTCCCTCTTAATAAGTCCGGTCCTCTCCGTCTCTCTCCGTCTCTCTCTCTCTCTCTTTTTCCTTTTTTTTTGTTTCTTTTATTTTTTTTACATAAGTTTGGTTTCTCATACACTTATATTTATACACTAAACATGTATTTAATATTAATACACTGAACATGTATTTAATATTAATACACTAAACATGTATTTAATATTAGTACAAAAACCTGTATTTAATTTTAATAAACTAAACATATATTTAATATTAATGCACTAACATGTATTTAATATTAATACGAAAGCATGTATTTAATTTTAATAAACTAAACATATATTTAATATTAATACACTAAACATGTATTAAATATTCATGCACTAAACATTTATTTAATATTCATTCAATAAACATGTAGTTATTATTCTTACACTTAATATGTATTTAATATTAATACAAAAACATGTATTTAATTTTAATAAACTAATCATATATTTAATATTAATACACTAAACATGTATTTAATATTTTTACACTAAACGTGTATTTAATATTTGTACACTAAAAGTGTATTTAATATTAATACACTAAACATGTATTTAATATTAATACACTAAACATGTATTTAATATTCATACATTAAACATGTATTTAATATTTATACACTAAACATGTATTTAATATTCGTACACGAAACATGTATTTAATATTTATACACTAAACATGTATTTAATATTCATACATTAAACATGTGTTTAATATTCATACACTAAACATGTATTTAAAATTTATACACTAAACATGTATTTAATATTCATACACTAAACATGTATTTAATATTAATACACTAAACATGTTTTTAATATTTATACACTAAACATGTATTTAATATTCATAAACTAAACATGTATTTAACATTTATACACTAAACATGTATTTAATATTCATACACTAAACATGTATTTAATATTTATACACTAAACATGTATTTAATATTAATACACTAAACATGTATTTAATATTCATAAACTAAACATGTATTTAATATTAATACACTAAACATGTATTTAATATTTACACACTAAACATGTATTTAATATTAATACACTAAACATGTATTTAATATTCATAAACTAAACATGTATTTAATATTCATACACTAAACGTGTATTTAATATTCATACACTAAACATGTATTTAATATTAATACAAAACATGTATTTACGTTTAATAAACTAAACATATATTTAATATTAATACACTAAACATGTATTTAATATTTATACAGTAAACATGTATTTAATATTCATAAACTAAACATGTATTTAATATTAATACACTAAACATGTATTTAATATTTATACACTGAACATGTATTTAATAGTTGTACACTAATCATGTATTTAATATTAATACACTAATCATGTATTTAATATTCATACACTAAATATGTATTTAATATTCATACACTTAACATGTATTTAATATTTATACACGAAACATGTATTTAACATTTATACACTAAACATGTATTTAATATTCATACATTAAAAATGTATTTAATATTCATACACTAAACATGTATTTAATATTCATACATTAAACATGTATTTAATATTCATACACTAAACATGTATTTAATATTCATACACTAAACATGTATTTAATATTCATACACTAAACATGTATTTAATATTTATACAAAAACATTTATTTAATTTTAATAAACTAAACATATATTTAATATTAATACACTAAACATGTATTTAATATTCATACACTAAACATGTATTTAATATTCATACACTAAACATGTAGTTATTATTTATACACTAAACATGTATTTAATATTCATACACTAAACATGTAGTTATTATTTATACACTAAGCATGTATTTAATATTAATACAAAAACATGTATTTAATTTTAATAAACTAAATATATATTTAATATTAATACACTAAACATGTATTTAATATTCATAAACTAAACATGTATTTAACATTTATACACTAAACATGTATTTAATTTTTAATAAACTAAATATATATTTAATATTAATACACTAAACATGTATTTAATATTCATACACTAAACATGTATTTAATATTCATACACTAAACATGTAGTTATTATTCATACACTAAACATGTATTTAATATTAATACAGTAAACATGTATTAAATGTTTATACACTAAACATGTATTTAATATTAATTCAATAAACAAGTAGTTATTATTCTTACACTTAATATGTATTTAATATTAATACAAAAACATGTATTTAATTTTAATAAACTAAACATATATTTAATATTAAAACAATAAAAAATGTATTTAATATTTATACACTAAACATGTATTTAATATTCATACACTAAACATGCAGTTATTATTTATACACTAAACATGTATTTAATATTAATACAGTAAACATGTATTAAATATTTATACACTAAACATGTATTTAATATTAATACAAAAACATGTATTTAATTTTAATAAACTAAATATATATTTAATATTAATACACTAAACATGTATTTAATATTCATACATTAAACATGTATTTAATATTCATACACTAAACATGTATTTAATATTTATACACTAAACATGTATTTAATATTCATACACTAAACATGTATTTAATATCTATACAAAAACATGTATTTAATTTTAATAAACTAAACATATATTTAATATTAATACACTAAACATGTATTTAATATTTATACACTAAACATGTATTTAATATTCATACACTAAACATGTAGTTATTATTTATACACTAAACATGTATTTAATATTCATACACTAAACATGTAGTTATTATTTATACACTAAGCATGTATTTAATATTAATACAAAAACATGTATTTAATTTTAATAAACTAAATATATATTTAATATTAATACACTAAACATGTATTTAATATTCATAAACTAAACATGTATTTAAAATTTATACACTAAACATGTATTTAATTTTTAATAAACTAAATATATATTTAATGTTAATACACTAAACATGTATTTAATATTCATACACTAAACATGTATTTAATATTCATACACTAAACATGTAGTTATTATTTATACACTAAGCATGTATTTAATATTAATACAAAAACATGTATTTAATTTTAATAAACTAAATATATATTTAATATTAATACACTAAACATGTATTTAATATTTTTACACTAAACGTGTATTTAATATTCATACACTAAAAGTGTATTTAATATTCATACACTAAACATGTGTTTAGTATTAATACACTAAACATGTAGTTATTATTCATACACTAAACATGTATTTAATATTTATACACTAAACATGTATTTAATATTAATACACTAAATATATATTTAATATTAATACACTAAACATGTATTTAATATTCATACACTAAACATGTATTTAATATTCATAAACTAAATATATATTTAATATTAATACACTAAACATGTATTAAATATTAATACACTTAACATGTATTTAATATTTTTACACTAAACATGTATTTAATATTCATACACTAAACATGTATTTAATATTCATACACTAAACATGTATTTAATATTAATACAAAAATATGTATTTAATTGTAATAAAGTAAATATATATTTAATATTAATACACTAAACATGTATTTAATATTCATAAACTAAACATGTATTTAACATTCATACACTAAACATGTATTTAATATTCATACACTAAACATGTAGTTATTATTTATACACTAAACATGTATTTAATATTAATACACTAAACATGTATTTAATATTAATACACTAAACATGTATTTAATATTTATACAGTAAACACGTATTGAATATTCATACACTAAACATGTATTTAATATTCATACACTAAACATGTATTTAATATTAATACACTAAACATGTATTTAATATTTATACACTAAACATGTATTTAATATTAATACAAAAACATGTATTTAATTTTAATAAACTAAACATATATTTAATATTATTACACTAAACATGTATTAATATTTATACACTGCACATGTATTTAATATTCATACACTAAACATTTAGTTATTATTTATAAACTAAACATGTATTTCATATTAATACACTAAACATGTATTTAATATTAATACACTAAACATTCATTTAATATTAATACACTAAACATGTATTTAATATTTATACACTAATCATGTATTTAATATTAATACACTAATCATGTATTTAATATTTATACACTTAACATGTATTTAATATTTATACACTAAATATGTATTTAATATTCATACATTAAAATGTATTCAATATTCATACAATAAACATGTATTTAATATTCATACATTATACATGTATTAATATTTATACACTAAACATGTATTTAATATTCGTACACGAAACATGTATTTAATATTTATACACTAAACATGTATTTAATATTAATACACTAAACATGTATTTAATATTTATACACTAAACATGTATTTAATATTAATCCAAAACTTGGATTTAATTTTAATGAACTAAACATATATTTAATATTATTACACTAAACATGTATTTAATATTTATACACTGAACATGTATTTAATATTCATACACTAAACATTTAGTTATTATTTATAAACTAAACATGTATTTAATATTAATACACTAAACATGTATTTAATATTAATACACTAAACATGTATTTAATATTAATACAAAAACATGTATTTAATTTTAATAAACTAAACATATATTTAATATTAATACACTAAACATGTATTAAATATTCATACACTAAACATTTATTTAATATTCATTCAATAAACATGTAGTTATTATTCTTACACTTAATATGTATTTAATATTAATACAAAAACATGTATTTAATTTTAATAAACTAATCATATATTTAATATTAATACACTAAACATGTATTTAATATTTTTACACTAAACGTGTATTTAATATTTATACACTAAAAGTGTATTTAATATTAATACACTAAACATGTATTTAATATTAATACACTAAACATGTATTTGATATTTATACACTAAACATGTATTTAATATTCATACACTAAACATGTATTTAATATTAATACACTAAACATGTATTTAATATTTATACACTAAATATGTATTTAATATTCATAAACTAAACATGTATTTAACATTTATACACTAAACATGTATTTAATATTCATACACTAAACATGTAGTTATTATTTTTACACTAAACATGTATTTAATATTATTACACTAAACATGTATTTGATATTTATACACTAAACATGTATTTAATATTAATACACTAAATATGTATTTATTATATATCCACTAAACATGTATTTAATATTCATACACTAAACGTGTATTTAATATTCATACACTAAACGTGTATTTAATATTCATACACTAAACATGTATTTGATATTAATACAAAACATGTATTTAAGTTTAATAAACTAAACATATATTTAATATTAATACACTAAACATATATTTAACAGTATTACAAGAAACATGTATCTAATATTTATACACTGAACATGTATTTAATATTCATACACTAAACATGCATTTAATATTCATACACTAAACATGTATTTAATATTTATACACAAACATGTATTTATTATTAATACAAAAACATGTATTTAATTTTAATAAACTAAACATATATTTAATAGTATTACACTAAACATGTATTTAATATTTATACACTGAACATGTATTTAATAGTTATACACTAATCATGTATTTAATATTAATACACTAATCATGTATTTAATATTCATACACTAAATATGTATTTAATATTCATACACTTAACATGTATTTAATATTTATTCACGAAACATGTATTTAATATTTATACACTAAACATGTATTTAATATTCATACATTAAAAATGTATTTAATATTCATACACTAAACATGTATTTAATATTCATACATTAAACATGTATTTAATATTTATACACTAAACTTGTATTTAATATTCGTACACGAAACATGTATTTAATATTTATACACTAAACATGTATTTAATATTCATACATTAAACATGTATTTAATATTCATACACTAAACATGTATTTAATATTTATACACTAAACATGTATTTAATATTCATACACTAAACATGTAGTTATTATTAATACACTAAACATGTATTAATTATTAATACAGTAAACATGTATTTAATATTAATACACTAAACATGTATTTAATATTCATAAACTAAACATGTATTTAACATTTATACACTAAACATGTATTTAATATTCATACACTAAACATGTATTTAATTTTTAATAAACTAAACATATATTTAATATTTATACACTAAACATGTATTTAATATTCATACACTAAACATGTAGTTATTATTCATACACTAAACATGTATTTAATATTAATACAGTAAACATGTATTAAATATTTATACACTAAACATGTATTTAATATTCATTCAATAAACATGTAGTTATTATTCTTACACTTAATATGTATTTAATATTAATACAAAAACATGTATTTAATTTTAATAAACTAAATATATATTTAATATTAATACACTAAACATGTATTTAATATTTTTACACTAAATGTGTATTTAATATTCATACACTAAAAGTGTATTTAATATTCATACACTAAACATTTGTTTAATATTAATACACTAAACATGTAGTTATTATTCATACACTAAACATGTATTTAATATTTATACACTAAACATGTATTTAATATTAATACACTAAATATGTATTTATTATATATCCACTAAACATGTATTTAATATTCATAAACTAAATATATATTTAATATTAATACACTAAACATGTATTTTATATTAATACACTAAACATGTATTTAATATTTTTACACTAAACATGTATTTAATATTCTTACACTAAACATGTATTTAATATTCATACACTAAACATGTATTTAATATTAATACAAAAACATGTATTTAATTGTAATAAACTAAATATATATTTAATATTAATACACTAAACATGTATTTAATATTCATAAACTAAACATGTATTTAACATTTATACACTAAACATCTATTTAATATTCATACAAAAACATGTATTTAATTTTAATAAACTAAACATATATTTAATATTATTACACTAAACATGTATTTAATATTTATACACTGAACAGGTATTTAATATTCATACACTAAACATTTAGTTATTATTTATACACTAAACATGTATTTAATATTAATACACTAAACATGTATTTAATATTAATACACTAAACATGTATTTAATATTAATACACTAAACATGTATTTAATATTTATACACTAATCATGTATTTAATATTAATACACTAATCATGTATTTAATATTTATACACTAAATATGTATTTAATATTTATACACTTAACATGTATTTAATATTTATACACTAAATATGTATTTAATATTTATACACTTATCATGTATTTAATATTTTAACACTAAATATGTATTTAATATTCATACATTAAAATGTATTTAATATTCATACACTAAACATGTATTTAATATTCATACATTAAACATGTTTTTAATATTCATACACTAAACATGTGTTTAATATTCGTACACGAAACATGTATTTAATATTTATACACTAAACATGTATTTAATATTCATACATCAAACATGTATTTAATATTCATACACTAAACATGTATTTAATATTTATACACTAAACATGTTTTTAATATTCATACACTAAACATGTATTTATTATCCTCTAAATCAGGCACACTTGGAAATAATGAATTTCTTTATGTGTGCAGTTGCGGCAGAAGTCCACAGGAGGGCGCACGTTCCCTCTTAATAAGTCCGGTACTCTCCGTCTCTCTATCACTCTTTTTCCTTTTTTTTTGTTTCTTTTATTTTTTTTTTACATAAGTTTGGTTTCTCATACACTTATATTTATACACTAAACATGTATTTAATATTAATACACTAAACATGTATTTAATATTTATACACTAAACAGGTATTTAATATTAGTACAAAAACATGTATTTAATTTTAATAAACTAAACATATATTTAATATTAATACACTAAACATGTATTAAATATTCATACACTAAACATTTATTTAATATTCATTCAATAAACATGTAGTTATTATTCTTACACTTAATATGTATTTAATATTAATACAAAAACATGTATTAAATTTTAATAAACTAATCATATATTTAATATTAATACACTAAACATGTATTTAGTATTTTTACACTAAACATGTATTTAATATTCATACACTAAACATGTAGTTATTATTTATACACTAAACATGTATTTAATATTAGTACAAAAACATGTATTTAATTTTAATAAACTAAACATATATTTAATATTAATACACTAAACATGTATTTAATATCAATACAAAAACATGTATTTAATTTTAATAAACTAAACATATATTTAATATTAATACACTAAACATGTATTAAATATTCATACACTAAACATGTATTTAATATTTATACACTAAACATGTATTTAATATTCATACAAAAACATGTATTTAATTTTAATAAACTAAACCTATATTTAATATTATTACACTAAACATGTATTTAATATTCATACACTAAACATTTAGTTATTATTTATACACTAAATATGTATTTAATATTAATACACTAAACATGTATTTAATATTAATACACTAAACATGTATTTAATATTAATACACTAAACATGAATTTAATATTTATACACTAATCATGTATTTAATATTAATACACTAATCATGTATTTAATATTTGTACACTAAATATGTATTTAGTATTAATACTCTTAACATGTATTTAATATTTATACACTAAATATGTATTTAATATTCATACATTAAAAATGTATTTAATATTCATACACTAAACATGTATTTAATATTCATACATTAAACGTGTATTTAATATTTATACACTAAACATGTATTTAATATTCGTACACGAAACATGTATTTAATATCTATACACTAAAGATGTATTTAATATTCATACATTAAACATATATTTAATATTTATACATTAAAAAGGTATTTAATATTCATACACTGAACATGTATTTAATATTCATACATTAAACATGTATTCAATATTTATACTCTAAACATGTATTTAATATTCGTACACGAAACATGTATTTAATATTCATACACTAAACATGTATTTAATATTTATACACTAAACATGTATTTAATATTAATACAAAAACATGCATTTAATTTTAATAAACTAAACATATATTTAATATTAATACACTAAACATGTATTAAATATTCATAGACTAAACATTTATTTAATATTCATTCAATAAACATGTAGTTATTATTCTTACACTTAATATGTATTTAATATTAATACAAAAACATGTATTTAATTTTAATAAACTAATCATATATTTAATATTAATACACTAAACATGTATTTAATATTTTTACACTAAACGTGTATTTAATATTTATACACTAAAAGTGTATTTAATATTAATACACTAAACATGTATTTACTATTTATACACTAAACATGTATTTAATATTCATACACTAAACATGTATTTAATATTAATACACTAAACATGTATATAATATATATACACTAAACATGTATTTAATTTTTAATAAACTAAACATATATTTAATATTAATACACTATACATGTATTTAATATTTATACACTAAACATGTATTTAATATTCATACACTAAACATGTAGTTATTATTTATACACTAAACATGTATTAAATATTCATACACTAAACATGTATTTAATATTTATACACTAAACATGTATTTAATATTCATACAAAAACATGTATTTAATTTTAATAAACTAAACCTATATTTAATATTATTACACTAAACATGTATTTAATATTCATACACTAAACATTTAGTTATTATTTATACACTAAATATGTATTTAATATTAATACACTAAACATGTATTTAATATTAATACACTAAACATGTATTTAATATTAATACACTAAACATGAATTTAATATTTATACACTAATCATGTATTTAATATTAATACACTAATCATGTATTTAATATTTGTACACTAAATATGTATTTAGTATTAATACTCTTAACATGTATTTAATATTTATACACTAAATATGTATTTAATATTCATACATTAAAAATGTATTTAATATTCATACACTAAACATGTATTTAATATTCATACATTAAACGTGTATTTAATATTTATACACTAAACATGTATTTAATATTCGTACACGAAACATGTATTTAATATCTATACACTAAAGATGTATTTAATATTCATACATTAAACATATATTTAATATTTATACATTAAAAAGGTATTTAATATTCATACACTGAACATGTATTTAATATTCATACATTAAACATGTATTCAATATTTATACTCTAAACATGTATTTAATATTCGTACACGAAACATGTATTTAATATTTATACACTAAACATGTATTTAATATTTATACACTAAACATGTATTTAATATTAATACAAAAACATGCATTTAATTTTAATAAACTAAACATATATTTAATATTAATACACTAAACATGTATTAAATATTCATACACTAAACATTTATTTAATATTCATTCAATAAACATGTAGTTATTATTCTTACACTTAATATGTATTTAATATTAATACAAAAACATGTATTTAATTTTAATAAACTAATCATATATTTAATATTAATACACTAAACATGTATTTAATATTTTTACACTAAACGTGTATTTAATATTTATACACTAAAAGTGTATTTAATATTAATACACTAAACATGTATTTACTATTTATACACTAAACATGTATTTAATATTCATACACTAAACATGTATTTAATATTAATACACTAAACATGTATATAATATATATACACTAAACATGTATTTAATTTTTAATAAACTAAACATATATTTAATATTAATACACTATACATGTATTTAATATTTATACACTAAACATGTATTTGATATTCATACACTAAACATGTAGTTATTATTTATACACTAAACATGTATTTAATATTAATACACTAAACATGTATTTATTATTTATACACTAAACATGTATTTAATATTAATACACTAAATATGTATTTATTATATATCCACTAAACATGTATTTAAGTTTAATAAACTAAACATATATTTAATATTAATACACTAAACATGTATTTAATATTCATACACTAAACATGCATTTAATATTCATACACTAAACATGTATTTAATTTTATACACTAAACATGCATTTAATATTCATACACTAATTATGTATTTAATATTTATACACTAAACATGTATTTAATATTAATACAAAAACATGTATTTAATTTTAATAAACTAAACATGTATTTAATATTAATACACTAAACATGTATTTAATATTTATACACTGAACATGTATTTAATAGTTATACACTAATCATGTATTTAATATTAATACACTAATCATGTATTTGATATTCATACACTAAATATGTATTTAATATTCATACACTTAACATGTATTTAATATTTATTCACGAAACATGTATTTAATATTTATACACTAAACATGTATTTAATATTCATACATTAAAAATGTATTTAATATTCATACACTAAACATGTATTTAATATTCATACATAAAACATGTATTTAATATTTATACACTAAACATGTATTTAATATTCATACATTAAAAATGTATTTAATATTCATACACTAAACATGTATTTAATATTCATACATAAAACATGTATTTAATATTTATACACTAAACATGTATTTAATATTCGTACACGAAACATGTATTTAATATTTATACACTAAACATGTATTTAATATTCATAGACTAAACATGTATTTAATATTCATACACTAAACATGTATTTAATATTTATACACTAAACATGTATTTAATATTCGTACACGAAACATGTATTTAATATTTATACACTAAATATGTAGTTATTATTTATACACTAAACATGTATTTAATATTAATACACTAAACATGTATTTAATATTCCATCCATCATCCATCCATCATCTTCCGCTTATCCGAGGTCGGGTCGCGGGGGCAACAGCCTAAGCAGGGAAACCCAGACTTCCCTCTCCCCAGCCACTTCGTCTAGCTCTTCCCGGGGGATCCCGAGGCGTTCCCAGGCCAGCCGGGAGACATAGTCTTCCCAACGTGTCCTGGGTCTTCCCCGTGGCCTCCTACCGGTTGGACGTGCCCTAAACACCTCCCTAGGGAGGCGTATACATTAAAAATGTATTTAATATTCATACACTAAACATGTATTTAATATTCATACATTAAACATGTATTTAATATTTATACACTAAACATGTATTTAATATTTGTACACGAAACATGTATTTAATATTTCTACACTAAACATGTATTTAATATTCATACATTAAACAAGTATTTAATATTCATACACTAAACATGTATTTAATATTTATACACTAAACATGTATTTAATATTCATACACTAAACATGTATTTAATATTTATACAAAAACATGTATTTTATTTTAATAAACTAAACATATATTTAATATCAATACACTAAAAATGGATTTAATATTTATACACTAAACATGTATTTAATATTCATACACTAAACATGTAGTTATTATTTATACACTAAACATGTATTTAATATTAATACAAAAACATGTATTTAATTTTAATAAACTAAATATATATTTAATATTAATACACTAAACATGTATTTAATATTCATAAACTAAACATGTATTTAACATTTATACACTAAACATGTATTTAATATTCATACACTAAACATGTATTTAATTTTTAATAAACTAAACATATATTTAATATTAATACACTAAACATGTATTTAATATTTATACACTAAACATGTATTTAATATTAATACAAAAACATGTATTTAATTTTAATAAACTAAATATATATTTAATATTAATACACTAAAGATGTATTTAATATTCATAAACTAAACATGTATTTAACATTTATACACTAAACATGTATTTAATATTCATACACTAAACATGTATTTAATTTTTAATAAACTAAACATATATTTAATATTAATACACTAAACATGTATTTAATATTTATACACTAAACATGTAGTTAATATTCATACACTAAACATGTAGTTATTATTCATACACTAAACATGTATTTAATATTAATACAGTAAACATGTATTAAATATTTATACACTAAACATGTATTTAATATTAATACAAAAACATGTATTTAATTTTAATATACTAAATATATATTTAATATTAATACACTAAACATGTATTTAATATTTTTACACTAAACGTGTATTTAATATTCATACACTAAAAGTGTATTTAATATTCACACACTAAACATGTGTTTAATATTAATACACTTAACATGTAGTTATTATTCATACACTAAACATGTATTTAATATTTATATACTAAACATGTATTTAATATTAATACACTAAATATGTATTTATTATATATCCACTAAACATGTATTTAATATTCATAAACTAAATATATATTTAATATTAATACACTAAACATGTATTTAATATTAATACACTAAACATGTATTTAATATTTTTACACTAAACATGTATTTAATATTCATACACTAAACATGTATTTAATATTCATACACTAAACATGTATTTAATATTAATACAAAAACATGTATTTAATTGTAATAAACTAAATATATATTTAATATTAATACACTAAACATGTATTTAATATTCATAAACTAAACATGTATTTAACATTTATACACCAAACATGTATTTAATATTCATACACTAAACATGTAGTTATTATTTATACACTAAACATGTATTTTAGATTAATACACTAAACATGTAGTTAATATTAATACACTAAACATGTATTTAATATTTATACAGTAAACATGTATTGAATATTCATACACTAAACATGTATTTAATATTCATACACTAAACATGTATTTAATATTCATACACTAAACATGTATTTAATATTAATACACTAAACATGTATTTAATATTTATACACTAAACATGTATTAAATATTAATACAAAAACATGTATTTAATTTTAATAAACTAAACATATATTTAATATTATTACACTAAACATGTATTTAATATTCATACACTAAACATGTAGTTATTATTAATACAAAAACATGTATTTAATTTTAATAAACTAAACATATATTTAATATTATTACACTAAACATGTATTTAATATTTATACACTAAACATGTATTTAATATTACTACACTGAACATGTATTTAATAATCATATACTAAACGTATATGTAATTATATACTAATCATATATTTAATATTCATACAGTAAACATGTATTTATTATCCTCTAAATAAGGCACACTTGAAAATAATGAATTTCTTTATGCGTGCAGTTGCGGCAGAAGTCCAGAGGAGGGCGCACGTTCCCTCTTAATAAGTCCGGTCCTCTCCGTCTCTCTATCTGTCTTTTTCCTTTTTTTTTGTTTCTTTTATTTTTTTTACATAAGTTTGGTTTCTCATACACTTATATTTATATACTAAACATGTATTTAATATTAGTACAAAAACATGTTTTTAATTTCAATAAACTAAACATATATTTAATATTAATACACTAATCATGTATTTAATATTAATACAAAAACATGTATTTAATTTTAATAAACTAAACACATATTTAATATTAATACACTAAACATGTATTAAATATTCATACACTAAACATTTATTTAATATTCATTCAATAAACATGTAGTTATTATTCTTACACTTAACATGTATTTAATATTTATACACGAAACATGTATTTAATATTTATACACTAAACATGTATTTAATATTCATACATTAAAAATGTATTTAATATTCATACACTAAACATGTATTTAACATTCATACATTAAACATGTATTTAATATTAATACACTAAGCATGTATTTAATATTCGTACACGAAACATGTATATAATATTTATACACTAAACATGTATTTAATATTCATACATTAAACATGTATTTAATATTCATCCACTAAACATGTATTTAATATTCATACACTAAACATGTATTTAATATTCATACACTAAACATGTAGTTATTATTTATACACTAAACATGTATTTAATATTAATACACTAAACATGTATTTAATATTAATACAAAAACATGTATTTAATTTTAATAAACTAAATATATATTTAATATTAATACACTAAACATGTATTTAATATTCATAAACTAAACATGTATTTAACATTTATACACTAAACATGTATTTAATATTCATACACTAAACATGTATTTAATTTTTAATAAACTAAACATATGTTTAATATTAATACACTAAACATGTATTTAATATTTATACACTAAACATGTATTTAATATTCATACACTAAACATTTAGTTATTATTCATACACTAAACATGTATTTAATATTAATACAGTAAACATGTATTAAATATTTGTACACTAAACATGTATTTAATACTCATTCAATAAACATGTAGGGGTTTATTCTTCCACTTAATATGTATTTAATATTAATACAAAAACATGTATTTAATTTTAATAAACTAAACATATATTTAATATTAATACAATAAAAAATGTATTTAATATTTATACACTAAACATGTATTTAATATTCATACACTAATCATGTAGTTATTATTCATACATCAAACATGTATTTAATTTTAATAAACTAAATATGTATTTAATATTAATACACTAAACATGTATTAAATATTTATACACTAAACATGTATTTAATATTAATACAAAAACATGTATTTTATTTTAATAAACTAAATATGTATTTAATATTTTTACACTAAACGTGTATTTAATATTCATACATTAAAAGTGTATTTAATATTCATACACTAAACATGTGTTTAATACTAATACACTAAACATGTAGTTATTATTCATACACTAAACATGTATTTAATATTTATACACTAAACATGTATTTAATATTAATACACTAAATATGTATTTATTATATATCCACTAAACATGTATTTAATATTCATAAACTAAATATATATTTAATATTAATACACTAAACATGTATTTAATATTAATACACTAAACATGTATTTAATATTTTTACACTAAACATGTATTTAATATTCATACACTAAACATGTATTTAATATTTATACACTAAACATGTATTTAATATTAATACAAAAACATGTATTTAATTGTAATAAATTAAATATATATCTAATATTAATACACTAAACATGTATTTAATATTCATAAACTAAACATGTATTTAACATTTATACACTAAACATGTATTTAATATTCATACACTAAACATGTAGTTATTATTTATACACTAAACATGTATTTAATATTAATACACTAAACATGTATTTAATATTAATACACTAAACATGTATTTAATATTTATACAGTAAACATGTATTGAATATTCATACACTAAACATGTACTTAATATTCATACACTAAACATGTATTTAATATTCATACACTAAACATGTATTTAATATTTATACACTAAACATGTATTTAATATTAATACAAAACATGTATTTAATTTTAATAAACTAAACATATATTTAATATTATTACACTAAACATGTATTTAATATTTATACACTGAACATGTATTTAATATTCATACACTAAACATTTAGTTATTATTAATACAAAAACATGTATTTAATTTTAATAAACTAAACATATATTTAATATTATTACACTAAACATGTATTTAATATTTATACACAAATCATGTATTTAATATTAAAACACTAATCATGTATTTAATATTCATACACTAAATATGTATTTAATATTCATACACTTAACATGTATTTAATATTTATACACTAAATATGTATTTAATATTCATACACTAAACATGTATTTAATATTTATACACTAAACATGTATTTAATATTTATACACTAAATATGTATTTAATATTCATACACTAAACATGTATTTAATATTAATACACTGAACATGTATTTAATAATCATATACTAAACGTATATGTAATCATATACTAATCATATATTTAATATTCATTTAGTAAACATGTATTTATTATCCTCTAAATAAGGCACACTTGGAAATAATGAATTTCTTTATGCGTGCAGTTGCGGCAGAAGTCCACAGGAGGGCGCACGTTCCCTCTTAATAAGTCCGGTCATCTCCGTCTCTCTATCTCTCTTTTTCCTTTTTTTTTGTTTCTTTTAATTTTTTTTTTACATAAGTTTGATTTCTCATACACTTATATTTATACACTAAACATGTATTTAATATGTATACACTAAACATGTATTTAATATTAATACACTAAACATGTATTTAATATTTATACACTAAACATGTATTTAATATTAATACAAAAACATGTATTTAATTTTAATAAACTAAACATATATTTAAAATTCATACACTAAACATGTATTTAACATTTATACACTAAACATGTATTTAATACTAATACACTAAACATGTATTTAATATTAATACAAAAACATGTATTTAATTTTAATAAACCAAACATATATTTAATATTAATACACTAAACATGTATTTAATATTAATACAAAAACATGTATTTAATTTTAATAAACTAAACACATATTTAATATTAATACACTAAACATGTATTAAATATTCATATACTAAACATGTATTTAATATTCATTCAATAAACATGTAGTTATTATTCTTACACTTAATATGTATTTAATATTAATACAAAAACATGTATTTAATTTTAATAAACTAAACATATATTTAATATTAATACACTAAACATGTATTTAATATTGTTACACTAAACGTGTATTTACTATTTATACACTAAAAGTGTATTTAATATTAATACACTAAACATGTATTTAATATAATACACTAAACATGTATTTAATATTTATACACTAAACATGTATTTAATATTCATACACTAAACATGGATTTAATATTTATACACTAAACATGTATTTAATATTAATACAGAACATGTATTTAATTTTAATAAACTAAATATATATTTAATATTAATACACTAAACATATATTTAATATTCATGAACTAAACATGTATTTAACATTCATACACTAAACATGTATTTAATATTTATACACTAAACCTGTAGTTATTATTCATACACTAAACATGTATTTAATATTAATATACTAAACCTGTATTTAATATTTATACACTAAACATGTATTTAATATTAATACAAAAACATTTATTTAATTTTAATAAAGTAAACACATATTTAATATTAATACACTAAACATGTATTTAATATTTATACACTAAACATGTATTTAATATTTATCCACTAAACATGTATTTAATATTCATAAACTAAACATGTATTTAATATTTATACACTAAATATGTATTTAATATTCATACACTTAACATGTATTTAATATTTATACACTAAACATGTATTTAATATTAATACACTAAACATGTATTTAATATTAATACAAAAACATGTATTTAATTTTAATAAACCAAACATATATTTAATATTAATACACTAAACATGTATTTAATATTAATACAAAAACATGTATTTAATTTTAATAAACTAAACACATATTTAATATTAATACACTAAACATGTATTAAATATTCATACACTAAACATGTATTTAATATTCATTCAATAAACATGTAGTTATTATTCTTACACTTAATATGTATTTAATATTAATACAAAAACATGTATTTAATTTTAATAAAGTAAACACATATTTAATATCAATACACTAAACATGTATTTAATATTTATACACTAAACATGTATTTAATATTAATACACTAAATATGTATTTATTATATATCAACTAAACATGTATTTAATATTCATAAACTAAACATGTATTTAATATTTATACACTAAACGTGTATTTAATATTCATACACTAAACATGTATTTAATATTAATACAAAAACATGTATTTAATATTCATACACTAAACATGTATTTAATATTAATACACTAAACATGTATTTAATATTTATACACTAAACATGTATTTAATATTAATACAGAACGTGTATTTAATTTTAATAAACTAAATATATATTTAATATTAATACACTAAACATATATTTAATATTCATAAACTAAACATGTATTTAACATTCATACACTAAAAATGTATTTAATATTTATACACTAAACCTGTAGTTATTATTCATACACTAAACATGTATTTAATATTAATATACTAAACCTGTATTTAATATTTATACACTAAACATGTATTTAATATTAATACAAAAACATTTATTTAATTTTAATAAAGTAAACACGTATTTAATATTAATACACTAAACATGTATTTAATATTTATACACTAAACATGTATTTAATATTTATCCACTAAACATGTATTTAATATTCATAAACTAAACATGTATTTAATATTTATACACTAAATATGTATTTAATATTTATACACTTAACATGTATTTAATATTTATACACTAAATATGTATTTAATATTTATCCACTAAACATGTATTTAATATTCATAAACTAAACATGTATTTAATATTTATACACTAAATATGTATTTAATATTTATACACTTAACATGTATTTAATATGTATACACTAAATATGTATTTAATATTCATACATTAAAAATGTATTTAATATTCATACACTAAACATGTATTTAATATTCATACATTAAACATGTATTTAATATTTATACACTAAACATGTATTTGATATTCATACATTAAAAATGTATTTAATATTCATACATTAAACATGTATTTAATATTCATACACTAAACATGTATCTAATATTCGTACACTAAACATGTATTTAATATTTATACACTAAACATGTATTTAATATTAATACAAAAACATGTATTTAATTTTAATAAACTAAACATATATTTAAAATTCATACACTAAACATGTATTTAACATTCATACACTAAACATGTTTTTAATATTAATACACTAAACATGTATTTAATATTAATACAAAAACATGTATTAAATTTTAATAAACCAAACATTTATTTAATATTAATACACTAAACATGTATTTAATATTAACACAAAAACATGTATTTAATTTTAATAAACTAAACACATATTTAATATTAATACACTAAACATGTATTAAATATTCATACACTAAACATGTATTTAATATTCATTCAATAAACATGTAATTATTATTCTTACACTTAATATGTATTTAATATTAATACAAAAACATGTATTTAATTTTAATAAACTAAACATATATTTAATATTAATACACTAAACATGTATTTAATATTGTTACACTAAACGAGCATTTACTATTTATACACTAAAAGTGTATTTAATATTAATACACTAAACATGTATTTAATATAATAAACTAAACATGTATTTAATATTCATACACTAAACATGTATTTAATATTAATACACTAAACATGTATTTAATATTTATACACTAAACATGTATTTAATATTAATACGGAACATGTATTTAATTATAATAAACTAAATATATATTTAATATTAATACACTAAACATATATTTAATATTCATAAACTAAACATGTATTTAACATTCATACACTAAATATGTATTTAATATTTATACACTAAACCTGTAGTTATTATTCATACACTAAACATGTATTTAATGTTAATACACTAAACCTGTATTTAATATTTATACACTAAACATGTATTTAATATTAATACAAAAACATTTATTTAATTTTAATAAAGTAAACACATATTTAATATTGATACACTAAACATGTATTTAATATTTATACACTAAACATGTATTTAATATTTATCCACTAAAAATGTATTTAATATTCATAAACTAAACATGTATTTAATATTTATACACTAAATATGTATTTAATATTCATACACTTAACATGTATTTAATATTTATACATTAAATATGTATTTAATATTCATACATTAAAAATGTATTTAATATTCATACACTAAACATATATTTAATATTCATAAACTAAACATGTATTTAACATTCATACACTAAAAATGTATTTAATATTTATACACTAAACCTGTAGTTATTATTCATACACTAAACATGTATTTAATATTAATATACTAAACCTGTATTTAATATTTATACACTAAACATGTATTTAATATTAATACAAAAACATTTATTTAATTTTAATAAAGTAAACACGTATTTAATATTAATACACTAAACATGTATTTAATATTTATACACTAAACATGTATTTAATATTTATCCACTAAACATGTATTTAATATTCATAAACTAAACATGTATTTAATATTATACACTAAATATGTATTTAATATTTATACACTTAACATGTATTTAATATTTATACACTAAATATGTATTTAATATTTATCCACTAAACATGTATTTAATATTCATAAACCTAAACATGTATTTAATATTTATACACTAAATATGTATTTAATATTTATACACTTAACATGTATTTAATATGTATACACTAAATATGTATTTAATATTCATACATTAAAAATGTATTTAATATTCATACACTAAACATGTATTTAATATTCATACATTAAACATGTATTTAATATTTATACACTAAACATGTATTTGATATTCATACATTAAAAATGTATTTAATATTCATACATTAAACATGTATTTAATATTCATACACTAAACATGTATCTAATATTCGTACACTAAACATGTATTTAATATTTATACACTAAACATGTATTTAATATTAATACAAAAACATGTATTTAATTTTAATAAACTAAACATATATTTAAAATTCATACACTAAACATGTATTTAACATTCATACACTAAACATGTTTTTAATATTAATACACTAAACATGTATTTAATATTAATACAAAAACATGTATTAAATTTTAATAAACCAAACATTTATTTAATATTAATACACTAAACATGTATTTAATATTAACACAAAAACATGTATTTAATTTTAATAAACTAAACACATATTTAATATTAATACACTAAACATGTATTAAATATTCATACACTAAACATGTATTTAATATTCATTCAATAAACATGTAATTATTATTCTTACACTTAATATGTATTTAATATTAATACAAAAACATGTATTTAATTTTAATAAACTAAACATATATTTAATATTAATACACTAAACATGTATTTAATATTGTTACACTAAACGAGCATTTACTATTTATACACTAAAAGTGTATTTAATATTAATACACTAAACATGTATTTAATATAATAAACTAAACATGTATTTAATATTCATACACTAAACATGTATTTAATATTAATACACTAAACATGTATTTAATATTTATACACTAAACATGTATTTAATATTAATACGGAACATGTATTTAATTATAATAAACTAAATATATATTTAATATTAATACACTAAACATATATTTAATATTCATAAACTAAACATGTATTTAACATTCATACACTAAATATGTATTTAATATTTATACACTAAACCTGTAGTTATTATTCATACACTAAACATGTATTTAATGTTAATACACTAAACCTGTATTTAATATTTATACACTAAACATGTATTTAATATTAATACAAAAACATTTATTTAATTTTAATAAAGTAAACACATATTTAATATTGATACACTAAACATGTATTTAATATTTATACACTAAACATGTATTTAATATTTATCCACTAAAAATGTATTTAATATTCATAAACTAAACATGTATTTAATATTTATACACTAAATATGTATTTAATATTCATACACTTAACATGTATTTAATATTTATACATTAAATATGTATTTAATATTCATACATTAAAAATGTATTTAATATTCATACACTAAACATGTATTTAATATTCATACATTAAACATGTATTTAATATTTATACACTAAACATGTATTTAATATTCATACATTAAAAATGTATTTAATATTCATAAATTAAACATGTGTTTAATATTCATACATTAAACATGTATTTAATATTCATACACTAAACATGTATTTAATATTCGTACACAAAACATGTATTTAATATTTATACACTTAACATGTATTTAATATTATACACTAAATATGTATTTAATATTCATACATTAAAAATGTATTTAATATTCATACACTAAACATGTATTTAATATTCATACATTAAACATGTATTTAATATTTATACACTAAACATGTATTTAATATTCATACATTAAAAATATATTTAATATTCATAATCTAAACATGTATTTAATATTCATACACTAAACATGTATTTAATATTCATACACTAAACATGTATTTAATATTCGTACACGAAACATGTATTTATTATTTATACACTAAACATGTATTTAATATTCATACATTAAACATGTATTTAATATTCATGCACTAAACATGTATTTAATATTCATACACTAAATATGTATTTAATATTCGTACACTAAACATGTATTTAATATTTATACACTAAACATATATTTAATATTAATACACTGAACATGTATTAAATAATCATATACTAAACGTATATGTGATCATATACTAATCATATATTTAATATTCATACAGTAAACATGTATTTATTATCCTCTAAATAAGGCACACTTGGAAATAATGAATTTCTTTATGTGTGCAGTTGCGGCAGAAGTCCACAGGAGGGCGCACGTTCCCTCTTAATAAGTCTGGTCCTCTCCGTCTCTCTATCTCTCTCTTTTTCATTTTTTTTTGTTTCTTTAATTTTTTTTTACATAAGTTTGGTTTCTCATACACTTATATTTATACACTAAACATGTATTTTAATATTCATACACTAAACATGTATTTAATATTCATACACTAAACATGTATTTAATATTAATACAAAAACATGTATTTAATTTTAATAAACTAAACATATATTTAATATTTATACACTAAACATGTATTTAACATTTATACACTAAACATGTATTTAATATTAATACAAAAACATGGATTTAATTTTAATAAACTAAACATATATATAATATTAATACACTAAACATGTATTACATATTCATACACTAAACATGTATTTACTATTCATACACTAAAAGTGTATTTAATATTAATACACTAAACATGTATTTAATATTAATACACTAAACATGTATTTAATATTAATACACTAAACATGTATTTAATATTTATACACTAAACATTATTTAATATTAATACAAAACATGTATTTAATTTTAATGAACTAAATATATATTTAATATTAATACACTAAACATGTATTTAATATTCATAAACTAAACATGTATTTAACATCCATACACTAAACATGTATTTAATATTTATACACTAAACCTGTAGTTATTATTCATACACTAAACATTTATTTAATATTAATACACTAAACATGTATTTAATATTAATACAAAAACATTTATTTAATTTTAATAAAGTAAACACATATTTAATATTAATACACTAAACATGTATTTAATATTTATACACTAAACATGTATTTAATATTTATACACTAAACATGTATTTAATATTAATACACTAAATATTTATTTATTATTCATCCACTAAACCTGTATTTAATATTTATACACTAAACATGTATTTAATATTAATACAAAAACATGTATTTAAGTTTAATAAACTAAACATATATTTAATATTAATACACTAAACATGTATTTAATATGTATACACAAACATGTATTTAATATTCATACACTAAACATGTATTTAATATTCATACACTAAACATGTATTTAATATTCATACACTAAACATGTATTTAATATTAATACACTGAACATGTATTTCATAATCATATACCAAACATATATGTAATTATATACTAATCATATATTTAATATTCATACAGTAAACATGTATTTATTATCCTCTAAATAAGGCACACTTGGAAATAATGAATTTCTTTATGTGTGCAGGTGCGGCAGAAGTCCACAGGAGGGCGCACGTTCCCTCTTAATAAGTCCGGTCCTCTCCGTCTCTCTATCTCTCTTTTTCCTTTTTTTTTGTTTCTTTTATTTTTTTTTTACATAAGTTTGGTTTCTCATACACTTATATTTATACACTAAACATGTATTCAATATTAATACACAAAACATGTATTTAATATTTATACACTAAACATGTATTTAATATTAATACAAAAACATGTATTTAATTTTAATACACTAAACATATATTTAATATTAATACACTAAACATGTACTTAACATTCATACACTAAACATGTTTTTAATATTAATACACTAAACATGTATTTAATATTAATACAAAAACATGTATTTAATTTTAATAAACTAAACATTTAATATTAATACACTAAACGTGTATTTAATATTCATACACTAAACATGTAGTTATTATTCATACACTAAACATGTATTTAATATTAATACACTATACCTGTATTTAATATTTATACACTAAACATGTATTTAATATTTATACACTAAACATGTATTTAATATTAATACACTAAATATGTATTTATTATATATCAACTAAACATGTATTTAATATTCATAAACTAAACATGTATTTAATATTCATACACTAAACGTGTATTTAATATTCATACACTAAACATGTATTTAATATTAATACGAAAACATGTATCTAAGTTTAATAAACTAAACATATATTTAATATCAATACACTAAACATGTATTTAATATTTATACACTAAACATGTATTTAATATTAACACACTAAATATGTATTTATTATATATCAACTAAACATGTATTTAATATTCATAAACTAAACATGTATTTAATATTCATACACTAAACGTGTATTTAATATTCATACACTAAACATGTATTTAATATTAATACAAAAACATGTATTTAAGTTTAATAAACTAAACATGTATTTAATATTAATACACTAAACATGTATTTAATATGTATACAGTAAACATGTATTGAATTTTCATACACTAAACATGTATTTAATATTCATACACTAAACATGTATTTAATATTCATACACTAAACATGTATTTGATATTAATACACTAAACATGTATTTAATATTTATACACTAAACATGTATTTAATATTAATACAAAAACATGTATTTAATTTTAATAAACTAAACATGTATTTAATATTCATACACTAAACATATATTTAACATGCATACACTAAACATGAATCTAATATTAATACACTAAACATGTATTTAATATTTATACACTTAACATGTATTTAATATTAATACAAAAACATGTATTTAATTTTAATAAACTAAACATATATTTAATATTATTACACTAAACATGTATTTAATATTTATACACTAAACATGTATTTAATATTAATACACCAAACATGTAATATTTATACACTAATCATGTATTTAATATTAATACTCTAATCATGTATTTAATATTTCTACACTAAATATGTATTTAATATTTATACACTTAACATGTATTTAATATTTATACACGAAACATGTATTTAATATTTATACACTAAACATGTATTTAATATTCATACATTAAACATGTATTTAATATTCATACACTAAACATGTATTTAATATTCATACATTAAACATGTATTTAATATTTATACACTAAACATGTATTTAATATTCATACACTAAACATGTATTTAATATTAATACACTGATTATGTATTTAATATTAATACACTGATTATGTATTTAATAATAATATACTAAACGTATATGTAATTACACACTAATCATATATTTAATTTTCATACAGTAAACATGTATTTCATATTTATACACTAAACATGTATTTAATATTCATACACTAAACATGTATTTAATATTAATACACTGAACATGTATTTAATAATCATATACTAAACGTATATGTAATCATATACTAATCATATATTTAATATTCATACTGTAAACATGTATTTATTATCCTCTAAATAAGGCACACTTGGAAATAATGAATTTCTTTATGTGTGCAGTTGCGGCAAAACTCCACAGGAGGGCGCACGTTCCCTCTTAATAAGTCCGGTCCTCTCCGTCTCTCTCTCTCTCTCTCTTTTTCCTTTTTTTTTGTTTCTTTTATTTTTTTTACATAAGTTTGGTTTCTCATACACTTATATTTATACACTAAACATGTATTTAATATTAATACACTAAACATGTATTTAATATTAATACACTAAACATGTATTTAATATTAGTACAAAAACATGTATTTAATTTTAATAAACTAAACATATATTTAATATTAATGCACTAAACATGTATTTAATATTAATACGAAAGCATGTATTTAATTTTAATAAACTAAACATATATTTAATATTAATACACTAAACATGTATTACATATTCATACACTAAACATTTATTTAATATTCATTCAATAAACTTGTAGTTATTATTCTTACACTTAATATGTATTTAATATTAATACAAAAACATGTATTTAATTTTAATAAACTAATCATATATTTAATATTAATACACTAAACATGTATTTTATATTTATGCACTAAACATGTATTTAATATTCATACACTAAACATGTATTTAATATTAATACACTAAACATGTATTTAATATTTATACACTAAACATGTATTTAATATTCATAAATTAAACATGTATTTAACATTTATACACTAAACATGTATTTAATATTCATACACTAAACATGTAGTTATTATTTATACACTAAACATGTATTTAATATTATTACACTAAACATGTATTTAATATTTATACACTAAACATGTATTTAATATTAATACACTAAATATGTATTTATTATATATCCACTAAACATATATTTAATATTTATACACTAAACATGTATTTAATATTCATACACTAAACGTGTATTTAATATTCATACACTAAACATGTATTTAATATTAATACAAAACATGTATTTAAGTTGAATAAACTAAACATATATTTAATATTAATGCGCTAAACATATATTTAATATTCATACACTAAACATGCATTTAATATTCATACACTAAACATGTATTTAATATTTTACACTAAACATGCATTTAATATTCATACACTAAACATGTATTTAATATTTATACACTAAACATGTATTTAATATTAATACAAAAACATGTATTTAATTTTAATAAACTAAACATATATTTAATAGTATTACACTAAACATGTATTTAATATTTATACACTGAACATGTATTTAATAGTTATACACTAATCATGTATTTAATATTAATACACTAATCATGTATTTAAAATTCATACACTAAATATGTATTTAATATTCATACACTTAACATGTATTTAATATTTATTCACGAAACATGTATTTAATATGTATACACTAAACATGTATTTAATATTCATACATTAAACATGTATTTAATATTTATACACTAAACATGTATTTAATATTCGTACACGAAACATGTATTTAATATTTATACACTAAACGTGTATTTAATATTCATACATTAAACATGTATTTAATATTCATACACTAAACATGTATTTAATATTTGTACACTAAACATGTATTTAATATTTATACAAAAACATGTATTTAGTTTTAATAAACTAAACATATATTTAATATTAATACACTAAACATGTATTTAATATTTATACACTAAACATGTATTTAATATTCATACACTAAACATGTAGTTATTATTCATACACTAAACATGTATTTAATATTAATACAGTAAACATGTATTAAATGTTTATACACTAAACATGTATTTAATATTCATTCAATAAACATGTAGTTATTATTCTTACACTTAATATGTATTTAATATTAATACAAAAACATTTATTTAATTTTAATAAAGTAAACACATATTTAATATTAATACACTAAACATGTATTTAATATTTATACACTAAACATGTATTTAATATTAATACACTAAATATTTATTTATTATTCATCCACTAAACCTGTATTTAATATTTATACACTAAACATGTATCTAATATTAATACAAAAACATGTATTTAAGTTTAATAAACTAAACATATATTTCATATTAATACACTAAACATGTATCTAATATTTATACACAAACATGTATTTAATATTCATACACTAAACATGTATTTAATATTAATACACTAAACATGTATTTAACATTCATACACTAAACATGTATTTAATATTCATACACAGAACATGTATTTAATAATCATATACTAAACGTATATGTAATTATATACTAATCATATATTTAATATTCATACAGTAAACATGTATTTATTATCCTCTAAATAAGGCACACTTGGAAATAATGAATTTCTTTATGTGTGCAGTTGCGGCAAAACTCCACAGGAGGGCGCACGTTCCCTCTTAATAATTCCGGTCCTCTCCGTCTCTCTCCGTCTCTCTCTCTCTCTTTTTCCTTTTTTTTTGTTTCTTTTATTTTTTTTTACATAAGTTTGGTTTCTCATACACTTATATTCATACACTAAACATGTATTTAATATTAGAACAAAAACATGTATTTAATTTTAATAAACTAAACATATATTTAATATTAACACACTAAACATGTATTTAATATTAATACAAAAACATGTATTTAATTTTAATAAACTAAACATATATTTAATATTAATACACTAAACATGTATTAAATATTCATACACTAAACATTTATTTAATATTCATTCAATAAACATGTAGTTATTATTCTTACACTTAATATGTATTTAATATTAATACAAAAACATGTATTTAATTTTAGTAAACTAAACATATATTTAAAATTTATACAATAAACATGTATTTAAAATAATACAAAAACATGTATTTAATTTTAATACACTAAACATATATTTAATATTAATACACTAAACATGGATTTAACATTCATACACTAAACATGTATTTAACATTCATACACTAAACATGTTTTTAATATTAATACACTAAACATGTATTTAATATTAATACAAAAACATGTATTTAATTTTAATAAACTAAACATTTAATATTAATACACTAAACATGTATTTAATATTCATACACTAAACATGTAGTTATTATTCATACACTAAACATGTATTTAATATTAATACACTAAACCTGTATTTAATATTTATACACTAAACATGTATTTAATATTAATACACTAAACATGTATTTAATATTTATACACTAGATATGTATTTAATATTAATACAATAAATATGTATTTATTATATATCAACTAAACATGTATTTAATATTCATTAACTAAACATGTATTTAATATTCATACACTAAACGTGTATTTAATATTCATACACTAAACATGTATTTAATATTAATACAAAAACATGTATTTAAGTTTAATAAACTAAACATATATCTAATATTAATACACTAAACATGTATTTAATATTTATACACTAAACATGTATTTAATATTAACACACTAAATATGTATTTATTATATATCAACCAAACATGTATTTAATATTCATAAACTAAACATGTATTTAATATTCATACACTAAACGTGTATTTAATATTCATACACTAAACATGTATTTAATATTAATACAAAAACATGTATTTAAGTTTAATAAACTAAACATGTATTTAATATTAATACACTAAACATGTATTTAATATGTATACAGTAAACATGTATTGAATATTCATACACTAAACATGTATTTAATATTCATACACTAAACATGTATTTAATATTCATACACGAAACATGTATTTAATATTAATACACTAATCAATCAATCAATCAATGTTTACTTATATAGCCCTAAATCACTAGTGTCTCAAAGGGCTGCACAAACCACCACGACATCCTCTGTAGGCCCACATAAGGTGACAATAATGACCCAGTGGGACGTCGGTGACAATAATGACTATGAGAACCTTAGAGAGGAGGAAAGCAATGGATGTCGAGCGGGTCTAACATGATACTGTGAAAGTTCAATCCACAATGGATCCAACACAGTCGCGAGAGTCCAGTCCAAAGCGGATCCAACACAGCAGCGAGAGTCCCGTTCACAGCGGAGCCAGCAGGAAACCATCCCAAGCGGAGGCGGATCAGCAGCGCAGAGATGTCCCCAGCTGATACACAGGCAAGCAGTACATGGCCAACGGATCGGACCGGACCCCCTCCACAAGGGAGAGTGGGACATAGAAGAAAAAGAAAAGAAACGGCAGATCAACTGGTCTAAAAAGGGAGTCTATTTAAAGGCTAGAGTATACAAATGAGTTTTAAGGTGAGACTTAAATGCTTCTACTGAGGTGGCATCTCGAACTGTTACCGGGAGGGCATTCCAGAGTACTGGAGCCCGAACGGAAAACGCTCTATAGCCCGCAGACTTTTTTTGGGCTTTGGGAATCACTAACAAGCCGGAGTCCTTTGAACGCAAATTTCTTGCCGGGACATATGGTACAATACAATCGGCAAGATAGGATGGAGCTAGACCGTGTAGTATTTTATACGTAAGTAGTAAAACCTTAAAGTCTCATCTTAAGTGCACAGGAAGCCAGTGCAGGTGAGCCAGTACAGGCGTAATGTGATCAAACTTTCTTGTTCTTGTCAAAAGTCTAGCAGCCGCATTTTGTACCAACTGTAATCTTTTAATGCTAGACATGGGGAGACCCGAAAATAATACGTTACAGTAGTCGAGGCGAGACGTAACAAACGCATGGATAATGATCTCAGCGTCTTTAGTGGACAGAATGGAGCGAATTTTAGCGATATTACGGGGATGAAAGAAGGCCGTTTTAGTAACGCTTTTAATGTGTGCCTCAAAGGAGAGAGTTGGGTCGAAGATAATACCCAGATTCTTTACCGTGTCGCCTTGTTTAATTGTTTGGTTGTCAAATGTTAGAGTTTTATTATTAAATAGAGGTCGGTGTCTAGCAGGACCGATAATCAGCATTTCCGTTTTTTTGGCGTTGAGTTGCAAAAAGTTAGCGGACATCCATTGTTTAATTTCATTAAGACACGCCTCCAGCTGACTACAATCCGGCGTGTTGGTCAGCTTTAGGGGCATGTAGAGTTGGGTGTCATCAGCAAAACAGTGAAAGCTAACACCGTATTTGCGTATGATGTCACCTAGCGACAGCATGTAGATGCTGAAGAGTGCAGGGCCAAGGACCGAACCCTGGGGAACTCCACACGTTACCTTAACGTAGTCCGAGGTCACATTGTTATGGGAGACACACTGCATCCTATCAGTAAGATAAGAGTTAAACCAAGACAGGGCTAAGTCTGACATACCAATTCGTGTTTTGATACGTTCTAATAAAATATTATGATCGACGGTATCGAAAGCAGCGCTAAGATCGAGGAGCAGCAACATAGATGACGCATTAGAATCCATCGTTAGCAATAGATCATTAGTCATTTTTGCGAGGGCTGTCTCCGTGGAGTGATTTGCCCTGAAACCGGATTGAAAGGTTTCACATAGATTGTTAGACGCTAAGTGTTCATTTAACTGCTCCGCAACAATTTTTTCAAGGATTTTCGAAATAAAGGGAAGGTGAGACACCGGTCGGTAGTTTACCATGAGGTCAGGATCGAGGTTAGGTCTTTTAAGAAGAGGATGAATAACCGCTTTTTTGAATGCTAGGGGAACAGTGCCCGAGGAGAGTGATAAGTTTATAATATTTAGCACTGATGGACCTAATAATACAAAGAGCTCCTTGATCAGTTTCCCAGGAAGAGGGTCAAGTAAGCATGTTGTCTGTTTTATTCCATTTACACGTTGTAACAATTCCTCTAATGTTATTTCCTCAAAACGAGAGAAACTATTTTGGAGGGCAGTATCCGCCGTATATACCATCGTATCAGTGTTAATAGAACCCCGTTGTAGCTGGGACGCATTGTCTTTAATCTCCTTTCTAATGACTTCAATTTTCTTACTAAAGAATTGCATAAAGTCATCAGCTGAGTGGGTTGAGCTACTGGAAGGGGTCCCTCTTTGGGTTAGCGATGCTACCATACTAAACAAAAATTTAGGATCGTTTTTATTACGGTGGATGAGATTTGAGTAATATTTAGCTTTAGCTAAGGTAAGCATGCGTTTATAAGTTATGAAACCATCACTTAGATATTGGGTGTCACTATGTAAAAGCGCTTTGAGTCACTTGAGAAAAGCGCTATATAAATATAATTCACTTCACTTCACTTCACTCCATGCTTGATGGTGCACCTCAAGTTTAGTCGTGCGCCATTTGCGTTCCAGCTTTCTACATAATACTTTCTGAGCTCTAGTTTCTTCTGTAAACCACGGGGTGCGCTTTTTTGGAGCCTTTTTTAACTTTAGCGGTGCTATGTTATCAATGGTTTCGCGCAGGGTGTCGTTAAAGTTGTTAGTGAGGTTATCAATAGAGCCTACATACTTTGGGAATGGTGCCATTACCGAGGGCAGTAGGTCAGCAAGAGTTGTCGTTGTGGCCGTATTAATGTTGCGGCTGCTATAGCAGTTATTATTATTATTAGTTTGACGAACATGCGTCTGAACCTCGAATTGTATAAGGTAATGATCGGACAATACTTTAGTATACGGGAGTATCGTAACTTTGGAGACGGTGATACCCCTGACAAGCACTAGGTCTATCGTATTACCGTTGCGATGCGTGGGTTCATTTATTATTTGTGTGAGACCACAGCTATCAATTACAGTCTGGAGCGCAACGCACGGTGGGTCCGATGGGGTATTCATATGGATATTAAAGTCCCCCATTATGATTATATTATCGGCGTGTGTCACTAGATCAGAAACGAACTCTGAGAATTCATTGATAAAGTCCGAATAGGGCCCTGGGGGGCGGTAGATAACAGCCAGGTGTAGAGGCAGCGGTGTGACAGACTTCATAGTAAGCACCTCAAACGATTTATATTTATTATTTATGTTAGGACTAAGGTTAAAGTTTTCGTTGTATATTAGTGCGACCCCCCCCACCCCTTTTAAGCGGACGGGCAATATGCGCATGTGTAAAGTTAGGAGGACATGCCTCATTTAGCGCAAGAAAGTCGTTTGGTTTAAGCCAGGTTTCGCTGAGACCGATGACGTTAGGATTGTTGTCTCTGATAATATCAATAACTAATAACGTTTTGGGAGACAATGATCTTATGTTTAAAAAACCTATATTATAGGTAGTGGGCTGTTTTAGGGAGTTTTTGATCAAATTATCCGTAGTAGCAATATTAATAATGTTGTGTTTATTATGCCCAGTGCATTCAGTATAGTTACGACCATATCTAGGAATTGATACGACAGGAATTTTCCGATTGTTTGATTGTTGCTTTGATAAACTGCACGCATCATGGTTAGCCACCTCAGTAACGGGGATTTTCCGATTGTTTGTTTGTTGCTTTGATAAAATGCACGCATCATGGTTAGCCACCTCAGTAACGGGGATTTTCCGATTGTTTGTTTGTTGCTTTGATAAACTGCACGCATCATAGTTAGCCACCTCGGTAAAACACATGTCCAACTCTGAAACACTCAAAGCAGAAAAAACGTGTTCTAATTTAACTGACTCCTTACCCAGACCAGTAGTCTCGCATTTTCCATTTAAATCCGGCTGCAGGATGGAGGGAAGTGGTGTTCTGTGGGGATTAGCCTTCTGCTTTGTTTTTAGCCGCGCTCGACATCCGCGTTTCCGATCACACCGCTGGCGTCTGCTCCGTAGACGGCCCCCGCTGCTACTATACTCCCCTGCTTCACAGGCCGCTGGATGTAGCCGCCGACGTATTCCCATGCTAGTTAGCATGTTTAGCACGCACGCGTCTATCTGTCCAAAACGGCCCGATATGTCCACATCCAGAAGTGTCTGGCGGTCGTACATGATCACGGAGTGACCACGATGTGAGCCAGCCATAAAGTCTGTGGAATTGTCCGGTATTTCTGCCAAATGTTCCATCTTTAGCAAGACCCCCTCGAGGACGCAGCCCGTCCGGGCGCCGCCATCTTGGAGTTTTTTGTCACCCCCTGTTGAATATACTTCAGTTGATATTTGACCTATCGGTTCTTTTGACATTTTTGCTTCAGAATTTGTAAATTAAGAGTTGTTTCCTTGTTACTGTTACGGTTCAGACCCCTGCCAGCGCCGCTCGTCCATCTGTGCGCCACTCGGGACACGCCCACGGACGCACACATCCAGGAATGAGCTGCGCGCGTCTCCGCCCTGCAGCAGCCGCCAGCTGCAATCAGTCACCTGCAAACTTCACACCTGATGGTAATGACGGAGCTGCCTTTATAGACCTGGACAACCTGCCATCACTCGCCGGATTATAGCCATCTGTACCTGACTCTCCCCGTCTTTCTCCTGGATCCCCTGTTGTTCCCCTTGCCTCCCGGACTGCCTTTTGGATTCTCGACCTCCCGCTTGGACACGTTTTCCCACGGACTTCCGCGCTACGTCGCTCTCGTCAACATTTTGGTAAGACATCCTTCAGCTAATCTACACACATAGCCTTACACCATACACACTTGAGTTTTGGTCACACTTAATTTCCTTGGTTTATTCATTAGCAGTATTAGTATTATTATTATTAGTAGTAGTATTACAGATGTATGTATATATTTATTATATATAATAAATCTTTGGACATACTGCCACCTGGTGTTCGTTTGCCGTCACCTCCCCTTTAGTTAAACATAACAGTATAATTGATTAGGGACCTGACGGCCGAGTACCTTAGCCCAGCCCCAGTGACTTTCGTTCAGCCCCCTGTGAATTTTTTTCTTTCTCCTCCTCTTCTCCCATTCACTGTCTTTCTCTTTTTTTTGCTCCACACGGGAGGATTTGTCTTGTCCCGTCAACATGTCTTGGAAGGGGATGTTCAGGAGCAATATTAGCAAAGAAAAATTTTCTCGTCGCCTGGACACCCTCTTCCCACCCTTAGAGACTGTTCCTCAGTCTGCAGGAAGCGTCTGGCATCCGATTTTGGAGGGGGGGGATAGTACTGGTGGCTGTGCTGGTGTGGCGGCGCAGCGGCACCCAGAGAGGCTACCCCCTGCCAAACTAATTCCACCTGTCTTCCGCTTTTCTCAGCCACAGCCACCAGTTCCCTGGCTAGCCTCCGACCTAGCACCTGTTCCCTGGCTAGCCTCCGACCTAGCACCAGTTCCCTGGCTAGCGACCGAGCTAGCACCAGCTTCCAGGCTGACCCCTGTATTTACACATGTATTTAATATTTATACACTAAACATGTATTTAATATTAATACAAAAACATGTATTTAATTTTAATAAACTAAACATGTATTTAATATTCATACACTAAACATATATTTAACATTCATACACTAAACATGAATCTAATATTAATACACTAAACATGTATTTAATATTTATACACTTAACATGTATTTAATATTAATACAAAAACATGTATTTAATTTTAATAAACTAAACATATATTTAATATTATTACACTAAACATGTATTTAATATTTATACACTAAACATGTATTTAATATTCATACACTAAACATTTATTTATTATTTATACACTAAACATGTATTTAATATTAATACACTAAACATGTATTTAATATTAATACACCAAACATGTATTTAATATTTATACACTAATCATGTATTTAATATTAATACTCTAATCATGTATTTAATATTTATACACTAAATATGTATTTAATATTTATACACTTAACATGTATTTAATATTAATACTCTAATCATGTATTTAATATTTATACACTAAATATGTATTTGATATTTATACACTTAACATGTATTTAATATTTATACACGAAACATGTATTTAACATTTATACACTAAACATGTATTTAATATTCATACATTAAACATGTATTTAATATTCATACACTAAACATGTATTTAATATTCATACATTAAACATGTATTTAATATTTATACACTAAACATGTATTTAATATTCATACACTAAACATGTATTTAATATTAATACACTGATTATGTATTTAATATTAATACACTGATTATGTATTTAATAATCATATACTAAACGTATATGTAATTACACACTAATCATATATTTAATTTTCATACAGTAAACATGTATTTAATATTTATACACTAAACATGTATTTAATATTCATACACTAAACATGTATTTAATATTAATACACTGAACATGTATTTAATAATCATATACTAAACGTATATGTAATCATATACTAATCATATATTTAATATTCATACTGTAAACATGTATTTATTATCTTCTAAATAAGGCACACTTGGAAATAATGAATTTCTTTATGCGTGCAGTTGCGGCAGAAGTCCACAGGAGGGCTCACGTTCCCTCTCAATAAGTCCGGTCCTCTCCGTCTCTCTATCTCTCTTTTTCCTTTTTTTTTGTTTCTTTTATTTTTTTTTTTACATAAGTTTGGTTTCTCATACACTTATATTTATACACTAAACATGTATTTAATATTAATACACTATACATTTATTTAATATTAGTACAAAAACATGTATTTAATTTTAATAAACTAAACATATATTTAATATTAATGCACTAAACATGTATTTAATATTAATACGAAAGCATGTATTTAATTTTAATAAACTAAACATATATTTAATATTAATACACTAAACATGTATCACATATTCATACACTAAACATTTATTTAATATTCATTCAATAAACATGTAGTTATTATTCTTACACTTAATATGTATTTAATATTAATACAAAAACATGTATTTAATTTTAATAAACTAATCATATATTTAATAATAATACACTAAACATGTATTTAATATTTTTACACTAAACGTGTATTTAATATTTATACACTAAAAGTGTATATAATATTAATACACTAAACATGTATTTAATATTAATACACTAAACATGTATTTAATATTTATACACTAAACATGTATTTAATATTCATACACTAAACATGTATTTAATATTCATAAACTAAACATGTATTTAACATTTATACACTAAACATGTATTTAATATTCATACACTAAACATGTAGTTATTATTTATACACTAAACATGTATTTAATATTAATACACTAAACATGTATTTAATATTTATACACTAAACATGTATTTAATATTAATACACTAAATATGTATTTATTATACATCCACTAAACATGTATTTAATAATCATAAACTAAACATGTATTCAATATTCATACACTAAACGTGTATTTAATATTCATACACTAAACATGTATTTAATATTAATACAAAACATGTATTTACGTTTAATAAACTAAACATATATTTAATATTAATACACTAAACATCTATTTAATATTTATAGATTAAACATGTATTGAATATTCATACACTAAACATGTATTTAATATTTATAGATTAAACATGTATTGAATATTTATACACTAAACATGCATTTAATATTCATACACTAAACATGTATTTAATATTTATACACTAAACATGTATTTAATATTAGTACAAAAACATGTATTTAATTTTAATAAACTAAACATATATTTAATATTATTACACTAAACATGTATTTAATATTTATACACTGAACATGTATTTAATAGTTATACACTAATCATGTATTTAATATAAATACACTAATCATGTATTTAATATTCATACACTAAATATGTATTTAATATTCATACACTTAACATGTATTTAATATTTATACACGAAACATGTATTTAACATTTATACACTAAACATGTATTTAATATTCATACATTAAAAATGTATTTAATATTTATACACTAAACATGTATTTAATATTCATACATTAAACATGTATTTAATAATCATACACTAAACATGTATTTAATATTTATACACTAAACATGTATTTAATATACATACACTAAACATGTATTTAATATTTATACAAAAACATGTATTTAATTTTAATAAACTAAACATATATTTAATATTAATACACTAAACATGTATTTAATATTTATACACTAAACATGTATTTAATATTCATACACTAAATATGTAGTTATTATTCATACACTAAACATGTATTTAATATTCATACACTAAACATGTAGTTATTATTTATACACTAAACATGTATTTAATATTAATACAGTAAACATGTATTTAATATTAATACACTAAACATGTATTTAATTTTAATGAACTAAATATATATTTAATATTAATACACTGAACATGTATTTAATATTTATACACTAAACATGTATTTAATATTCATACACTAAACATGTAGTTATTATTCATACACTTAACATGTATTTAATATTAATACAGTAAACATGTATTAAATGTTTATACACTAAACATGTATTTAATATTCATTCAATAAACATGTAGTTATTATTCTTACACTTAATATGTATTTAATATTAATACAAAAACATGTATTTAATTTTAATAAACTAAACATATATTTAATATTAATACACTAAACATGTATTTAACATTTTTAAACTAAACGTGTATTTAATATTTATACACTAAAAGTGTATTTAATATTAATACACTAAACATGTATTTAATATTAATACACTAAACATGTATTTAATATTCATACACTAAACATGTATTTAATATTAATACACTAAACATGTATTTAATATTTATACACTAAACATGTATTTAATATTCATAAACTAAACATGTATTTAACATTTATACACTAAACATGTATTTAATATTCATACACTAAACATGTAGTTATTATTTATACACCAAACATGTATTTAATATTGATAAACTAAACATGTATTTAACATTTATACACTAAACATGTATTTAATATTCATACACTAAACATGTAGTTATTATTTATACACTAAACATGTATTTAATATTATTACAATAAACATGTATTTAATATTTATACACTAAACATGTATTTAATATCAATACACTAAATATGTATTTATTATATATCCACTAAACATGTATTTAATATTCATAAACTAAACATGTATTTAATATTCATACACTAAATGTGTATTTACTATTCATACACTAAACATGTATTTAATATTAATACAAAACATGTATTTAAGTTTAATAAACTAAACATATATTTAATATTAATACACTAAACATATATTTAATATTCATACACTAAACCTGCATTTAATATTCATACACTAAACATGTATTTAATATTATACACTAAACATGCATTTAATATTCATACACTAAACCTGTATTTAATATTTATACACTAAACATGTATTTAATATTAATACAAAAACCTGTATTTAATTTTAATAAACTAAACATATATTTAATAGTATTACACTAAACATGTATTTAATATTTATACACTGAACATGTATTTAATAGTTATACACTAATCATGTATTTAATATTAATACACTAATCATGTATTTAATATTCATACACTAAATATGTATTTAATATTCATACACTTAACATGTATTTAATATTTATTCACGAAACATGTATTTAATATTTATACACTAAACATGTATTTAAAAATCATACATTAAAAATGTATTTAATATTCATACACTAAACATGTATTTAATATTTATAAACTAAACATGTATTTAATATTCATACATTAAACATGTATTTAATATTCATACACTAAACATGTATTTAATATTCATACACTAAACATGTATTTAATATTCATACACTAAACATGTATTTAATATTTATACAAAAAACATGTATTTAATTTTAATAAACTAAACATATATTTAATATTAATACACTAAACATGTATTTAATAGTTATACACTAAACATGTATTTAATATTCATACACTAAACATGTAGTTATTATTAATACACTAAACATGCATTTATTATTAATACAGTAAACATGTATTTAATATTAATACACTAAACATGTATTTAATATTAATACAAAAACATGTATTTAATTTTAATAAACTAAATATATATTTAATATTAATACACTAAACATGTATTTAATATTCATGAACTAAACATGTATTTAACATTTATACACTAAACATGTATTTAATATTCATACACTAAACATGTATTTAATTTTTAATAAACTAAACATATATTTAATATTAATACACTAAACATGTATTTAATATTTACACACTAAACATGTATTTACTATTCATACACTAAACATGTAGTTATTATTCATACACTAAACATGTATTTAATATTAATACAGTAAACTTGTATTAAATATTTATACACTAAACATGTATTTAATATTCATTCAATAAACATGTAGTTATTATTCTTACACTTAATATGTATTTAATATTAATACAAAAACGTGTATTTAATTTTAATAAACTAAATATATATTTAATATTAATACACTAAACATGTATTTAATATTGTTACACTTAATGTGTATTTAATATTCATACACTAAAAGTGTATTTAATATTCATACACTAAACATGTGTTTAATATTAATACACTAAACATGTAGTTATTATTCATACACTAAACATGTATTTAATATTTATACACTAAACATGTATTCAATATTAATACACTAAATATGTATTTATTATACATCCACTAAACATCAATTTAATATTCATAAACTAAATATATATTTAATATTAATACACTGAACATGTATCTAATATTAATACACTAAACATGTATTTAATATTTTTACACTAAACATGTATTTAATATTCTTACACTAAACATGTATTTAATATTCATACACTAAACATGTATTTAATATTAATTCAAAAACATGTATTTAATTGTAATAAACTAAATATATATTTAATATTAATACACTAAACATGTATTTAATATTCATAAACTAAACATGTATTTAACATTAATACACTAAACATGTATTTAATATTCATACAAAAACATGTATTTAATTTTAATAAACTAAACATATATTTAATATTATTACACTGAACATGTATTTAATATTCATACACTAAACATTTAGTTATTATTTATACACTAAACATGTATTTAATATTAATACACTAAACATGTATTTAATATTAATACACTAAACATGTATTTAATATTCATACACTAATCATGTATTTAATATTAATACACTAATCATGTATTTAATATTTATACACTAAATATGTATTTAATATTTATACACTTAACATGTATTTAATATTTATACACTAAATATGTATTTAATATTTATACACTTAACATGTATTTAATATTAATACACTAAATATGTATTTAATATTCATACATTAAAAATGTATTTAATATTCATACACTAAACATGTATTTAATATTCATACATTAAACATGTATTTAATATTTATACACTAAACATGTATTTAATATTCGTACACGAAACATGTATTTAATATTTATACACTAAACATGTATTTAATATTCATACACTAAACATGTATTTAATATTCATACACTAAACATGTATTTAATATTTATACACTAAACATGTATTTAATATTCATACACTAAACATGTATTTATTATTTATACACTAAACATGTATTTAATATTTATACACTAAATATGTATTTAATATTCATACACTAAACATGTATTTAATATTAATACACTGAACATGTATTTAATAATCATATACTAAACGTATATGTAATCATATACTAATCATATATTTAATATTCATTTAGTAAACATGTATTTATTATCCTCTAAATAAGGCACACTTGGAAATAATGAATTTCTTTATGAGTGCAGTTGCGGCAGAAGTCCACAGGAGGGCGCACGTTCCCTCTTAATAAGTCCGGTCCTCTCCGTCTCTCTCTCTCTCTTTTTCCTTTTTTTTTTTGTTTCTTTCATTTTTTTTACATAAGTTTGGTTTCTCATACACTTATATTCATACACTAAACATGTATTTAATATTAATACAAAAACATGTATTTAATTTTAATAAACTAAACATATATTTAATATTTATACACTAAACATGTATTTAACATTTATACACTAAATTTGTATTTAATATTAATACACTAAACATGTATTTAATATTAATACACTAAACATGTATTTAATATTAATACAAAAACATGTATTTAATTTTAATAAACTAAACACATATTTAATATTAATACACTAAACATGTATTAAATATTCATACACTAAACATGTATTTAATATTCATTCAATAAACATGTAGTTATTATTCTTACACTTAATATGTATTTAATATTAATACAAAAACATGTATTTAATATTGTTACACTAAACGTGTATTTAGTATTTATACACTAAAAGTGTATTTAATATTAATACACTAAACATGTATTTAATATTCATACACTAAACATGTATTTAATATTTATACACCAAACATGTATTTAATATTAATACAAAACATGTATTTAATTTTAATAAACTAAATATATATTTAATATTAATACTCTAAACATGTATTTAATATTCATAAACTAAACATGTATTTAACATTCATACACTAAACATTTATTTAATATTAATACACTAAACATGTATTTAATATTAATACAAAAACATTTATTTAATTTTAATAAAGTAAACACATATTTAATATTAATACACTAAACATGTATTTAATATTTATACACTAAACATGTATTTAATATGTATACACTAAACATGTATTTAATATTAATACACTAAATATTTATTTATTATTCATCCACTAAACCTGTATTTAATATTTATACACTAAACATGTATCTAATATTAATACAAAAACATGTATTTAAGTTTAATAAACTAAACATGTATTTAATATTAATATACTAAACATGTAGTTAATATTTATACACAAACACGTATTTAATATTCATACACTAAACATGTATTTAATATTCATACACTAAACATGTATTTAATATTCATACACTAAACATGGATTTAATATTAATACACTGAACATGTATTTCATAATCATATACCAAACATATATGTAATTATATACTAATCATATATTTAATATTCATACAGTAAACATGTATTTATTATCCTCTAAATAAGGCACACTTGGAAATAATGAATTTCTTTATGTGTGCAGGTGCGGCAGAAGTCCACAGGAGGGCGCACGTTCCCTCTTAATAAGTCCGGTCCTCTCCGTCTCTCTCTCTCTCTTTTTCCTTTTTTTTGTTTCTTTTATTTTTTTTTAAATAAGTTTGGTTTCTCATACACTTATATTTATACACTAAACATGTATTTAATATTAGTACAAAAACATGTATTTAATTTTAATAAACTAAACATATATTTAATATTAATACACTAAACATGTATTTAATATTAATACAAAAACATGTATTTAATTTTAATAAACTAAACATATATTTAATATTAATACACTAAACATGTATTAAATATTCATACACTAAACATTTATTTAATATTCATTCAATAAACATGTAGTTATTATTCTTACACTTAATATGTATTTAATATTAATACAAAAACATGTATTTAATTTTAGTAAACTAAACATATATTTAAAACTCATACACTAAACATGTATTTAATATTAATACAAAAACATGTATTTAATTTTAATACACTAAACATATTTAATATTAATACACTAAACATGTATTTAACATTCATACACTAAACATGTATTTAACATTCATACACTAAACATGTTTTTAATATTAATACACTAAACATGTATTTAATATTAATACAAAAACATGTATTTAATTTTAATAAACTAAACATTTAATATTAATACACTAAACATGTATTTAATATTCATACACTAAACATGTAGTTATTATTCATACACTAAACATGTATTTAATATTAATACACTAAACCTGTATTTAATATTTATACACTAAACATGTATTTAATATTAATACACTAAACATGTATTTAATATTAATACACTAAATATGTATTTATTACATATCAACTAAACATGTATTTAATATTCATAAACTAAACATGTATTTAATATTCATACACTAAACGTGTATTTAATATTCATACACTAAACATGTATTTAATATTAATACAAAAACATGTATTTAAGTTTAATAAACTAAACATATATTTAAAATTTATACACTAAACATGTATTTAATATTAATACAAAAATATGTATTTAATTTTAATACACTAAACATATATTTAATATTAATACACTAATCATGTATTTAACATTCATACACTAAACATGTATTTAACATTCATAGACTAAACATGTTTTTAATATTAATACACTAAACATGTATTTAATATTAATACAAAAACATGTATTTAATTTTAATAAACTAAACATTTAATATTAATACACTAAACATGTATTTAATATTCATACACTAAACATGTAGTTATTATTCATACACTAAACATGTATTTAATATTAATACACTAAACCTGTATTTAATATTTATACACTAAACTTGTATTTAATATTAATACACTAAACATGTATTTAATATTTATACACTAAACATGTATTTAATATTAATACACTAAATAGGTATTTATTATATATCAACTAAACATGTATTTAATATACATGAACTAAACATCTATTTAATATTCATACACTAAACGTGTATTTAATATTCATACACTAAACATGTATTTAATATTAATACAAAAACATGTATTTAAGTTTAATAAACTAAACATATATTTAATATTAATACACTAAACATGTTTTTAATATTTATACACTAAACATGTATTAATATTAACACACTAAATATGTATTTATTATATATCAACTAAACATGTATTTAATATTCATAAACTAAACATGTATTTAATATTCATACACTAAACGTTTATTTAATATTCTTACACTAAACATGTATTTAATATTAATACAAAAACATGTATTTAAGTTTAATAAACTAAACATGTATTTAATATTAATACACTAAACATGTATTTAATATGTATACAGTAAACATGTATTGAATATTCATACACTAAACATGTATTTAATATTCATACACTAAACATGTATTTAATATTAATACAAAAATATGTATTTAATTTTAATACACTAAACATATATTTAATATTAATACACTAATCATGTATTTAACATTCATACACTAAACATGTATTTAACATTCATAGACTAAACATGTTTTTAATATTAATACACTAAACATGTATTTAATATTAATACAAAAACATGTATTTAATTTTAATAAACTAAACATTTAATATTAATACACTAAACATGTATTTAATATTCATACACTAAACATGTAGTTATTATTCATACACTAAACATGTATTTAATATTAATACACTAAACCTGTATTTAATATTTATACACTAAACTTGTATTTAATATTAATACACTAAACATGTATTTAATATTTATACACTAAACATGTATTTAATATTAATACACTAAATATGTATTTATTATATATCAACTAAACATGTATTTAATATACATGAACTAAACATGTATTTAATATTCATACACTAAACGTGTATTTAATATTCATACACTAAACATGTATTTAATATTAATACAAAAACATGTATTTAAGTTTAATAAAGTAAACATATATTTAATATTAATACACTAAACATGTTTTTAATATTTATACACTAAACATGTATTTAATATTAACACACTAAATATGTATTTATTATATATCAACTAAACATGTATTTAATATTCATAAACTAAACATGTATTTAATATTCATACACTAAACGTTTATTTAATATTCTTACACTAAACATGTATTTAATATTAATACAAAAACATGTATTTAAGTTTAATAAACTAAACATGTATTTAATATTAATACACTAAACATGTATTTAATATGTATACAGTAAACATGTATTGAATATTCATACACTAAACATGTATTTAATATTCATACACTAAACATGTATTTAATATTCATACACTAAACATGTATTTAATATTAATACAAAAATATGTATTTAATTTTAATACACTAAACATATATTTAATATTAATACACTAATCATGTATTTAACATTCATACACTAAACATGTATTTAACATTCATAGACTAAACATGTTTTTAATATTAATACACTAAACATGTATTTAATATTAATACAAAAACATGTATTTAATTTTAATAAACTAAACATTTAATATTAATACACTAAACATGTATTTAATATTCATACACTAAACATGTAGTTATTATTCATACACTAAACATGTATTTAATATTAATACACTAAACCTGTATTTAATATTTATACACTAAACTTGTATTTAATATTAATACACTAAACATGTATTTAATATTTATACACTAAACATGTATTTAATATTAATACACTAAATATGTATTTATTATATATCAACTAAACATGTATTTCATATACATGAACTAAACATGTATTTAATATTCATACACTAAACGTGTATTTAATATTCATACACTAAACATGTATTTAATATTAATACAAAAACATGTATTTAAGTTTAATAAACTAAACATATATTTAATATTAATACACTAAACATGTTTTTAATATTTATACACTAAACATGTATTTAATATTAACACACTAAATATGTATTTATTATATATCAACTAAACATGTATTTAATATTCATAAACTAAACATGTATTTAATATTCATACACTAAACGTTTATTTAATATTCTTACACTAAACATGTATTTAATATTAATACAAAAACATGTATTTAAGTTTAATAAACTAAACATGTATTTAATATTAATACACTAAACATGAATCTAATATTAATACACTAAACATGTATTTAATATTTATACACTAAACATGTATTTAATATTCATACACTAAACATAGTGTTATTATTTATACACTAAACATGTATTTAATATTAATACATTAAACATTTATTTAATATTAATACACCAGACATGTATTTAATATTTATACACTAATCATGTATTTAATATTAATACTCTAATCATGTATTTAATATTAATACACTAATCATGTATTTAATATTCATACACTAAATATGTATTTAATATTCATACACTTAACATGTATTTAATATTTATACACGAAACATGTATTTAACATTTATACACTAAACATGTATTTAATATTCATACATTAAAAATGTATTTAATATTTATACACTAAACATGTATTTAATATTCATACATTAAACATGTATTTAATAATCATACACTAAACATGTATTTAATATTTATACACTAAACATGTATTTAATATACATACACTAAACATGTATTTAATATTTATACAAAAACATGTATTTAATTTTAATAAACTAAACATATACTTAATATTAATACACTAAACATGTATTTAATATTTACACACTAAACATGTATTTAATATTCATACACTAAATATGTAGTTATTATTCATTCACTAAACATGTATTTAATATTCATACACTAAACATGTAGTTATTATTTATACACTAAACATGTATTTAATATTAATACAGTAAACATGTATTTAATATTAATACACTAAACATGTATTTAATTTTAATGAACTAAATATATATCTAATATTAATACACTGAACATGTATTTAATATTCATAAACTAAACATGTATTTAACATATATACACTAAACATGTATTTAATTTTTAATAAACTAAACATATATTTAATATTAATACACTAAACATGTATTTAATATTTATACACTAAACATGTATTTAATATTCATACACTAAACATGTAGTTATTATTCATACACTTAACATGTATTTAATATTAATACAGTAAACATGTATTAAATGTTTATACACTAAACATGTATTTAATATTCATTCAATAAACATGTAGTTATTATTCTTACACTTAATATGTATTTAATATTAATACAAAAACATGTATTTAATTTTAATAAACTAAACATGTATTTAATATTAATACAATAAACATGTATTTAATATTTATACACTAAACATGTATTTAATATTCATACACTAAACATGTAGTTATTATTTATACACTAAACATGTATTTAATATTAATACAGTAAACATGTATTAAATATTTATACACTAAACATGTATTTAATATTAATACAAAAACATGTATTTATTTTTAATAAACTAAATATATATTTAATATTAATACACTAAACATGTGTTTAATATTAATACACTAAATATGTAGTTATTATTCATACACTAAACATGTATTTAATATTTATGCACCAAACATGTATTTAATATTAATACACTAAATATATATTTAATATTAATACACTAAACATGTATTTAATATTAATACAAAAATATGTATTTAATTGTAATAAACTAAATATATATTTAATATTAATACACTAAACATGTATTTAATATTCATAAACTAAACATGTACTTAACATTCATACACTAAACATGTATTTAATTTTCATACACTAAACATGTAGTTATTATTTATACACTAAACATGTATTTAATATTAATACACTAAACATGTATTTAATATTAATACACTAAACATGTATTTAATATTTATACAGTAAACAAGTATTGAATATTCATACACTAAACATGTATTTAATATTCATACACTAAACATGTATTTAATATTCATACACTAAACATGTATTTAATATTAATACACTAAACATGTATTTGATATTTATACACTAAACATGTATTTAATATTAATACAAAAACATGTATTTAATTTTAATAAACTAAACATATATTTAATATTATTACACTAAACATGTATTTAATATTTATACACTGAACATGTATTTAATATTAATACACTAAACATTTAGTTATTATTTATACACTAAACATGTATTTAATATTTATACACTAAACATGTATTTAATATTCATACACTAAACATGTATTTAATATTCATACACTAAACATGTATTTAATATGTATACACTAAATATGTATTTAATATTCATACACTAAACATGTATTTAATATTAATACACTGAACATGTATTTAATAATCATATACTAAACGTATATGTAATCATATACTAATCATATATTTAATATTCATACAGTAAACATGTATTTATTATCCTCTAAATAAGGCACACTTGGAAATAATGAATTTCTTTATGCGTGCAGTTGCGGCAGAAGTCCACAGGAGGGCGCACGTTCCCTCTTAATAAGTCCGGTCCTCTCCGTCTCTCTATCTCTCTTTTTCCTTTTTTTTGTTTCTTTTATTTTTTTACATAAGTTTGGTTTCTCATACACTTATATTTATACACTAAACATGTATTTAATATTAATACACTAAACATGGATTTAATATTTATACACTAAACATGTATTTAATATTAATACACTAAACATGTATTTAATATTAATACACTAAACATGTATTTAATATTAGTACAAAAACATGTATTTAATTTTGATAAACTAAACATATATTTAATATTAATACACTAAACATGTATTTAATATTAATACAAAAACATGTATTTAATTTTAATAAACTAAACATATATTTAATATTAATACACTAAACATGTATTAAATATTCATACACTAAACATTTATTTAATATTCATTCAATAAACATGTATTAAATATTCATACACTAAACATTTATTTAATATTCATTCAATAAACATGTAGTTATTATTTATACACTAAACATGTATTTAATATTCATAAACTAAACATGTATTTAACATTTATACACTAAACATGTATTTAATATTCATACACTAAACATGTAGTTATTATTTATACACTAAACATGTATTTAATATTATTACACTAAACATAAATTTAATATTTATACACTAAACATGTATTCAATATTAATAAAAAAACATGTATTTAATTTTAATAAACTAATCATATATTTAATATTAATACACTAAACATGTATTTAACATTTTTACACTAAACGTGTATTTAATATTTATACACTAAAAGTGTATTTAATATTAATACACTAAACATGTATTTAATATTAATACACTAAACATGTATTTAATATTTATACACTAAACATGTATTTAATATTCATACACTAAACATGTATTTAATATTAATACACTAAACATGTATTTAATATTTATACACTAAACATGTATTTAATATTCATAAACTAAACATGTATTTAACATTTATACACTAAACATGTATTTAATATTCATACACTAAACATGTAGTTATTATTTATACACCAAACATGTATTTAATATTCATAAACTAAACATGTATTTAACATTTATACACTAAACATGTATTTAATATTCATACACTAAACATGTAGTTATTATTTATACACTAAACATGTATTTAATATTATTACAATAAACATGTATTTAATATTTATACACTAAACATGTATTTAATATTAATACACTAAATATGTATTTATTATATATCCACTAAACATGTATTTAATATTCATAAACTAAACATGTATTTAATATTCATACACTAAATGTGTATTTACTATTCATACACTAAACATGTATTTAATATTAATACAAAACATGTATTTAAGTTTAATAAACTAAACATATATTTAATATTAATACACTAAACATATATTTAATATTCATACACTAAACCTGCATTTAATATTCATACACTAAACATGTATTTAATATTATACACTAAACATGCATTTAATATTCATACACTAAACCTGTATTTAATATTTATACACTAAACATGTATTTAATATTAATACAAAAACCTGTATTTAATTTTAATAAACTAAACATATATTTAATAGTATTACACTAAACATGTATTTAATATTTATACACTGAACATGTATTTAATAGTTATACACTAATCATGTATTTAATATTAATACACTAATCATGTATTTAATATTCATACACTAAATATGTATTTAATATTCATACACTTAACATGTATTTAATATTTATTCACGAAACATGTATTTAATATTCATACACTAAACATGTATTTAAAAATCATACATTAAAAATGTATTTAATATTCATACACTAAACATGTATTTAATATTTATAAACAAAACATGTATTTAATATTCATACATTAAACATGTATTTAATATTCATACACTAAACATGTATTTAATATTCATACACTAAACATGTATTTAATATTCATACACTAAACATGTATTTAATATTTATACAAAAAACATGTATTTAATTTTAATAAACTAAACATACATTTAATATTAATACACTAAACATGTATTTAATATTTATACACTAAACATGTATTTAATATTCATACACTAAACATGTAGTTATTATTAATACACTAAACATGTATTTATTATTAATACAGTAAACATGTATTTAATATTAATACACTAAACATGTATTTAATATTAATACAAAAACATGTATTTAATTTTAATAAACTAAATATATATTTAATATTAATACACTAAACATGTATTTAATATTCATGAACTAAACATGTATTTAACATTTATACACTAAACATGTATTTAATATTCATACACTAAACATGTATTTAATTTTTAATAAACTAAACATATATTTAATATTAATACACTAAACATGTATTTAATATTTACACACTAAACATGTATTTACTATTCATACACTAAACATGTAGTTATTATTCATACACTAAACATGTATTTAATATTAATACAGTAAACATGTATTAAATATTTATACACTAAACATGTATTTAATATTCATTCAATAAACATGTAGTTATTATTCTTACACTTAATATGTATTTAATATTAATACAAAAACGTGTATTTAATTTTAATAAACTAAATATATATTTAATATTAATACACTAAACATGTATTTAATATTTTTACACTTAATGTGTATTTAATATTCATACACTAAAAGTGTATTTAGTATTCATACACTAAACATGTGTTTAATATTAATACACTAAACATGTAGTTATTATTCATACACTAAACATGTATTTAATATTTATACACTAAACATGTATTTAATATTAATACACTAAATATGTATTTATTATACATCCACTAAACATGTATTTAATATTCATAAACTAAATATATATTTAATATTAATACACTGAACATGTATCTAATATTAATACACTAAACATGTATTTAATATTCTTACACTAAACATGTATTTAATATTCATACACTAAACATGTATTTAATATTAATTCAAAAACATGTATTTAATTGTAATAAACTAAATATATATTTAATATTAATACACTAAACATGTATTTAATATTCATAAACTAAACATGTATTTAACATTAATACACTAAACATGTATTTAATATTCATACAAAAACATGTATTTAATTTTAATAAACTAAACATATATTTAATATTATTACACTGAACATGTATTTAATATTCATACACTAAACATTTAGTTATTATTTATACACTAAACATGTATTTAATATTAATACACTAAACATGTATTTAATATTAATACACTAAACATGTATTTAATATTCATACACTAATCATGTATTTAATATTAATACACTAATCATGTATTTAATATTTATACACTAAATATGTATTTAATATTTATACACTTAACATGTATTTAATATTTATACACTAAATATGTATTTAATATTTATACACTTAACATGTATTTAATATTAATACACTAAATATGTATTTAATATTCATACATTAAAAATGTATTTAATATTCATACACTAAACATGTATTTAATATTCATACATTAAACATGTATTTAATAGTTATACACTAAACATGTATTTAATATTCGTACACGAAACATGTATTTAATATTTATACACTAAACATGTATTTAATATTCATACACTAAACATGTATTTAATATTCATACACTAAACATGTATTTAATATTTATACACTAAACATGTATTTAATATTCATACACTAAACATGTATTTATTATTTATACACTAAACATGTATTTAATATTTATACACTAAATATGTATTTAATATTCATACACTAAACATGTATTTAATATTAATACACTGAACATGTATTTAATAATCATATACTAAACGTATATGTAATCATCTACTAATCATATATTTAATATTCATTTAGTAAACATGTATTTATTATCCTCTAAATAAGGCACACTTGGAAATAATGAATTTCTTTATGAGTGCAGTTGCGGCAGAAGTCCACAGGAGGGCGCACGTTCCCTCTTAATAAGTCCGGTCCTCTCCGTCTCTCTCTCTCTCTTTTTCCTTTTTTTTTTTGTTTCTTTCATTTTTTTTACATAAGTTTGGTTTCTCATACACTTATATTTATACACTAAACATGTATTTAATATTCATACACTAAATGTGTATTTAATATTCATACACTAAACATGTATTTAATATTAATACAAAAACATGTATTTAATTTTAATAAACTAAACATATATTTAATATTTATACACTAAACATGTATTTAACATTTATACACTAAATTTGTATTTAATATTAATACACTAAACATGTATTTAATATTAATACACTAAACATGTATTTAATATTAATACAAAAACATGTATTTAATTTTAATAAACTAAACACATATTTAATATTAATACACTAAACATGTATTAAATATTCATACACTAAACATGTATTTAATATTCATTCAATAAACATGTAGTTATTATTCTTACACTTAATATGTATTTAATATTAATACAAAAACATGTATTTAATATTGTTACACTAAATGTGTATTTACTATTTATACACTAAAAGTGTATTTAATATTAATACACTAAACATGTATTTAATATTCATACACTAAACATGTATTTAATATTAATACACTAAACATGTATTTAATATTTATACACTAAACATGTATTTAATATTAATACAAAACATGTATTTAATTTTAATAAACTAAATATATATTTAATATTAATACTCTAAACATGTATTTAATATTCATAAACTAAACATGTATTTAACATTCATACACTAAACATTTATTTAATATTAATACACTAAACATGTATTTAATATTAATACAAAAACATTTATTTAATTTTAATAAAGTAAACACATATTTAATATTAATACACTAAACATGTATTTAATATTTATACACTAAACATGTATTTAATATGTATACACTAGACATGTATTTAATATTAATACACTAAATATTTATTTATTATTCATCCACTAAACCTGTATTTAATATTTATACACTAAACATGTATCTAATATTAATACAAAAACATGTATTTAAGTTTAATACACTAAACATGTATTTAATATTTATACACTAAACATGTATTTAATATTCATAAACTAAACATGTATTTAACATTTATACACTAAACATGTATTTAATATTCATACACTAAACATGTAGTTATTATTTATACACCAAACATGTATTTAATATTCATAAACTAAACATGTATTTAACATTTATACACTAAACATGTATTTAATATTCATACACTAAACATGTAGTTATTATTTATACACTAAACATGTATTTAATATTATTACAATAAACATGTATTTAATATTAATACACTAAACATGTATTTAATATTAATACACTAAATATGTATTTATTATATATCCACTAAACATGTATTTAATATTCATAAACTAAACATGTATTTAATATTCATACACTAAATGTGTATTTACTATTCATACACTAAACATGTATTTAATATTAATACAAAACATGTGTTTAAGTTTAATAAACTAAACATATATTTAATATTAATACACTAAACATATATTTAATATTCATACACTAAACCTGCATTTAATATTCATACACTAAACATGTATTTAATATTATACACTAAACATGCATTTAATATTCATACACTAAACCTGTATTTAATATTTATACACTAAACATGTATTTAATATTAATACAAAAACCTGTATTTAATTTTAATAAACTAAACATATATTTAATAGTATTACACTAAACATGTATTTAATATTTATACACTGAACATGTATTTAATAGTTATACACTAATCATGTATTTAATATTAATACACTAATCATGTATTTAATATTCATACACTAAATATGTATTTAATATTCATACACTTAACATGTATTTAATATTTATTCACGAAACATGTATTTAATATTCATACACTAAACATGTATTTAAAAATCATACATTAAAAATGTATTTAATATTCATACACTAAACATGTATTTAATATTTATAAACTAAACATGTATTTAATATTCATACATTAAACATGTATTTAATATTCATACACTAAACATGTATTTAATATTCATACACTAAACATGTATTTAATATTCATACACTAAACATGGATTTAATATTAATACACTGAACATGTATTTCATAATCATATACCAAACATATATGTAATTATATACTAATCATATATTTGATATTCATACAGTAAACATGTATTTATTATCCTCTAAATAAGGCACACTTGGAAATAATGAATTTCTTTATGTGTGCAGGTGCGGCAGAAGTCCACAGGAGGGCGCACGTTCCCTCTTAATAAGTCCGGTCCTCTCCGTCTCTCTCTCTTTTTCCTTTTTTTTGTTTCTTTTATTTTTTTTTAAATAAGTTTGGTTTCTCATACACTTATATTTATACACTAAACATGTATTTAATATTAGTACAAAAACATGTATTTAATTTTAATAAACTAAACATATATTTAATATTAATACACTAAACATGTATTTAATATTAATACAAAAACATGTATTTAATTTTAATAAACTAAACATATATTTAATATTAATACACTAAACATGTACTAAATATTCATACACTAAACATTTATTTAATATTCATTCAATAAACATGTAGTTATTATTCTTACACTTAATATGTATTTAATATTAATACAAAAACATGTATTTAATTTTAGTAAACTAAACATATATTTAAAACTCATACACTAAACATGTATTTAATATTAATACAAAAACATGTATTTAATTTTAATACACTAAACATATATTTAATATTAATACACTAAACATGTATTTAACATTCATACACTAAACATGTATTTAACATTCATACACTAAACATGTTTTTAATATTAATACACTAAACATGTATTTAATATTAATACAAAAACATGTATTTAATTTTAATAAACTAAACATTTAATATTAATACACTAAACATGTATTTAATATTCATACACTAAACATGTAGTTATTGTTCATACACTAAACATGTATTTAATATTAATACACTAAACCTGTATTTAATATTTATACACTAAACATGTATTTAATATTAATACACTAAACATGTATTTAATATTAATACACTAAATATGTATTTATTACATATCAACTAAACATGTATTTAATATTCATAAACTAAACATGTATTTAATATTCATACACTAAACGTGTATTTAATATTCATACACTAAACATGTATTTAATATTAATACAAAAACATGTATTTAAGTTTAATAAACTAAACATATATTTAAAATTTATACACTAAACATGTATTTAATATTAATACAAAAATATGTATTTAATTTTAATACACTAAACATATATTTAATATTAATACACTAATCATGTATTTAACATTCATACACTAAACATGTATTTAACATTCATAGACTAAACATGTTTTTAATATTAATACACTAAACATGTATTTAATATTAATACAAAAACATGTATTTAATTTTAATAAACTAAACATTTAATATTAATACACTAAACATGTATTTAATTTTAATAAACTAAACATTTAATATTAATACACTAAACATGTATTTAATATTCATACACTAAACATGTAGTTATTATTCATACACTAAACATGTATTTAATATTAATACACTAAACCTGTATTTAATATTTATACACTAAACTTGTATTTAATATTAATACACTAAACATGTATTTAATATTTATACATTAAACATGTATTTAATATTAATACACTAAATATGTATTTATTATATATCAACTAAACATGTATTTAATATACATGAACTAAACATGTATTTAATATTCATACACTAAACGTGTATTTAATATTCATACACTAAACATGTATTTAATATTAATACAAAAACATGTATTTAAGTTTAATAAACTAAACATATATTTAATATTAATACACTAAACATGTTTTTAATATTTATACACTAAACATGTATTTAATATTAACACACTAAATATGTATTTATTATATATCAACTAAACATGTATTTAATATTCATAAACTAAACATGTATTTAATATTCATACACTAAACGTTTATTTAATATTCTTACACTAAACATGTATTTAATATTAATACAAAAACATGTATTTAAGTTTAATAAACTAAACATGTATTTAATATTAATACACTAAACATGTATTTAATATGTATACAGTAAACATGTATTGAATATTCATACACTAAACATGTATTTAATATTCATACACTAAACATGTATTTAATATTCATACACTAAACATGTATTTAATATTAATACACTAAACATGTATTTAATATTTATACACTAAACATGTATTTAATATTAATACAAAAACATGTATTTATTTTTAATAAACTAAACATGTATTTAACATTCATACACTAAACATGAATCTAATATTAATACACTAAACATGTATTTAATATTTATACACTAAACATGTATTTAATATTCATACACTAAACATAGTGTTATTATTTATACACTAAACATGTATTTAATATTAATACATTAAACATTTATTTAATATTAATACACCAGACATGTATTTAATATCTATACACTAATCATGTATTTAATATTAATACTCTAATCATGTATTTAATATTAATACACTAATCATGTATTTAATATTCATACACTAAATATGTATTTAATATTCATACACTTAACATGTATTTAATATTTATACACGAAACATGTATTTAACATTTGTACACTAAACATGTATTTAATATTCATACATTAAAAATGTATTTAATATTTATACACTAAACATGTATTTAATATTCATACATTAAACATGTATTTAATAATCATACACTAAACATGTATTTAATATTTATACACTAAACATGTATTTAATATACATACACTAAACATGTATTTAATATTTATACAAAAACATGTATTTAATTTTAATAAACTAAACATATATTTAATATTAATACACTAAACATGTATTTAATATTTATACACTAAACATGTATTTAATATTCATACACTAAATATGTAGTTATTATTCATACACTAAACATGTATTTAATATTCATACACTAAACATGTAGTTATTATTTATACACTAAACATGTATTTAATATTAATACAGTAAACATGTATTTAATATTAATACACTAAACATGTATTTAATTTTAATGAACTAAATATATATTTAATATTAATACACTGAACATGTATTTAATATTCATAAACTAAATATTTATTTATTATTCATCCACTAAACCTGTATTTAATATTTATACACTAAACATGTATCTAATATTAATACAAAAACATGTATTTAAGTTTAATACACTAAACATGTATTTAATATTTATACACTAAACATGTATTTAATATTCATAAACTAAACATGTATTTAACATTTATACACTAAACATGTATTTAATATTCATACACTAAACATGTAGTTATTATTTATACACCAAACATGTATTTAATATTCATAAACTAAACATGTATTTAACATTTATACACTAAACATGTATTTAATATTCATACACTAAACATGTAGTTATTATTTATACACTAAACATGTATTTAATATTATTACAATAAACATGTATTTAATATTAATACACTAAACATGTATTTAATATTAATACACTAAATATGTATTTATTATATATCCACTAAACATGTATTTAATATTCATAAACTAAACATGTATTTAATATTCATACACTAAATGTGTATTTACTATTCATACACTAAACATGTATTTAATATTAATACAAAACATGTGTTTAAGTTTAATAAACTAAACATATATTTAATATTAATACACTAAACATATATTTAATATTCATACACTAAACCTGCATTTAATATTCATACACTAAACATGTATTTAATATTATACACTAAACATGCATTTAATATTCATACACTAAACCTGTATTTAATATTTATACACTAAACATGTATTTAATATTAATACAAAAACCTGTATTTAATTTTAATAAACTAAACATATATTTAATAGTATTACACTAAACATGTATTTAATATTTATACACTGAACATGTATTTAATAGTTATACACTAATCATGTATTTAATATTAATACACTAATCATGTATTTAATATTCATACACTAAATATGTATTTAATATTCATACACTTAACATGTATTTAATATTTATTCACGAAACATGTATTTAATATTCATACACTAAACATGTATTTAAAAATCATACATTAAAAATGTATTTAATATTCATACACTAAACATGTATTTAATATTTATAAACTAAACATGTATTTAATATTCATACATTAAACATGTATTTAATATTCATACACTAAACATGTATTTAATATTCATACACTAAACATGTATTTAATATTCATACACTAAACATGGATTTAATATTAATACACTGAACATGTATTTCATAATCATATACCAAACATATATGTAATTATATACTAATCATATATTTGATATTCATACAGTAAACATGTATTTATTATCCTCTAAATAAGGCACACTTGGAAATAATGAATTTCTTTATGTGTGCAGGTGCGGCAGAAGTCCACAGGAGGGCGCACGTTCCCTCTTAATAAGTCCGGTCCTCTCCGTCTCTCTCTCTTTTTCCTTTTTTTTGTTTCTTTTATTTTTTTTTAAATAAGTTTGGTTTCTCATACACTTATATTTATACACTAAACATGTATTTAATATTAGTACAAAAACATGTATTTAATTTTAATAAACTAAACATATATTTAATATTAATACACTAAACATGTATTTAATATTAATACAAAAACATGTATTTAATTTTAATAAACTAAACATATATTTAATATTAATACACTAAACATGTACTAAATATTCATACACTAAACATTTATTTAATATTCATTCAATAAACATGTAGTTATTATTCTTACACTTAATATGTATTTAATATTAATACAAAAACATGTATTTAATTTTAGTAAACTAAACATATATTTAAAACTCATACACTAAACATGTATTTAATATTAATACAAAAACATGTATTTAATTTTAATACACTAAACATATATTTAATATTAATACACTAAACATGTATTTAACATTCATACACTAAACATGTATTTAACATTCATACACTAAACATGTTTTTAATATTAATACACTAAACATGTATTTAATATTAATACAAAAACATGTATTTAATTTTAATAAACTAAACATTTAATATTAATACACTAAACATGTATTTAATATTCATACACTAAACATGTAGTTATTGTTCATACACTAAACATGTATTTAATATTAATACACTAAACCTGTATTTAATATTTATACACTAAACATGTATTTAATATTAATACACTAAACATGTATTTAATATTAATACACTAAATATGTATTTATTACATATCAACTAAACATGTATTTAATATTCATAAACTAAACATGTATTTAATATTCATACACTAAACGTGTATTTAATATTCATACACTAAACATGTATTTAATATTAATACAAAAACATGTATTTAAGTTTAATAAACTAAACATATATTTAAAATTTATACACTAAACATGTATTTAATATTAATACAAAAATATGTATTTAATTTTAATACACTAAACATATATTTAATATTAATACACTAATCATGTATTTAACATTCATACACTAAACATGTATTTAACATTCATAGACTAAACATGTTTTTAATATTAATACACTAAACATGTATTTAATATTAATACAAAAACATGTATTTAATTTTAATAAACTAAACATTTAATATTAATACACTAAACATGTATTTAATTTTAATAAACTAAACATTTAATATTAATACACTAAACATGTATTTAATATTCATACACTAAACATGTAGTTATTATTCATACACTAAACATGTATTTAATATTAATACACTAAACCTGTATTTAATATTTATACACTAAACTTGTATTTAATATTAATACACTAAACATGTATTTAATATTTATACATTAAACATGTATTTAATATTAATACACTAAATATGTATTTATTATATATCAACTAAACATGTATTTAATATACATGAACTAAACATGTATTTAATATTCATACACTAAACGTGTATTTAATATTCATACACTAAACATGTATTTAATATTAATACAAAAACATGTATTTAAGTTTAATAAACTAAACATATATTTAATATTAATACACTAAACATGTTTTTAATATTTATACACTAAACATGTATTTAATATTAACACACTAAATATGTATTTATTATATATCAACTAAACATGTATTTAATATTCATAAACTAAACATGTATTTAATATTCATACACTAAACGTTTATTTAATATTCTTACACTAAACATGTATTTAATATTAATACAAAAACATGTATTTAAGTTTAATAAACTAAACATGTATTTAATATTAATACACTAAACATGTATTTAATATGTATACAGTAAACATGTATTGAATATTCATACACTAAACATGTATTTAATATTCATACACTAAACATGTATTTAATATTCATACACTAAACATGTATTTAATATTAATACACTAAACATGTATTTAATATTTATACACTAAACATGTATTTAATATTAATACAAAAACATGTATTTATTTTTAATAAACTAAACATGTATTTAACATTCATACACTAAACATGAATCTAATATTAATACACTAAACATGTATTTAATATTTATACACTAAACATGTATTTAATATTCATACACTAAACATAGTGTTATTATTTATACACTAAACATGTATTTAATATTAATACATTAAACATTTATTTAATATTAATACACCAGACATGTATTTAATATCTATACACTAATCATGTATTTAATATTAATACTCTAATCATGTATTTAATATTAATACACTAATCATGTATTTAATATTCATACACTAAATATGTATTTAATATTCATACACTTAACATGTATTTAATATTTATACACGAAACATGTATTTAACATTTGTACACTAAACATGTATTTAATATTCATACATTAAAAATGTATTTAATATTTATACACTAAACATGTATTTAATATTCATACATTAAACATGTATTTAATAATCATACACTAAACATGTATTTAATATTTATACACTAAACATGTATTTAATATACATACACTAAACATGTATTTAATATTTATACAAAAACATGTATTTAATTTTAATAAACTAAACATATATTTAATATTAATACACTAAACATGTATTTAATATTTATACACTAAACATGTATTTAATATTCATACACTAAATATGTAGTTATTATTCATACACTAAACATGTATTTAATATTCATACACTAAACATGTAGTTATTATTTATACACTAAACATGTATTTAATATTAATACAGTAAACATGTATTTAATATTAATACACTAAACATGTATTTAATTTTAATGAACTAAATATATATTTAATATTAATACACTGAACATGTATTTAATATTCATAAACTAAACATGTATTTAACATTTATACACTAAACATGTATTTAATTTTTAATAAACTAAACATATATTTAATATTAATACACTAAACATGTATTTAATATTTATACACTAAACATGTATTTAATATTCATACACTAAACATGTAGTTATTATTCATACACTTAACATGTATTTAATATTAATACAGTAAACATGTATTAAATGTTTATACACTAAACATGTATTTAATATTCATTCAATAAACATGTAGTTATTATTCTTACACTTAATATGTATTTAATATTAATACAAAAACATGTATTTAATTTTAATAAACTAAACATATATTTAATATTAATACAATAAAAATGTATTTAATATTTATACACTAAACATGTATTTAATATTCATACACTAAACATGTAGTTATTATTTATACACTAAACATGTATTTAATATTAATACAGTAAACATGTATTAAATATTTATACACTAAACATGTATTTAATATTAATACAAAAACATGTATTTATTTTTAATAAACTAAATATATATTTAATATTAATACACTAAACATGTGTTTAATATTAATACACTAAATATGTAGTTATTATTCATACACTAAACATTTATTTAATATTTATACACCAAACATGTATTTAATATTAATACACTAAATATATATTTAATATTAATACACTAAACATGTATTTAATATTAATACAAAAATATGTATTTAATTGTAATAAACTAAATATATATTTAATATTAATACACTAAACATGTATTTAATATTCATAAACTAAACATGTACTTAACATTCATACACTAAACATGTATTTAATTTTCATACACTAAACATGTAGTTATTATTTATACACTAAACATGTATTTAATATTAATACACTAAACATGTATTTAATATTAATACACTAAACATGTATTTAATATTTATACAGTAAACACGTATTGAATATTCATACACTAAACATGTATTTAATATTCATACACTAAACATGTATTTAATATTCATACACTAAACATGTATTTAATATTAATACACTAAACATGTATTTGATATTTATACACTAAACATGTATTTAATATTAATACAAAAACATGTATTTAATTTTAATAAACTAAACATATATTCAATATTATTACACTAAACATGTATTTAATATTTATACACTGAACATGTATTTAATATTCATACACTAAACATTTAGTTATTATTTATACACTAAACATGTATTTAATATTTATACACTAAACATGTATTTAATATTCATACACTAAACATGTATTTAATATTCATACACTAAACATGTATTTAATATGTATACACTAAATATGTATTTAATATTCATACACTAAACATGTATTTAATATTAATACACTGAACATGTATTTAATAATCATATACTAAACGTATATGTAATCATATACTAATCATATATTTAATATTCATACAGTAAACATGTATTTATTATCCTCTAAATAAGGCACACTTGGAAATAATGAATTTCTTTATGCGTGCAGTTGCGGCAGAAGTCCACAGGAGGGCGCACGTTCCCTCTTAATAAGTCCGGTCCTCTCCGTCTCTCTATCTCTCTTTTTCCTTTTTTTTGTTTCTTTTATTTTTTTACATAAGTTTGGTTTCTCATACACTTATATTTATACACTAAACATGTATTTAATATTAATACACTAAACATGGATTTAATATTTATACACTAAACATGTATTTAATATTAATACAAAAACGTGTATTGAATTTTAATAAACTAAACATATATTTAATATTTATACACTAAACATGTATTTAACATTTATACACTAAACATGTATTTAATATTAATACACTGAACATGTATTTAATATTAATACACTAAACATGTATTTAATATTAGTACAAAAACATGTATTTAATTTTGATAAACTAAACATATATTTAATATTAATACACTAAACATGTATTTAATATTAATACAAAAACATGTATTTAACTTTAATAAACTAAACATATATTTAATATTAATACACTAAACATGTATTAAATATTCATACACTAAACATTTATTTAATATTCATTCAATAAACATGTATTAAATATTCATACACTAAACATTTATTTAATATTCATTCAATAAACATGTAGTTATTATTTATACACTAAACATGTATTTAATATTCATAAACTAAACATGTATTTAACATTTATACACTAAACATGTATTTAATATTCATACACTAAACATGTAGTTATTATTTACACACTAAACATGTATTTAATATTATTACACTAAACATAAATTTAATATTTATACACTAAACATGTATTCAATATTAATGAAAAACATGTATTTAACTTTAATAAACTAATCATATATTTAATATTAATACACTAAACATGTATTTAACATTTTTACACTAAACGTGTATTTAATATTTATACACTAAAAGTGTATTTAATATTAATACACTAAACATGTATTTAATATTAATACACTAAACATGTATTTAATATTCATACACTGAACATGTATTTAATATTCATACACTAAACATGTATTTAATATTAATACACTAAACATGTATTTAATATTTATACACTAAACATGTATTTAATATTCATAAACTAAACATGTATTTAACATTTATACACTAAACATGTATTTAATATTCATACACTAAACATGTAGTTATTATTTATACACCAAACATGTATTTAATATTCATAAACTAAACATGTATTTAACATTTATACACTAAACATGTATTTAATATTCATACACTAAACATGTAGTTATTATTTATACACTAAACATGTATTTAATATTATTACAATAAACATGTATTTAATATTTATACACTAAACATGTATTTAATATTAATACACTAAATATGTATTTATTATATATCCACTAAACATGTATTTAATATTCATAAACTAAACATGTATTTAATATTCATACACTAAATGTGTATTTACTATTCATACACTAAACATGTATTTAATATTAATACAAAACATGTGTTTAAGTTTAATAAACTAAACATATATTTAATATTAATACACTAAACATATATTTAATATTCATACACTAAACCTGCATTTAATATTCATACACTAAACATGTATTTAATATTATACACTAAACATGCATTTAATATTCATACACTAAACCTGTATTTAATATTTATACACTAAACATGTATTTAATATTAATACAAAAACCTGTATTTAATTTTAATAAACTAAACATATATTTAATAGTATTACACTAAACATGTATTTAATATTTATACACTGAACATGTATTTAATAGTTATACACTAATCATGTATTTAATATTAATACACTAATCATGTATTTAATATTCATACACTAAATATGTATTTAATATTCATACACTTAACATGTATTTAATATTTATTCACGAAACATGTATTTAATATTCATACACTAAACATGTATTTAAAAATCATACATTAAAAATGTATTTAATATTCATACACTAAACATGTATTTAATATTTATAAACTAAACATGTATTTAATATTCATACATTAAACATGTATTTAATATTCATACACTAAACATGTATTTAATATTCATACACTAAACATGTATTTAATATTCATACACCAAACATGTATTTAATATTTATACAAAAAACATGTATTTAATTTTAATAAACTAAACATATATTTAATATTAATACACTAAACATGTATTTAATATTTATACACTATACATGTATTTAATATTCATACACTAAACATGTAGTTATTATTAATACACTAAACATGTATTTATTATTAATACAGTAAACATGTATTTAATATTAATACACTAAACATGTATTTAATATTAATACAAAAACATGTATTTAATTTTAATAAACTAAATATATATTTAATATTAATACACTAAACATGTATTTAATATTCATGAACTAAACATGTATTTAACATTTATACACTAAACATGTATTTAATATTCATACACTAAACATGTATTTAATTTTTAATAAACTAAACACATATTTAATATTAATACACTAAACATGTATTTAATATTTACACACTAAACATGTATTTACTATTCATACACTAAACATGTAGTTATTATTCATACACTAAACATGTATTTAATATTAATACACTAAACATGTATTTAATATTTATACACTAAACATGTATTTAATATTCATTCAATAAACATGTAGTTATTATTCTTACACTTAATATGTATTTAATATTAATACAAAAACATGTATTTAATTTTAATAAACTAAATATATATTTAATATTAATACACTAAACATGTATTTAATATTTTTACACTTAATGTGTATTTAATATTCATACACTAAAAGTGTATTTAATATTCATACACTAAACATGTGTTTAATATTAATACACTAAACATGTAGTTATTATTCATACACTAAACATGTATTTAATATTTATACACTAAACATGTATTTAATATTAATACACTAAATATGTATTTATTATACATCCACTAAACATGTATTTAATATTCATAAACTAAATATATATTTAATATTAATACACTGAACATGTATCTAATATTAATACACTAAACATGTATTTAATATTTTTACACTAAACATGTATTTAATATTCTTACACTAAACATGTATTTAATATTCATACACTAAACATGTATTTAATATTAATTCAAAAACATGTATTTAATTGTAATAAACTAAATATATATTTAATATTAATACACTAAACATGTATTTAATATTCATAAACTAAACATGTATTTAACATTAATACACTAAACATGTATTTAATATTCATACAAAAACATGTATTTAATTTTAATAAACTAAACATATATTTAATATTATTACACTGAACATGTATTTAATATTCATACACTAAACATTTAGTTATTATTTATACACTAAACATGTATTTAATATTAATACACTAAACATGTATTTAATATTAATACACTAAACATGTATTTAATATTCATACACTAATCATGTATTTAATATTAATACACTAATCATGTATTTAATATTTATACACTAAATATGTATTTAATATTTATACACTTAACATGTATTTAATATTTATACACTAAATATGTATTTAATATTTATACACTTAACATGTATTTAATATTTATACACTAAATATGTATTTAATATTCATACATTAAAAATGTATTTAATATTCATACACTAAACATGTATTTAATATTCATACATTAAACATGTATTTAATATTTATACACTAAACATGTATTTAATATTCGTACACGAAACATGTATTTAATATTTATACACTAAACATGTATTTAATATTCATACACTAAACATGTATTTAATATTCATACACTAAACATGTATTTAATATTTATACACTAAACATGTATTTAATATTCATACACTAAACATGTATTTATTATTTATACACTAAACATGTATTTAATATTTATACACTAAATATGTATTTAATATTCATACACTAAACATGTATTTAATATTAATACACTGAACATGTATTTAATAATCATATACTAAACGTATATGTAATCATATACTAATCATATATTTAATATTCATTTAGTAAACATGTATTTATTATCCTCTAAATAAGGCACACTTGGAAATAATGAATTTCTTTATGAGTGCAGTTGCGGCAGAAGTCCACAGGAGGGCGCACGTTCCCTCTTAATAAGTCCGGTCCTCTCCGTCTCTCTCTCTCTCTTTTTCCTTTTTTTTTTTGTTTCTTTCATTTTTTTTACATAAGTTTGGTTTCTCATACACTTATATTTATACACTAAACATGTATTTAATATTCATACACTAAATGTGTATTTAATATTCATACACTAAACATGTATTTAATATTAATACAAAAACATGTATTTAATTTTAATAAACTAAACATATATTTAATATTTATACACTAAACATGTATTTAACATTTATACACTAAATTTGTATTTAATATTAATACACTAAACATGTATTTAATATTAATACACTAAACATGTATTTAATATTAATACAAAAACATGTATTTAATTTGAATAAACTAAACACATATTTAATATTAATACACTAAACATGTATTAAATATTCATACACTAAACATGTATTTAATATTCATTCAATAAACATGTAGTTATTATTCTTACACTTAATATGTATTTAATATTAATACAAAAACATGTATTTAATATTGTTACACTAAACGTGTATTTACTATTTATACACTAAAAGTGTATTTAATATTAATACACTAAACATGTATTTAATATTCATACACTAAACATGTATTTAATATTTATACACTAAACATGTATTTAATATTAATACAAAACATGTATTTAATTTTAATAAACTAAATATATATTTAATATTAATACTCTAAACATGTATTTAATATTCATAAACTAAACATGTATTTAACATTCATACACTAAACATTTATTTAATATTAATACACTAAACATGTATTTAATATTAATACAAAAACATTTATTTAATTTTAATAAAGTAAACACATATTTAATATTAATACACTAAACATGTATTTAATATTTATACACTAAACATGTATTTAATATGTATACACTAAACATGTATTTAATATTAATACACTAAATATTTATTTATTATTCATCCACTAAACCTGTATTTAATATTTATACACTAAACATGTATCTAATATTAATACAAAAACATGTATTTAAGTTTAATAAACTAAACATGTATTTAATATTAATATACTAAACATGTAGTTAATATTTATACACAAACACGTATTTAATATTCATACACTAAACATGTATTTAATATTCATACACTAAACATGTATTTAATATTCATACACTAAACATGGATTTAATATTAATACACTGAACATGTATTTCATAATCATATACCAAACATATATGTAATTATATACTAATCATATATTTAATATTCATACAGTAAACATGTATTTATTATCCTCTAAATAAGGCACACTTGGAAATAATGAATTTCTTTATGTGTGCAGGTGCGGCAGAAGTCCACAGGAGGGCGCACGTTCCCTCTTAATAAGTCCGGTCCTCTCCGTCTCTCTCTCTCTCTTTTTCCTTTTTTTTGTTTCTTTTATTTTTTTTTAAATAAGTTTGGTTTCTCATACACTTATATTTATACACTAAACATGTATTTAATATTAGTACAAAAACATGTATTTAATTTTAATAAACTAAACATATATTTAATATTAATACACTAAACATGTATTTAATATTAATACAAAAACATGTATTTAATTTTAATAAACTAAACATATATTTAATATTAATACACTAAACATGTATTAAATATTCATACACTAAACATTTATTTAATATTCATTCAATAAACATGTAGTTATTATTCTTACACTTAATATGTATTTAATATTAATACAAAAACATGTATTTAATTTTAGTAAACTAAACATATATTTAAAACTCATACACTAAACATGTATTTAATATTAATACAAAAACATGTATTTAATTTTAATACACTAAACATATATTTAATATTAATACACTAAACATGTATTTAACATTCATACACTAAACATGTATTTAACATTCATACACTAAACATGTTTTTAATATTAATACACTAAACATGTATTTAATATTAATACAAAAACATGTATTTAATTTTAATAAACTAAACATTTAATATTAATACACTAAACATGTATTTAATATTCATACACTAAACATGTAATTATTCATACACTAAACATGTATTTAATATTAATACACTAAACCTGTATTTAATATTTATACACTAAACATGTATTTAATATTAATACACTAAACATGTATTTAATATTAATACACTAAATATGTATTTATTACATATCAACTAAACATGTATTTAATATTCATAAACTAAACATGTATTTAATATTCATACACTAAACGTGTATTTAATATTCATACACTAAACATGTATTTAATATTAATACACTAAACATGTATTTAATATTAATACAAAAACATGTATTTAATATTAATACACTAAACCTGTATTTAATATTTATACACTAAACTTGTATTTAATATTAATACACTAAACATGTATTTAATATTTATACACTAAACATGTATTTAATATTAATACACTAAATATGTATTTATTATATATCAACTAAACATGTATTTAATATACATGAACTAAACATGTATTTAATATTCATACACTAAACGTGTATTTAATATTCATACACTAAACATGTATTTAATATTAATACAAAAACAAGTATTTAAGTTTAATAAACCAAACATATATTTAATATTAATACACTAAACATGTTTTTAATATTTATACACTAAACATGTATTTAATATTAACACACTAAATATGTATTTATTATATATCAACTAAACATGTATTTAATATTCATAAACTAAACATGTATTTAATATTCATACATTAAACGTTTATTTAATATTCTTACACTAAACATGTATTTAATATTAATACAAAAACATGTATTTAAGTTTAATAAACTAAACATGTATTTAATATTAATACACTAAACATGTATTTAATATGTATACAGTAAACATGTATTGAATATTCATACACTAAACATGTATTTAATATTCATACACTAAACATGTATTTAATATTCATACACTAAACATGTATTTAATATTAATACACTAAACATGTATTTAATATTTATACACTAAACATGTATTTAATATTAATCTAAAAACATGTATTTAATTTTAATAAACTAAACATGTATTTAACATTCATACACTAAACATGAATCTAATATTAATACACTAAACATGTATTTAATATTTATACACTAAACATGTATTTAATATTCATACACTAAACATAGTGTTATTATTTATACACTAAACATGTATTTAATATTAATACATTAAACATTTATTTAATATTAATACACCAGACATGTATTTAATATTTATACACTAATCATGTATTTAATATTAATACTCTAATCATGTATTTAATATTAATACACTAATCATGTATTTAATATTCATACACTAAATATGTATTTAGTATTCATACACTTAACATGTATTTAATATTTATACACGAAACATGTATTTAACATTTATACACTAAACATGTATTTAATATTCATACATTAAAAATTTATTTAATATTTATACACTAAACATGTATTTAATATTCATACATTAAACATGTATTTAATAATCATACACTAAACATGTATTTAATATTTATACACTAAACATGTATTTAATATACATACACTAAACATGTATTTAATATTTATACAAAAACATGTATTTAATTTTAATAAACTAAACATATATTTAATATTAATACACTAAACATATATTTAATATTTATACACTAAACATGTATTTAATATTCATACACTAAATATGTAGTTATTATTCATACACTAAACATGTATTTAATATTCATACACTAAACATGTAGTTATTATTTATACACTAAACATGTATTTAATATTAATACAGTAAACATGTATTTAATATTAATACACTAAACATGTATTTAATTTTAATGAACTAAATATATATTTAATATTAATACACTGAACATGTATTTAATATTCATAAACTAAACATGTATTTAACATTTATACACTAAACATGTATTTAATTTTTAATAAACTAAACATATATTTAATATTAATACACTAAACATGTATTTAATATTTATACACTAAACATGTATTTAATATTCATACACTAAACATGTAGTTATTATTCATACACTTAACATGTATTTAATATTAATACAGTAAACATGTATTAAATGTTTATACACTAAACATGTATTTAATATTCATTCAATAAACATGTAGTTATTATTCTTACACTTAATATGTATTTAATATTAATACAAAAACATGTATTTAATTTTAATAAACTAAACATATATTTAATATTAATACAATAAAAATGTATTTAATATTTATACACTAAACATGTATTTAATATTCATACACTAAACATGTAGTTATTATTTATACACTAAACATGTATTTAATATTAATACAGTAAACATGTATTAAATATTTATACACTAAACATGTATTTAATATTAATACAAAAACATGTATTTATTTTTAATAAACTAAATATATATTTAATATTAATACACTAAACATGTGTTTAATATTAATACACTAAATATGTAGTTATTATTCATACACTAAACATGTATTTAATATTTATACACCAAACATGTGTTTAATATTAATACACAAAATATATATTTAATATTAATACACTAAACATGTATTTAATATTAATACAAAAATATGTATTTAATTGTAATAAACTAAATATATATTTAATATTAATACACTAAACATGTATTTAATATTCATAAACTAAACATGTACTTAAAATTCATACACTAAACATGTATTTAATTTTCATACACTAAACATGTAGTTATTATTTATACACTAAACATGTATTTAATATTAATACACTAAACATGTATTTAATATTAATACACTAAACATGTATTTAATATTTATACAGTAAACACGTATTGAATATTCATACACTAAACATGTATTTAATATTCATACACTAAACATGTATTTAATATTCATACACTAAACATGTATTTAATATTAATACACTAAACATGTATTTGATATTTATACACTAAACATGTATTTAATATTAATACAAAAACATGTATTTAATTTTAATAAACTAAACATATATTTAATATTATTACACTAAACATGTATTTAATATTTATACACTGAACATGTATTTAATATTCATACACTAAACATTTAGTTATTATTTATACACTAAACATGTATTTAATATTTATACACTAAACATGTATTTAATATTCATACACTAAACATGTATTTAATATTCATACACTAAACATGTATTTAATATGTATACACTAAATATGTATTTAATATTCATACACTAAACATGTATTTAATATTAATACACTGAACATGTATTTAATAATCATATACTAAACGTATATGTAATCATATACTAATCATATATTTAATATTCATACAGTAAACATGTATTTATTATCCTCTAAATAAGGCACACTTGGAAATAATGAATTTCTTTATGCGTGCAGTTGCGGCAGAAGTCCACAGGAGGGCGTACGTTCCCTCTTAATAAGTCCGGTCCTCTCCGTCTCTCTATCTCTCTTTTTCCTTTTTTTTGTTTCTTTTATTTTTTTACATAAGTTTGGTTTCTCATACACTTATATTTATACACTAAACATGTATTTAATATTAATACACTAAACATGGATTTAATATTTATACACTAAACATGTATTTAATATTAATACAAAAACGTGTATTTAATTTTAATAAACTAAACATATATTTAATATTTATACACTAAACATGTATTTAACATTTATACACTAAACATGTATTTAATATTAATACACTAAACATGTATTTAATATTAATACACTAAACATGTATTTAATATTGGTACAAAAACATGTATTTAATTTTGATAAACTAAACATATATTTAATATTAATACACTAAACATGTATTTAATATTAATACAAAAACATGTATTTAATTTTAATAAACTAAACATATATTTAATATTAATACACTAAACATGTATTAAATATTCATACACTAAACATTTATTTAATATTCATTCAATAAACATATATTTAATATTAATACACTAAACATGTATTTAACATTCATACACTAAACATGTATTTAACATTCATACACTAAACATGTTTTTAATATAAATACACTAAACATGTATTTAATATTAATACAAAAACATGTATTTAATTTTAATAAACTAAACATTTAATATTAATACACTAAACATGTATTTAATATTCATAGACTAAACATGTAGTTATTATTCATACACTAAACATGTATTTAATATTAATACACTAAACCTGTATTTAATATTTATACACTAAACATGTATTTAATATTAATACACTAAACATGTATTTAATATTTATACACTAAACATGTGTTTAATATTAATACACTAAATATGTATTTATTATATATCAACTAAACATGTATTTAATATTCATAAACTAAACATGTATTTAATATTCATACACTAAACGTGTATTTAATATTCATACACTAAACATGTATTTAATATTAATACAAAAACATGTATTTAAGTTTAATAAACTAAACATATATTTAATATTAATACACTAAACATGTTTTTAATATTCATACACTAAACATGTATTTAATATTAACACACTAAATATGTATTTATTTTATATCAACTAAACATGTATTTAATATTCATAAACTAAACATATATTTAATATTTATACACTAAACATGTATTTAATATGTATACACTAAACATGTATTTAATATTAATACACTAAACATGTATTTAATATTTATACACTTAACATGTATTTAATAGTAATACAAAAACATGTATTTAATTTTAATAAACTAAACATATATTTAATATTATTACACTAAACATGTATTTAATATTTATACACTAAACATGTATTTAATATTCATACACTAAACATTTAGTTATTATTCATACACTAAACATGTATTTAATATTAATACACTAAACATTTATTTAATATTAATACACCAAACATGTATTTAATATTTATACACTAATCATGTATTTAATATTAATACTCTAATCATGTATTTAATATTTATACACTAAATATGTATTTAATATTTATACACTTAACATGTATTTAATATTTATACACGAAACATGTATTTAATATTTATACACTAAACATGTATTTAATATTCATACATTAAACATGTATTTAATATTCATACACTAAACATGTATTTAATATTCATACATTAAACATGTATTTAATATTTATACACTAATCATTTATTTAATTTTCATACAGTAAACATGTATTTAATATTTATACACTAAACATGTATTTAATATTCATACACTAAACATGTATTTAATATTAATACACTGAACATGTATTTAATAATCATATACTAAACGTATATATAATCATATACTAATCATATATTTAATATTCATTTAGTAAACATGTATTTATTATCCTCTAAATAAGGCACACTTGGAAATATTGAATTTCTTTATGTGTGCAGTTGCGGCAAAACTCCACAGGAGGGCGCAGGTACCCTCGAAATAAGTCCGGTCCTCTCCGTCTCTCTATCTCTCTTTTTCCTTTTTTTTTGTTTCTTTTATTTTTTTTACATAAGTTTGGTTTCTCATACACTTATATTTATACACTAAACATGTATTTGATATTAATACACTAAACATGTATTTAATATTTATACACTAAACATGTATTTAATATTAGTACAAAAACATGTATTTAATTTTGATAAACCAAACATATATTTAATATTAATACACTAAACATGTATTTAATATTAATACAAAAACATGTATTTAATTTTAATAAACTAAACATATATTTAATATTAATACACTAAACATGTATTAAATATTCATACACTAAACATTTAATTAATATTCATTCAATAAACATGTGGTTATTATTCTTACACTTAATATGTATTTAATATTAATACAAAAACATGTATTTAATTTTAATAAACTAATCATATATTTAATATTAATACACTAAACATGTATTTAATATTCATACACTAAACATGTATTTAATATTTATACACTAAACATGTATTTAATATTCATAAACTAAACATGTATTTAACATTTATACACTAAACATGTATTTAATATTCATACACTAAACATGTAGTTATTATTTATACACTAAAGATGTATTTAATATTCATAAACAAAACATGTATTTAACATTTATACACTAAACATGTATTTAATATTCATACACTAAACATGTAGTTATTATTTATACACTAAACATGTATTTAATATTAATACACTAAACATGTATTTAATATTTATACACTAAACATGTATTTAATATTAATACACTAAATATGTATTTATTATATATCCACTAAACATGTATTTAATATTAATACACTAAACATGTATTTAATATTTATACACTGAACATGTATTTAATAGTCATACACTAAATATGTATTTAATATTCATACACTAAACATGTATTTAATATTAATACACTGAACATGTATTTAATAATCATATACTAAACGTATATGTAATCATATACTAATCATATATTTAATATTCATTTAGTAAACATGTATTTATTATCCTCTAAATAAGGCACACTTGGAAATAATGAATTTCTTTATGCGTACAGTTGCGGCAGAAGTCCACAGGAGGGCGCACGTTCCCTCTTAATAAGTCCGGTCCTCTCCGTCTCTCTATCTCTCTTTTTCCTTTTTTTTGTTTCTTTTATTTTTTTTACATAAGTTTGGTTTCTCATACACTTATATTTATACACTAAACATGTATTTAATATTCATAAACTAAACATGTATTTAATATTAGTACAAAAACATGTATTTATTTTAATAAACTAAACATATATTTAATATTAATACACTAAACATGTATTTAATATTTATACACTAAACATGTATTTAATATTCATAAACTAAACATGTATTTAATATTCATACACTAAACATGTAGTTATTATTTATACACTAAACATGTATTTAATATTCATAAACTAAACATGTATTTAACATTTATACACTAAACATGTATTTAATATTCATACACTAAACATGTAGTTATTATTTATACACTAAACATGTATTTAATATTAATACACTAAACATGTATTTAATATTTATACACTAAACATGTATTTAATATTAATACAAAACATGTATTTAAGTTTAATAAACTAAACATATATTTAATATTAATACACTAAACATGTATTTAATATTCATACACTAAACATGCATTTAATATTCATACACTAAACATGTATTTAATATTATACACTAAACATGCATTTAATATTCATACACTAAACATGTATTTAATATTTATACACTAAACATGTATTTGATATTAATACAAAAACATGTATTTAATTTTAATAAACTAAACATATATTTAATATTGTTACACTAAACATGTATTTAATATTTATACACTGAACATGTATTTAATAGTTATACACTAATCATGTATTTAATATTAATACACTAATCATGTATTTAATATTCATACACTAAATATGTATTTAATATTCATACACTTAACATGTATTTAATATTTATTCACGAAACATGTATTTAATATTTATACACTAAACATGTATTTAATATTAATACACTAAATATGTATTTATTCTATATCCACTAAACATTTATTTAATATTCATAAACTAAATATATATTTAATATTAATACACTAAACATGTATTTAATATTAATACACTAAACATGTATTTAATATTTTTACACTAAACATGTATTTAATATTCATACAAAAACATGTATTTAATTTTAATAAACTAAACATATATTTAATATTATTACACTAAACATGTATTTAATATTTATACACTGAACATGTATTTAATATTCATACACTAAAAATGTAGTTATTATTTATACACTGAACATGTATTTAATATTTATTCACGAAACATGTTTTTAATATTTATACACTAAACATGTATTTAATATTCATACATTAAAAATGTATTTAATATTCATACACTAAACATGTATTGACTATTCATACATTAAACATGTATTTAATATTCATACACTAAACATGTATTTAATATTCGTACACGAAACATGTATTTAATATTTCTACAAAAACATGTATTTAATTTTAATAAACTAAACATATATTTAATATTAATACACTAAACATGTATTTAATATTCATACACTAAACATGTATTTAATATTAATACACTAAACATGTATTTAATATTAATACAAAAACATGTATTTAATATTAATACACTAAACATGTGTTTAATATTTATACAAAAAACATGTATTTAATTTTAATAAACTAAACATATATTTAATATTAATACACTAAACATGTATTTAATATTTATACACTAAACATGTATTCAATATTCATACACTAAACATGTAGTTATTATTAATACACTAAACATGTATTTAATATGTATACACTAAATATGTATTTAATATTCATACACTAAACATGTATTTAATATTAATACACTGAACATGTATTTAATAATCATATACTAAACGTATATGTAATCATGTACTAATCATATATTTAATATTCATTTAGTAAACATGTATTTATTATCCTCTAAATAAGGCACACTTGGAAATAATGAATTTCTTTATGTGTGCAGTTGCGGCAGAAGTCCACAGGAGGGCGCACGTTCCCTCTTAATAAGTCCGGTCCTCTCCGCCTCTCTATCGCTCTTTTTCCTTTTTTTTGTTTCTTTTATTTTTTTTACATAAGTTTGGTTTCTCATACACTTATATTTATACACTAAACATGTATTTAATATTAATACACTAAACATGTATTTAATATTTATACACTAAACATGTATTTAATATTAGAACAAAAACATGTATTTAATTTTGATAAACTAAACATATATTTAATATTAATACACTAAACATGTATTTAATATTAATACAAAAACATGTATTTAATTTTAATAAACTAAATATATATTTAATAATAATACACTAAACATGTATTTAATATTAATACACTAAACATGTATTTAATATTTATACACTAAACATGTATTTAATATTAGAACAAAAACATGTATTTAATATTTATACACTAAACATGTATTTAATATTCATACACTAAACATGTAGTTATTATTCATACACTAAACATGTATTTAATATTAATACACTAAACATGTATTTAATATTTATACACTAAACATGTATTTAATATTCATAAACTAAACATGTATTTAACATTTATACACTAAACATGTATTTAATATTCATACACTAAACATGTAGTTATTATTTATACACTAAACATGTATTTAATATTAATACACTAAACATGTATTTAATATTTATACACTAAACATGTATTTAATATTAATACACTAAATATGTATTTATTATATATCCACTAAACATGTATTTAATATTCATAAACTAAACATGTATTTAATATTCATACACTAAACGTGTATTTAATATTCATACACTAAACATGTATTTAATATTAATACAAAACATGTATTTACGTTTAATAAACTAAACATATATTTAATATTATTAAACTAAACATGTATTTAATATTAATACACTAATCATGTATTTAATATTCATACACTAAATATGTATTTAATATTCATACACTTAACATGTATTTAATATTTATACACGAAACATGTATTTAATATTTATACACTAAACATGTATTTAATATTCATACATTAAACATGTACTTAATATTCATACACTAAACATGTATTTAATATTCATACACTAAACATGTATTTAATATTCATACATTAAACATGTATTTAATGTTTATACACTAAACATGTATTTAATATTCATACACTAAACATGTAGTTATTATTTATACACTAAACATGTATTTAATATTAATACAGTAAACATGTATTTAATATTAATACACTAAGCATGTATTTAATATTAATACAAAAACATGTATTTAATTTTAATAAACTAAATATATATTTAATATTCATACACTAAACGTGTATTTAATATTCATACACTAAACATGTATTTAATATTAATACACTAATCATGTATTTAATATTCATAAACTAAATATGTATTTAATATTTATACACTAAACATGTATTTAATATTCATACATTAAAAATGTATTTAATAATCATACACTAAACATGTATTTAATGTTTATACACTAAACATGTATTTAATATTCATACACTAAACATGTAGTTATTATTTATACACTAAACATGTATTTAATATTAATACAGTAAACATGTATTTAATATTAATACACTAAGCATCTATTTAATATTAATACAAAAACATGTATTTAATTTTAATAAACTAAATATATATTTAATATTCATACACTAAACGTGTATTTAATATTCATACACGAAACATGTATTTAACATTTATACACTAAACATGTATTTAATATTCATACATTAAAAATGTATTTAATATTTATACACTAAACATGTATTTAATATTCATACATTAAACATGTATTTAATAATCATACACTAAACATGTATTTAATATTTATACACTAAACATGTATTTAATATACATACACTAAACATGTATTTAATATTTATACAAAAACATGTATTTAATTTTAATAAACTAAACATATATTTAATATTAATACACTAAACATATATTTAATATTTATACACTAAACATGTATTTAATATTCATACACTAAATATGTAGTTATTATTCATACACTAAACATGTATTTAATATTCATACACTAAACATGTAGTTATTATTTATACACTAAACATGTATTTAATATTAATACAGTAAACATGTATTTAATATTAATACACTAAACATGTATTTAATTTTAATGAACTAAATATATATTTAATATTAATACACTGAACATGTATTTAATATTCATAAACTAAACATGTATTTAACATTTATACACTAAACATGTATTTAATTTTTAATAAACTAAACATATATTTAATATTAATACACTAAACATGTATTTAATATTTATACACTAAACATGTATTTAATATTCATACACTAAACATGTAGTTATTATTCATACACTTAACATGTATTTAATATTAATACAGTAAACATGTATTAAATGTTTATACACTAAACATGTATTTAATATTCATTCAATAAACATGTAGTTATTATTCTTACACTTAATATGTATTTAATATTAATACAAAAACATGTATTTAATTTTAATAAACTAAATATATATTTAATATTCATACACTAAACGTGTATTTAATATTCATACACTAAACATGTATTTAATATTAATACACTAATCATGTATTTAATATTCATAAACTAAATATGTATTTAATATTTATACACTAAACATGTATTTAATATTCATACATTAAAAATGTATTTAATAATCATACACTAAACATGTATTTAATGTTTATACACTAAACATGTATTTAATATTAATACACTAATCATGTATTTAATATTCATACACTAAATATGTATTTAATATTCATACACTTAACATGTATTTAATATTTATACACGAAACATGTATTTAATATTTATACACTAAACATGTATTTAATATTCATACATTAAACATGTACTTAATATTCATACACTAAACATGTATTTAATATTCATACACTAAACATGTATTTAATATTCATACATTAAACATGTATTTAATGTTTATACACTAAACATGTATTTAATATTCATACACTAAACATGTAGTTATTATTTATACACTAAACATGTATTTAATATTAATACAGTAAACATGTATTTAATATTAATACACTAAGCATGTATTTAATATTAATACAAAAACATGTATTTAATTTTAATAAACTAAATATATATTTAATATTCATACACTAAACGTGTATTTAATATTCATACACTAAACATGTATTTAATATTAATACACTAATCATGTATTTAATATTCATAAACTAAATATGTATTTAATATTTATACACTAAACATGTATTTAATATTCATACATTAAAAATGTATTTAATAATCATACACTAAACATGTATTTAATGTTTATACACTAAACATGTATTTAATATTCATACACTAAACATGTAGTTATTATTTATACACTAAACATGTATTTAATATTAATACAGTAAACATGTATTTAATATTAATACACTAAGCATCTATTTAATATTAATACAAAAACATGTATTTAATTTTAATAAACTAAATATATATTTAATATTCATACACTAAACGTGTATTTAATATTCATACACGAAACATGTATTTAACATTTATACACTAAACATGTATTTAATATTCATACATTAAAAATGTATTTAATATTTATACACTAAACATGTATTTAATATTCATACATTAAACATGTATTTAATAATCATACACTAAACATGTATTTAATATTTATACACTAAACATGTATTTAATATACATACACTAAACATGTATTTAATATTTATACAAAAACATGTATTTAATTTTAATAAACTAAACATATATTTAATATTAATACACTAAACATATATTTAATATTTATACACTAAACATGTATTTAATATTCATACACTAAATATGTAGTTATTATTCATACACTAAACATGTATTTAATATTCATACACTAAACATGTAGTTATTATTTATACACTAAACATGTATTTAATATTAATACAGTAAACATGTATTTAATATTAATACACTAAACATGTATTTAATTTTAATGAACTAAATATATATTTAATATTAATACACTGAACATGTATTTAATATTCATAAACTAAACATGTATTTAACATTTATACACTAAACATGTATTTAATTTTTAATAAACTAAACATATATTTAATATTAATACACTAAACATGTATTTAATATTTATACACTAAACATGTATTTAATATTCATACACTAAACATGTAGTTATTATTCATACACTTAACATGTATTTAATATTAATACAGTAAACATGTATTAAATGTTTATACACTAAACATGTATTTAATATTCATTCAATAAACATGTAGTTATTATTCTTACACTTAATATGTATTTAATATTAATACAAAAACATGTATTTAATTTTAATAAACTAAATATATATTTAATATTCATACACTAAACGTGTATTTAATATTCATACACTAAACATGTATTTAATATTAATACACTAATCATGTATTTAATATTCATAAACTAAATATGTATTTAATATTTATACACTAAACATGTATTTAATATTCATACATTAAAAATGTATTTAATAATCATACACTAAACATGTATTTAATGTTTATACACTAAACATGTATTTAATATTCATACACTAAACATGTAGTTATTATTTATACACTAAACATGTATTTAATATTAATACAGTAAACATGTATTTAATATTAATACACTAAGCATCTATTTAATATTAATACAAAAACATGTATTTAATTTTAATAAACTAAATATATATTTAATATTCATACACTAAACGTGTATTTAATATTCATACACGAAACATGTATTTAACATTTATACACTAAACATGTATTTAATATTCATACATTAAAAATGTATTTAATATTTATACACTAAATGTGTATTTACTATTCATACACTAAACATGTATTTAATATTAATACACTAAACATATATTTAATATTAATACACTAAACATATATTTAATATTCATACACTAAACCTGCATTTAATATTCATACACTAAACATGTATTTAATATTATACACTAAACATGCATTTAATATTCATACACTAAACCTGTATTTAATATTTATACACTAAACATGTATTTAATATTAATACAAAAACCTGTATTTAATTTTAATAAACTAAACATATATTTAATAGTATTACACTAAACATGTATTTAATATTTATACACTGAACATGTATTTAATAGTTATACACTAATCATGTATTTAATATTAATACACTAATCATGTATTGAATATTCATACACTAAATATGTATTTAATATTCATACACTTAACATGTATTTAATATTTATTCACGAAACATGTATTTAAAAATCATACATTAAAAATGTATTTAATATTCATACACTAAACATGTATTTAATATTTATAAACTAAACATGTATTTAATATTCATACATTAAACATGTATTTAATATTCATACACTAAACATGTATTTAATATTCATACACTAAACATGTATTTAATATTCATACACCAAACATGTATTTAATATTTATACAAAAAATATGTATTTAATTTTAATAAACTAAACATATATTTAATATTAATACACTAAACATGTATTTAATATTTATACACTATACATGTATTTAATATTCATACACTAAACATGTAGTTATTATTAATACACTAAACATGTATTTATTATTAATACAGTAAACATGTATTTAATATTAATACACTAAACATGTATTTAATATTAATACAAAAACATGTATTTAATTTTAATAAACTAAATATATATTTAATATTAATACACTAAACATGTATTTAATATTCATGAACTAAACATGTATTTAACATTTATACACTAAACATGTATTTAATATTCATACACTAAACATGTATTTAATTTTTAATAAACTAAACATATATTTAATATTAATACACTAAACATGTATTTAATATTTACACACTAAACATGTATTTACTATTCATACACTAAACATGTAGTTATTATTCATACACTAAACATGTATTTAATATTAATACACTAAACATGTATTTAATATTTATACACTAAACATGTATTTAATATTCATTCAATAAACATGTAGTTATTATTCTTACACTTAATATGTATTTAATATTAATACAAAAACATGTATTTAATTTTAATAAACTAAATATATATTTAATATTAATACACTAAACATGTATTTAATATTTTTACACTTAATGTGTATTTAATATTCATACACTAAAAGTGTATTTAATATTCATACACTAAACATGTGTTTAATATTAATACACTAAACATGTAGTTATTATTCATACACTAAACATGTATTTAATATTTATACACTAAACATGTATTTAATATTAATACACTAAATATGTATTTATTATACATCCACTAAACATGTATTTAATATTCATAAACTAAATATATATTTAATATTAATACACTGAACATGTATCTAATATTAATACACTAAACATGTATTTAATATTTTTACACTAAACATGTATTTAATATTCTTACACTAAACATGTATTTAATATTCATACACTAAACATGTATTTAATATTAATTCAAAAACATGTATTTAATTGTAATAAACTAAATATATATTTAATATTAATACACTAAACATGTATTTAATATTCATAAACTAAACATGTATTTAACATTAATACACTAAACATGTATTTAATATTCATACAAAAACATGTATTTAATTTTAATAAACTAAACATATATTTAATATTATTACACTGAACATGTATTTAATATTCATACACTAAACATTTAGTTATTATTTATACACTAAACATGTATTTAATATTAATACACTAAACATTTATTTAATATTAATACACTAAACATGTATTTAATATTCATAGACTAATCATGTATTTAATATTAATACACTAATCATGTATTTAATATTTATACACTAAATATGTATTTAATATTTATACACTTAACATGTATTTAATATTTATACACTAAATATGTATTTAATATTTATACACTTAACATGTATTTAATATTAATACACTAAATATGTATTTAATATTCATACATTAAAAATGTATTTAATATTCATACACTAAACATGTATTTAATATTCATACATTAAACATGTATTTAATATTTATACACTAAACATGTATTTAATATTCGTACACGAAACATGTATTTAATATTCATACACTAAACATGTATTTATTATTTATACACTAAACATGTATTTAATATTAATACACTAAACATGGATTTAATATTTATACACTAAACATGTATTTAATATTAATACAAAAACGTGTATTTAATTTTAATAAACTAAACATATATTTAATATTTATACACTAAACATGTATTTAACATTTATACACTAAACATGTATTTAATATTAATACACTAAACATGTATTTAATATTAATACACTAAACATGTATTTAATATTGGTACAAAAACATGTATTTAATTTTGATACACTAAACATATATTTAATATTAATACACTAAACATGTATTTAATATTAATACAAAAACATGTATTTAATTTTAATAAACTAAACATATATTTAATATTAATACACTAAACATGTATTAAATATTCATACACTAAACATTTATTTAATATTCATTCAATAAACATATATTTAATATTAATACACTAAACATGTATTTAACATTCATACACTAAACATGTATTTAACATTCATACACTAAACATGTTTTTAATATAAATACACTAAACATGTATTTAATATTAATACAAAAACATGTATTTAATTTTAATAAACTAAACATTTAATATTAATACACTAAACATGTATTTAATATTCATAGACTAAACATGTAGTTATTATTCATACACTAAACATGTATTTAATATTAATACACTAAACCTGTATTTAATATTTATACACTAAACATGTATTTAATATTAATACACTAAACATGTATTTAATATTTATACACTAAACATGTGTTTAATATTAATACACTAAATATGTATTTATTATATATCAACTAAACATGTATTTAATATTCATAAACTAAACATGTATTTAATATTCATACACTAAACGTGTATTTAATATTCATACACTAAACATGTATTTAATATTAATACAAAAACATGTATTTAAGTTTAATAAACTAAACATATATTTAATATTAATACACTAAACATGTTTTTAATATTTATACACTAAACATGTATTTAATATTAACACACTAAATATGTATTTATTTTATATCAACTAAACATGTATTTAATATTCATAAACTAAACATATATTTAATATTTATACACTAAACATGTATTTAATATGTATACACTAAACATGTATTTAATATTAATACACTAAACATGTATTTAATATTTATACACTTAACATGTATTTAATAGTAATACAAAAACATGTATTTAATTTTAATAAACTAAACATATATTTAATATTATTACACTAAACATGTATTTAATATGTATACACTAAACATGTATTTAATATTCATACACTAAACATTTAGTTATTATTCATACACTAAACATGTATTTAATATTAATACACTAAACATTTATTTAATATTAATACACCAAACATGTATTTAATATTTATACACTAATCATGTATTTAATATTAATACTCTAATCATGTATTTAATATTTATACACTAAATATGTATTTAATATTTATACACTTAACATGTATTTAATATTTATACACGAAACATGTATTTAATATTTATACACTAAACATGTATTTAATATTCATACATTAAACATGTATTTAATATTCATACACTAAACATGTATTTAATATTCATACATTAAACATGTATTTAATATTTATACACTAATCATTTATTTAATTTTCATACAGTAAACATGTATTTAATATTTATACACTAAACATGTATTTAATATTCATACACTAAACATGTATTTAATATTAATACACTGAACATGTATTTAATAATCATATACTAAACGTATATATAATCATATACTAATCATATATTTAATATTCATTTAGTAAACATGTATTTATTATCCTCTAAATAAGGCACACTTGGAAATAATGAATTTCTTTATGTGTGCAGTTGCGGCAAAACTCCACAGGAGAGCGCAGGTTCCCTCGAAATAAGTCCGGTCCTCTCCGTCTCTCTATCTCTCTTTTTCCTTTTTTTTTGTTTCTTTTATTTTTTTTACATAAGTTTGGTTTCTCATACACTTATATTTATACACTAAACATGTATTTGATATTAATACACTAAACATGTATTTAATATTTATACACTAAACATGTATTTAATATTAGTACAAAAACATGTATTTAATTTTGATAAACCAAACATATATTTAATATTAATACACTAAACATGTATTTAATATTAATACAAAAACATGTATTTAATTTTAATAAACTAAACATATATTTAATATTAATACACTAAACATGTATTAAATATTCATACACTAAACATTTAATTAATATTCATTCAATAAACATGTGGTTATTATTCTTACACTTAATATGTATTTAATATTAATACAAAAACATGTATTTAATTTTAATAAACTAATCATATATTTAATATTAATACACTAAACATGTATTTAATATTCATACACTAAACATGTATTTAATATTTATACACTAAACATGTATTTAATATTCATAAACTAAACATGTATTTAACATTTATACACTAAACATGTATTTAATATTCATACACTAAACATGTAGTTATTATTTATACACTAAAGATGTATTTAATATTCATAAACAAAACATGTATTTAACATTTATACACTAAACATGTATTTAATATTCATACACTAAACATGTAGTTATTATTTATACACTAAACATGTATTTAATATTAATACACTAAACATGTATTTAATATTTATACACTAAACATGTATTTAATATTAATACACTAAATATGTATTTATTATATATCCACTAAACATGTATTTAATATTAATACACTAAACATGTATTTAATATTTATACACTGAACATGTATTTAATAGTCATACACTAAATATGTATTTAATATTCATACACTAAACATGTATTTAATATTAATACACTGAACATGTATTTAATAATCATATACTAAACGTATATGTAATCATATACTAATCATATATTTAATATTCATTTAGTAAACATGTATTTATTATCCTCTAAATAAGGCACACTTGGAAATAATGAATTTCTTTATGCGTACAGTTGCGGCAGAAGTCCACAGGAGGGCGCACGTTCCCTCTTAATAAGTCCGGTCCTCTCCGTCTCTCTATCTCTCTTTTTCCTTTTTTTTGTTTCTTTTATTTTTTTTACATAAGTTTGGTTTCTCATACACTTATATTTATACACTAAACATGTATTTAATATCCATAAACTAAACATGTATTTAATATTAGTACAAAAACATGTATTTATTTTAATAAACTAAACATATATTTAATATTAATACACTAAACATGTATTTAATATTTATACACTAAACATGTATTTAATATTCATAAACTAAACATGTATTTAATATTCATACACTAAACATGTAGTTATTATTTATACACTAAACATGTATTTAATATTCATAAACTAAACATGTATTTAACATTTATACACTAAACATGTATTTAATATTATACACTAAACATGCATTTAATATTCATACACTAAACATGTATTTAATATTTATACACTAAACATGTATTTAATATTAATACAAAACATGTATTTAAGTTTAATAAACTAAACATATATTTAATATTAATACACTAAACATGTATTTAATATTCATACACTAAACATGCATTTAATATTCATACACTAAACATGTATTTAATATTATACACTAAACATGCATTTAATATTCATACACTAAACATGTATTTAATATTTATACACTAAACATGTATTTAATATTAATACAAAAACATGTATTTAATTTTAATAAACTAAACATATATTTAATATTATTACACTAAACATGTATTTAATATTTATACACTGAACATGTATTTAATAGTTATACACTAATCATGTATTTAATATTAATACACTAATCATGTATTTAATATTCATACACTAAATATGTATTTAATATTCATACACTTAACATGTATTTAATATTTATTCACGAAACATGTATTTAATATTTATACACTAAACATGTATTTAATATTAATACACTAAATATGTATTTATTATATATCCACTAAACATTTATTTAATATTCATAAACTAAATATATATTTAATATTAATACACTAAACATGTATTTAATATTAATACACTAAACATGTATTTAATATTTTTACACTAAACATGTATTTAATATTCATACAAAAACATGTATTTAATTTTAATAAACTAAACATATATTTAATATTATTACACTAAACATGTATTTAATATTTATACACTGAACATGTATTTAATATTCATACACTAAAAATGTAGTTATTATTTATACACTGAACATGTATTTAATATTTATTCACGAAACATGTTTTTAATATTTATACACTAAACATGTATTTAATATTCATACATTAAAAATGTATTTAATATTCATACACTAAACATGTATTGACTATTCATACATTAAACATGTATTTAATATTCATACACTAAACATGTATTTAATATTCGTACACGAAACATGTATTTAATATTTCTACAAAAACATGTATTTAATTTTAATAAACTAAACATATATTTAATATTAATACACTAAACATGTATTTAATATTCATACACTAAACATGTATTTAATATTAATACACTAAACATGTATTTAATATTAATACAAAAACATGTATTTAATATTAATACACTAAACATGTGTTTAATATTTATACAAAAAACATGTATTTAATTTTAATAAACTAAACATATATTTAATATTAATACACTAAACATGTATTTAATATTTATACACTAAACATGTATTTAATATTCATACACTAAACATGTAGTTATTATTAATACACTAAACATGTATTTAATATGTATACACTAAATATGTATTTAATATTCATACACTAAACATGTATTTAATATTAATACACTGAACATGTATTTAATAATCATATACTAAACGTATATGTAATCATGTACTAATCATATATTTAATATTCATTTAGTAAACATGTATTTATTATCCTCTAAATAAGGCACACTTGGAAATAATGAATTTCTTTATGTGTGCAGTTGCGGCAGAAGTCCACAGGAGGGCGCACGTTCCCTCTTAATAAGTCCGGTCCTCTCCGCCTCTCTATCGCTCTTTTTCCTTTTTTTTGTTTCTTTTATTTTTTTTACATAAGTTTGGTTTCTCATACACTTATATTTATACACTAAACATGTATTTAATATTAATACACTAAACATGTATTTAATATTTATACACTAAACATGTATTTAATATTAGAACAAAAACATGTATTTAATTTTGATAAACTAAACATATATTTAATATTAATACACTAAACATGTATTTAATATTAATACAAAAACATGTATTTAATTTTAATAAACTAAATATATATTTAATAATAATACACTAAACATGTATTTAATATTCATAAACTAAACATGTATTTAACATTTATACACTAAACATGTATTTAATATTAATACACTAAACATGTATTTAATATTTATACACTAAACATGTATTTAATATTAGAACAAAAACATGTATTTAATATTTATACACTAAACATGTATTTAATATTCATACACTAAACATGTAGTTATTATTCATACACTAAACATGTATTTAATATTAATACACTAAACATGTATTTAATATTTATACACTAAACATGTATTTAATATTCATAAACTAAACATGTATTTAACATTTATACACTAAACATGTATTTAATATTCATACACTAAACATGTAGTTATTATTTATACACTAAACATGTATTTAATATTAATACACTAAACATGTATTTAATATTTATACACTAAACATGTATTTAATATTAATACACTAAATATGTATTTATTATATATCCACTAAACATGTATTTAATATTCATAAACTAAACATGTATTTAATATTCATACACTAAACGTGTATTTAATATTCATACACTAAACATGTATTTAATATTAATACAAAACATGTATTTACGTTTAATAAACTAAACATATATTTAATATTATTAAACTAAACATGTATTTAATATTAATACACTAATCATGTATTTAATATTCATACACTAAATATGTATTTAATATTCATACACTTAACATGTATTTAATATTTATACACGAAACATGTATTTAATATTTATACACTAAACATGTATTTAATATTCATACATTAAACATGTACTTAATATTCATACACTAAACATGTATTTAATATTCATACACTAAACATGTATTTAATATTCATACATTAAACATGTATTTAATGTTTATACACTAAACATGTATTTAATATTCATACACTAAACATGTATTTAATATTAATACAGTAAACATGTATTTAATATTAATACACTAAGCATGTATTTAATATTAATACAAAAACATGTATTTAATTTTAATAAACTAAATATATATTTAATATTCATACACTAAACGTGTATTTAATATTCATACACTAAACATGTATTTAATATTAATACACTAATCATGTATTTAATATTCATAAACTAAATATGTATTTAATATTTATACACTAAACATGTATTTAATATTCATACATTAAAAATGTATTTAATAATCATACACTAAACATGTATTTAATGTTTATACACTAAACATGTATTTAATATTCATACACTAAACATGTAGTTATTATTTATACACTAAACATGTATTTAATATTAATACAGTAAACATGTATTTAATATTAATACACTAAGCATGTATTTAATATTAATACAAAAACATGTATTTAATTTTAATAAACTAAATATATATTTAATATTCATACACTAAACGTGTATTTAATATTCATACACGAAACATGTATTTAACATTTATACACCAAACATGTATTTAATATTCATACATTAAAAATGTATTTAATATTTATACACTAAACATGTATTTAATATTCATACATTAAACATGTATTTAATAATCATACACTAAACATGTATTTAATATTTATACACTAAACATGTATTTAATATACATACACTAAACATGTATTTAATATTTATACAAAAACATGTATTTAATTTTAATAAACTAAACATATATTTAATATTAATACACTAAACATATATTTAATATTTATACACTAAACATGTATTTAATATTCATACACTAAATATGTAGTTATTATTCATACACTAAACATGTATTTAATATTCATACACTAAACATGTAGTTATTATTTATACACTAAACATGTATTTAATATTAATACAGTAAACATGTATTTAATATTAATACACTAAACATGTATTTAATTTTAATGAACTAAATATATATTTAATATTAATACACTGAACATGTATTTAATATTCATACATTAAACATGTATTTAATAATCATACACTAAACATGTATTTAATATTTATACACTAAACATGTATTTAATATACATACACTAAACATGTATTTAATATTTATACAAAAACATGTATTTAATTTTAATAAACTAAACATATATTTAATATTAATACACTAAACATATATTTAATATTTATACACTAAACATGTATTTAATATTCATACACTAAATATGTAGTTATTATTCATACACTAAACATGTATTTAATATTCATACACTAAACATGTAGTTATTATTCATACACTTAACATGTATTTAATATTAATACAGTAAACATGTATTAAATGTTTATACACTAAACATGTATTTAATATTCATTCAATAAACATGTAGTTATTATTCTTACACTTAATATGTATTTAATATTAATACAAAAACATGTATTTAATTTTAATAAACTAAACATATATTTAATATTAATACAATAAAAATGTATTTAATATTTATACACTAAACATGTATTTAATATTCATACACTAAACATGTAGTTATTATTTATACACTAAACATGTATTTAATATTAATACAGTAAACATGTATTAAATATTTATACACTAAACATGTATTTAATATTAATACAAAAACATGTATTTATTTTTAATAAACTAAATATATATTTAATATTAATACACTAAACATGTGTTTAATATTAATACACTAAATATGTAGTTATTATTCATACACTAAACATGTATTTAATATTTATACACCAAACATGTGTTTAATATTAATACACAAAATATATATTTAATATTAATACACTAAACATGTATTTAATATTAATACAAACATATGTATTTATTTGTAATAAACTAAATATATATTTAATATTAATACACTAAACATGTATTTAATATTCATAAACTAAACATGTACTTAACATTCATACACTAAACATGTATTTAATTTTCATACACTAAACATGTAGTTATTATTTATACACTAAACATGTATTTAATATTAATACACTAAACATGTATTTAATATTAATACACTAAACATGTATTTAATATTTATACAGTAAACACGTATTGAATATTCATACACTAAACATGTATTTAATATTCATACACTAAACATGTATTTAATATTCATACACTAAACATGTATTTGATATTTATACACTAAACATGTATTTAATATTAATACAAAAACATGTATTTAATTTTAATAAACTAAACATATATTTAATATTATTACACTAAACATGTATTTAATATTTATACACTGAACATGTATTTAATATTCATACACTAAACATTTAGTTATTATTTATACACTAAACATGTATTTAATATTTATACACTAAACATGTATTTAATATTCATACACTAAACATGTATTTAATATTCATACACTAAACATGTATTTAATATGTATACACTAAATATGTATTTAATATTCATACACTAAACATGTATTTAATATTAATACACTGAACATGTATTTAATAATCATATACTAAACGTATATGTAATCATATACTAATCATATATTTAATATTCATACAGTAAACATGTATTTATTATCCTCTAAATAAGGCACACTTGGAAATAATGAATTTCTTTATGCGTGCAGTTGCGGCAGAAGTCCACAGGAGGGCGTACGTTCCCTCTTAATAAGTCCGGTCCTCTCCGTCTCTCTATCTCTCTTTTTCCTTTTTTTTTGTTTCTTTTATTTTTTTACATAAGTTTGGTTTCTCATACACTTATATTTATACACTAAACATGTATTTAATATTAATACACTAAACATGGATTTAATATTTATACACTAAACATGTATTTAATATTAATACAAAAACGTGTATTTAATTTTAATAAACTAAACATATATTTAATATTAATACACTAAACATGTATTTAATATTAATACAAAAACATGTATTTAATTTTAATAAACTAAATATATATTTAATATTAATACACTAAACATGTATTTAATATTCATGAACTAAACATGTATTTAACATTTATACACTAAACATGTATTTAATATTCATACACTAAACATGTATTTAATTTTTAATAAACTAAACATATATTTAATATTAATACACTAAACATGTATTTAATATTTACACACTAAACATGTATTTACTATTCATACACTAAACATGTAGTTATTATTCATACACTAAACATGTATTTAATATTAATACACTAAACATGTATTTAATATTTATACACTAAACATGTATTTAATATTCATTCAATAAACATGTAGTTATTATTCTTACACTTAATATGTATTTAATATTAATACAAAAACATGTATTTAATTTTAATAAACTAAATATATATTTAATATTAATACACTAAACATGTATTTAATATTTTTACACTTAATGTGTATTTAATATTCATACACTAAAAGTGTATTTAATATTCATACACTAAACATGTGTTTAATATTAATACACTAAACATGTAGTTATTATTCATACACTAAACATGTATTTAATATTTATACACTAAACATGTATTTAATATTAATACACTAAATATGTATTTATTATACATCCACTAAACATGTATTTAATATTCATAAACTAAATATATATTTAATATTAATACACTGAACATGTATCTAATATTAATACACTAAACATGTATTTAATATTTTTACACTAAACATGTATTTAATATTCTTACACTAAACATGTATTTAATATTCATACACTAAACATGTATTTAATATTAATTCAAAAACATGTATTTAATTGTAATAAACTAAATATATATTTAATATTAATACACTAAACATGTATTTAATATTCATAAACTAAACATGTATTTAACATTAATACACTAAACATGTATTTAATATTCATACAAAAACATGTATTTAATTTTAATAAACTAAACATATATTTAATATTATTACACTGAACATGTATTTAATATTCATACACTAAACATTTAGTTATTATTTATACACTAAACATGTATTTAATATTAATACACTAAACATGTATTTAATATTAATACACTAAACATGTATTTAATATTCATAGACTAATCATGTATTTAATATTAATACACTAATCATGTATTTAATATTTATACACTAAATATGTATTTAATATTTATACACTTAACATGTATTTAATATTTATACACTAAATATGTATTTAATATTTATACACTTAACATGTATTTAATATTAATACACTAAATATGTATTTAATATTCATACATTAAAAATGTATTTAATATTCATACACTAAACATGTATTTAATATTCATACATTAAACATGTATTTAATATTTATACACTAAACATGTATTTAATATTCGTACACGAAACATGTATTTAATATTCATACACTAAACATGTATTTATTATTTATACACTAAACATGTATTTAATATTAATACACTAAACATGGATTTAATATTTATACACTAAACATGTATTTAATATTAATACAAAAACGTGTATTTAATTTTAATAAACTAAACATATATTTAATATTTATACACTAAACATGTATTTAACATTTATACACTAAACATGTATTTAATATTAATACACTAAACATGTATTTAATATTAATACACTAAACATGTATTTAATATTGGTACAAAAACATGTATTTAATTTTGATACACTAAACATATATTTAATATTAATACACTAAACATGTATTTAATATTAATACAAAAACATGTATTTAATTTTAATAAACTAAACATATATTTAATATTAATACACTAAACATGTATTAAATATTCATACACTAAACATTTATTTAATATTCATTCAATAAACATATATTTAATATTAATACACTAAACATGTATTTAACATACATACACTAAACATGTATTTAACATTCATACACTAAACATGTTTTTAATATAAATACACTAAACATGTATTTAATATTAATACAAAAACATGTATTTAATTTTAATAAACTAAACATTTAATATTAATACACTAAACATGTATTTAATATTCATAGACTAAACATGTAGTTATTATTCATACACTAAACATGTATTTAATATTAATACACTAAACCTGTATTTAATATTTATACACTAAACATGTATTTAATATTAATACACTAAACATGTATTTAATATTTATACACTAAACATGTGTTTAATATTAATACACTAAATATGTATTTATTATATATCAACTAAACATGTATTTAATATTCATAAACTAAACATGTATTTAATATTCATACACTAAACGTGTATTTAATATTCATACACTAAACATGTATTTAATATTAATACAAAAACATGTATTTAAGTTTAATAAACTAAACATATATTTAATATTAATACACTAAACATGTTTTTAATATTTATACACTAAACATGTATTTAATATTAACACACTAAATATGTATTTATTTTATATCAACTAAACATGTATTTAATATTCATAAACTAAACATATATTTAATATTTATACACTAAACATGTATTTAATATGTATACACTAAACATGTATTTAATATTAATACACTAAACATGTATTTAATATTTATACACTTAACATGTATTTAATAGTAATACAAAAACATGTATTTAATTTTAATAAACTAAACATATATTTAATATTATTACACTAAACATGTATTTAATATGTATACACTAAACATGTATTTAATATTCATACACTAAACATTTAGTTATTATTCATACACTAAACATGTATTTAATATTAATACACTAAACATTTATTTAATATTAATACACCAAACATGTATTTAATATTTATACACTAATCATGTATTTAATATTAATACTCTAATCATGTATTTAATATTTATACACTAAATATGTATTTAATATTTATACACTTAACATGTATTTAATATTTATACACGAAACATGTATTTAATATTTATACACTAAACATGTATTTAATATTCATACATTAAACATGTATTTAATATTCATACACTAAACATGTATTTAATATTCATACATTAAACATGTATTTAATATTTATACACTAATCATTTATTTAATTTTCATACAGTAAACATGTATTTAATATTTATACACTAAACATGTATTTAATATTCATACACTAAACATGTATTTAATATTAATACACTGAACATGTATTTAATAATCATATACTAAACGTATATATAATCATATACTAATCATATATTTAATATTCATTTAGTAAACATGTATTTATTATCCTCTAAATAAGGCACACTTGGAAATAATGAATTTCTTTATGTGTGCAGTTGCGGCAAAACTCCACAGGAGAGCGCAGGTTCCCTCGAAATAAGTCCGGTCCTCTCCGTCTCTCTATCTCTCTTTTTCCTTTTTTTTTGTTTCTTTTATTTTTTTTACATAAGTTTGGTTTCTCATACACTTATATTTATACACTAAACATGTATTTGATATTAATACACTAAACATGTATTTAATATTTATACACTAAACATGTATTTAATATTAGTACAAAAACATGTATTTAATTTTGATAAACCAAACATATATTTAATATTAATACACTAAACATGTATTTAATATTAATACAAAAACATGTATTTAATTTTAATAAACTAAACATATATTTAATATTAATACACTAAACATGTATTAAATATTCATACACTAAACATTTAATTAATATTCATTCAATAAACATGTGGTTATTATTCTTACACTTAATATGTATTTAATATTAATACAAAAACATGTATTTAATTTTAATAAACTAATCATATATTTAATATTAATACACTAAACATGTATTTAATATTCATACACTAAACATGTATTTAATATTTATACACTAAACATGTATTTAATATTCATAAACTAAACATGTATTTAACATTTATACACTAAACATGTATTTAATATTCATACACTAAACATGTAGTTATTATTTATACACTAAAGATGTATTTAATATTCATAAACAAAACATGTATTTAACATTTATACACTAAACATGTATTTAATATTCATACACTAAACATGTAGTTATTATTTATACACTAAACATGTATTTAATATTAATACACTAAACATGTATTTAATATTTATACACTAAACATGTATTTAATATTAATACACTAAATATGTATTTATTATATATCCACTAAACATGTATTTAATATTAATACACTAAACATGTATTTAATATTTATACACTGAACATGTATTTAATAGTCATACACTAAATATGTATTTAATATTCATACACTAAACATGTATTTAATATTAATACACTGAACATGTATTTAATAATCATATACTAAACGTATATGTAATCATATACTAATCATATATTTAATATTCATTTAGTAAACATGTATTTATTATCCTCTAAATAAGGCACACTTGGAAATAATGAATTTCTTTATGCGTACAGTTGCGGCAGAAGTCCACAGGAGGGCGCACGTTCCCTCTTAATAAGTCCGGTCCTCTCCGTCTCTCTATCTCTCTTTTTCCTTTTTTTTGTTTCTTTTATTTTTTTTACATAAGTTTGGTTTCTCATACACTTATATTTATACACTAAACATGTATTTAATATCCATAAACTAAACATGTATTTAATATTAGTACAAAAACATGTATTTATTTTAATAAACTAAACATATATTTAATATTAATACACTAAACATGTATTTAATATTTATACACTAAACATGTATTTAATATTCATAAACTAAACATGTATTTAATATTCATACACTAAACATGTAGTTATTATTTATACACTAAACATGTATTTAATATTCATAAACTAAACATGTATTTAACATTTATACACTAAACATGTATTTAATATTATACACTAAACATGCATTTAATATTCATACACTAAACATGTATTTAATATTTATACACTAAACATGTATTTAATATTAATACAAAACATGTATTTAAGTTTAATAAACTAAACATATATTTAATATTAATACACTAAACATGTATTTAATATTCATACACTAAACATGCATTTAATATTCATACACTAAACATGTATTTAATATTATACACTAAACATGCATTTAATATTCATACACTAAACATGTATTTAATATTTCTACACTAAACATGTATTTAATATTAATACAAAAACATGTATTTAATTTTAATAAACTAAACATATATTTAATATTATTACACTAAACATGTATTTAATATTTATACACTGAACATGTATTTAATAGTTATACACTAATCATGTATTTAATATTAATACACTAATCATGTATTTAATATTCATACACTAAATATGTATTTAATATTCATACACTTAACATGTATTTAATATTTATTCACGAAACATGTATTTAATATTTATACACTAAACATGTATTTAATATTAATACACTAAATATGTATTTATTATATATCCACTAAACATTTATTTAATATTCATAAACTAAATATATATTTAATATTAATACACTAAACATGTATTTAATATTAATACACTAAACATGTATTTAATATTTTTACACTAAACATGTATTTAATATTCATACAAAAACATGTATTTAATTTTAATAAACTAAACATATATTTAATATTATTACACTAAACATGTATTTAATATTTATACACTGAACATGTATTTAATATTCATACACTAAAAATGTAGTTATTATTTATACACTGAACATGTATTTAATATTTATTCACGAAACATGTTTTTAATATTTATACACTAAACATGTATTTAATATTCATACATTAAAAATGTATTTAATATTCATACACTAAACATGTATTGACTATTCATACATTAAACATGTATTTAATATTCATACACTAAACATGTATTTAATATTCGTACACGAAACATGTATTTAATATTTCTACAAAAACATGTATTTAATTTTAATAAACTAAACATATATTTAATATTAATACACTAAACATGTATTTAATATTCATACACTAAACATGTATTTAATATTAATACACTAAACATGTATTTAATATTAATACAAAAACATGTATTTAATATTAATACACTAAACATGTGTTTAATATTTATACAAAAAACATGTATTTAATTTTAATAAACTAAACATATATTTAATATTAATACACTAAACATGTATTTAATATTTATACACTAAACATGTATTTAATATTCATACACTAAACATGTAGTTATTATTAATACACTAAACATGTATTTAATATGTATACACTAAATATGTATTTAATATTCATACACTAAACATGTATTTAATATTAATACACTGAACATGTATTTAATAATCATATACTAAACGTATATGTAATCATGTACTAATCATATATTTAATATTCATTTAGTAAACATGTATTTATTATCCTCTAAATAAGGCACACTTGGAAATAATGAATTTCTTTATGTGTGCAGTTGCGGCAGAAGTCCACAGGAGGGCGCACGTTCCCTCTTAATAAGTCCGGTCCTCTCCGCCTCTCTATCGCTCTTTTTCCTTTTTTTTGTTTCTTTTATTTTTTTTACATAAGTTTGGTTTCTCATACACTTATATTTATACACTAAACATGTATTTAATATTAATACACTAAACATGTATTTAATATTTATACACTAAACATGTATTTAATATTAGAACAAAAACATGTATTTAATTTTGATAAACTAAACATATATTTAATATTAATACACTAAACATGTATTTAATATTAATACAAAAACATGTATTTAATTTTAATAAACTAAATATATATTTAATAATAATACACTAAACATGTATTTAATATTCATAAACTAAACATGTATTTAACATTTATACACTAAACATGTATTTAATATTAATACACTAAACATGTATTTAATATTTATACACTAAACATGTATTTAATATTAGAACAAAAACATGTATTTAATATTTATACACTAAACATGTATTTAATATTCATACACTAAACATGTAGTTATTATTCATACACTAAACATGTATTTAATATTAATACACTAAACATGTATTTAATATTTATACACTAAACATGTATTTAATATTCATAAACTAAACATGTATTTAACATTTATACACTAAACATGTATTTAATATTCATACACTAAACATGTAGTTATTATTTATACACTAAACATGTATTTAATATTAATACACTAAACATGTATTTAATATTTATACACTAAACATGTATTTAATATTAATACACTAAATATGTATTTATTATATATCCACTAAACATGTATTTAATATTCATAAACTAAACATGTATTTAATATTCATACACTAAACGTGTATTTAATATTCATACACTAAACATGTATTTAATATTAATACAAAACATGTATTTACGTTTAATAAACTAAACATATATTTAATATTATTAAACTAAACATGTATTTAATATTAATACACTAATCATGTATTTAATATTCATACACTAAATATGTATTTAATATTCATACACTTAACATGTATTTAATATTTATACACGAAACATGTATTTAATATTTATACACTAAACATGTATTTAATATTCATACATTAAACATGTACTTAATATTCATACACTAAACATGTATTTAATATTCATACACTAAACATGTATTTAATATTCATACACTAAACGTGTATTTAATATTCATACACTAAACATGTATTTAATATTAATACAAAAACATGTATTTAAGTTTAATAAACTAAACATATATTTAATATTAATACACTAAACATGTTTTTAATATTTATACACTAAACATGTATTTAATATTAACACACTAAATATGTATTTATTTTATATCAACTAAACATGTATTTAATATTCATAAACTAAACATATATTTAATATTTATACACTAAACATGTATTTAATATGTATACACTAAACATGTATTTAATATTAATACACTAAACATGTATTTAATATTTATACACTTAACATGTATTTAATAGTAATACAAAAACATGTATTTAATTTTAATAAACTAAACATATATTTAATATTATTACACTAAACATGTATTTAATATGTATACACTAAACATGTATTTAATATTCATACACTAAACATTTAGTTATTATTCATACACTAAACATGTATTTAATATTAATACACTAAACATTTATTTAATATTAATACACCAAACATGTATTTAATATTTATACACTAATCATGTATTTAATATTAATACTCTAATCATGTATTTAATATTTATACACTAAATATGTATTTAATATTTATACACTTAACATGTATTTAATATTTATACACGAAACATGTATTTAATATTTATACACTAAACATGTATTTAATATTCATACATTAAACATGTATTTAATATTCATACACTAAACATGTATTTAATATTCATACATTAAACATGTATTTAATATTTATACACTAATCATTTATTTAATTTTCATACAGTAAACATGTATTTAATATTTATACACTAAACATGTATTTAATATTCATACACTAAACATGTATTTAATATTAATACACTGAACATGTATTTAATAATCATATACTAAACGTATATATAATCATATACTAATCATATATTTAATATTCATTTAGTAAACATGTATTTATTATCCTCTAAATAAGGCACACTTGGAAATAATGAATTTCTTTATGTGTGCAGTTGCGGCAAAACTCCACAGGAGAGCGCAGGTTCCCTCGAAATAAGTCCGGTCCTCTCCGTCTCTCTATCTCTCTTTTTCCTTTTTTTTTGTTTCTTTTATTTTTTTTACATAAGTTTGGTTTCTCATACACTTATATTTATACACTAAACATGTATTTGATATTAATACACTAAACATGTATTTAATATTTATACACTAAACATGTATTTAATATTAGTACAAAAACATGTATTTAATTTTGATAAACCAAACATATATTTAATATTAATACACTAAACATGTATTTAATATTAATACAAAAACATGTATTTAATTTTAATAAACTAAACATATATTTAATATTAATACACTAAACATGTATTAAATATTCATACACTAAACATTTAATTAATATTCATTCAATAAACATGTGGTTATTATTCTTACACTTAATATGTATTTAATATTAATACAAAAACATGTATTTAATTTTAATAAACTAATCATATATTTAATATTAATACACTAAACATGTATTTAATATTCATACACTAAACATGTATTTAATATTTATACACTAAACATGTATTTAATATTCATAAACTAAACATGTATTTAACATTTATACACTAAACATGTATTTAATATTCATACACTAAACATGTAGTTATTATTTATACACTAAAGATGTATTTAATATTCATAAACAAAACATGTATTTAACATTTATACACTAAACATGTATTTAATATTCATACACTAAACATGTAGTTATTATTTATACACTAAACATGTATTTAATATTAATACACTAAACATGTATTTAATATTTATACACTAAACATGTATTTAATATTAATACACTAAATATGTATTTATTATATATCCACTAAACATGTATTTAATATTAATACACTAAACATGTATTTAATATTTATACACTGAACATGTATTTAATAGTCATACACTAAATATGTATTTAATATTCATACACTAAACATGTATTTAATATTAATACACTGAACATGTATTTAATAATCATATACTAAACGTATATGTAATCATATACTAATCATATATTTAATATTCATTTAGTAAACATGTATTTATTATCCTCTAAATAAGGCACACTTGGAAATAATGAATTTCTTTATGCGTACAGTTGCGGCAGAAGTCCACAGGAGGGCGCACGTTCCCTCTTAATAAGTCCGGTCCTCTCCGTCTCTCTATCTCTCTTTTTCCTTTTTTTTGTTTCTTTTATTTTTTTTACATAAGTTTGGTTTCTCATACACTTATATTTATACACTAAACATGTATTTAATATCCATAAACTAAACATGTATTTAATATTAGTACAAAAACATGTATTTATTTTAATAAACTAAACATATATTTAATATTAATACACTAAACATGTATTTAATATTTATACACTAAACATGTATTTAATATTCATAAACTAAACATGTATTTAATATTCATACACTAAACATGTAGTTATTATTTATACACTAAACATGTATTTAATATTCATAAACTAAACATGTATTTAACATTTATACACTAAACATGTATTTAATATTATACACTAAACATGCATTTAATATTCATACACTAAACATGTATTTAATATTTATACACTAAACATGTATTTAATATTAATACAAAACATGTATTTAAGTTTAATAAACTAAACATATATTTAATATTAATACACTAAACATGTATTTAATATTCATACACTAAACATGCATTTAATATTCATACACTAAACATGTATTTAATATTATACACTAAACATGCATTTAATATTCATACACTAAACATGTATTTAATATTTATACACTAAACATGTATTTAATATTAATACAAAAACATGTATTTAATTTTAATAAACTAAACATATATTTAATATTATTACACTAAACATGTATTTAATATTTATACACTGAACATGTATTTAATAGTTATACACTAATCATGTATTTAATATTAATACACTAATCATGTATTTAATATTCATACACTAAATATGTATTTAATATTCATACACTTAACATGTATTTAATATTTATTCACGAAACATGTATTTAATATTTATACACTAAACATGTATTTAATATTAATACACTAAATATGTATTTATTATATATCCACTAAACATTTATTTAATATTCATAAACTAAATATATATTTAATATTAATACACTAAACATGTATTTAATATTAATACACTAAACATGTATTTAATATTTTTACACTAAACATGTATTTAATATTCATACAAAAACATGTATTTAATTTTAATAAACTAAACATATATTTAATATTATTACACTAAACATGTATTTAATATTTATACACTGAACATGTATTTAATATTCATACACTAAAAATGTAGTTATTATTTATACACTGAACATGTATTTAATATTTATTCACGAAACATGTTTTTAATATTTATACACTAAACATGTATTTAATATTCATACATTAAAAATGTATTTAATATTCATACACTAAACATGTATTGACTATTCATACATTAAACATGTATTTAATATTCATACACTAAACATGTATTTAATATTCGTACACGAAACATGTATTTAATATTTCTACAAAAACATGTATTTAATTTTAATAAACTAAACATATATTTAATATTAATACACTAAACATGTATTTAATATTCATACACTAAACATGTATTTAATATTAATACACTAAACATGTATTTAATATTAATACAAAAACATGTATTTAATATTAATACACTAAACATGTGTTTAATATTTATACAAAAAACATGTATTTAATTTTAATAAACTAAACATATATTTAATATTAATACACTAAACATGTATTTAATATTTATACACTAAACATGTATTTAATATTCATACACTAAACATGTAGTTATTATTAATACACTAAACATGTATTTAATATGTATACACTAAATATGTATTTAATATTCATACACTAAACATGTATTTAATATTAATACACTGAACATGTATTTAATAATCATATACTAAACGTATATGTAATCATGTACTAATCATATATTTAATATTCATTTAGTAAACATGTATTTATTATCCTCTAAATAAGGCACACTTGGAAATAATGAATTTCTTTATGTGTGCAGTTGCGGCAGAAGTCCACAGGAGGGCGCACGTTCCCTCTTAATAAGTCCGGTCCTCTCCGCCTCTCTATCGCTCTTTTTCCTTTTTTTTGTTTCTTTTATTTTTTTTACATAAGTTTGGTTTCTCATACACTTATATTTATACACTAAACATGTATTTAATATTAATACACTAAACATGTATTTAATATTTATACACTAAACATGTATTTAATATTAGAACAAAAACATGTATTTAATTTTGATAAACTAAACATATATTTAATATTAATACACTAAACATGTATTTAATATTAATACAAAAACATGTATTTAATTTTAATAAACTAAATATATATTTAATAATAATACACTAAACATGTATTTAATATTCATAAACTAAACATGTATTTAACATTTATACACTAAACATGTATTTAATATTAATACACTAAACATGTATTTAATATTTATACACTAAACATGTATTTAATATTAGAACAAAAACATGTATTTAATATTTATACACTAAACATGTATTTAATATTCATACACTAAACATGTAGTTATTATTCATACACTAAACATGTATTTAATATTAATACACTAAACATGTATTTAATATTTATACACTAAACATGTATTTAATATTCATAAACTAAACATGTATTTAACATTTATACACTAAACATGTATTTAATATTCATACACTAAACATGTAGTTATTATTTATACACTAAACATGTATTTAATATTAATACACTAAACATGTATTTAATATTTATACACTAAACATGTATTTAATATTAATACACTAAATATGTATTTATTATATATCCACTAAACATGTATTTAATATTCATAAACTAAACATGTATTTAATATTCATACACTAAACGTGTATTTAATATTCATACACTAAACATGTATTTAATATTAATACAAAACATGTATTTACGTTTAATAAACTAAACATATATTTAATATTATTAAACTAAACATGTATTTAATATTAATACACTAATCATGTATTTAATATTCATACACTAAATATGTATTTAATATTCATACACTTAACATGTATTTAATATTTATACACGAAACATGTATTTAATATTTATACACTAAACATGTATTTAATATTCATACATTAAACATGTACTTAATATTCATACACTAAACATGTATTTAATATTCATACACTAAACATGTATTTAATATTCATACATTAAACATGTATTTAATGTTTATACACTAAACATGTATTTAATATTCATACACTAAACATGTATTTAATATTAATACAGTAAACATGTATTTAATATTAATACACTAAGCATGTATTTAATATTAATACAAAAACATGTATTTAATTTTAATAAACTAAATATATATTTAATATTCATACACTAAACGTGTATTTAATATTCATACACTAAACATGTATTTAATATTAATACACTAATCATGTATTTAATATTCATAAACTAAATATGTATTTAATATTTATACACTAAACATGTATTTAATATTCATACATTAAAAATGTATTTAATAATCATACACTAAACATGTATTTAATGTTTATACACTAAACATGTATTTAATATTCATACACTAAACATGTAGTTATTATTTATACACTAAACATGTATTTAATATTAATACAGTAAACATGTATTTAATATTAATACACTAAGCATGTATTTAATATTAATACAAAAACATGTATTTAATTTTAATAAACTAAATATATATTTAATATTCATACACTAAACGTGTATTTAATATTCATACACGAAACATGTATTTAACATTTATACACCAAACATGTATTTAATATTCATACATTAAAAATGTATTTAATATTTATACACTAAACATGTATTTAATATTCATACATTAAACATGTATTTAATAATCATACACTAAACATGTATTTAATATTTATACACTAAACATGTATTTAATATACATACACTAAACATGTATTTAATATTTATACAAAAACATGTATTTAATTTTAATAAACTAAACATATATTTAATATTAATACACTAAACATATATTTAATATTTATACACTAAACATGTATTTAATATTCATACACTAAATATGTAGTTATTATTCATACACTAAACATGTATTTAATATTCATACACTAAACATGTAGTTATTATTTATACACTAAACATGTATTTAATATTAATACAGTAAACATGTATTTAATATTAATACACTAAACATGTATTTAATTTTAATGAACTAAATATATATTTAATATTAATACACTGAACATGTATTTAATATTCATACATTAAACATGTATTTAATAATCATACACTAAACATGTATTTAATATTTATACACTAAACATGTATTTAATATACATACACTAAACATGTATTTAATATTTATACAAAAACATGTATTTAATTTTAATAAACTAAACATATATTTAATATTAATACACTAAACATATATTTAATATTTATACACTAAACATGTATTTAATATTCATACACTAAATATGTAGTTATTATTCATACACTAAACATGTATTTAATATTCATACACTAAACATGTAGTTATTATTCATACACTTAACATGTATTTAATATTAATACAGTAAACATGTATTAAATGTTTATACACTAAACATGTATTTAATATTCATTCAATAAACATGTAGTTATTATTCTTACACTTAATATGTATTTAATATTAATACAAAAACATGTATTTAATTTTAATAAACTAAACATATATTTAATATTAATACAATAAAAATGTATTTAATATTTATACACTAAACATGTATTTAATATTCATACACTAAACATGTAGTTATTATTTATACACTAAACATGTATTTAATATTAATACAGTAAACATGTATTAAATATTTATACACTAAACATGTATTTAATATTAATACAAAAACATGTATTTATTTTTAATAAACTAAATATATATTTAATATTAATACACTAAACATGTGTTTAATATTAATACACTAAATATGTAGTTATTATTCATACACTAAACATGTATTTAATATTTATACACCAAACATGTGTTTAATATTAATACACAAAATATATATTTAATATTAATACACTAAACATGTATTTAATATTAATACAAACATATGTATTTATTTGTAATAAACTAAATATATATTTAATATTAATACACTAAACATGTATTTAATATTCATAAACTAAACATGTACTTAACATTCATACACTAAACATGTATTTAATTTTCATTCACTAAACATGTAGTTATTATTTATACACTAAACATGTATTTAATATTAATACACTAAACATGTATTTAATATTAATACACTAAACATGTATTTAATATTTATACAGTAAACACGTATTGAATATTCATACACTAAACATGTATTTAATATTCATACACTAAACATGTATTTAATATTCATACACTAAACATGTATTTGATATTTATACACTAAACATGTATTTAATATTAATACAAAAACATGTATTTAATTTTAATAAACTAAACATATATTTAATATTATTACACTAAACATGTATTTAATATTTATACACTGAACATGTATTTAATATTCATACACTAAACATTTAGTTATTATTTATACACTAAACATGTATTTAATATTTATACACTAAACATGTATTTAATATTCATACACTAAACATGTATTTAATATTCATACACTAAACATGTATTTAATATGTATACACTAAATATGTATTTAATATTCATACACTAAACATGTATTTAATATTAATACACTGAACATGTATTTAATAATCATATACTAAACGTATATGTAATCATATACTAATCATATATTTAATATTCATACAGTAAACATGTATTTATTATCCTCTAAATAAGGCACACTTGGAAATAATGAATTTCTTTATGCGTGCAGTTGCGGCAGAAGTCCACAGGAGGGCGTACGTTCCCTCTTAATAAGTCCGGTCCTCTCCGTCTCTCTATCTCTCTTTTTCCTTTTTTTTTGTTTCTTTTATTTTTTTACATAAGTTTGGTTTCTCATACACTTATATTTATACACTAAACATGTATTTAATATTAATACACTAAACATGGATTTAATATTTATACACTAAACATGTATTTAATATTAATACAAAAACGTGTATTTAATTTTAATAAACTAAACATATATTTAATATTTATACACTAAACATGTATTTAACATTTATACACTAAACATGTATTTAATATTAATACACTAAACATATATTTAATATTAATACACTAAACATGTATTTAATATTAGTACAAAAACATGTATTTAATTTTGATAAACTAAACATATATTTAATATTAATACACTAAACATGTATTTAATATTAATACAAAAACATGTATTTAATTTTAATAAACTAAACATATATTTAATATTAATACACTAAACATGTATTAAATATTCATACACTAAACATTTATTTAATATTCATTCAATAAACATATATTTAATATTAATACACTAAACATGTATTTAACATTCATACACTAAACATGTATTTAACATTCATACACTAAACATGTTTTTAATATAAATACACTAAACATGTATTTAATATTAATACAAAAACATGTATTTAATTTTAATAAACTAAATATTTAATATTAATACACTAAACATGTATTTAATATTTATACACTAAACATGTATTTAATATTAATACACTAAATATGTATTTATTATATATCAACTAAACATGTATTTAATATTCATACACTAAACGTGTATTTAATATTCATACACTAAACATGTATTTAATATTAATACAAAAACATGTATTTAAGTTTAATAAACTAAACATATATTTAAAATTTATACACTAAACATGTATTTAATATTAATACAAAAACATGTATTTAATTTTAATACACTAAACATATATTTAATATTAATACACTAAACATGTATTTAACATTCATACACTAAACATGTATTTAACATTCATACACTAAACATGTTTTTAATATAAATACACTAAACATGTATTTAATATTAATACAAAAACATGTATTTAATTTTAATAAACTAAACATTTAATATTAATACACTAAACATGTATTTAATATTCATAGACTAAACATGTAGTTATTATTCATACACTAAACATGTATTTAATATTAATACACTAAACCTGTATTTAATATTTATACACTAAACATGTATTTAATATTAATACACTAAACATGTATTTAATATTTATACACTAAACATGTGTTTAATATTAATACACTAAATATGTATTTATTATATATCAACTAAACATGTATTTAATATTCATAAACTAAACATGTATTTAATATTCATACACTAAACGTGTATTTAATATTCATACACTAAACATGTATTTAATATTAATACAAAAACATGTATTTAAGTTTAATAAACTAAACATATATTTAATATTAATACACTAAACATGTTTTTAATATTTATACACTAAACATGTATTTAATATTAACACACTAAATATGTATTTATTTTATATCAACTAAACATGTATTTAATATTCATAAACTAAACATATATTTAATATTTATACACTAAACATGTATTTAATATGTATACACTAAACATGTATTTAATATTAATACACTAAACATGTATTTAATATTTATACACTTAACATGTATTTAATAGTAATACAAAAACATGTATTTAATTTTAATAAACTAAACATATATTTAATATTATTACACTAAACATGTATTTAATATTTATACACTAAACATGTATTTAATATTCATACATTAAACATTTATTTTATATTAATACACCAGACATGTATTTAATATTTATACACTAATCATGTATTTAATATTAATACTCTAATCATGTATTTAATATTCATACACTAAACATGTAGTTATTATTCATACACTAAACATGTATTTAATATTAATACACTAAACCTGTATTTAATATTTATACACTAAACATGTATTTAATATTCATACACTAAACGTGTATTTAATATTCATACACTAAACATGTATTTAATATTAATACAAAAACATGTATTTAAGTTTAATAAACTAAACATATATTTAAAATTTATACACTAAACATGTATTTAATATTAATACAAAAACATGTATTTAATTTTAATACACTAAACATATATTTAATATTAATACACTAAACATGTATTTAACATTCATACACTAAACATGTATTTAACATTCATACACTAAACATGTTTTTAATATAAATACACTAAACATGTATTTAATATTAATACAAAAACATGTATTTAATTTTAATAAACTAAACATTTAATATTAATACACTAAACATGTATTTAATATTCATAGACTAAACATGTAGTTATTATTCATACACTAAACATGTATTTAATATTAATACACTAAACCTGTATTTAATATTTATACACTAAACATGTATTTAATATTAATACACTAAACATGTATTTAATATTTATACACTAAACATGTGTTTAATATTAATACACTAAATATGTATTTATTATATATCAACTAAACATGTATTTAATATTCATAAACTAAACATGTATTTAATATTCATACACTAAAAGTGTATTTAATATTCATACACTAAACATGTATTTAATATTAATACAAAAACATGTATTTAAGTTTAATAAACTAAACATATATTTAATATTAATACACTAAACATGTTTTTAATATTTATACACTAAACATGTATTTAATATTAACACACTAAATATGTATTTATTTTATATCAACTAAACATGTATTTAATATTCATAAACTAAACATATATTTAATATTTATACACTAAACATGTATTTAATATGTATACACTAAACATGTATTTAATATTAATACACTAAACATGTATTTAATATTTATACACTTAACATGTATTTAATAGTAATACAAAAACATGTATTTAATTTTAATAAACTAAACATATATTTAATATTATTACACTAAACATGTATTTAATATTTATACACTAAACATGTATTTAATATTCATACACTAAACATTTAGTTATTATTTATACACTAAACATGTATTTAATATTAATACACTAAACATTTATTTAATATTAATACACCAAACATGTATTTAATATTTATACACTAATCATGTATTTAATATTAATATTCTAATCATGTATTTAATACTTATACACTAAATATGTATTTAATATTTATACACTTAACATGTATTTAATATTTATACTCGAAACATGTATTTAATATTTATACACTAAACATGTATTTAATATTCATACATTAAACATGTATTTAATATTCATACACTAAACATGTATTTAATATTCATACATTAAACATGTATTTAATATTTATACACTAATCATTTATTTAATTTTCATACAGTAAACATGTATTTAATATTTATACACTAAACATGTATTTAATATTCATACACTAAACATGTATTTAATATTAATACACTGAACATGTATTTAATAATCATATACTAAACGTATATGTAATCATATACTAATCATATATTTAATATTCATTTAGTAAACATGTATTTATTATCCTCTAAATAAGGCACACTTGGAAATAATGAATTTCTTTATATGTGCAGTTGCGGCAAAACTCCACAGGAGGGCGCAGGTTCCCTCGAAATAAGTCCGGTCCTCTCCGTCTCTCTATCTCTCTTTTTCCTTTTTTTTTGTTTCTTTTATTTTTTTTACATAAGTTTGGTTTCTCATACACTTATATTTATACACTAAACATGTATTTGATATTAATACACTAAACATGTATTTAATATTTATACACTAAACATGTATTTAATATTAGTACAAAAACATGTATTTAATTTTGATAAACCAAACATATATTTAATATTAATACACTAAACATGTATTTAATATTAATACAAAAACATGTATTTAATTTTAATAAACTAAACATATATTTAATATTAATACACTAAACATGTATTAAATATTCATACACTAAACATTTAATTAATATTCATTCAATAAACATGTGGTTATTATTCTTACACTTAATATGTATTTAATATTAATACAAAAACATGAATTTAATTTTAATAAACTAATCATATATTTAATATTAATACACTAAACATGTATTTAATATTCATACACTAAACATGTATTTAATATTAATACACTAAACATGTATTTAATATTGATACACTAAACATGTATTTAATATTCATACACTAAACATGTATTTAATATTCATACACTAAACATTTATTTAAAATTAATACACTAAACATGTATTTAACATTCATACACTAAACATGTATTTAACATTCATAAACTAAACATGTATTTAACATTTATACACTAAACATGTATTTAATGTTAATACAAAAACATGTATTTAATTTTAATAAACTAAACATTTAATATTAATACACTAAACATGTATTTAATATTCATACACTAAACATGTAGTTATTATTCATACACTAAACATGTATTTAATATTAATACACTAAACCTGTATTTAATATTTATACACTAAACTTGTATTTAATATTAATACACTAAACATGTATTTAATATTTATACACTAAACATGTATTTAATATTAATACACTAAATATGTATTTATTATATATCAACTAAACATGTATTTAATATACATGAACTAAACATGTATTTAATATTCATACACTAAACGTGTATTTAATATTCATACACTAAACATGTATTTAATATTAATACAAAAACATGTATTTAAGTTTAATAAACTAAACATATATTTAATATTAATACACTAAACATGTTTTTAATATTTATACACTAAACATGTATTTAATATTAACACACTAAATATGTATTTATTATATATCAACTAAACATGTATTTAATATTCATAAACTAAACATGTATTTAATATTCATACACTAAACGTTTATTTAATATTCTTACACTAAACATGTATTTAATATTAATACAAAAACATGTATTTAAGTTTAATAAACTAAACATGTATTTAATATTAATACACTAAACATGTATTTAATATGTATACAGTAAACATGTATTGAATATTCATACACTAAACATGTATTTAATATTCATACACTAAACATGTATTTAATATTCATACACTAAACATGTATTTAATATTAATACACTAAACATGTATTTAATATTTATACACTAAACATGTATTTAATATTAATACAAAAACATGTATTTAATTTTAATAAACTAAACATGTATTTAACATTCATACACTAAACATGAATCTAATATTAATACACTAAACATGTATTTAATATTTATACACTAAACATGTATTTAATATTCATACACTAAACATAGTGTTATTATTTATACACTAAACATGTATTTAATATTAATACATTAAACATTTATTTAATATTAATACACCAGACATGTATTTAATATTTATACACTAATCATGTATTTAATATCAATACTCTAATCATGTATTTAATATTAATACACTAATCATGTATTTAATATTCATACACTAAATATGTATTTAGTATTCATACACTTAACATGTATTTAATATTTATACACGAAACATGTATTTAACATTTATACACTAAACATGTATTTAATATTCATACATTAAAAATGTATTTAATATTTATACACTAAACATGTATTTAATATTCATACATTAAACATGTATTTAATAATCATACACTAAACATGTATTTAATATTTATACACTAAACATGTATTTAATATACATACACTAAACATGTATTTAATATTTATACAAAAACATGTATTTAATTTTAATAAACTAAACATATATTTAATATTAATACACTAAACATGTATTTAATATTTATACACTAAACATGTATTTAATATTCATACACTAAATATGTAGTTATTATTCATACACTAAACATGTATTTAATATTCATACACTAAACATGTAGTTATTATTTATACACTAAACATGTATTTAATATTAATACAGTAAACATGTATTTAATATTAATACACTAAACATGTATTTAATTTTAATGAACTAAATATATATTTAATATTAATACACTGAACATGTATTTAATATTCATAAACTAAACATGTATTTAACATTTATACACTAAACATGTATTTAATATTTATACACTAAACATGTATTTAATATTCATACACTAAACATGTAGTTATTATTCATACACTTAACATGTATTTAATATTAATACAGTAAACATGTATTAAATGTTTATACACTAAACATGTATTTAATATTCATTCAATAAACATGTAGTTATTATTCTTACACTTAATATGTATTTAATATTAATACAAAAACATGTATTTAATTTTAATAAACTAAACATATATTTAATATTAATACAATAAAAATGTATTTAATATTTATACACTAAACATGTATTTAATATTCATACACTAAACATGTAGTTATTATTTATACACTAAACATGTATTTAATATTAATACAGTAAACATGTATTAAATATTTATACACTAAACATGTATTTAATATTAATACAAAACATGTATTTATTTTTAATAAACTAAATATATATTTAATATTAATACACTAAACATGTGTTTAATATTAATACACTAAATATGTAGTTATTATTCATACACTAAACATGTATTTAATATTTATACACCAAACATGTGTTTAATATTAATACACAAAATATATATTTAATATTAATACACTAAACATGTATTTAATATTAATACAAAAATATGTATTTAATTGTAATAAACTAAATATATATTTAATATTAATACACTAAACATGTATTTAATATTCATAAACTAAACATGTACTTAACATTCATACACGAAACATGTATTTAATTTTCATACACTAAACATGTAGTTATTATTTATACACTAAACATGTATTTAATATTAATACACTAAACATGTATTTAATATTAATACACTAAACATGTATTTAATATTTATACAGTAAACACGTATTGAATATTCATACACTAAACATGTATTTAATATTCATACACTAAACATGTATTTAATATTCATACACTAAACATGTATTTAATATTAATACACTAAACATGTATTTGATATTTATACACTAAACATGTATTTAATATTAATACAAAAACATGTATTTAATTTTAATAAACTAAACATATATTCAATATTATTACACTAAACATGTATTTAATATTTATACACTGAACATGTATTTAATATTCATACACTAAACATTTAGTTATTATTTATACACTAAACATGTATTTAATATTCATACACTAAACATGTATTTAATATTCATACACTAAACATGTATTTAATATTCATACACTAAACATGTATTTAATATGTATACACTAAATATGTATTTAATATTCATACACTAAACATGTATTTAATATTAATACACTGAACATGTATTTAATAATCATATACTAAACGTATATGTAATCATATACTAATCATATATTTAATATTCATACAGTAAACATGTATTTATTATCCTCTAAATAAGGCACACTTGGAAATAATGAATTTCTTTATGCGTGCAGTTGCGGCAGAAGTCCACAGGAGGGCGTACGTTCCCTCTTAATAAGTCCGGTCCTCTCCGTCTCTCTATCTCTCTTTTTCCTTTTTTTTGTTTCTTTTATTTTTTTACATAAGTTTGGTTTCTCATACACTTATATTTATACACTAAACATGTATTTAATATTAATACACTAAACATGGATTTAATATTTATACACTAAACATGTATTTAATATTAATACAAAAACGTGTATTTAATTTTAATAAACTAAACATATATTTAATATTTATACACTAAACATGTATTTAACATTTATACACTAAACATGTATTTAATATTAATACACTAAACATGTATTTAATATTAATACACTAAACATGTATTTAATATTGGTACAAAAACATGTATTTAATTTTGATAAACTAAACATATATTTAATATTAATACACTAAACATGTATTTAATATTAATACAAAAACATGTATTTAATTTTAATAAACTAAACATATATTTAATATTAATACACTAAACATGTATTAAATATTCATACACTAAACATTTATTTAATATTCATTCAATAAACATATATTTAATATTAATACACTAAACATGTATTTAACATTCATACACTAAACATGTATTTAACATTCATACACTAAACATGTTTTTAATATAAATACACTAAACATGTATTTAATATTAATACAAAAACATGTATTTAATTTTAATAAACTAAACATTTAATATTAATACACTAAACATGTATTTAATATTCATAGACTAAACATGTAGTTATTATTCATACACTAAACATGTATTTAATATTAATACACTAAACCTGTATTTAATATTTATACACTAAACATGTATTTAATATTAATACACTAAACATGTATTTAATATTAATACACTAAACATGTGTTTAATATTAATACACTAAATATGTATTTATTATATATCAACTAAACATGTATTTAATATTCATAAACTAAACATGTATTTAATATTCATACACTAAACGTGTATTTAATATTCATACACTAAACATGTATTTAATATTAATACAAAAACATGTATTTAAGTTTAATAAACTAAACATATATTTAATATTAATACACTAAACATGTTTTTAATATTTATACACTAAACATGTATTTAATATTAACACACTAAATATGTATTTATTTTATATCAACTAAACATGTATTTAATATTCATAAACTAAACATATATTTAATATTTATACACTAAACATGTATTTAATATGTATACACTAAACATGTATTTAATATTAATACACTAAACATGTATTTAATATTTATACACTTAACATGTATTTAATAGTAATACAAAAACATGTATTTAATTTTAATAAACTAAACATATATTTAATATTATTACACTAAACATGTATTTAATATTTATACACTAAACATGTATTTAATATTCATACACTAAACATGTATTTAATATTCATACATTAAACATGTATTTAATATTTATACACTAAACATGTATTTAATATTCATACATTAAACATGTATTTAATATTTATACACTAATCATTTATTTAATTTTCATACAGTAAACATGTATTTAATATTTATACACTAAACATGTATTTAATATTCATACACTAAACATGTATTTAATATTAATACACTGAACATGTATTTAATAATCATATACTAAACGTATATATAATCATATACTAATCATATATTTAATATTCATTTAGTAAACATGTATTTATTATCCTCTAAATAAGGCACACTTGGAAATAATGAATTTCTTTATGTGTGCAGTTGCGGCAAAACTCCACAGGAGGGCGCAGGTTCCCTCGAAATAAGTCCGGTCCTCTCCGTCTCTCTATCTCTCTTTTTCCTTTTTTTTTGTTTCTTTTATTTTTTTCACATAAGTTTGGTTTCTCATACACTTATATTTATACACTAAACATGTATTTGATATTAATACACTAAACATGTATTTAATATTTATACACTAAACATGTATTTAATATTAGTACAAAAACATGTATTTAATTTTGATAAACCAAACATATATTTAATATTAATACACTAAACATGTATTTAATATTAATACAAAAACATGTATTTAATTTTAATAAACTAAACATATATTTAATATTAATACACTAAACATGTATTAAATATTCATACACTAAACATTTAATTAATATTCATTCAATAAACATGTGGTTATTATTCTTACACTTAATATGTATTTAATATTAATACAAAAACATGTATTTAATTTTAATAAACTAATCATATATTTAATATTAATACACTAAACATGTATTTAATATTCATACACTAAACATGTATTTAATATTTATACACTAAACATGTATTTAATATTCATAAACTAAACATGTATTTAACATTTATACACTAAACATGTATTTAATATTCATACACTAAACATGTAGTTATTATTTATACACTAAAGATGTATTTAATATTCATAAACAAAACATGTATTTAACATTTATACACTAAACATGTATTTAATATTCATACACTAAACATGTAGTTATTATTTATACACTAAACATGTATTTAATATTAATACACTAAACATGTATTTAATATTTATACACTAAACATGTATTTAATATTAATACACTAAATATGTATTTATTATATATCCACTAAACATGTATTTAATATTAATACACTAAACATGTATTTAATATTTATACACTGAACATGTATTTAATAGTCATACACTAAATATGTATTTAATATTCATACACTAAACATGTATTTAATATTAATACACTGAACATGTATTTAATAATCATATACTAAACGTATATGTAATCATATACTAATCATATATTTAATATTCATTTAGTAAACATGTATTTATTATCCTCTAAATAAGGCACACTTGGAAATAATGAATTTCTTTATGCGTACAGTTGCGGCAGAAGTCCACAGGAGGGCGCACGTTCCCTCTTAATAAGTCCGGTCCTCTCCGTCTCTCTATCTCTCTTTTTCCTTTTTTTTGTTTCTTTTATTTTTTTTACATAAGTTTGGTTTCTCATACACTTATATTTATACACTAAACATGTATTTAATATTCATAAACTAAACATGTATTTAATATTAGTACAAAAACATGTATTTATTTTAATAAACTAAACATATATTTAATATTAATACACTAAACATGTATTTAATATTTATACACTAAACATGTATTTAATATTCATAAACTAAACATGTATTTAATATTCATACACTAAACATGTAGTTATTATTTATACACTAAACATGTATTTAATATTCATAAACTAAACATGTATTTAACATTTATACACTAAACATGTATTTAATATTATACACTAAACATGCATTTAATATTCATACACTAAACATGTATTTAATATTTATACACTAAACATGTATTTAATATTAATACAAAACATGTATTTAAGTTTAATAAACTAAACATATATTTAATATTAATACACTAAACATGTATTTAATATTCATACACTAAACATGCATTTAATATTCATACACTAAACATGTATTTAATATTATACACTAAACATGCATTTAATATTCATACACTAAACATGTATTTAATATTTATACACTAAACATGTATTTAATATTAATACAAAAACATGTATTTAATTTTAATAAACTAAACATATATTTAATATTATTACACTAAACATGTATTTAATATTTATACACTGAACATGTATTTAATAGTTATACACTAATCATGTATTTAATATTAATACACTAATCATGTATTTAATATTCATACACTAAATATGTATTTAATATTCATACACTTAACATGTATTTAATATTTATTCACGAAACATGTATTTAATATTTATACACTAAACATGTATTTAATATTAATACACTAAATATGTATTTATTATATATCCACTAAACATTTATTTAATATTCATAAACTAAATATATATTTAATATTAATACACTAAACATGTATTTAATATTAATACACTAAACATGTATTTAATATTTTTACACTAAACATGTATTTAATATTCATACAAAAACATGTATTTAATTTTAATAAACTAAACATATATTTAATATTATTACACTAAACATGTATTTAATATTTATACACTGAACATGTATTTAATATTCATACACTAAAAATGTAGTTATTATTTATACACTGAACATGTATTTAATATTTATTCACGAAACATGTTTTTAATATTTATACACTAAACATGTATTTAATATTCATACATTAAAAATGTATTTAATATTCATACACTAAACATGTATTGACTATTCATACATTAAACATGTATTTAATATTCATACACTAAACATGTATTTAATATTCGTACACGAAACATGTATTTAATATTTCTACAAAAACATGTATTTAATTTTAATAAACTAAACATATATTTAATATTAATACACTAAACATGTATTTAATATTCATACACTAAACATGTATTTAATATTAATACACTAAACATGTATTTAATATTAATACAAAAACATGTATTTAATATTAATACACTAAACATGTGTTTAATATTTATACAAAAAACATGTATTTAATTTTAATAAACTAAACATATATTTAATATTAATACACTAAACATGTATTTAATATTTATACACTAAACATGTATTTAATATTCATACACTAAACATGTAGTTATTATTAATACACTAAACATGTATTTAATATGTATACACTAAATATGTATTTAATATTCATACACTAAACATGTATTTAATATTAATACACTGAACATGTATTTAATAATCATATACTAAACGTATATGTAATCATGTACTAATCATATATTTAATATTCATTTAGTAAACATGTATTTATTATCCTCTAAATAAGGCACACTTGGAAATAATGAATTTCTTTATGTGTGCAGTTGCGGCAGAAGTCCACAGGAGGGCGCACGTTCCCTCTTAATAAGTCCGGTCCTCTCCGCCTCTCTATCGCTCTTTTTCCTTTTTTTTGTTTCTTTTATTTTTTTTACATAAGTTTGGTTTCTCATACACTTATATTTATACACTAAACATGTATTTAATATTAATACACTAAACATGTATTTAATATTTATACACTAAACATGTATTTAATATTAGAACAAAAACATGTATTTAATTTTGATAAACTAAACATATATTTAATATTAATACACTAAACATGTATTTAATATTAATACAAAAACATGTATTTAATTTTAATAAACTAAATATATATTTAATAATAATACACTAAACATGTATTTAATATTCATAAACTAAACATGTATTTAACATTTATACACTAAACATGTATTTAATATTAATACACTAAACATGTATTTAATATTTATACACTAAACATGTATTTAATATTAGAACAAAAACATGTATTTAATATTTATACACTAAACATGTATTTAATATTCATACACTAAACATGTAGTTATTATTCATACACTAAACATGTATTTAATATTAATACACTAAACATGTATTTAATATTTATACACTAAACATGTATTTAATATTCATAAACTAAACATGTATTTAACATTTATACACTAAACATGTATTTAATATTCATACACTAAACATGTAGTTATTATTTATACACTAAACATGTATTTAATATTAATACACTAAACATGTATTTAATATTTATACACTAAACATGTATTTAATATTAATACACTAAATATGTATTTATTATATATCCACTAAACATGTATTTAATATTCATAAACTAAACATGTATTTAATATTCATACACTAAACGTGTATTTAATATTCATACACTAAACATGTATTTAATATTAATACAAAACATGTATTTACGTTTAATAAACTAAACATATATTTAATATTATTAAACTAAACATGTATTTAATATTAATACACTAATCATGTATTTAATATTCATACACTAAATATGTATTTAATATTCATACACTTAACATGTATTTAATATTTATACACGAAACATGTATTTAATATTTATACACTAAACATGTATTTAATATTCATACATTAAACATGTACTTAATATTCATACACTAAACATGTATTTAATATTCATACACTAAACATGTATTTAATATTCATACATTAAAAATGTATTTAATGTTTATACACTCAACATGTATTTAATATTCATACACTAAACATGTAGTTATTATTTATACACTAAACATGTATTTAATATTAATACAGTAAACATGTATTTAATATTAATACACTAAGCATGTATTTAATATTAATACAAAAACATGTATTTAATTTTAATAAACTAAATATATATTTAATATTCATACACTAAACGTGTATTTAATATTCATACACTAAACATGTATTTAATATTAATACACTAATCATGTATTTAATATTCATAAACTAAATATGTATTTAATATTTATACACTAAACATGTATTTAATATTCATACATTAAAAATGTATTTAATAATCATACACTAAACATGTATTTAATGTTTATACACTAAACATGTATTTAATATTCATACACTAAACATGTAGTTATTATTTATACACTAAACATGTATTTAATATTAATACAGTAAACATGTATTTAATATTAATACACTAAGCATGTATTTAATATTAATACAAAAACATGTATTTAATTTTAATAAACTAAATATATATTTAATATTCATACACTAAACGTGTATTTAATATTCATACACGAAACATGTATTTAACATTTATACACCAAACATGTATTTAATATTCATACATTAAAAATGTATTTAATATTTATACACTAAACATGTATTTAATATTCATACATTAAACATGTATTTAATAATCATACACTAAACATGTATTTAATATTTATACACTAAACATGTATTTAATATACATACACTAAACATGTATTTAATATTTATACAAAAACATGTATTTAATTTTAATAAACTAAACATATATTTAATATTAATACACTAAACATATATTTAATATTTATACACTAAACATGTATTTAATATTCATACACTAAATATGTAGTTATTATTCATACACTAAACATGTATTTAATATTCATACACTAAACATGTATTTATTATTTATACACTAAACATGTATTTAATATTAATACAGTAAACATGTATTTAATATTAATACACTAAACATGTATTTAATTTTAATGAACTAAATATATATTTAATATTAATACACTGAACATGTATTTAATATTCATAAACTAAACATGTATTTAACATTTATACACTAAACATGTATTTAATTTTTAATAAACTAAACATATATTTAATATTAATACACTAAACATGTATTTAATATTTATACACTAAACATGTATTTAATATTCATACACTAAACATGTAGTTATTATTCATACACTTAACATGTATTTAATATTAATACAGTAAACATGTATTAAATGTTTATACACTAAACATGTATTTAATATTCATTCAATAAACATGTAGTTATTATTCTTACACTTAATATGTATTTAATATTAATACAAAAACATGTATTTAATTTTAATAAACTAAACATATATTTAATATTAATACAATAAAAATGTATTTAATATTTATACACTAAACATGTATTTAATATTCATACACTAAACATGTAGTTATTATTTATACACTAAACATGTATTTAATATTAATACAGTAAACATGTATTAAATATTTATACACTAAACATGTATTTAATATTAATACAAAAACATGTATTTATTTTTAATAAACTAAATATATATTTAATATTAATACACTAAACATGTGTTTAATATTAATACACTAAATATGTAGTTATTATTCATACACTAAACATGTATTTAATATTTATACACCAAACATGTGTTTAATATTAATACACAAAATATATATTTAATATTAATACACTAAACATGTATTTAATATTAATACAAACATATGTATTTAATTGTAATAAACTAAATATATATTTAATATTAATACACTAAACATGTATTTAATATTCATAAACTAAACATGTACTTAACATTCATACACTAAACATGTATTTAATTTTCATACACTAAACATGTAGTTATTATTTATACACTAAACATGTATTTAATATTAATACACTAAACATGTATTTAATATTAATACACTAAACATGTATTTAATATTTATACAGTAAACACGTATTGAATATTCATACACTAAACATGTATTTAATATTCATACACTAAACATGTATTTAATATTCATACACTAAACATGTATTTGATATTTATACACTAAACATGTATTTAATATTAATACAAAAACATGTATTTAATTTTAATAAACTAAACATATATTTAATATTATTACACTAAACATGTATTTAATATTTATACACTGAACATGTATTTAATATTCATACACTAAACATTTAGTTATTATTTATACACTAAACATGTATTTAATATTTATACACTAAACATGTATTTAATATTCATACACTAAACATGTATTTAATATTCATACACTAAACATGTATTTAATATGTATACACTAAATATGTATTTAATATTCATACACTAAACATGTATTTAATATTAATACACTGAACATGTATTTAATAATCATATACTAAACGTATATGTAATCATATACTAATCATATATTTAATATTCATACAGTAAACATGTATTTATTATCCTCTAAATAAGGCACACTTGGAAATAATGAATTTCTTTATGCGTGCAGTTGCGGCAGAAGTCCACAGGAGGGCGTACGTTCCCTCTTAATAAGTCCGGTCCTCTCCGTCTCTCTATCTCTCTTTTTCCTTTTTTTTTGTTTCTTTTATTTTTTTACATAAGTTTGGTTTCTCATACACTTATATTTATACACTAAACATGTATTTAATATTAATACACTAAACATGGATTCAATATTTATACACTAAACATGTATTTAATATTAATACAAAAACGTGTATTTAATTTTAATAAACTAAACATATATTTAATATTTATACACTAAACATGTATTTAACATTTATACACTAAACATGTATTTAATATTAATACACTAAACATATATTTAATATTAATACACTAAACATGTATTTAATATTAGTACAAAAACATGTATTTAATTTTGATAAACTAAACATATATTTAATATTAATACACTAAACATGTATTTAATATTAATACAAAAACATGTATTTAATTTTAATAAACTAAACATATATTTAATATTAATACACTAAACATGTATTAAATATTCATACACTAAACATTTATTTAATATTCATTCAATAAACATATATTTAATATTAATACACTAAACATGTATTTAACATTCATACACTAAACATGTATTTAACATTCATACACTAAACATGTTTTTAATATAAATACACTAAACATGTATTTAATATTAATACAAAAACATGTATTTAATTTTAATAAACTAAACATTTAATATTAATACACTAAACATGTATTTAATATTTATACACTAAACATGTATTTAATATTAATACACTAAATATGTATTTATTATATATCAACTAAACATGTATTTAATATTCATACACTAAACGTGTATTTAATATTCATACACTAAACATGTATTTAATATTAATACAAAAACATGTATTTAAGTTTAATAAACTAAACATATATTTAAAATTTATACACTAAACATGTATTTAATATTAATACAAAAACATGTATTTAATTTTAATACACTAAACATATATTTAATATTAATACACTAAACATGTATTTAACATTCATACACTAAACATGTATTTAACATTCATACACTAAACATGTTTTTAATATAAATACACTAAACATGTATTTAATATTAATACAAAAACATGTATTTAATTTTAATAAACTAAACATTTAATATTAATACACTAAACATGTATTTAATATTCATAGACTAAACATGTAGTTATTATTCATACACTAAACATGTATTTAATATTAATACACTAAACCTGTATTTAATATTTATACACTAAACATGTATTTAATATTAATACACTAAACATGTATTTAATATTTATACACTAAACATGTGTTTAATATTAATACACTAAATATGTATTTATTATATATCAACTAAACATGTATTTAATATTCATAAACTAAACATGTATTTAATATTCATACACTAAACGTGTATTTAATATTCATACACTAAACATGTATTTAATATTAATACAAAAACATGTATTTAAGTTTAATAAACTAAACATATATTTAATATTAATACACTAAACATGTTTTTAATATTTATACACTAAACATGTATTTAATATTAACACACTAAATATGTATTTATTTTATATCAACTAAACATGTATTTAATATTCATAAACTAAACATATATTTAATATTTATACACTAAACATGTATTTAATATGTATACACTAAACATGTATTTAATATTAATACACTAAACATGTATTTAATATTTATACACTTAACATGTATTTAATAGTAATACAAAAACATGTATTTAATTTTAATAAACTAAACATATATTTAATATTATTACACTAAACATGTATTTAATATTTATACACTAAACATGTATTTAATATTCATACATTAAACATTTATTTTATATTAATACACCAGACATGTATTTAATATTTATACACTAATCATGTATTTAATATTAATACTCTAATCATGTATTTAATATTCATACACTAAACATGTAGTTATTATTCATACACTAAACATGTATTTAATATTAATACACTAAACCTGTATTTAATATTTATACACTAAACATGTATTTAATATTCATACACTAAACGTGTATTTAATATTCATACACTAAACATGTATTTAATATTAATACAAAAACATGTATTTAAGTTTAATAAACTAAACATATATTTAAAATTTATACACTAAACATGTATTTAATATTAATACAAAAACATGTATTTAATTTTAATACACTAAACATATATTTAATATTAATACACTAAACATGTATTTAACATTCATACACTAAACATGTATTTAACATTCATACACTAAACATGTTTTTAATATAAATACACTAAACATGTATTTAATATTAATACAAAAACATGTATTTAATTTTAATAAACTAAACATTTAATATTAATACACTAAACATGTATTTAATATTCATAGACTAAACATGTAGTTATTATTCATACACTAAACATGTATTTAATATTAATACACTAAACCTGTATTTAATATTTATACACTAAACATGTATTTAATATTAATACACTAAACATGTATTTAATATTTATACACTAAACATGTGTTTAATATTAATACACTAAATATGTATTTATTATATATCAACTAAACATGTATTTAATATTCATAAACTAAACATGTATTTAATATTCATACACTAAACGTGTATTTAATATTCATACACTAAACATGTATTTAATATTAATACAAAAACATGTATTTAAGTTTAATAAACTAAACATATATTTAATATTAATACACTAAACATGTTTTTAATATTTATACACTAAACATGTATTTAATATTAACACACTAAATATGTATTTATTTTATATCAACTAAACATGTATTTAATATTCATAAACTAAACATATATTTAATATTTATACACTAAACATGTATTTAATATGTATACACTAAACATGTATTTAATATTAATACACTAAACATGTATTTAATATTTATACACTTAACATGTATTTAATAGTAATACAAAAACATGTATTTAATTTTAATAAACTAAACATATATTTAATATTATTACACTAAACATGTATTTAATATTTATACACTAAACATGTATTTAATATTCATACACTAAACATTTAGTTATTATTTATACACTAAACATGTATTTAATATTAATACACTAAACATTTATTTAATATTAATACACCAAACATGTATTTAATATTTATACACTAATCATGTATTTAATATTAATACTCTAATCATGTATTTAATACTTATACACTAAATATGTATTTAATATTTATACACTTAACATGTATTTAATATTTATACACGAAACATGTATTTAATATTTATACATCAAACATGTATTTAATATTCATACATTAAACATGTATTTAATATTCATACACTAAACATGTATTTAATATTCATACATTAAACATGTATTTAATATTTATACACTAATCATTTATTTAATTTTCATACAGTAAACATGTATTTAATATTTATACACTAAACATGTATTTAATATTCATACACTAAACATGTATTTAATATTAATACACTGAACATGTATTTAATAATCATATACTAAACGTATATGTAATCATATACTAATCATATATTTAATATTCATTTAGTAAACATGTATTTATTATCCTCTAAATAAGGCACACTTGGAAATAATGAATTTCTTTATATGTGCAGTTGCGGCAAAACTCCACAGGAGGGCGCAGGTTCCCTCGAAATAAGTCCGGTCCTCTCCGTCTCTCTATCTCTCTTTTTCCTTTTTTTTTGTTTCTTTTATCTTTTTTACATAAGTTTGGTTTCTCATACACTTATATTTATACACTAAACATGTATTTGATATTAATACACTAAACATGTATTTAATATTTATACACTAAACATGTATTTAATATTAGTACAAAAACATGTATTTAATTTTGATAAACCAAACATATATTTAATATTAATACACTAAACATGTATTTAATATTAATACAAAAACATGTATTTAATTTTAATAAACTAAACATATATTTAATATTAATACACTAAACATGTATTAAATATTCATACACTAAACATTTAATTAATATTCATTCAATAAACATGTGGTTATTATTCTTACACTTAATATGTATTTAATATTAATACAAAAACATGAATTTAATTTTAATAAACTAATCATATATTTAATATTAATACACTAAACATGTATTTAATATTCATACACTAAACATGTATTTAATATTAATACACTAAACATGTATTTAATATTGATACACTAAACATGTATTTAATATTCATACACTAAACATGTATTTAATATTCATACACAAAACATTTATTTAAAATTAATACACTAAACATGTATTTAACATTCATACACTAAACATGTATTTAACATTCATAAACTAAACATGTATTTAACATTTATACACTAAACATGTATTTAATGTTAATACAAAAACATGTATTTAATTTTAATAAACTAAACATTTAATATTAATACACTAAACATGTATTTAATATTCATACACTAAACATGTAGTTATTATTCATACACTAAACATGTATTTAATATTAATACACTAAACCTGTATTTAATATTTATACACTAAACTTGTATTTAATATTAATACACTAAACATGTATTTAATATTTATACACTAAACATGTATTTAATATTAATACACTAAATATGTATTTATTATATATCAACTAAACATGTATTTAATATACATGAACTAAACATGTATTTAATATTCATACACTAAACGTGTATTTAATATTCATACACTAAACATGTATTTAATATTAATACAAAAACATGTATTTAAGTTTAATAAACTAAACATATATTTAATATTAATACACTAAACATGTTTTTAATATTTATACACTAAACATGTATTTAATATTAACACACTAAATATGTATTTATTATATATCAACTAAACATGTATTTAATATTCATAAACTAAACATGTATTTAATATTCATACACTAAACGTTTATTTAATATTCTTACACTAAACATGTATTTAATATTAATACAAAAACATGTATTTAAGTTTAATAAACTAAACATGTATTTAATATTAATACACTAAACATGTATTTAATATGTATACAGTAAACATGTATTGAATATTCATACACTAAACATGTATTTAATATTCATACACTAAACATGTATTTAATATTCATACACTAAACATGTATTTAATATTAATACACTAAACATGTATTTAATATTTATACACTAAACATGTATTTAATATTAATACAAAAACATGTATTTAATTTTAATAAACTAAACATGTATTTAACATTCATACACTAAACATGAATCTAATATTAATACACTAAACATGTATTTAATATTTATACACTAAACATGTATTTAATATTCATACACTAAACATAGTGTTATTATTTATACACTAAACATGTATTTAATATTAATACATTAAACATTTATTTAATATTAATACACCAGACATGTATTTAATATTTATACACTAATCATGTATTTAATATCAATACTCTAATCATGTATTTAATATTAATACACTAATCATGTATTTAATATTCATACACTAAATATGTATTTAGTATTCATACACTTAACATGTATTTAATATTTATACACGAAACATGTATTTAACATTTATACACTAAACATGTATTTAATATTCATACATTAAAAATGTATTTAATATTTATACACTAAACATGTATTTAATATTCATACATTAAACATGTATTTAATAATCATAAACTAAACATGTATTTAATATTTATACACTAAACATGTATTTAATATACATACACTAAACATGTATTTAATATTTATACAAAAACATGTATTTAATTTTAATAAACTAAACATATATTTAATATTAATACACTAAACATGTATTTAATATTTATACACTAAACATGTATTTAATATTCATACACTAAATATGTAGTTATTATTCATACACTAAACATGTATTTAATATTCATACACTAAACATGTAGTTATTATTTATACACTAAACATGTATTTAATATTAATACAGTAAACATGTATTTAATATTAATACACTAAAAATGTATTTAATTTTAATGAACTAAATATATATTTAATATTAATACACTGAACATGTATTTAATATTCATAAACTAAACATGTATTTAACATTTATACACTAAACATGTATTTAATATTTATACACTAAACATGTATTTAATATTCATACACTAAACATGTAGTTATTATTCATACACTTAACATGTATTTAATATTAATACAGTAAACATGTATTAAATGTTTATACACTAAACATGTATTTAATATTCATTCAATAAACATGTAGTTATTATTCTTACACTTAATATGTATTTAATATTAATACAAAAACATGTATTTAATTTTAATAAACTAAACATATATTTAATATTAATACAATAAAAATGTATTTAATATTTATACACTAAACATGTATTTAATATTCATACACTAAACATGTAGTTATTATTTATACACTAAACATGTATTTAATATTAATACAGTAAACATGTATTAAATATTTATACACTAAACATGTATTTAATATTAATACAAAAACATGTATTTATTTTTAATAAACTAAATATATATTTAATATTAATACACTAAACATGTGTTTAATATTAATACACTAAATGTGTAGTTATTATTCATACACTAAACATGTATTTAATATTTATACACCAAACATGTGTTTAATATTAATACACAAAATATATATTTAATATTAATACACTAAACATGTATTTAATATTAATACAAAAATATGTATTTAATTGTAATAAACTAAATATATATTTAATATTAATACACTAAACATGTATTTAATATTCATAAACTAAACATGTACTTAACATTCATACACGAAACATGTATTTAATTTTCATACACTAAACATGTAGTTATTATTTATACACTAAACATGTATTTAATATTAATACACTAAACATGTATTTAATATTAATACACTAAACATGTATTTAATATTTATACAGTAAACACGTATTGAATATTCATACACTAAACATGTATTTAATATTCATACACTAAACATGTATTTAATATTCATACACTAAACATGTATTTAATATTAATACACTAAACATGTATTTGATATTTATACACTAAACATGTATTTAATATTAATACAAAAACATGTATTTAATTTTAATAAACTAAACATATATTCAATATTATTACACTAAACATGTATTTAATATTTAAACACTGAACATGTATTTAATATTCATACACTAAACATTTAGTTATTATTTATACACTAAACATGTATTTAATATTCATACACTAAACATGTATTTAATATTCATACACTAAACATGTATTTAATATGTATACACTAAATATGTATTTAATATTCATACACTAAACATGTATTTAATATTAATACACTGAACATGTATTTAATAATCATATACTAAACGTATATGTAATCATATACTAATCATATATTTAATATTCATACAGTAAACATGTATTTATTATCCTCTAAATAAGGCACACTTGGAAATAATGAATTTCTTTATGCGTGCAGTTGCGGCAGAAGTCCACAGGAGGGGGCACGTTCCCTCTTAATAAGTCCGGTCCTCTCCGTCTCTCTATCTCTCTTTTTCCTTTTTTTTGTTTCTTTTATTTTTTTACATAAGTTTGGTTTCTCATACACTTATATTTATACACTAAACATGTATTTAATATTAATACACTAAACATGGATTTAATATTTATACACTAAACATGTATTTAATATTAATACAAAAACGTGTATTTAATTTTAATAAACTAAACATATATTTAATATTTATACACTAAACATGTATTTAACATTTATACACTAAACATGTATTTAATATTTATACACTAAACATGTATTTAATATTCATACACTAAACATGTATTTAATATTCATACACTAAACATGTATTTAATATGTATACACTAAATATGTATTTAATATTCATACACTAAACATGGATTTAATATTTATACACTAAACATGTATTTAATATTAATACAAAAACGTGTATTTAATTTTAATAAACTAAACATATATTTAATATTTATACACTAAACATGTATTTAACATTTATACACTAAACATGTATTTAATATTAATACACTAAACATATATGTAATATTAATACACTAAACATGTATTTAATATTAGTACAAAAACATGTATTTAATTTTGATAAACTAAACATATATTTAATATTAATACACTAAACATGTATTTAATATTAATACAAAAACATGTATTTAATTTTAATAAACTAAACATATATTTAATATTAATACACTAAACATGTATTAAATATTCATACACTAAACATTTATTTAATATTCATTCAATAAACATATATTTAATATTAATACACTAAACATGTATTTAACATTCATACACTAAACATGTATTTAACATTCATACACTAAACATGTTTTTAATATAAATACACTAAACATGTATTTAATATTAATACAAAAACATGTATTTAATTTTAATAAACTAAACATTTAATATTAATACACTAAACATGTATTTAATATTTATACACTAAACATGTATTTAATATTAATACACTAAATATGTATTTATTATATATCAACTAAACATGTATTTAATATTCATACACTAAACGTGTATTTAATATTCATACACTAAACATGTATTTAATATTAATACAAAAACATGTATTTAAGTTTAATAAACTAAACATATATTTAAAATTTATACACTAAACATGTATTTAATATTAATACAAAAACATGTATTTAATTTTAATACACTAAACATATATTTAATATTAATACACTAAACATGTATTTAACATTCATACACTAAACATGTATTTAACATTCATACACTAAACATGTTTTTAATATAAATACACTAAACATGTATTTAATATTAATACAAAAACATGTATTTAATTTTAATAAACTAAACATTTAATATTAATACACTAAACATGTATTTAATATTCATAGACTAAACATGTAGTTATTATTCATACACTAAACATGTATTTAATATTAATACACTAAACCTGTATTTAATATTTATACACTAAACATGTATTTAATATTAATACACTAAACATGTATTTAATATTTATACACTAAACATGTGTTTAATATTAATACACTAAATATGTATTTATTATATATCAACTAAACATGTATTTAATATTCATAAACTAAACATGTATTTAATATTCATACACTAAACGTGTATTTAATATTCATACACTAAACATGTATTTAATATTAATACAAAAACATGTATTTAAGTTTAATAAACTAAACATATATTTAATATTAATACACTAAACATGTTTTTAATATTTATACACTAAACATGTATTTAATATTAACACACTAAATATGTATTTATTTTATATCAACTAAACATGTATTTAATATTCATAAACTAAACATATATTTAATATTTATACACTAAACATGTATTTAATATGTATACACTAAACATGTATTTAATATTAATACACTAAACATGTATTTAATATTTATACACTTAACATGTATTTAATAGTAATACAAAAACATGTATTTAATTTTAATAAACTAAACATATATTTAATATTATTACACTAAACATGTATTTAATATTTATACACTAAACATGTATTTAATATTCATACATTAAACATTTATTTTATATTAATACACCAGACATGTATTTAATATTTATACACTAATCATGTATTTAATATTAATACTCTAATCATGTATTTAATATTCATACACTAAACATGTAGTTATTATTCATACACTAAACATGTATTTAATATTAATACACTAAACCTGTATTTAATATTTATACACTAAACATGTATTTAATTTTTAATAAACTAAACATATATTTAATATTAATACACTAAACATGTATTTAATATTTACACACTAAACATGTATTTACTATTCATACACTAAACATGTAGTTATTATTCATACACTAAACATGTATTTAATATTAATACACTAAACATGTATTTAATATTTATACACTAAACATGTATTTAATATTCATTCAATAAACATGTAGTTATTATTCTTACACTTAATATGTATTTAATATTAATACAAAAACATGTATTTAGTTTTAATAAACTAAATATATATTTAATATTAATACACTAAACATGTATTTAATATTTTTACACTTAATGTGTATTTAATATTCATACACTAAAAGTGTATTTAATATTCATACACTAAACATGTGTTTAATATTAATACACTAAACATGTAGTTATTATTCATACACTAAACATGTATTTAATATTTATACACTAAACATGTATTTAATATTAATACACTAAATATGTATTTATTATACATCCACTAAACATGTATTTAATATTCATAAACTAAATATATATTTAATATTAATACACTGAACATGTATCTAATATTAATACACTAAACATGTATTTAATATTTTTACACTAAACATGTATTTAATATTCTTACACTAAACATGTATTTAATATTCATACACTAAACATGTATTTAATATTAATTCAAAAACATGTATTTAATTGTAATAAACTAAATATATATTTAATATTAATACACTAAACATGTATTTAATATTCATAAACTAAACATGTATTTAACATTAATACACTAAACATGTATTTAATATTCATACAAAAACATGTATTTAATTTTAATAAACTAAACATATATTTAATATTATTACACTGAACATGTATTTAATATTCATACACTAAACATTTAGTTATTATTTATACACTAAACATGTATTTAATATTAATACACTAAACATGTATTTAATATTAATACACTAAACATGTATTTAATATTCATACACTAATCATGTATTTAATATTAATACACTAATCATGTATTTAATATTTATACACTAAATATGTATTTAATATTTATACACTTAACATGTATTTAATATTTATACACTAAATATGTATTTAATATTTATACACTTAACATGTATTTAATATTAATACACTAAATATGTATTTAATATTCATACATTAAAAATGTATTTAATATTCATACACTAAACATGTATTTAATATTCATACATTAAACATGTATTTAATAGTTATACACTAAACATGTATTTAATATTCGTACACGAAACATGTATTTAATATTTATACACTAAACATGTATTTAATATTCATACACTAAACATGTATTTAATATTCATACACTAAACTTGTATTTAATATTTATACACTAAACATGTATTTAATATTCATACACTAAACATGTATTTATTATTTATACACTAAACATGTATTTAATATTTATACACTAAATATGTATTTAATATTCATACACTAAACATGTATTTAATATTAATACACTGAACATGTATTTAATAATCATATACTAAACGTATATGTAATCATATACTAATCATATATTTAATATTCATTTAGTAAACATGTATTTATTATCCTCTAAATAAGGCACACTTGGAAATAATGAATTTCTTTATGAGTGCAGTTGCGGCAGAAGTCCACAGGAGGGCGCACGTTCCCTCTTAATAAGTCCGGTCCTCTCCGTCTCTCTCTCTCTCTTTTTCCTTTTTTTTTTTGTTTCTTTCATTTTTTTTACATAAGTTTGGTTTCTCATACACTTATATTTATACACTAAACATGTATTTAATATTCATACACTAAATGTGTATTTAATATTCATACACTAAACATGTATTTAATATTAATACAAAAACATGTATTTAATTTTAATAAACTAAACATATATTTAATATTTATACACTAAACATGTATTTAACATTTATACACTAAATTTGTATTTAATATTAATACACTAAACATGTATTTAATATTAATACACTAAACATGTATTTAATATTAATACAAAAACATGTATTTAATTTTAATAAACTAAACACATATTTAATATTAATACACTAAACATGTATTAAATATTCATACACTAAACATGTATTTAATATTCATTCAATAAACATGTAGTTATTATTCTTACACTTAATATGTATTTAATATTAATACAAAAACATGTATTTAATATTGTTACACTAAACGTGTATTTACTATTTATACACTAAAAGTGTATTTAATATTAATACACTAAACATGTATTTAATATTCATACACTAAACATGTATTTAATATTAATACACTAAACATGTATTTAATATTTATACACTAAACATGTATTTAATATTAATACAAAACATGTATTTAATTTTAATAAACTAAATATATATTTAATATTAATACTTTAAACATGTATTTAATATTCATAAACTAAACATGTATTTAACATTCATACACTAAACATTTATTTAATATTAATACACTAAACATGTATTTAATATTAATACAAAAACATTTATTTAATTTTAATAAAGTAAACACATATTTAATATTAATACACTAAACATGTATTTAATATTTATACACTAAACATGTATTTAATATGTATACACTAGACATGTATTTAATATTAATACACTAAATATTTATTTATTATTCATCCACTAAACCTGTATTTAATATTTATACACTAAACATGTATCTAATATTAATACAAAAACATGTATTTAAGTTTAATAAACTAAACATGTATTTAATATTAATATACTAAACATGTAGTTAATATTTATACACAAACACGTATTTAATATTCATACACTAAACATGTATTTAATATTCATACACTAAACATGTATTTAATATTCATACACTAAACATGGATTTAATATCCTCTAAATAAGGCACACTTGGAAATAATGAATTTCTTTATGTGTGCAGGTGCGGCAGAAGTCCACAGGAGGGCGCACGTTCCCTCTTAATAAGTCCGGTCCTCTCCGTCTCTCTCTCTCTCTTTTTCCTTTTTTTTGTTTCTTTTATTTTTTTTTAAATAAGTTTGGTTTCTCATACACTTATATTTATACACTAAACATGTATTTAATATTAGTACAAAAACATGTATTTAATTTTAATAAACTAAACATATATTTAATATTAATACACTAAACATGTATTTAATATTAATACAAAAACATGTATTTAATTTTAATAAACTAAACATATATTTAATATTAATACACTAAACATGTATTAAATATTCATACACTAAACATTTATTTAATATTCATTCAATAAACATGTAGTTATTATTCTTACACTTAATATGTATTTAATATTAATACAAAAACATGTATTTAATTTTAGTAAACTAAACATATATTTAAAACTCATACACTAAACATGTATTTAATATTAATACAAAAACATGTATTTAATTTTAATACACTAAACATATATTTAATATTAATACACTAAACATGTATTTAACATTCATACACTAAACATGTATTTAACATTCATACACTAAACATGTTTTAATATTAATACACTAAACATGTATTTAATATTAATACAAAAACATGTATTTAATTTTAATAAACTAAACATTTAATATTAATACACTAAACATGTATTTAATATTCATACACTAAACATGTAGTTATTATTCATACACTAAACATGTATTTAATATTAATACACTAAACCTGTATTTAATATTTATACACTAAACATGTATTTAATATTAATACACTAAACATGTATTTAATATTAATACACTAAATATGTATTTATTACATATCAACTAAACATGTATTTAATATTCATAAACTAAACATGTATTTAATATTCATACACTAAACGTGTATTTAATATTCATACACTAAACATGTATTTAATATTAATACAAAAACATGTATTTAAGTTTAATAAACTAAACATATATTTAAAATGTATACACTAAACATGTATTTAATATTAATACAAAAATATGTATTTAATTTTAATACACTAAACATATATTTAATATTAATACACTAATCATGTATTTAACATTCATACACTAAACATGTATTTAACATTCATAGACTAAACATGTTTTTAATATTAATACACTAAACATGTATTTAATATTAATACAAAAACATGTATTTAATTTTAATAAACTAAACATTTAATATTAATACACTAAACATGTATTTAATATTCATACACTAAACATGTAGTTATTATTCATACACTAAACATGTATTTAATATTAATACACTAAACCTGTATTTAATATTTATACACTAAACTTGTATTTAATATTAATACACTAAACATGTATTTAATATTTATACACTAAACATGTATTTAATATTAATACACTAAATATGTATTTATTATATATCAACTAAACATGTATTTAATATACATGAACTAAACATGTATTTAATATTCATACACTAAACGTGTATTTAATATTCATACACTAAACATGTATTTAATATTAATACAAAAACATGTATTTAAGTTTAATAAACTAAACATATATTTAATATTAATACACTAAACATGTTTTTAATATTTATACACTAAACATGTATTTAATATTAACACACTAAATATGTATTTATTATATATCAACTAAACATGTATTTAATATTCATAAACTAAACATGTATTTAATATTCATACACGAAACGTTTATTTAATATTCTTACACTAAACATGTATTTAATATTAATACAAAAACATGTATTTAAGTTTAATAAACTAAACATGTATTTAATATTAATACACTAAACATGTATTTAATATGTATACAGTAAACATGTATTGAATATTCATACACTAAACATGTATTTAATATTCATACACTAAACATGTATTTAATATTCATACACTAAACATGTATTTAATATTAATACACTAAACATGTATTTAATATTTATACACTAAACATGTATTTAATATTAATACAAAAACATGTATTTAATTTTAATAAACTAAACATGTATTTAACATTCATACACTAAACATGAATCTAATATTAATACACTAAACATGTATTTAATATTTATACACTAAACATGTATTTAATATTCATACACTAAACATAGTGTTATTATTTATACACTAAACATGTATTTAATATTAATACATTAAACATTTATTTAATATTAATACACCAGACATGTATTTAATATTTATACACTAATCATGTATTTAATATTAATACTCTAATCATGTATTTAATATTAATACACTAATCATGTATTTAATATTCATACACTAAATATGTATTTAGTATTCATACACTTAACATGTATTTAATATTTATACACGAAACATGTATTTAACATTTATACACTAAACATGTATTTAATATTCATACATTAAAAATGTATTTAATATTTATACACTAAACATGTATTTAATATTCATACATTAAACATGTATTTAATAATCATACACTAAACATGTATTTAATATTTATACACTAAACATGTATTTAATATACATACACTAAACATGTATTTAATATTCATACAAAAACATTTATTTAATTTTAATAAACTAAACATATATTTAATATTAATACACTAAACATGTATTTAATATTTATACACTAAACATGTATTTAATATTCATACACTAAATATGTAGTTATTATTCATACACTAAACATGTATTTAATATTCATACACTAAACATGTAGTTATTATTTATACACTAAACATGTATTTAATATTAATACAGTAAACATGTATTTAATATTAATACACTAAACATGTATTTAATTTTAATGAACTAAATATATATTTAATATTAATACACTGAACATGTATTTAATATTCATAAACTAAACATGTATTTAACATTTATACACTAAACATGTATTTAATATTTATACACTAAACATGTATTTAATATTCATACACTAAATATGTAGTTATTATTCATACACTAAACATGTATTTAATATTCATACACTAAACATGTAGTTATTATTTATACACTAAACATGTATTTAATATTAATACAGTAAACATGTATTTAATATTAATACACTAAACATGTATTTAATTTTAATGAACTAAATATATATTTAATATTAATACACTGAACATGTATTTAATATTCATAAACTAAACATGTATTTAACATTTATACACTAAACATGTATTTAATATTAATACACTAAACATATATTTAATATTAATACACTAAACATGTATTTAATATTAGTACAAAAACATGTATTTAATTTTGATAAACTAAACATATATTTAATATTAATACACTAAACATGTATTTAATATTAATACAAAAACATGTATTTAATTTTAATAAACTAAACATATATTTAATATTAATACACTAAACATGTATTAAATATTCATACACTAAACATTTATTTAATATTCATTCAATAAACATATATTTAATATTAATACACTAAACATGTATTTAACATTCATACACTAAACATGTATTTAACATTCATACACTAAACATGTTTTTAATATAAATACACTAAACATGTATTTAATATTAATACAAAAACATGTATTTAATTTTAATAAACTAAACATTTAATATTAATACACTAAACATGTATTTAATATTTATACACTAAACATGTATTTAATATTAATACACTAAATATGTATTTATTATATATCAACTAAACATGTATTTAATATTCATACACTAAACGTGTATTTAATATTCATACACTAAACATGTATTTAATATTAATACAAAAACATGTATTTAAGTTTAATAAACTAAACATATATTTAAAATTTATACACTAAACATGTATTTAATATTAATACAAAAACATGTATTTAATTTTAATACACTAAACATATATTTAATATTAATACACTAAACATGTATTTAACATTCATACACTAAACATGTATTTAACATTCATACACTAAACATGTTTTTAATATAAATACACTAAACATGTATTTAATATTAATACAAAAACATGTATTTAATTTTAATAAACTAAACATTTAATATTAATACACTAAACATGTATTTAATATTCATAGACTAAACATGTAGTTATTATTCATACACTAAACATGTATTTAATATTAATACACTAAACCTGTATTTAATATTTATACACTAAACATGTATTTAATATTAATACACTAAACATGTATTTAATATTTATACACTAAACATGTGTTTAATATTAATACACTAAATATGTATTTATTATATATCAACTAAACATGTATTTAATATTCATAAACTAAACATGTATTTAATATTCATACACTAAACGTGTATTTAATATTCATACACTAAACATGTATTTAATATTAATACAAAAACATGTATTTAAGTTTAATAAACTAAACATATATTTAATATTAATACACTAAACATGTTTTTAATATTTATACACTAAACATGTATTTAATATTAACACACTAAATATGTATTTATTTTATATCAACTAAACATGTATTTAATATTCATAAACTAAACATATATTTAATATTTATACACTAAACATGTATTTAATATGTATACACTAAACATGTATTTAATATTAATACACTAAACATGTATTTAATATTTATACACTTAACATGTATTTAATAGTAATACAAAAACATGTATTTAATTTTAATAAACTAAACATATATTTAATATTATTACACTAAACATGTATTTAATATTTATACACTAAACATGTATTTAATATTCATACATTAAACATTTATTTTATATTAATACACCAGACATGTATTTAATATTTATACACTAATCATGTATTTAATATTAATACTCTAATCATGTATTTAATATTCATACACTAAACATGTAGTTATTATTCATACACTAAACATGTATTTAATATTAATACACTAAACCTGTATTTAATATTTATACACTAAACATGTATTTAATTTTTAATAAACTAAACATATATTTAATATTAATACACTAAACATGTATTTAATATTTACACACTAAACATGTATTTACTATTCATACACTAAACATGTAGTTATTATTCATACACTAAACATGTATTTAATATTAATACACTAAACATGTATTTAATATTTATACACTAAACATGTATTTAATATTCATTCAATAAACATGTAGTTATTATTCTTACACTTAATATGTATTTAATATTAATACAAAAACATGTATTTAATTTTAATAAACTAAATATATATTTAATATTAATACACTAAACATGTATTTAATATTTTTACACTTAATGTGTATTTAATATTCATACACTAAAAGTGTATTTAATATTCATACACTAAACATGTGTTTAATATTAATACACTAAACATGTAGTTATTATTCATACACTAAACATGTATTTAATATTTATACACTAAACATGTATTTAATATTAATACACTAAATATGTATTTATTATACATCCACTAAACATGTATTTAATATTCATAAACTAAATATATATTTAATATTAATACACTGAACATGTATCTAATATTAATACACTAAACATGTATTTAATATTTTTACACTAAACATGTATTTAATATTCTTACACTAAACATGTATTTAATATTCATACACTAAACATGTATTTAATATTAATTCAAAAACATGTATTTAATTGTAATAAACTAAATATATATTTAATATTAATACACTAAACATGTATTTAATATTCATAAACTAAACATGTATTTAACATTAATACACTAAACATGTATTTAATATTCATACAAAAACATGTATTTAATTTTAATAAACTAAACATATATTTAATATTATTACACTGAACATGTATTTAATATTCATACACTAAACATTTAGTTATTATTTATACACTAAACATGTATTTAATATTAATACACTAAACATGTATTTAATATTAATACACTAAACATGTATTTAATATTCATACACTAATCATGTATTTAATATTAATACACTAATCATGTATTTAATATTTATACACTAAATATGTATTTAATATTTATACACTTAACATGTATTTAATATTTATACACTAAATATGTATTTAATATTTATACACTTAACATGTATTTAATATTAATACACTAAATATGTATTTAATATTCATACATTAAAAATGTATTTAATATTCATACACTAAACATGTATTTAATATTCATACATTAAACATGTATTTAATAGTTATACACTAAACATGTATTTAATATTCGTACACGAAACATGTATTTAATATTTATACACTAAACATGTATTTAATATTCATACACTAAACATGTATTTAATATTCATACACTAAACTTGTATTTAATATTTATACACTAAACATGTATTTAATATTCATACACTAAACATGTATTTATTATTTATACACTAAACATGTATTTAATATTTATACACTAAATATGTATTTAATATTCATACACTAAACATGTATTTAATATTAATACACTGAACATGTATTTAATAATCATATACTAAACGTATATGTAATCATATACTAATCATATATTTAATATTCATTTAGTAAACATGTATTTATTATCCTCTAAATAAGGCACACTTGGAAATAATGAATTTCTTTATGAGTGCAGTTGCGGCAGAAGTCCACAGGAGGGCGCACGTTCCCTCTTAATAAGTCCGGTCCTCTCCGTCTCTCTCTCTCTCTTTTTCCTTTTTTTTTTTGTTTCTTTCATTTTTTTTACATAAGTTTGGTTTCTCATACACTTATATTTATACACTAAACATGTATTTAATATTCATACACTAAATGTGTATTTAATATTCATACACTAAACATGTATTTAATATTAATACAAAAACATGTATTTAATTTTAATAAACTAAACATATATTTAATATTTATACACTAAACATGTATTTAACATTTATACACTAAATTTGTATTTAATATTAATACACTAAACATGTATTTAATATTAATACACTAAACATGTATTTAATATTAATACAAAAACATGTATTTAATTTTAATAAACTAAACACATATTTAATATTAATACACTAAACATGTATTAAATATTCATACACTAAACATGTATTTAATATTCATTCAATAAACATGTAGTTATTATTCTTACACTTAATATGTATTTAATATTAATACAAAAACATGTATTTAATATTGTTACACTAAACGTGTATTTACTATTTATACACTAAAAGTGTATTTAATATTAATACACTAAACATGTATTTAATATTCATACACTAAACATGTATTTAATATTAATACACTAAACATGTATTTAATATTTATACACTAAACATGTATTTAATATTAATACAAAACATGTATTTAATTTTAATAAACTAAATATATATTTAATATTAATACTTTAAACATGTATTTAATATTCATAAACTAAACATGTATTTAACATTCATACACTAAACATTTATTTAATATTAATACACTAAACATGTATTTAATATTAATACAAAAACATTTATTTAATTTTAATAAAGTAAACACATATTTAATATTAATACACTAAACATGTATTTAATATTTATACACTAAACATGTATTTAATATGTATACACTAGACATGTATTTAATATTAATACACTAAATATTTATTTATTATTCATCCACTAAACCTGTATTTAATATTTATACACTAAACATGTATCTAATATTAATACAAAAACATGTATTTAAGTTTAATAAACTAAACATGTATTTAATATTAATATACTAAACATGTAGTTAATATTTATACACAAACACGTATTTAATATTCATACACTAAACATGTATTTAATATTCATACACTAAACATGTATTTAATATTCATACACTAAACATGGATTTAATATCCTCTAAATAAGGCACACTTGGAAATAATGAATTTCTTTATGTGTGCAGGTGCGGCAGAAGTCCACAGGAGGGCGCACGTTCCCTCTTAATAAGTCCGGTCCTCTCCGTCTCTCTCTCTCTCTTTTTCCTTTTTTTTGTTTCTTTTATTTTTTTTTAAATAAGTTTGGTTTCTCATACACTTATATTTATACACTAAACATGTATTTAATATTAGTACAAAAACATGTATTTAATTTTAATAAACTAAACATATATTTAATATTAATACACTAAACATGTATTTAATATTAATACAAAAACATGTATTTAATTTTAATAAACTAAACATATATTTAATATTAATACACTAAACATGTATTAAATATTCATACACTAAACATTTATTTAATATTCATTCAATAAACATGTAGTTATTATTCTTACACTTAATATGTATTTAATATTAATACAAAAACATGTATTTAATTTTAGTAAACTAAACATATATTTAAAACTCATACACTAAACATGTATTTAATATTAATACAAAAACATGTATTTAATTTTAATACACTAAACATATATTTAATATTAATACACTAAACATGTATTTAACATTCATACACTAAACATGTATTTAACATTCATACACTAAACATGTTTTAATATTAATACACTAAACATGTATTTAATATTAATACAAAAACATGTATTTAATTTTAATAAACTAAACATTTAATATTAATACACTAAACATGTATTTAATATTCATACACTAAACATGTAGTTATTATTCATACACTAAACATGTATTTAATATTAATACACTAAACCTGTATTTAATATTTATACACTAAACATGTATTTAATATTAATACACTAAACATGTATTTAATATTAATACACTAAATATGTATTTATTACATATCAACTAAACATGTATTTAATATTCATAAACTAAACATGTATTTAATATTCATACACTAAACGTGTATTTAATATTCATACACTAAACATGTATTTAATATTAATACAAAAACATGTATTTAAGTTTAATAAACTAAACATATATTTAAAATGTATACACTAAACATGTATTTAATATTAATACAAAAATATGTATTTAATTTTAATACACTAAACATATATTTAATATTAATACACTAATCATGTATTTAACATTCATACACTAAACATGTATTTAACATTCATAGACTAAACATGTTTTTAATATTAATACACTAAACATGTATTTAATATTAATACAAAAACATGTATTTAATTTTAATAAACTAAACATTTAATATTAATACACTAAACATGTATTTAATATTCATACACTAAACATGTAGTTATTATTCATACACTAAACATGTATTTAATATTAATACACTAAACCTGTATTTAATATTTATACACTAAACTTGTATTTAATATTAATACACTAAACATGTATTTAATATTTATACACTAAACATGTATTTAATATTAATACACTAAATATGTATTTATTATATATCAACTAAACATGTATTTAATATTCATAAACTAAACATGTATTTAATATTCATACACGAAACGTTTATTTAATATTCTTACACTAAACATGTATTTAATATTAATACAAAAACATGTATTTAAGTTTAATAAACTAAACATGTATTTAATATTAATACACTAAACATGTATTTAATATGTATACAGTAAACATGTATTGAATATTCATACACTAAACATGTATTTAATATTCATACACTAAACATGTATTTAATATTCATACACTAAACATGTATTTAATATTAATACACTAAACATGTATTTAATATTTATACACTAAACATGTATTTAATATTAATACAAAAACATGTATTTAATTTTAATAAACTAAACATGTATTTAACATTCATACACTAAACATGAATCTAATATTAATACACTAAACATGTATTTAATATTTATACACTAAACATGTATTTAATATTCATACACTAAACATAGTGTTATTATTTATACACTAAACATGTATTTAATATTAATACATTAAACATTTATTTAATATTAATACACCAGACATGTATTTAATATTTATACACTAATCATGTATTTAATATTAATACACCAGACATGTATTTAATATTTATACACTAATCATGTATTTAATATTAATACTCTAATCATGTATTTAATATTAATACACTAATCATGTATTTAATATTCATACACTAAATATGTATTTAGTATTCATACACTTAACATGTATTTAATATTTATACACGAAACATGTATTTAACATTTATACACTAAACATGTATTTAATATTCATACATTAAAAATGTATTTAATATTTATACACTAAACATGTATTTAATATTCATACATTAAACATGTATTTAATAATCATACACTAAACATGTATTTAATATTTATACACTAAACATGTATTTAATATACATACACTAAACATGTATTTAATATTCATACAAAAACATTTATTTAATTTTAATAAACTAAACATATATTTAATATTAATACACTAAACATGTATTTAATATTTATACACTAAACATGTATTTAATATTCATACACTAAATATGTAGTTATTATTCATACACTAAACATGTATTTAATATTCATACACTAAACATGTAGTTATTATTTATACACTAAACATGTATTTAATATTAATACAGTAAACATGTATTTAATATTAATACACTAAACATGTATTTAATTTTAATGAACTAAATATATATTTAATATTAATACACTGAACATGTATTTAATATTCATAAACTAAACATGTATTTAACATTTATACACTAAACATGTATTTAATATTTATACACTAAACATGTATTTAATATTCATACACTAAATATGTAGTTATTATTCATACACTAAACATGTATTTAATATTCATACACTAAACATGTAGTTATTATTTATACACTAAACATGTATTTAATATTAATACAGTAAACATGTATTTAATATTAATACACTAAACATGTATTTAATTTTAATGAACTAAATATATATTTAATATTAATACACTGAACATGTATTTAATATTCATAAACTAAACATGTATTTAACATTTATACACTAAACATGTATTTAATATTTATACACTAAACATGTATTTAATATTCATACACTAAACATGTAGTTATTATTCATACACTAAACATGTATTTAATATTCATTCAATAAACATGTAGTTATTATTCTTACACTTAATATGTATTTAATATTAATACAAAAACATGTATTTATTTTTAATAAACTAAACATATATTTAATATTAATACAATAAAAATGTATTTAATATTTATACACTAAACATGTATTTAATATTCATACACTAAACATGTAGTTATTATTTATACACTAAACATGTATTTAATATTAATACAGTAAACATGTATTAAATATTTATACACTAAACATGTATTTAATATTAATACAAAAACATGTATTTATTTTTAATAAACTAAATATATATTTAATATTAATACACTAAACATGTGTTTAATATTAATACACTAAATATGTAGTTATTATTCATACACTAAACATGTATTTAATATTTATACACCAAACATGTGTTTAATATTAATACACAAAATATATATTTAATATTAATACACTAAACATGTATTTAATATTAATACAAAAATATGTATTTAATTGTAATAAACTAAATATATATTTAATATTAATACACTAAACATGTATTTAATATTCATAAACTAAACATGTACTTAACATTCATACACGAAACATGTATTTAATTTTCATACACTAAACATGTAGTTATTATTTATACACTAAACATGTATTTAATATTAATACAAAAACATGTATTTAATTTTAATAAACTAAACATATATTCAATATTATTACACTAAACATGTATTTAATATTTATACACTGAACATGTATTTAATATTCATACACTAAACATTTAGTTATTATTTATACACTAAACATGTATTTAATATTCATACACTAAACATGTATTTAATATTCATACACTAAACATGTATTTAATATTCATACACTAAACATGTATTTAATATGTATACACTAAATATGTATTTAATATTCATACACTAAACATGTATTTAATATTAATACACTGAACATGTATTTAATAATCATATACTAAACGTATATGTAATCATATACTAATCATATATTTAATATTCATACAGTAAACATGTATTTATTATCCTCTAAATAAGGCACACTTGGAAATAATGAATTTCTTTATGCGTGCAGTTGCGGCAGAAGTCCACAGGAGGGCGCACGTTCCCTCTTAATAAGTCCGGTCTCTCTATCTCTCTTTTTCCTTTTTTTTGTTTCTTTTATTTTTTTACATAAGTTTGGTTTCTCATACACTTATATTTATACACTAAACATGTATTTAATATTAATACACTAAACATGGATTTAATATTTATACACTAAACATGTATTTAATATTAATACAAAAACGTGTATTTAATTTTAATAAACTAAACATATATTTAATATTTATACACTAAACATGTATTTAACATTTATACACTAAACATGTATTTAATATTAATACACTAAACATGTATTTAATATTAATACACTAAACATGTATTTAATATTAGTACAAAAACATGTATTTAATTTTGATAAACTAAACATATATTTAATATTAATACACTAAACATGTATTTAATATTAATACAAAAACATGTATTTAATTTTAATAAACTAAACATATATTTAATATTAATACACTAAACATGTATTAAATATTCATACACTAAACATTTATTTAATATTCATTCAATAAACATGTATTAAATATTCATACACTAAACATTTATTTAATATTCATTCAATAAACATGTAGTTATTATTTATACACTAAACATGTATTTAATATTCATAAACTAAACATGTATTTAACATTTATACACTAAACATGTATTTAATATTCATACACTAAACATGTAGTTATTATTTACACACTAAACATGTATTTAATATTATTACACTAAACATAAATGTAATATTTATACACTAAACATGTATTCAATATTAATGAAAAACATGTATTTAACTTTAATAAACTAATCATATATTTAATATTAATACACTAAACATGTATTTAACATTTTTACACTAAACGTGTATTTAATATTTATACACTAAAAGTGTATTTAATATTAATACACTAAACATGTATTTAATATTAATACACTAAACATGTATTTAATATTTATACACTAAACATGTATTTAATATTCATACACTAAACATGTATTTAATATTAATACACTAAACATGTATTTAATATTTATACACTAAACATGTATTTAATATTCATAAACTAAACATGTATTTAACATGTATACACTAAACATGTATTTAATATTCATACACTAAACATGTAGTTATTATTTATACACCAAACATGTATTTAATATTCATAAACTAAACATGTATTTAACATTTATACACTAAACATGTATTTAATATTCATACACTAAACATGTAGTTATTATTTATACACTAAACATGTATTTAATATTATTACAATAAACATGTATTTAATATTTATACACTAAACATGTATTTAATATTAATACACTAAATATGTATTTATTATATATCCACTAAACATGTATTTAATATTCATAAACTAAACATGTATTTAATATTCATACACTAAATGTGTATTTACTATTCATACACTAAACATGTATTTAATATTAATACAAAACATGTATTTAAGTTTAATAAACTAAACATATATTTAATATTAATACACTAAACATATATTTAATATTCATACACTAAACCTGCATTTAATATTCATACACTAAACATGTATTTAATATTATACACTAAACATGCATTTAATATTCATACACTAAACCTGTATTTAATATTTATACACTAAACATGTATTTAATATTAATACAAAAACCTGTATTTAATTTTAATAAACTAAACATATATTTAATAGTATTACACTAAACATTTAATTTTAATAAACTAAACATATATTTAATATTATTACACTAAACATGTATTTAATATTTATACACTTAAAGTGTATTTAATATTAATACACTAAACATGTATTTAATATTAATACACTAAACATGTATTTAATATTCATACACTAAACATGTATTTAATATTCATAAACTAAACATGTATTTAACATTCATACACTAAACATGTATTTAATATTCATACACTAAACATGTAGTTATTATTTATACACTAAACATGTATTTAATATTAATACACTAAACATGTATTTAATATTTATACACTAAACATGTATTTAATATTAATACACTAAAGATGTATTTATTATATATCCACTAAACATGTATTTAATATTCATAAACTAAACATGTATTTAATATTTATACACTAAACATGTATTTAATATTAATACAAAACATGTATTTACGTTTAATAAACTAAACATATATTTAATATTAATACACTAAACATGTATTTAATATGTATACAGTAAACATGTATTGAATATTCATACACTAAACATGTATTTAATATTATACACTAAACATGCATTTAATATTCATACACTAAACATGTATTTAATATTCATACACTAAACATGTATTTAATATTAATACAAAACATGTATTTAATTTTAATAAACTAAACATATATTTAATATTATTACACTAAACATGTATTAAATATTTATACACTGAACATGTATTTAAAAGTTATACACTAATCATGTATTTAATATTAATACACTAATCATGTATTTAATATTCATACACTTAACATGTATTTAATATTTATTCACAAAACATGTATTTAATATTCATACATTAAACATGTATTTAATATTTATACACTAAACATGTATTTAATATTCGTACACGAAACATGTATTTAATATTCATACACTAAACATGTATTTAATATTCATTCAATAAACATGTAGTTATTATTCTTACATATAATATGTATTTAATATTAATACAAAAACATGTATTCAATATTAATAAACTAAACATATATTTAATATTAATACAGTAAACATGTATTAAATATTTATACACTAAACATGTATTTATTATTAGTACAAAAACATGTATTTAATTTTAATAAACTAATCATATATTTAATATTAATACACTAAACATGTATTTAATATCTTTACACTAATTGTGTATTTAATATTTATACACTAAAAGTGTATTTAATATTAATACACTAAACATGTATTTAATATTAATACACTAAACATGTATTTAATATTTATACACTAAACATGTATTTAATATTCATAAACTAAACATGTATTTAACATTTATACACTAAACATGTATTTAATATTCATACACTAAACATGTAGTTATTATTCATACACTAAACATGTATTTAATATTAATACACTAAACATGTATTTAATATTTATACACTAAACATGTATTTAATATTAATACACTAAATATGTATTTATTATATATCCACTAAACATGTATTTAATATTCATAAACTAAACATGTATTTAATATTTATACACTAAACATGTATTTAATATTAATACAAAACATGTATTTATGTTTAATAAACCAAACATATATTTAATATTAATACACTAAACATGTATTTAATATTTATACGGTAAACATGTATTGAATATTCATACACTAAACATGTATTTAATTTTATACACTAAACATGCATTTATTATTCATACACTAAACATGTATTCAATATTTATACACTAAACATGTATTTAATATTAATACAAAAACATGTATTTAATTTTAATAAACTAAACATATATTTAATATTATTACACTAAACATGTATTAAATATTTATACACTGAACATGTATTTAAAAGTTATACACTAATCATGTATTTAATATTAATACACTAATCATGTATTTAATATTCATACACTTAACATGTATTTAATATTTATTCACAAAACATGTATTTAATATTCATACATTAAACATGTATTTAATATTTATACACTAAACATGTATTTAATATTCGTACACGAAACATGTATTTAATATTCATACACTAAACATGTATTTAATATTCATTCAATAAACATGTAGTTATTATTCTTACATATAATATGTATTTAATATTAATACAAAAACATGTATTCAATATTAATAAACTAAACATATATTTAATATTAATACAGTAAACATGTATTAAATATTTATACACTAAACATGTATTTATTATTAGTACAAAAACATGTATTTAATTTTAATAAACTAATCATATATTTAATATTAATACACTAAACATGTATTTAATATCTTTACACTAATTGTGTATTTAATATTTATACACTAAAAGTGTATTTAATATTAATACACTAAACATGTATTTAATATTAATACACTAAACATGTATTTAATATTTATACACTAAACATGTATTTAATATTCATAAACTAAACATGTATTTAACATTTATACACTAAACATGTATTTAATATTCATACACTAAACATGTAGTTATTATTCATACACTAAACATGTATTTAATATTAATACACTAAACATGTATTTAATATTTATACACTAAACATGTATTTAATATTAATACACTAAATATGTATTTATTATATATCCACTAAACATGTATTTAATATTCATAAACTAAACATGTATTTAATATTTATACACTAAACATGTATTTAATATTAATACAAAACATGTATTTATGTTTAATAAACCAAACATATATTTAATATTAATACACTAAACATGTATTTAATATTTATACGGTAAACATGTATTGAATATTCATACACTAAACATGTATTTAATTTTATACACTAAACATGCATTTATTATTCATACACTAAACATGTATTCAATATTTATACACTAAACATGTATTTAATATTAATACAAAAACATGTATTTAATTTTAATAAACTAAACATATATTTAATATTATTACACTAAACATGTATTTAATATTTATACACTGAACATGTATTTAATAGTTATACACTAATCATGTATTTAATATTAATACACTAATCATGTATTTAATATTCATACACTAAACATGTATTTAATATTAATACAAAACATGTATTTAAGTTGAATAAACTAAACATATATTTAATATTCATACACTAAACATGCATTTAATATTCATACACTAAACATGTATTTAATATTCATACACTAAACATGTATTTAATATTCATACATTAAACATGTATTTAATATTTATACACTAAACATGTATTTAATATTTATACACTAAACATGCATTTATTATTCATACACTAAACATGTATTCAATATTTATACACTAAACATGTATTTAATATTAATACAAAAACATGTATTTAATTTTAATAAACTAAACATATATTTAATATTAATACACTAAACATATATTTAATATTCATACACTAAACATGCATTTAATATTCATACACTAAACATGTATTTAATATTTTACACTAAACATGCATTTAATATTCATACACTAAACATGTATTTAATATTAATACAAAACATGTATTTAAGTTGAATAAACTAAACATATATTTAATATTCATACACTAAACATGCATTTAATATTCATACACTAAACATGTATTTAATATTCATACACTAAACATGTATTTAATATTCATACATTAAACATGTATTTAATATTTATACACTAAACATGTATTTAATATTCGTACACGAAACATGTATTTAATATTTCTACAAAAACATGTATTTAATTTTAATAAACTAAACATATATTTAATAGTAATACACTAAACATGTATTTAATATTCATACACTAAACATGTATTTAATATTAATACACTAAACATGTATTTAATATTAATACAAAAACATGTATTTAATATTAATTAATACACTAAACATGTGTTTAATATTTATACAAAAAACATGTATTTAATTTTAATAAACTAAACATATATTTAATATTAATACACTAAACATGTATTTAATATTTATACACTAAACATGTATTTAATATTCATACACTAAACATGTAGTTATTATTAATACACTAAACATGTATTTAATATGTATACACTAAATTTGTATTTAATATTCATACACTAAACATGTATTTAATATTAATACACTGAACATGTATTTAATAATCATATACTAAACGTATATGTAATCATGTACTAATCATATATTTAATATTCATTTAGTAAACATGTATTTATTATCCTCTAAATAAGGCACACTTGGAAATAATGAATTTCTTTATGTGTGCAGTTGCGGCAGAAGTCCACAGGAGGGCGCACGTTCCCTCTTAATAAGTCCGGTCCTCTCCGCCTCTCTATCTCTCTTTTTCCTTTTTTTTGTTTCTTTTATTTTTTTTACATAAGTTTGGTTTCTCATACACTTATATTTATACACTAAACATGTATTTAATATTAATACACTAAACATGTATTTAATATTTATACACTAAACATGTATTTAATATTAGAACAAAAACATGTATTTAATTTTGATAAACTAAACATATATTTAATATTAATACACTAAACATGTATTTAATATTAATACAAAAACATGTATTTAATTTTAATAAACTAAATATATATTTAATATTAATACACTAAACATGTATTTAATATTCATAAACTAAACATGTATTTAATATGTATACACTAAACATGTATTTAATATTAATACACTAAACATGTATTTAATATTTATACACTAAACATGTATTTAATATTAGAACAAAAACATGTATTTAATATTTATACACTAAACATGTATTTAATATTCATACACTAAACATGTAGTTATTATTCATACACTAAACATGTATTTAATATTAATACACTAAACATGTATTTAATATTTATACACTAAACATGTATTTAATATTCATAAACTAAACATGTATTTAACATTTATACACTAAACATGTATTTAATATTCATACACTAAACATGTAGTTATTATTTATACACTAAACATGTATTTAATATTAATACACTAAACATGTATTTAATATTTATACACTAAACATGTATTTAATATTAATACACTAAATATGTATTTATTATATATCCACTAAACATGTATTTAATATTCATAAACTAAACATGTATTTAATATTCATACACTAAACGTGTATTTAATATTCATACACTAAACATGTATTTAATATTAATACAAAACATGTATTTACGTTTAATAAACTAAACATATATTTAATATTATTAAACTAAACATGCATTTAATATTTATACACTGAACATGTATTTAATATTAATACACTAATCATGTATTTAATATTCATACACTAAATATGTATTTAATATTCATACACTTAACATGTATTTAATATTTATACACGAAACATGTATTTAATATTTAAACACTAAACATGTATTTAATATTCATACATTAAACATGTACTTAATATTCATACACTAAACATGTATTTAATATTTATACACTAAACATGTATTTAATATTCATATATTAAACATGTATTTAATATTTATACACTAAACATGTATTTAATATTCATACACTAAACATGTAGTTATTATTTATACACTAAACATGTATTTAATATTAATACAGTAAACATGTATTTAATATTAATACACTAAGCATGTATTTAATATTAATACAAAAACATGTATTTAATTTTAATAAACTAAATATATATTTAATATTCATACACTAAACGTGTATTTAACATTCATACACTAAACATGTATTTAATATTAATACACTAATCATGTATTTAATATTCATAAACTAAATATGTATTTAATATTTATACACTAAACATGTATTTAATATTCATACATTAAAAATGTATTGAATATTCATACACTAAACATGTATTTAATATTATACACAAAACATGCATTTAATATTCATACACTAAACATGTATTTAATATTTATACACTAAACATGTATTTAATATTAATACAAAAACATGTATTTAATTTTAATAAACTAAACATATATTTAATATTATTACACTAAACATGTATTTAATATTTATACACTGAACATGTATTTAATAGTTATACACTAATCATGTATTTAATATTAATACACTAATCATGTATTTAATATTCATACACTAAATATGTATTTAATATTCATACACTTAACATGTATTTAATATTTATAGACGAAACATGTATTTAATATTTATACACTAAACATGTATTTAATATTCATACATTAAAAATGTATTTAATATTCATACACTAAACATGTATTTAATATTCATACATTAAACATGTATTTAATATTCATACACTAAACATGTATTTAATATTCGTACACGAAACATGTATTTAATATTTATACACTAAACATGTATTTAATATTTATACACTAAACATGTATTTAATATTAGAACAAAAACATGTATTTAATTTTGATAAACTAAACATATATTTAATATTAATACACTAAACATGTATTTAATATTAATAAAAAAAACATGTATTTAATTTTAATAAACTAAATATATATTTAATATTAATACACTAAACATGTATTTAATATTCATAAACTAAACATGTATTTAACATTTATACACTAAACATGTATTTAATATTAATACACTAAACATGTATTTAATATTTATACACTAAACATGTATTTAATATTAGAACAAAAACATGTATTTAATATTTATACACTAAACATGTATTTAATATTCATACACTAAACATGTAGTTATTATTCATACACTAAACATGTATTTAATATTAATACACTAAACATGTATTTAATATTTATACACTAAACATGTATTTAATATTCATAAACTAAACATGTATTTAACATTTATACACTAAACATGTATTTAATATTCATACACTAAACATGTAGTTATTATTTATACACTAAACATGTATTTAATATTAATACACTAAACATGTATTTAATATTTATACACTAAACATGTATTTAATATTAATACACTAAATATGTATTTATTATATATCCACTAAACATGTATTTAATATTCATAAACTAAACATGTATTTAATATTCATACACTAAACGTGTATTTAATATTCATACACTAAACATGTATTTAATATTAATACAAAACATGTATTTACGTTTAATAAACTAAACATATATTTAATATTATTAAACTAAACATGTATTTAATATTTATACACTGAACATGTATTTAATATTAATACACTGATCATGTATTTAATATTCATACACTAAATATGTATTTAATATTCATACACTTAACATGTATTTAATATTTATACACTAAACATGTATTTAATATTCATACACTAAACATGTAGTTATTATTTATACACTAAACATGTATTTAATATTAATACAGTAAACATGTATTTAATATTAATACACTAAGCATGTATTTAATATTAATACAAAAACATGTATTTAATTTTAATAAACTAAATATATATTTAATATTCATACACTAAACGTGTATTTAACATTCATACACTAAACATGTATTTAATATTAATACACTAATCATGTATTTAATATTCATAAACTAAATATGTATTTAATATTTATACATTAAACATGTATTTAATATTCATACATTAAAAATGTATTGAATATTCATACACTAAACATGTATTTAATATTATACACTAAACATGCATTTAATATTCATACACTAAACATGTATTTAATATTTATACACTAAACTTGTATTTAATATTAATACAAAAACATGTATTTAATTTTAATAAACTAAACATATATTTAATATTATTACACTAAACATGTATTTAATATTTATACACTGAACATGTATTTAATAGTTATACACTAATCATGTATTTAATATTAATACACTAATCATGTATTTAATATTCATGCACTAAATATGTATTTAATATTCATACACTTAACATGTATTTAATATTTATACACGAAACATGTATTTAATATTTATACACTAAACATGTATTTAATATTCATACATTAAAAATTTATTTAATATTCATACACTAAACATGTATTTAATATTCATACATTAAACATGTATTTAATATTCATACACTCAACATGTATTTAATATTTGTACACGAAACATGTATTTAATATTTATACACTAAACATGTATTTAATATTCATACATTAAACATGTATTTAATATTCATACACTAAACATGAGTTTAATATTCATACACTAAACATGTAGTTATTATTTATACATTAAACATGTATTTAATATTAATACAAAAACATGTATTTAATTTTAATAAACTAAATATATATTTAATATTAATACACTAAACATGTATTTAATATTCATGAACTAAACATGTATTTAACATTTATACACTAAACATGTATTTAATATTCATACACTAAAAATTTATTTAATTTTTGATAAATTAAACATATATTTAATATTAATACACTAAACATGTATTTAATATTCATACACTAAACATGTATTTAATATTCATATTCTAAACATGTAGTTATTATTCATACACTAAACATGTATTTAATATCAATACAGTAAACATGTATTAAATATTTATACACTAAACATGTATTTAATATTCATTCAATAAACATGTAGTTATTATTCTTACACTTAATATGTATTTAATATTAATACAAAAACATGTATCTAATTTTAATAAACTAAACATGTATTTAATATTAATACAGTAAACATGTATTAAATATTTATACACTAAACATGTATTTAATATTAATACAGTGTATAAATATTAAATACATGTTTAGTGTATTAATATTAAATACATGTTTAGTGTATGAATATTAAATACATGTTTAGTGTATAAATATAAAATACATGTTTAGTGTATTAATATTAAATATATGATTAGTTTATTAAAATTAAATACATGTTTTTGTATTAATATTAAATACATATTAAGTGTAAGAATAATAACTACATGTTTATTGAATGAATATTAAATAAATGTTTAGTGTATGAATATGTAATACATGTTTAGTGTATTAATATTAAATATATGTTTAAAATTAAATACATGCTTTCGTATTAATATTAAATACATGTTTAGTGCATTAATATTAAATATATGTTTAGTTTATTAAAATTAAATACATGTTTTTGTACTAATATTAAATACATGTTTAGTGTATTAATATTAAATACATGTTTAGTGTATTAATATTAAATACATGTTTAGTGTATAAATATAAGTGTATGAGAAACCAAACTTATGTAAAAAAAATAAAAGAAACAAAAAAAAAGGAAAAAGAGAGAGAGATAGAGACGGAGAGGACCGGACTTATTAAGAGGGAACGTGCGCCCTCCTGTGGAGTTTTGCCGCAACTGCACACATAAAGAAATTCATTATTTCCAAGTGTGCCTTATTTAGAGGACAAGAAATACATGTTTACAGTATGAATATTAAATATATGATTAGTATATGATTACATATACGTTTAGTATATGATTATTAAATACATGTTCAGTGTATTAATATTAGATACATGTTTAGTGTATGAATATTAAATACATGTTTAGTGTATAAATATTAAATACATGTTTAGTGTATAAATATTAAATACATGTTTAGTGTATTAATAGTAAATATATGTTTAGTTTATGAATAATAACTACATGTTTAGTGTATGAATATTAAATACATGTTTAGTGTATAAATATTAAATACATGTTTAGTGTATTAATATTAAATATATGTTTAGTTTATTAATATTGAATACATGTTTTTGTATTAATATTAAATACATATTATATGTAAGAATAATAACTACATGTTTATTGAATGAATATTAAATACATGTTTAGTGTATAAATATTAAATACATGTTTCGTGTACGAATATTAAATACATGTTTAGTGTATACATATTAAATACATGTATAATGTATGAATATTAAATACATGTTTTGTGAATAAATATTAAATACATGTTAAGTGTATGAATATTAAATACATGATTAGTGTATTAATATTAAATACATGATTAGTGTATAACTTTTAAATACATGTTCAGTGTATGAATATTAAATACATGTTTAGTGTAATAATATTAAATATATGTTTAGTTTATTAAAATTAAATACATGTTTTTGTATTAATATTAAATACATGTTTAGTGTATAAATATTAAATACATGTTTAGTGTATGAATATTAAATGCATGTTTACTGTATACATATTAAATACATGTTTAGTGTATTAATATTAAATATATGTTTAGTTTATTAAACGTAAATACATGTTTTGTATTAATATTAAATACATGTTTAGTGTATAAATATTAAATACATGTTTAGTGGATATATAATAAATACATATTTAGTGTATTAATATTAAATACATGTTTAGTGTATAAATATTAAATACATGTTTAGTGTATTAATATTAAATACATGTTTAGTGTATGAATAATAACTACATGTTTAGTGTATGAATATTAAATACATGTTTAGTGTATAAATGTTAAATACATGTTTATTTTATGAATATTAAATACATGTTTAGTGTATAAATATTAAATACATGTTTAGTGTATTAATATTAAATACATGTTTAGTGTATTAATATTAAATACACTTTTAGTGTATAAATATTAAATACACGTTTAGTGTAAAAATATTAAATACATGTTTGGTGTATTAATATTAAATATATGATTAGTTTATTAAAATTAAATACATGTTTTTGTATTAATATTAAATAAATGTTTAGTGTATAAATATTTAATTAATGTTTACTGTATTAATATTAAATATATGTTTAGTTTATTAAAATTAGATACATGTTTTTGTATTAATATTAAATACATATTAAGTGTAAGAATAATAACTACATGTTTATTGAATGAATATTAAATACATGTTTAGTGTATAAATATTTAATACATGTTTACTGTATTAATATTAAATACATGTTTAGTGTATGAATATTAAATACATGTTTAGTGTATTAATATTAAATACATGTTTAGTGTATTAATATTAAATATATGTTTAGTTTATTAAAAATTAAATACATGTTCAGTGTATTAATATTAAATACATGTTTAGTGTATAAATATTAAATACATGTTTCGTGAATAAATATTAAATACATGTTAAGTGTATGAATATTAAATACATGATTAGTGTATTAATATTAAATACATGATTAGTGTATAACTATTAAATACATGTTCAGTGTATAAATATTAAATACATGTTTAGTGTAATAATATTAAATATATGTTTAGTTTATTAAAATTAAATACATGTTTTTGTATTAATATTAAATACATGTTTATTGTATAGATATTGAATACATGTTTAGTGTATGAATAATAAATGCATGTTTAGTGTATAAAATTAAATACATGTTTAGTGTATGAATATTCAATACATGTTTACCGTATAAATATTAAATACATGTTTAGTGTATTAATATTAAATATATGTTTGGTTTATTAAACATAAATACATGTTTTGTATTAATATTAAATACATGTTTAGTGTATAAATATTAAATACATGTTTAGTTTATGAATATTAAATACATGTTTAGTGGATATATAATAAATACATATTTAGTGTATTAATATTAAATACATGTTTAGTGTATAAATATTAAATACATGTTTAGTGTATTAATATTAAATACATGTTTAGTGTATAAATAATAACTACATGTTTAGTGTATGAATATTAAATACATGTTTAGTGTATAAATGTTAAATACATGTTTAGTTTATGAATATTAAATACATGTTTAGTGTATAAATATTAAATACATGTTTAGTGTATTAATATTAAATACATGTTTAGTGTATTAATATTAAATACACTTTTAGTGTATAAATATTAAATACACAATTAGTGTAAAGATATTAAATACATGTTTAGTGTATTAATATTAAATATATGATTAGTTTATTAAAATTAAATACATGTTTTTGTATTAATAATAAATACATGTTTAGTGTATAAATATTTAATACATGTTTACTGTATTAATATTAAATATATGTTTAGTTTATTGATATTGAATACATGTTTTTGTATTAATATTAAATACATATTATATGTAAGAATAATAACTACATGTTTATTGAATGAATATTAAATACATGTTTAGTGTATAAATATTAAATACATGTTTCGTGTACGAATATTAAATATATGTTTAGTGTATAAATATTAAATACATGTTTAATGTATGAATATTAAATACATGTTTTGTGAATAAATATTAAATACATGTTAAGTGTATGAATATTAAATACATGATTAGTGTATTAATATTAAATACATGATTAGTGTATAACTTTTAAATACATGTTCAGTGTATAAATATTTAATACATGTTTAGTGTAATAATATTAAATATATGTTTAGTTTATTAAAATTAAATACATGTTTTTGTATTAATATTAAATACATGTTTAGTGTATGAATATTAAATACATGTTTAGTGTATGAATATTAAATGCATGTTTAGTGTATAATATTAAATACATGTTTAGTGTATGAATATTCAATACATGTTTACTGTATACATATTAAATACATGTTTAGTGTATTAATATTAAATATATGTTTAGTTGATTAAACGTAAATACATGTTTTGTATTAATATTAAATACATGTTTAGTGTATAAATATTAAATACATGTTTAGTTTATGAATATTAAATACATGTTTAGTGGATATATAATAAATACATCTTTAGTGTATTAATATTAAATACATGTTTAGTGTATAAATATTAAATACATGTTTAGTGTATTAATATTAAATACATGTTTAGTGTATAAATAATAACTACATGTTTAGTGTATGAATATTAAATACATGTTTAGTGTATTAATTTTAAATATATGTTTAGTTTATGAATATTAAATACATGTTTAGTGTATTAATATTAAATACATGTTTAGTGTATAAATATTAAATACATGTTTCGTGAATAAATATTAAATACATGTTAAGTGTATGAATATTAAATACATGATTAGTGTATTAATATTAAATACATGATTAGTGTATACCTATTAAATACATGTTCAGTGTATAAATATTAAATACATGTTTAGTGTAATAATATTAAATATATGTTTAGTTTATTAAAGTTAAATACATGTTTTTGTATTAATATTAAATACATGTTTAGTGTATAAATATTGAATACATGTTTAGTATATGAATATTAAATGCATGTTTAGTGTATAATATTAAATACATGTTTAGTGTATGAATATTCAATACATGTTTACTGTATAAATATTAAATACATGTTTAGTGTATTAATATTAAATATATGTTTGGTTTATTAAACATAAATACATGTTTTGTATTAATATTAAATACATGTTTAGTGTATAAATATTAAATACATGTTTAGTTTATGAATATTAAATACATGTTTAGTGGATATATAATAAATACATATTTAGTGTATTAATATTAAATACATGTTTAGTGTATAAATATTAAATACATGTTTAGTGTATTAATATTAAATACATGTTTAGTGTATAAATAATAACTACATGTTTAGTGTATGAATATTAAATACATGTTTAGTGTATAAATGTTAAATACATGTTTAGTTTATGAATATTAAATACATGTTTAGTGTATAAATATTAAATATATGTTTAGTGTATTAATATTAAATACATGTTTAGTGTATGAATATTAAATACACTTTTAGTGTATAAATATTAAATACACAATTAGTGTAAAGATATTAAATACATGTTTAGTGTATTAATATTAAATATATGATTAGTTTATTAAAATTAAATACATGTTTTTGTATTAATATTAAATACATGTTTAGTGTATAAATATTTAATACATGTTTACTGTATTAATATTAAATATATGTTTAGTTTATTAAAATTAGATACCTGTTTTTGTATTAATATTAAATACATATTAAGTGTAAGAATAATAACTACATGTTTACTGTATTGATATTAAATACATGTTTAGTGTATGAATAATAACTACATGTTTAGAATATGAATATTAAATACATGTTTAGTGTATGAATATTAAATACATGTTTAGTGTATTAATATTAAATATATGTTTAATTTATCAAAAATTAAATACATTTTTAGTGTATGAATATTAAATACATGTTTAGTGTATAAATGTTAAATACATGTTTGGTTCATGAATATTAAATACATGTTTAGTGTATTAATATTAAATATATATTTAGTTTATTAAAATTAAATACATGTTTTTGTATTAATATTAAATACATGTTTAATGTATAAATAATAACTACATGTTTAGTGTATGAATATTAAATACATGTTTAGTGTATAAATATTAAATACATGTTTAGTGTATTGATATTAAATATATGTTTAGTTTATTAAAATTAAATACACGTTTTTGTATAAATATTAAATACATGTTTAGTGTATGAATATTAAATACATGTTTAGTGTATGAATATTAAACTCATGTTTAGTGTATGAATATTAAATACATGTTTAATGTATGAATATTAAATACGTGTTTGGTGTATAAATATTAAATACATGTTTCGTGTACGAATATTAAATACATGTTGAGTGTATGAATATTAAATACATGTTTAATGTATGAATATTAAATACAAGTTTAGTGTATGAATATTAAATACATTTTTAATGTATGAATATTAAATACATGTTTAGTGTATAAATATTAAATACATGTTTCGTGTATAAATATTAAATACACGTTAAGTGTATGAATATTAAATACATATTTAGTGTATGAATATTAAATACATGATTACTGTATTAATATTAAATACATGATTAGTGTATAACTATTAAATACATGTTCAGTGTATAAATATTAAATACATGTTTAGTGTAATAATATTAAATATATGTTTAGTTTATTAAAATTAATTACATGTTTTTGTATTAATATTAAATACATGTTTAGTGTATAAATATTAAATACATGTTTAGTGTATGAATATTAAATGCATGTTTAGTGTATAATATTAAATACATGTTTAGTGTATGAATATTCAATACATTTTTAATGTATGAATATCAAATACATGTTTAGTGTATGAATATTAAATACATATTTAGTTTATGAATATTAAATACATGATTAGTGTATTAATATTAAATACATGTTTAGTGTATGAATGTTAAATACACGTTTAGTGTATGAATATTAAATATATATTCAGTTTATTAAAATTAAATACATGTTTTTGTATTAATATTAAATACATGCTTAGTGTATTAATATTAAATACATGTTTACTGTATTAATATTAAATACATGTTTAGTGTATAAATAATAACTACATGTTTAGTGTATGAATATTAAAAACATGTTTAGTGTATAAATGTTAAATACATGTTTAGTTTATGAACATTAAATACATGTTTAGTGTATAAATATTAAATACATGTTTAGTGTATTAATATTAAATACATGTTTAGTGTATGAATATTAAATACACTTTTAGTGTATAAATATTAAATACACAATTAGTGTAAAGATATTAAATACATGTTTAGTGTATGAATATTAAATATGCATTTAATATTCATACACTAGACATGTATTTAATATTTATACACTAAACATGTATTTAATATTAATACAAAAACATGTATTTAATTTTAATAAACTAAACATATATTTAATATTATTACACTAAACATGTATTTAATATTTATACACTGAACATGTATTTAATAGGTATACACTAATCATGTATTTAATATTAATACACTAATCATGTATTTAATATTCATACACTTAACATGTATTTAATATTTATTCACGAAACATGTATTTAATATTTATACACTAAACATGTATTTAATATTAATACACTGAACATGTATTTAATTTTTAATAAACTAAACATATATTTAATATTAATACGCTAAACATGTATTTAATATTAATACACTAAACATGTATTTAATATTCATACACTAAACATGTATTTAATATTAATACAGTAAACATGTATTAAATATTTATACACTAAACATGTATTTAATATTCATTCAATAAACATGTAGTTATTATTCTTACACTTAATATGTATTTAATATTAATACAAAAACATGTATCTAATTTTAATAAACTAAACATATATTTAATATTAATACAGTAAACATTAATTAAATATTTATACACTAAACATGTATTTAATATTAATACAAAAACATGTATTTAATTTTAATAAACTAATCATATATTTAATATTAATACACTAAACATGTATTTAATATTTTTACACTAAACGTGTATTTAATATTTATACACTAAAAGTGTATTTAATATTAATACACTAAACATGTATTTAATATTAATACACTAAACATGTATTTAATATTTATACACTAAACATGTATTTAATATTCATAAACTAAACATGTATTTAACATTCATACACTAAACATGTATTTAATATTCATACACTAAACATGTAGTTATTATTTATACACTAAACATGTATTTAATATTAATACACTAAACATGTATTTAATATTTATACACTAAACATGTATTTAATATTAATACACTAAAGATGTATTTATTATATATCCACTAAACATTTATTTAATATTCATAAACTAAACATGTATTTAATATTTATACACTAAACATGTATTTAATATTAATACAAAACATGTATTTACGTTTAATAAACTAAACATATATTTAATATTAATACACTAAACATGTATTTAATATGTATACAGTAAACATGTATTGAATATTCATACACTAAACATGTATTTAATATTATACACTAAACATGCATTTAATATTCATACACTAAACATGTATTTAATATTCATACACTAAACATGTATTTAATATTAATACAAAAACATGTATTTAATTTTAATAAACTAAACATATATTTAATATTATTACACTAAACATGTATTAAATATTTATACACTGAACATGTATTTAAAAGTTATACACTAATCATGTATTTAATATTAATACACTAATCATGTATTTAATATTCATACACTTAACATGTATTTAATATTTATTCACACAACATGTATTTAATATTCATTAATTAAACATGTATTTAATATTTATACACTAAACATGTATTTAATATTCGTACACGAAACATGTATTTAATATTTATACACTAAACATGTATTTAATATTCATTCAATAAACATGTAGTTATTATTCTTACATATAATATGTATTTAATATTAATACAAAAACATGTATTCAATATTAATAAACTAAACATATATTTAATATTAATACAGTAAACATGTATTAAATATTTATACACTAAACATGTATTTATTATTAATACAAAAACATGTATTTATTTTAATAAACTAATCATATATTTAATATTAATACACTAAACATGTATTTAATATCTTTACACTAATTGTGTATTTAATATTTATACACTAAAAGTGTATTTAATATTAATACACTAAACATGTATTTAATATTAATATACTAAACATGTATTTAATATTTATACACTAAACATGTATTTAATATTCATAAACTAAACATGTATTTAACATTTATACACTAAACATGTATTTAATATTCATACACTAAACATGTAGTTATTATTTATACACTAAACATGTATTTAATATTAATACACTAAACATGTATTTAATATTTATACACTAAACATGTATTTAATATTAATACACTAAATATGTATTTATTATATATCCACTAAACATGTATTTAATATTCATAAACTAAACATGTATTTAATATTTATACACTAAACATGTATTTAATATTAATACAAAACATGTATTTATGTTTAATAAACCAAACATATATGTAATATTAATACACTAAACATGTATTTAATATTTATACGGTAAACATGTATTGAATATTCATACACTAAACATGTATTTAATTTTATACACTAAACATGCATTTATTATTCATACACTAAACACGTATTCAATATTTATACACTAAACATGTATTTAATATTAATACAAAAACATGTATTTAATTTTAATAAACTAAACATATATTTAATATTATTACACTAAACATGTATTTAATATTTATACACTGAACATGTATTTAATAGTTATACACTAATCATGTATTTAATATTAATACACTAATCATGTATTTAATATTCATACACTTAACATGTATTTAATATTTATTCACAAAACATGTATTTAATATTTATACACTAAACATGTATTTAATATTAATACACTGAACATGTATTTAATTTTTAATAAACTAAACATATATTTAATATTAATACACTAAACATGTATTTAATATTAATACACTAAACATGTATTTAATATTCATACACTAAACATGTATTTAATATTAATACAGTAAACATGTATTAAATATTTATACACTAAACATGTATTTAATATTCATTCAATAAACATGTAGTTATTATTCTTACACTTAATATGTATTTAATATTAATACAAAAACATGTATCTAATTTTAATAAACTAAACATATATTTAATATTAATACAGTAAACATTAATTAAATATTTATACACTAAACATGTATTTAATATTAATACAAAAACATGTATTTAATTTTAATAAACTAATCATATATTTAATATTTATACACTAAACATGTATTTAATATTCATACACCAAACATGTATTTAATATTTTTACACTAAACGTGTATTTAATATTTATACACTAAAAGTGTATTTAATATTAATACACTAAACATGTATTTAATATTAATACACTAAACATGTATTTAATATTTATACACTAAACATGTATTTAATATTCATAAACTAAACATGTATTTAACATTTATACACTAAACATGTATTTAATATTCATACACTAAACATGTAGTTATTATTTATACACTAAACATGTATTTAATATTAATACACTAAACATGTATTTAATATTTATACACTAAACATGTATTTAATATTAATACACTAAATATGTATTTATTATATATCCACTAAACATGTATTTAATATTCATAAACTAAACATGTATTTAATATTTATACACTAAACATGTATTTAATATTAATACAAAACATGTATTTACATTTAATAAACTAAACATATATTTAATATTAATACACTAAACATGTATTTAATATGTATACAGTAAACATGTATTGAATATTCATACACTAAACATGTATTTAATATTATACACTAAACATGCATTTAATATTCATACACTAAACATGTATTTAATATTTATACACTAAACATGTATTTAATATTAATACAAAAACATGTATTTAATTTTAATAAACTAAACATATATTTAATATTATTACACTAAACATGTATTTAATATTCATACACTGAACATGTATTTAAAAGTTATACACTAATCATGTATTTAATATTAATACACTAATCATGTATTTAATATTCATACACTTAACATGTATTTAATATTTATTCACAAAACATGTATTTAATATTCATACATTATACATGTATTTAATATTTATACACTAAACATGTATTTAATATTCGTACACGAAACATGTATTTAATATTTATACACTAAACATGTATTTAATATTCATTCAATAAACATGTAGTTATTATTCTTACATATAATATGTATTTAATATTAATACAAAAACATATATTCAATATTAATAAACTAAACATATATTTAATATTAATACACTAAACATGTATTTAATATTTATACACTAAACATGTATTTAATATTCATACACTAAACATGTAGTTATTATTCATAAACTAAACATATATTTACTATTAATACACTAAACATGTATTTAATATTTATACACTAAACATGTATTTAATATTTATACACTAAACATGTATTTAATATTCATACACTAAACATGTATCTAATATTAATACACTGAACATGTATTTAATAATCATATACTAAACGTATATGTAATCATATACTAATCATATATTTAATATTCATACTGTAAACATGTATTTCTTATCCTCTAAATAAGGCACAATTGGAAATAATGAATTTCTTTATGTGTGCAGTTGCGGAAAAACTCCACAGGAGGGCGCACGTTCCCTCTTAATAAGTCCGGTCCTCTCCGTCTCTCTCTCTCTCTCTTTTTCCTTTTTTTTTGTTTCTTTTATTTTTTTTACATAAGTTTGGTTTCTCATACACTTATATTTATACACTAAACATGTATTTAATATTAATACACTAAACATGTATTTAATATTAATACACCAAACATGTATTTAATATTAGTACAAAAACATGTATTTAATTTTAATAAACTAAACATATATTTAATATTAATGCACTAAACATGTATTTAATATTAATACGAAAGCATGTATTTAATTTTAAACATATATTTAATATTAATACACTAAACATGTATTACATATTCATACACTAAACATTTATTTAATATTCATTCAATAAACATGTAGTTATTATTCTTACACTTAATATGTTTTTAATATTAATACAAAAACATGTATTTAATTTTAATAAACTAATCATATATTTAATATTAATACACTAAACATGTATTTTATATTTATACACTAAACATGTATTTAATATTCATACACTAAACATGTATTTAATATTAATACACTAAACATGTATTTAATATTTATACACTGAACATGTATTTAAAAGTTATACACTAATCATGTATTTAATATTAATACACTAATCATGTATTTAATATTCATACACTTAACATGTATTTAATATTTATTCACAAAACATGTATTTAATATTCATACATTAAACATGTATTTAATATTTATACACTAAACATGTATTTAATATTCATACACTTAACATGTATTTAATATTTATTCACGAAACATGTATTTAATATTTATACACTAAACATGTATTTAATATTAATACACTGAACATGTATTTAATTTTTAATAAACTAAACATATATTTAATATTAATACACTAAACATGTATTTAATATTAATACACTAAACATGTATTTAATATTCATACACTAAACATGTATTTAATATTCATTCAATAAACATGTAGTTATTATTCTTACACTTAATATGTATTTAATATTAATACAAAAACATGTATCTAATTTTAATAAACTAAACATATATTTAATATTAATACAGTAAACATTAATTAAATATTTATACACTAAACATGTATTTAATATTAATACAAAAACATGTATTTAATTTTAATAAACTAATCATATATTTAATATTAATACACTAAACGTGTATTTAATATTTATACACTAAAAGTGTATTCAATATTAATACACTAAACATGTATTTAATATTAATACACTAAACATGTATTTAATATTTATACACTAAACATGTATTTAATATTCATAAACTAAACATGTATTTAACATTTATACACTAAACATGTATTTAATATTCATACACTAAACATGTAGTTATTATTTATACACTAAACATGTATTTAATATTAATACACTAAACATGTATTTAATATTTATACACTAAACATGTATTTAATATTAATACACTAAAGATGTATTTATTATATATCCACTAAACATGTATTTAATATTCATAAACTAAACATGTATTTAATATTTATACACTAAACATGTATTTAATATTAATACAAAACATGTATTTACGTTTAATAAACTAAACATATATTTAATATTAATACACTAAACATGTATTTAATATGTATGCAGTAAACATGTATTGAATATTCATACACTAAACATGTATTTAATATTATACACTAAACATGCATTTAATATTCATACACTAAACATGTATTTAATATTTATACACTAAACATGTATTTAATATTAATACAAAAACATGTATTTAATTTTAATAAACTAAACATATATTTAATATTATTACACTAAACATGTATTTAATATTTATACACTGAACATGTATTTAAAAGTTATACACTAATCATGTATTTAATATTAATACACTAATCATGTATTTAATATTCATACACTTAACATGTATTTAATATTTATTCACAAAACATGTATTTAATATTCATACATTAAACATGTATTTAATATTTATACACTAAACATGTATTTAATATTCGTACACGAAACATGTATTTAATATTTATACACTAAACATGTATTTAATATTCATTCAATAAACATGTAGTTATTATTCTTACATATAATATGTATTTAATATTAATACAAAAACATGTATTCAATATTAATAAACTAAACATATATTTAATATTAATACACTAAACATGTATTTAATATTTATACACTAAACATGTATTTAATATTCATACACTAAACATTTAGTTATTATTCATAAACTAAACATATATTTACTATTAATACACTAAACATGTATTTAATATTTATACACTAAACATGTATTTAATATTTATACACTAAACATGTATTTAATATTCATACACTAAACATGTATTTAATATTAATACACTGAACATGTATTTAATAATCATATACTAAACGTATATGTAATCATATACTAATCATATATTTAATATTCATACTGTAAACATGTATTTCTTATCCTCTAAATAAGGCACACTTGGAAATAATGAATTTCTTTATGTGTGCAGTTGCGGAAAAACTCCACAGGAGGGCGCACGTTCCCTCTTAATAAGTCCGGTCCTCTCCGTCTCTCTCTCTCTCTCTTTTTTTCCTTTTTTTTTGTTTCTTTTATTTTTTTTACATAAGTTTGGTTTCTCATACACTTATATTTATACACTAAACATGTATTTAATATTAATACACTAAACATGTATTTAATATTAATACACTAAACATGTATTTAATATTAGTACAAAAACATGTATTTAATTTTAATAAACTAAACATATATTTAATATTAATGCACTAAACATGTATTTAATATTAATACGAAAGCATGTATTTAATTTTAAACATATTTAATCTTAATACACTAAACATGTATTACATATTCATACACTAAACATTTATTTAATATTCATTCAATAAACATGTAGTTATTATTCTTACACTTAATATGTATTTAATATTAATACAAAAACATGTATTTAATTTTAATAAACTAATCATATATTTAATATTAATACACTAAACATGTATTTTATATTTATACACTAAACATGTATTTAATATTCATACACTAAACATGTATTTAATATTAATACACTAAACATGTATTTAATATTTATACACTGAACATGTATTTAAAAGTTATACACTAATCATGTATTTAATATTAATACACTAATCATGTATTTAATATTCATACACTTAACATGTATTTAATATTTATTCACAAAACATGTATTTAATATTCATACATTAAACATGTATTTAATATTCATACACTAAACGTGTATTTAATATTCATACACTAAACATGTATTTAATATTAATACAAAACATGTATTTAAGTTGAATAAACTAAACATATATTTAATATTAATACACTAAACATATATTTAATATTCATACACTAAACATGCATTTAATATTCATACACTAAACATGTATTTAATATTTTACACTAAACATGCATTTAATATTCATACACTAAACATGTATTTAATATTTATACACTAAACATGTATTTAATATTAATACAAAAACATGTATTTAATTTTAATAAACTAAACATATATTTAATATTCATACATTAAACATGTATTTAATATTTATACACTAAACATGTATTTAATATTCATACACTAAACATGTAGTTATTATTCATACACTAAACATGTATTTAATATTTATACACTAAACCTGTATTTAATATTTATACACTAAACATGTATTTAATATTCATACACTAAACATGTATTTAATATTAATACACTAAATATGTATTTATTATATATCAACTAAACATGTATTTAATATTCATAAACTAAACATGTATTTAATATTCATACACTAAACGTGTATTTAATATTCATACACTAAACATGTATTCAATATTAATACGAAAACATGTATCTAAGTTTAATAAACTAAACATATATTTAATATCAATACACTAAACATGTATTTAATATTTATACACTAAACATGTATTTAATATTAACACACTAAATATGTATTTATTATATATCAACTAAACATGTATTTAATATTCATAAACTAAACATGTATTTAATATTCATACACTAAACGTGTATTTAATATTCATACACTAAACATGTATTTAATATTAATACAAAAACATGTATTTAAGTTTAATAAACTAAACATGTATTTAATATTAATTCACTAAACATGTATTTAATATGTATACAGTAAACATGTATTGAATATTCATACACTAAACATGTATTTAATATTCATACACTAAACATGTATTTAATATTCATACACTAAACATGTATTTAATATTAATACACTAAACATGTATTTAATATTTATACACTAAACATGTATTTAATATTAATACAAAAACATGTATTTAATTTTAATAAACTAAACATGCATTTAATATTCATACACTAAACATATATTTAACATTCATACACTAAACATGAATCTAATATTAATACACTAAACATGTATTTAATATTTATACACTTAACATTTATTTAATATTAATACAAAAACATGTATTTAATTTTAATAAACTAAACATATATTTAATATTATTACACTAAACATGTATTTAATATTTATACACTAAACATGTATTTAATATTAATACACCAAACATGTAATATTTATACACTAATCATGTATTTAATATTAATACTCTAATCATGTATTTAATATTTATACACTAAATATGTATTTAATATTCATACACTTAACATGTATTTAATATTTATACACGAAACATGTATTTAATATTTATACACTAAACATGTATTTAATATTAATACAGTAAACATGTATTAAATATTTATACACTAAACATGTATTTAATATTCATTCAATAAACATGTAGTTATTATTCTTACACTTAATATGTATTTAATATTAATACAAAAACATGTATCTAATTTTAATAAACTAAACATATATTTAATATTAATACAGTAAACATTAATTAAATATTTATACACTAAACATGTATTTAATATTAATACAAAAACATGTATTTAATTTTAATAAACTAATCATATATTTAATATTTATACACTAAACATGTATTTAATATTCATACACCAAACATGTATTTAATATTTTTACACTAAACGTGTATTTAATATTTATACACTAAAAGTGTATTTAATATTAATACACTAAACATGTATTTAATATTAATACACTAAACATGTATTTAATATTTATACACTAAACATGTATTTAATATTCATAAACTAAACATGTATTTAACATTTATACACTAAACATGTATTTAATATTCATACACTAAACATGTAGTTATTATTTATACACTAAACATGTATTTAATATTAATACACTAAACATGTATTTAATATTTATACACTAAACATGTATTTAATATTAATACACTAAATATGTATTTATTATATATCCACTAAACATGTATTTAATATTCATAAACTAAACATGTATTTAATATTTATACACTAAACATGTATTTAATATTAATACAAAACATGTATTTACATTTAATAAACTAAACATATATTTAATATTAATACACTAAACATGTATTTAATATGTATACAGTAAACATGTATTGAATATTCATACACTAAACATGTATTTAATATTATACACTAAACATGCATTTAATATTCATACACTAAACATGTATTTAATATTTATACACTAAACATGTATTTAATATTAATACAAAAACATGTATTTAATTTTAATAAACTAAACATATATTTAATATTATTACACTAAACATGTATTTAATATTCATACACTGAACATGTATTTAAAAGTTATACACTAATCATGTATTTAATATTAATACACTAATCATGTATTTAATATTCATACACTTAACATGTATTTAATATTTATTCACAAAACATGTATTTAATATTCATACATTATACATGTATTTAATATTTATACACTAAACATGTATTTAATATTCGTACATGAAACATGTATTTAATATTTATACACTAAACATGTATTTAATATTCATTCAATAAACATGTAGTTATTATTCTTACATATAATATGTATTTAATATTAATACAAAAACATATATTCAATATTAATAAACTAAACATATATTTAATATTAATACACTAAACATGTATTTAATATTTATACACTAAACATGTATTTAATATTCATACACTAAACATGTAGTTATTATTCATAAACTAAACATATATTTACTATTAATACACTAAACATGTATTTAATATTTATACACTAAACATGTATTTAATATTTATACACTAAACATGTATTTAATATTCATACACTAAACATGTATCTAATATTAATACACTGAACATGTATTTAATAATCATATACTAAACGTATATGTAATCATATACTAATCATATATTTAATATTCATACTGTAAACATGTATTTCTTATCCTCTAAATAAGGCACAATTGGAAATAATGAATTTCTTTATGTGTGCAGTTGCGGAAAAACTCCACAGGAGGGCGCACGTTCCCTCTTAATAAGTCCGGTCCTCTCCGTCTCTCTCTCTCTCTCTTTTTCCTTTTTTTTTGTTTCTTTTATTTTTTTTACATAAGTTTGGTTTCTCATACACTTATATTTATACACTAAACATGTATTTAATATTAATACACTAAACATGTATTTAATATTAATACACTAAACATGTATTTAATATTAGTACAAAAACATGTATTTAATTTTAATAAACTAAACATATATTTAATATTAATGCACTAAACATGTATTTAATATTAATACGAAAGCATGTATTTAATTTTAAACATATATTTAATATTAATACACTAAACATGTATTACATATTCATACACTAAACATTTATTTAATATTCATTCAATAAACATGTAGTTATTATTCTTACACTTAATATGTATTTAATATTAATACAAAAACATGTATTTAATTTTAATAAACTAATCATATATTTAATATTAATACACTAAACATGTATTTTATATTTATACACTAAACATGTATTTAATATTCATACACTAAACATGTATTTAATATTAATACACTAAACATGTATTTAATATTTATACACTGAACATGTATTTAAAAGTTATACACTAATCATGTATTTAATATTAATACACTAATCATGTATTTAATATTCATACACTTAACATGTATTTAATATTTATTCACAAAACATGTATTTAATATTCATACATTAAACATGTATTTAATATTTATACACTAAACATGTATTTAATATTCATACACTTAACATGTATTTAATATTTATTCACGAAACATGTATTTAATATTTATACACTAAACATGTATTTAATATTAATACACTGAACATGTATTTAATTTTTAATAAACTAAACATATATTTAATATTAATACACTAAACATGTATTTAATATTAATACACTAAACATGTATTTAATATTCATACACTAAACATGTATTTAATATTCATTCAATAAACATGTAGTTATTATTCTTACACTTAATATGTATTTAATATTAATACAAAAACATGTATCTAATTTTAAGAAACTAAACATATATTTAATATTAATACAGTAAACATTAATTAAATATTTATACACTAAACATGTATTTAATATTAATACAAAAACATGTATTTAATTTTAATAAACTAATCATATATTTAATATTAATACACTAAACGTGTATTTAATATTTATACACTAAAAGTGTATTCAATATTAATACACTAAACATGTATTTAATATTAATACACTAAACATGTATTTAATATTTATACACTAAACATGTATTTAATATTCATAAACTAAACATGTATTTAACATTTATACACTAAACATGTATTTAATATTCATACACTAAACATGTAGTTATTATTTATACACTAAACATGTATTTAATATTAATACACTAAACATGTATTTAATATTTATACACTAAACATGTATTTAATATTAATACACTAAAGATGTATTTATTATATATCCACTAAACATGTATTTAATATTCATAAACTAAACATGTATTTAATATTTATACACTAAACATGTATTTAATATTCATACAAAACATGTATTTACGTTTAATAAACTAAACATATATTTAATATTAATACACTAAACATGTATTTAATATGTATACAGTAAACATGTATTGAATATTCATACACTAAACATGTATTTAATATTATACACTAAACATGCATTTAATATTCATACACTAAACATGTATTTAATATTTATACACTAAATATGTATTTAATATTAATACAAAAACATGTATTTAATTTTAATAAACTAAACATATATTTAATATTATTACACTAAACATGTATTTAATATTTATACACTGAACATGTATTTAAAAGTTATACACTAATCATGTATTTAATATTAATACACTAATCATGTATTTAATATTCATACACTTAACATGTATTTAATATTTATTCACAAAACATGTATTTAATATTCATACATTAAACATGTATTTAATATTTATACACTAAACATGTATTTAATATTCGTACACGAAACATGTATTTAATATTTATACACTAAACATGTATTTAATATTCATTCAATAAACATGTAGTTATTATTCTTACATATAATATGTATTTAATATTAATACAAAAACATGTATTCAATATTAATAAACTAAACATATATTTAATATTAATACACTAAACATGTATTTAATATTTATACACTAAACATGTATTTAATATTCATACACTAAACATTTAGTTATTATTCATAAACTAAACATATATTTACTATTAATACACTAAACATGTATTTAATATTTATACACTAAACATGTATTTAATATTTATACACTAAACATGTATTTAATATTCATACACTAAACATGTATTTAATATTAATACACTGAACATGTATTTAATAATCATATACTAAACGTATATGTAATCATATACTAATCATATATTTAATATTCATACTGTAAACATGTATTTCTTATCCTCTAAATAAGGCACACTTGGAAATAATGAATTTCTTTATGTGTGCAGTTGCGGAAAAACTCCACAGGAGGGCGCACGTTCCCTCTTAATAAGTCCGGTCCTCTCCGTCTCTCTCTCTCTCTCTTTTTTTCCTTTTTTTTTGTTTCTTTTATTTTTTTTACATAAGTTTGGTTTCTCATACACTTATATTTATACACTAAACATGTATTTGATATTAATACACTAAACATGTATTTAATATTAATACACTAAACATGTATTTAATATTAATACACTAAACATGTATTTAATATTAGTACAAAAACATGTATTTAATTTTAATAAACTAAACATATATTTAATATTAATGCACTAAACATGTATTTAATATTAATACGAAAGCATGTATTTAATTTTAAACATATTTAATCTTAATACACTAAACATGTATTACATATTCATACACTAAACATTTATTTAATATTCATTCAATAAACATGTAGTTATTATTCTTACACTTAATATGTATTTAATATTAATACAAAAACATGTATTTAATTTTAATAAACTAATCATATATTTAATATTAATACACTAAACATGTATTTTATATTTATACACTAAACATGTATTTAATATTCATACACTAAACATGTATTTAATATTAATACACTAAACATGTATTTAATATTTATACACTGAACATGTATTTAAAAGTTATACACTAATCATGTATTTAATATTAATACACTAATCATGTATTTAATATTCATACACTTAACATGTATTTAATATTTATTCACAAAACATGTATTTAATATTCATACATTAAACATGTATTTAATATTCATACACTAAACGTGTATTTAATATTCATACACTAAACATGTATTTAATATTAATACAAAACATGTATTTAAGTTGAATAAACTAAACATATATTTAATATTAATACACTAAACATATATTTAATATTCATACACTAAACATGCATTTAATATTCATACACTAAACATGTATTTAATATTTTACACTAAACATGCATTTAATATTCATACACTAAACATGTATTTAATATTTATACACTAAACATGTATTTAATATTAATACAAAAACATGTATTTAATTTTAATAAACTAAACATATATTTAATATTCATACATTAAACATGTATTTAATATTTATACACTAAACATGTATTTAATATTCATACACTAAACATGTAGTTATTATTCATACACTAAACATGTATTTAATATTAATACACTAAACCTGTATTTAATATTTATACACTAAACATGTATTTAATATTCATACACTAAACATGTATTTAATATTAATACACTAAATATGTATTTATTATATATCAACTAAACATGTATTTAATATTCATAAACTAAACATGTATTTAATATTCATACACTAAACGTGTATTTAATATTCATACACTAAACATGTATTCAATATTAATACGAAAACATGTATCTAAGTTTAATAAACTAAACATATATTTAATATCAATACACTAAACATGTATTTAATATTTATACACTAAACATGTATTTAATATTAACACACTAAATATGTATTTATTATATATCAACTAAACATGTATTTAATATTCATAAACTAAACATGTATTTAATATTCATACACTAAACGTGTATTTAATATTCATACACTAAACATGTATTTAATATTAATACAAAAACATGTATTTAAGTTTAATAAACTAAACATGTATTTAATATTAATTCACTAAACATGTATTTAATATGTATACAGTAAACATGTATTGAATATTCATACACTAAACATGTATTTAATATTCATACACTAAACATGTATTTAATATTCATACACTAAACATGTATTTAATATTAATACACTAAACATGTATTTAATATTTATACACTAAACATGTATTTAATATTAATACAAAAACATGTATTTAATTTTAATAAACTAAACATGCATTTAATATTCATACACTAAACAAATATTTAACATTCATACACTAAACATGAATCTAATATTAATACACTAAACATGTATTTAATATTTATACACTTAACATTTATTTAATATTAATACAAAAACATGTATTTAATTTTAATAAACTAAACATATATTTAATATTATTACACTAAACATGTATTTAATATTTATACACTAAACATGTATTTAATATTAATACACCAAACATGTAATATTTATACACTAATCATGTATTTAATATTAATACTCTAATCATGTATTTAATATTTATACACTAAATATGTATTTAATATTCATACACTTAACATGTATTTAATATTTATACACGAAACATGTATTTAATATTTATACACTAAACATGTATTTAATATTCATACATTAAACATGTATTTAATATTCATACACTAAACATGTATTTAATATTCATACATTAAACATGTATTTAATATTTATACACTAAACATGTATTTAATATTCATACACTAAACATGTATTTAATATTAATACACTGATTATGTATTTAATATTAATACACTGATTATGTATTTAATAATAATATACTAAACGTATATGTAATTACACACTAATCATATATTTAATTTTCATACAGTAAACATGTATTTAATATTTATACACTAAACATGTATTTAATATTCATACACTAAACATGTATTTAATATTAATACACTGAACATGTATTTAATAATCATATACTAAACGTATATGTAATCATATACTAATCATATATTTAATATTCATACTGTAAACATGTATTTATTATCCTCTAAATAAGGCACACTTGGAAATAATGAATTTCTTTATGTGTGCAGTTGCGGCAAAACTCCACAGGAGGGCGCACGTTCCCTCTTAATAAGTCCGGTCCTCTCCGTCTCTCTCTCTCTCTCTTTTTCCTTTTTTTTTGTTTCTTTTATTTTTTTTACATAAGTTTGGTTTCTCATACACTTATATTTATACACTAAACATGTATTTAATATTAATACACTAAACATGTATTTAATATTAATACACTAAACATGTATTTAATATTAGTACAAAAACATGTATTTAATTTTAATAAACTAAACATATATTTAATATTAATGCACTAAACATGTATTTAATATTAATACGAAAGCATGTATTTAATTTTAATAAATTAAACATATATTTAATATTAATACACTAAACATGTATTACATATTCATACACTAAACATTTATTTAATCTTCATTCAATAAACTTGTAGTTATTATTCTTACACTTAATATGTATTTAATATTAATACAAAAACATGTATTTAATTTCAATAAACTAATCATATATTTAATATTAATACACTAAACATGTATTTTATATTTATACACTAAACATGTATTTAATATTCATACACTAAACATGTATTTAATATTAATACACTAAACATGTATTTAATATTTATACACTAAACATGTATTTAATATTCATAAACTAAACATGTATTTAACATTTATACACTAAACATGTATTTAATATTCATACACTAAACATGTAGTTATTATTTATACACTAAACATGTATTTAATATTATTACACTAAACATGTATTTAATATTTATACACTAAACATGTATTTAATATTAATACACTAAATATGTATTTATTATACATCCACTAAACATGTATTTAATATTCATAAACTAAACATGTATTTAATATTCATACACTAAACGTGTATTTAATATTCATACACTAAACATGTATTTAATATTAATACAAAACATGTATTTAAGTTGAATAAACTAAACATATATTTAATATTAATGCGCTAAACATATATTTAATATTCATACACTAAACATGCATTTAATATTCATACACTAAACATGTATTTAATATTTTACACTAAACATGCATTTAATATTCATACACTAAACATGTATTTAATATTTATACACTAAACATGTATTTAATATCAATACAAAAACATGTATTTAATTTTAATAAACTAAACATATATTTAATAGTATTACACTAAACATGTATTTAATATTTATACACTGAACATGTATTTAATAGTTATACACTAATCATGTATTTAATATTAATACACTAATCATGTATTTAAAATTCATACACTAAATATGTATTTAATATTCATACACTTAACATGTATTTAATATTTATTCACGAAACATGTATTTAATATTTATACACTAAACATGTATTTAATATTCATACATTAAACATGTATTTAATATTTATACACTAAACATGTATTTAATATTCGTACACGAAACATGTATTTAATATTTATACACTAAACGTGTATTTAATATTCATACATTAAACATGTATTTAATATTCATACACTAAACATGTATTTAATATTTGTACACTAAACATGTATTTAATATTTATACAAAAACATGTATTTAGTTTTAATAAACTAAACATATATTTAATATTAATACACTAAACATGTATTTAATATTTATACACTAAACATGTATTTAATATTCATACACTAAACATGTAGTTATTATTCATACACTAAACATGTATTTAATATTAATACAGTAAACATGTATTAAATGTTTATACACTAAACATGTATTTAATATTCATTCAATAAACATGTAGTTATTATTCTTACACTTAATATGTATTTAATATTAATACAAAAACATTATTTAATTTTAATAAAGTAAACACATATTTAATATTAATACACTAAACATGTATTTAATATTTATACACTAAACATGTATTTAATATTAATACACTAAATATTTATTTATTATTCATCCACTAAACCTGTATTTAATATTTATACACTAAACATGTATTTAATATTAATACAAAAACATGTATTTAAGTTTAATAAACTAAACATATATTTAATATTAATACACTAAACATGTATTTAATATTTATACACAAACATGTATTTAATATTCATACACTAAACATGTATTTAATATTTATACACAAACATGTATTTAATATTCATACACTAAACATGTATTTAATATTCATACACTGAACATGTATTTCATAATCATATACCAAACATATATGTAATTATATACTAATCATATATTTAATATTCATACAGTAAACATGTATTTATTATCCTCTAAATAAGGCACACTTGGAAATAATGAATTTCTTTATGTGTGCAGTTGCGGCAAAACTCCACAGGAGGGCGCACGTTCCCTCTTAATAAGTCCGGTCCTCTCCGTCTCTCTCCGTCTCTCTCTCTCTCTCTTTTTCCTTTTTTTTTGTTTCTTTTATTTTTTTTACATAAGTTTGGTTTCTCATACACTTATATTCATACACTAAACATGTATTTAATATTAGTACAAAAACATGTATTTAATTTTAATAAACTAAACATATATTTAATATTAACACACTAAACATGTATTTAATATTAATACAAAAACATGTATTTAATTTTAATAAACTAAACATATATTTAATATTAATACACTAAACATGTATTAAATATTCATACACTAAACATTTATTTAATATTCATTCAATAAACATGTAGTTATTATTCTTACACTTAATATGTATTTAATATTAATACAAAAACATGTATTTAATTTTAGTAAACTAAACATATATTTAAAATGTATACACTAAACATGTATTTAAAATAATACAAAAACATGTATTTAATTTTAATACACTAAACATATATTTAATATTAATACACTAAACATGGATTTAACATTCATACACTAAACATGTATTTAACATTCATACACTAAACATGTTTTTAATATTAATACACTAAACATGTATTTAATATTAATACAAAAACATGTATTTAATTTTAATAAACTAAACATTTAATATTAATACACTAAACATGTATTTAATATTCATACACTAAACATGTAGTTATTATTCATACACTAAACATGTATTTAATATTAATACACTAAACCTGTATTTAATATTTATACACTAAACATGTATTTAATATTAATACACTAAACATGTATTTAATATTTATACACTAGATATGTATTTAATATTAATACAATAAATATGTATTTATTATATATCAACTAAACATGTATTTAATATTCATTAACTAAACATGTATTTAATACTCATACACTAAACGTGTATTTAATATTCATACACTAAACATGTATTTAATATTAATACAAAAACATGTATTTAAGTTTAATAAACTAAACATATATCTAATATTAATACACTAAACATGTATTTAATATTTATACACTAAACATGTATTTAATATTAACACACTAAATATGTATTTATTATATATCAACCAAACATGTATTTAATATTCATAAACTAAACATGTATTTAATATTCATACACTAAACGTGTATTTAATATTCATACACTAAACATGTATTTAATATTAATACAAAAACATGTATTTAAGTTTAATAAACTAAACATGTATTTAATATTAATACACTAAACATGTATTTAATATGTATACAGTAAACATGTATTGAATATTCATACACTAAACATGTATTTAATATTCATACACTAAACATGTATTTAATATTCATACACGAAACATGTATTTAATATTAATACACTAATCAATCAATCAATCAATGTTTACTTATATAGCCCTAAATCACTAGTGTCTCAAAGGGCTGCACAAACCACCACGACATCCTCGGTAGGCCCACATAAGGTGACAATAATGACCCAGTGGGACGTCGGTGACAATAATGACTATGAGAACCTTAGAGAGGAGGAAAGCAATGGATGTCGAGCGGGTCTAACATGATACTGTGAAAGTTCAATCCACAATGGATCCAACACAGTCGCGAGAGTCCAGTCCAAAGCGGATCCAACACAGCAGCGAGAGTCCCGTTCACAGCGGAGCCAGCAGGAAACCATCCCAAGCGGAGGCGGATCAGCAGCGCAGAGATGTCCCCAGCTGATACACAGGCAAGCAGTACATGGCCACCGGATCGGACCGGACCCCCTCCACAAGGGAGAGTGGGACATAGAAGAAAAAGAAAAGAAACGGCAGATCAACTGGTCTAAAAAGGGAGTCTATTTAAAGGCTAGAGTATACAAATGAGTTTTAAGGTGAGACTTAAATGCTTCTACTGAGGTGGCATCTCGAACTGTTACCGGGAGGGCATTCCAGAGTACTGGAGCCCGAACGGAAAACGCTCTATAGCCCGCAGACTTTTTTTGGGCTTTGGGAATCACTAACAAGCCGGAGTCCTTTGAACGCAAATTTCTTGCCGGGACATATGGTACAATACAATCGGCAAGATAGGATGGAGCTAGACCGTGTAGTATTTTATACGTAAGTAGTAAAACCTTAAAGTCTCATCTTAAGTGCACAGGAAGCCAGTGCAGGTGAGCCAGTACAGGCGTAATGTGATCAAACTTTCTTGTTCTTGTCAAAAGTCTAGCAGCCGCATTTTGTACCAACTGTAATCTTTTAATGCTAGACATGGGGAGACCCGAAAATAATACGTTACAGTAGTCGAGGCGAGACGTAACAAACGCATGGATAATGATCTCAGCGTCTTTAGTGGACAGAATGGAGCGAATTTTAGCGATATTACGGGGATGAAAGAAGGCCGTTTTAGTAACGCTTTTAATGTGTGCCTCAAAGGAGAGAGTTGGGTCGAAGATAATACCCAGATTCTTTACCGTGTCGCCTTGTTTAATTGTTTGGTTGTCAAATGTTAGAGTTTTATTATTAAATAGAGGTCGGTGTCTAGCAGGACCGATAATCAGCATTTCCGTTTTTTTGGCGTTGAGTTGCAAAAAGTTAGCGGACATCCATTGTTTAATTTCATTAAGACACGCCTCCAGCTGACTACAATCCGGCGTGTTGGTCAGCTTTAGGGGCATGTAGAGTTGGGTGTCATCAGCAAAACAGTGAAAGCTAACACCGTATTTGCGTATGATGTCACCTAGCGGCAGCATGTAGATGCTGAAGAGTGCAGGGCCAAGGACCGAACCCTGGGGAACTCCACACGTTACCTTAACGTAGTCCGAGGTCACATTGTTATGGGAGACACACTGCATCCTATCAGTAAGATAAGAGTTAAACCAAGACAGGGCTAAGTCTGACATACCAATTCGTGTTTTGATACGTTCTAATAAAATATTATGATCGACGGTATCGAAAGCAGCGCTAAGATCGAGGAGCAGCAACATAGATGACGCATTAGAATCCATCGTTAGCAATAGATCATTAGTCATTTTTGCGAGGGCTGTCTCCGTGGAGTGATTTGCCCTGAAACCGGATTGAAAGGTTTCACATAGATTGTTAGACGCTAAGTGTTCATTTAACTGCTCCGCAACAATTTTTTCAAGGATTTTCGAAATAAAGGGAAGGTGAGACACCGGTCGGTAGTTTACCATGAGGTCAGGATCGAGGTTAGGTCTTTTAAGAAGAGGATGAATAACCGCTTTTTTGAATGCTAGGGGAACAGTGCCCGAGGAGAGTGATAAGTTTATAATATTTAGCACTGATGGACCTAATAATACAAAGAGCTCCTTGATCAGTTTCCCAGGAAGAGGGTCAAGTAAGCATGTTGTCTGTTTTATTCCATTTACACGTTGTAACAATTCCTCTAATGTTATTTCCTCAAAACGAGAGAAACTATTTTGGAGGGCAGTATCCGCCGTATATACCATCGTATCAGTGTTAATAGAACCCCGTTGTAGCTGGGACGCATTGTCTTTAATCTCCTTTCTAATGACTTCAATTTTCTTACTAAAGAATTGCATAAAGTCATCAGCTGAGTGGGTTGAGCTACTGGAAGGGGTCCCTCTTTGGGTTAGCGATGCTACCATACTAAACAAAAATTTAGGATCGTTTTTATTACGGTGGATGAGATTTGAGTAATATTTAGCTTTAGCTAAGGTAAGCATGCGTTTATAAGTTATGAAACCATCACTTAGATATTGGGTGTCACTATGTAAAAGCGCTTTGAGTCACTTGAGAAAAGCGCTATATAAATATAATTCACTTCACTTCACTTCACTCCATGCTTGATGGTGCACCTCAAGTTTAGTCGTGCGCCATTTGCGTTCCAGCTTTCTACATAATAATTTCTGAGCTCTAGTTTCTTCTGTAAACCACGGGGTGCGCTTTTTTGGAGCCTTTTTTAACTTTAGCGGTGCTATGTTATCAATGGTTTCGCGCAGGGTGTCGTTAAAGTTGTTAGTGAGGTTATCAATAGAGCCTACATACTTTGGGAATGGTGCCATTACCGAGGGCAGTAGGTCAGCAAGAGTTGTCGTTGTGGCCGTATTAATGTTGCGGCTGCTATAGCAGTTATTATTATTATTAGTTTGACGAACATGCGTCTGAACCTCGAATTGTATAAGGTAATGATCGGACAATACTTTAGTATACGGGAGTATCGTAACTTTGGAGACGGTGATACCCCTGACAAGCACTAGGTCTATCGTATTACCGTTGCGATGCGTGGGTTCATTTATTATTTGTGTGAGACCACAGCTATCAATTACAGTCTGGAGCGCAACGCACGGTGGGTCCGATGGGGTATTCATATGGATATTAAAGTCCCCCATTATGATTATATTATCGGCGTCTGTCACTAGATCAGAAACGAACTCTGAGAATTCATTGATAAAGTCCGAATAGGGCCCTGGGGGGCGGTAGATAACAGCCAGGTGTAGAGGCAGCGGTGTGACAGACTTCATAGTAAGCACCTCAAACGATTTATATTTATTATTTATGTTAGGACTAAGGTTAAAGTTTTCGTTGTATATTAGTGCGACCCCCCCCACCCCTTTTAAGCGGACGGGCAATATGCGCATGTGTAAAGTTAGGAGGACATGCCTCATTTAGCGCAAGAAAGTCGTTTGGTTTAAGCCAGGTTTCGCTGAGACCGATGACGTTAAGATTGTTGTCTCTGATAATATCAATAACTAATAACGTTTTGGGAGACAATGATCTTATGTTTAAAAAACCTATATTATAGGTAGTGGGCTGTTTTAGGGAGTTTTTGATCAAATTATCCGTAGTAGCAATATTAATAATGTTGTGTTTATTATGCCCAGTGCATTCAGTATAGTTACGACCATATCTAGGAATTGATACGACAGGAATTTTCCGATTGTTTGATTGTTGCTTTGATAAACTGCACGCATCATGGTTAGCCACCTCAGTAACGGGGATTTTCCGATTGTTTGTTTGTTGCTTTGATAAAATGCACGCATCATGGTTAGCCACCTCAGTAACGGGGATTTTCCGATTGTTTGTTTGTTGCTTTGATAAACTGCACGCATCATAGTTAGCCACCTCGGTAAAACACATGTCCAACTCTGAAACACTCAAAGCAGAAAAAACGTGTTCTAATTTAACTGACTCCTTACCCAGACCAGTAGTCTCGCATCTACATGCTGCCGCTAGGTGACGTCATACGCAAATACGGTATTAGCTTTCACTGTTATGCTGATGACACCCAACTTTACATGCCCCTAAAGCTGACCAACATGCCGGACTGTAGTCAGTTGGAAGCGTGTCTTAATGAAATTAAACAATGGATGTCCGCTAACTTTTTGCAACTTAATGCCAAAAAAACGGAAATGCTGATTATCGGTCCTGCTAGACACCGACCTCTATTTAATAATACAACTTTAACATTTGACAACCAAATAATAAAACAAGGTGACTCTGTAAAAAATCTGGGTATTATCTTCGACCCAACTCTCTCCTTTGAGTCACACATCAAAAGCGTTACTAGAACGGCCTTCTTTCATCTCCGTAATATCGCTAAAATTCGCTCCATTTTGTCCACTAAAGACGCCGAGATCATTATCCATGCGTTTGTTACGTCTCGTCTCGATTACTGTAACGTATTATTTTCGGGTCTCCCCATGTCTAGCATTAAAAGATTACAGTTGGTACAAAATGCGGCTGCTAGACTTTTGACAAGAACAAGAAAGTTTGATCATATTACGCCTGTACTGGCTCACCTGCACTGGCTTCCTGTGCACTTAAGATGTGACTTTAAGGTTTTATTACTTACGTATAAAATACTACACGGTCTAGCTCCAGCCTATCTTGCCGATTGTATTGTACCGTATGTCCCGGCAAGAAATCTGCGTTCAAAAGACTCCGGCTTATTAGTGATTCCTAGAGCTCAAAAAAAGTCTGCGGGCTATAGAGCGTTTTCCGTTCGGGCTCCAGTACTCTGGAATGCCCTCCCGGTAACAGTTCGAGATGCTACCTCAGTAGAAGCATTTAAGTCTCATCTTAAAACTCATTTGTATACTCTAGCCTTTAAATAGACCTCCTTTTTAGACCAGTTGATCTGCCGCTTCTTTTCTTTCTCCTATGTCCCCCCCTCCCTTGTGGAGGGGGTCCGGTCCGATGACCATGGATGAAGTACTGACTGTCCAGAGTCGAGACCCAGGATGGACCGCTCGTCGGGACCCAGGATGGACCGCTCGCCTGTATCGGTTGGGGACATCTCTACGCTGCTGATCCGCTTCAGATGGTTTCCTGTGGACGGGACTCTCGCTGCTGTCTTGGAGCCACTATGGATTGAACTTTCACAGTATCATGTTGGACCCGCTCGACATCCATTGCTTTCGGTCCCCTAGAGGGGGGGGGTTGCCCACATCTGAGGTCCTCTCCAAGGTTTCTCATAGTCAGCATTGTCGCTGGCGTCCCACTGAATGTGAATTCTCCCTGCCCACTGGGTGTGAGTTTTCCTTGCCCTTTTGTGGGTTCTTCCGAGGATGTTGTAGTCGTAATGATTTGTGCAGTCCTTTGAGACATTTGTGATTTGGGGCTATATAAATAAACATTGATTGATTGATTGATTGATTTTCCATTTAAATCCGGCTGCAGGATGGAGGGAAGTGGTGTTCTGTGGGGATTAGCCTTCTGCTTTGTTTTTAGCCGCGCTCGACATCCGCGTTTCCGATCACACCGCTGGCGTCTGCTCCGTAGACGGCCCCCGCTGCTACTATACTCCCCTGCTTCACAGGCCGCTGGATGTAGCCGCCGACGTATTCCCATGCTAGTTAGCATGTTTAGCACGCACGCGTCTATCTGTCCAAAACGGCCCGATATGTCCACATCCAGAAGTGTCTGGCGGTCGTACATGATCACGGAGTGACCACGATGTGAGCCAGCCATAAAGTCTGTGGAATTGTCCGGTATTTCTGCCAAATGTTCCATCTTTAGCAAGACCCCCTCGAGGACGCAGCCCGTCCGGGCGCCGCCATCTTGGAGTTTTTTGTCACCCCCTGTTGAATATACTTCAGTTGATATTTGACCTATCGGTTCTTTTGACATTTTTGCTTCAGAATTTGTAAGTTAAGAGTTGTTTCCTTGTTACTGTTACGGTTCAGACCCCTGCCAGCGCCGCTCGTCCATCTGTGCGCCACTCGGGACACGCCCACGGACGCACACATCCAGGAATGAGCTGCGCGCGTCTCCGCCCTGCAGCAGCCGCCAGCTGCAATCAGTCACCTGCAAACTTCACACCTGATGGTAATGACGGAGCTGCCTTTATAGACCTGGACAACCTGCCATCACTCGCCGGATTATAGCCATCTGTACCTGACTCTCCCCGTCTTTCTCCTGGATCCCCTGTTGTTCCCCTTGCCTCCCGGACTGCCTTTTGGATTCTCGACCTCCCGCTTGGACACGTTTTCCCACGGACTTCCGCGCTACGTCGCTCTCGTCAACATTTTGGTAAGACATCCTTCAGCTAATCTACACACATAGCCTTACACCATACACACTTGAGTTTTGGTCACACTTAATTTCCTTGGTTTATTCATTAGCAGTATTAGTATTATTATTATTATTAGTAGTATTACAGATGTATGTATATATTTATTATATATAATAAATCTTTGGACATACTGCCACCTGGTGTTCGTTTGCCGTCACCTCCCCTTTAGTTAAACATAACAGTATAATCCGGCCAATTGATTAGGGACCTGACGGCCGAGTACCTTAGCCCAGCCCCAGTGACTTTCGTTCAGCCCCCTGTGAATTTTTTTCTTTCTCCTCCTCTTCTCCCATTCACTGTCTTTCTCTTTTTTTTGCTCCACACGGGAGGATTTGTCTTGTCCCGTCAACATGTCTTGGAAGGGGATGTTCAGGAGCAATATTAGCAAAGAAAAATTTTCTCGTCGCCTGGACACCCTCTTCCCACCCTTAGAGACTGTTCCTCAGTCTGCAGGAAGCGTCTGGCATCCGATTTTGGAGGGGGGGGATAGTACTGGTGGCTGTGCTGGTGTGGCGGCGCAGCGGCACCCAGAGAGGCTACCCCCTGCCAAACTAATTCCACCTGTCTTCCGCTTTTCTCAGCCACAGCCACCAGTTCCCTGGCTAGCCTCCGACCTAGCACCTGTTCCCTGGCTAGCCTCCGACCTAGCACCAGTTCCCTGGCTAGCGACCGAGCTAACACCAGCTTCCAGGCTGACCCCTGTATTTACACATGTATTTAATATTTATACACTAAACATGTATTTAATATTAATACAAAAACATGTATTTAATTTTAATAAACTAAACATGTATTTAATATTCATACACTAAACATATATTTAACATTCATACACTAAACATGAATCTAATATTAATACACTAAACATGTATTTAATATTTATACACTTAACATGTATTTAATATTAATACAAAAACATGTATTTAATTTTAATAAACTAAACATATATTTAATATTATTACACTAAACATGTATTTAATATTTATACACTAAACATGTATTTAATATTCATACACTAAACATTTATTTATTATTTATACCCTAAACATGTATTTAATATTAATACACTAAACATGTATTTAATATTAATACACCAAACATGTATTTAATATTTATACACTAATCATGTATTTAATATTAATACTCTAATCATGTATTTAATATTTATACACTAAATATGTATTTAATATTTATACACTTAACATGTATTTAATATTAATACTCTAATCATGTATTTAATATTTATACACTAAATATGTATTTGATATTTATACACTTAACATGTATTTAATATTTATACACGAAACATGTATTTAACATTTATACACTAAACATGTATTTAATATTCATACATTAAACATGTATTTAATATTCATACACTAAACATGTATTTAATATTCATACATTAAACATGTATTTAATATTCATACACTAAACATGTATTTAATATTCATACATTAAACATGTATTTAATATTTATACACTAAACATGTATTTAATATTCATACACTAAACATATATTTAATATTAATACACTGATTATGTATTTAATATTAATACACTGATTATGTATTTAATAATCATATACTAAACGTATATGTAATTACACACTAATCATATATTTAATTTTCATACAGTAAACATGTATTTAATATTTATACACTAAACATGTATTTAATATTCATACACTAAACATGTATTTAATATTAATACACTGAACATGTATTTAATAATCATATACTAAACGTATATGTAATCATATACTAATCATATATTTAATATTCATACTGTAAACATGTATTTATTATCCTCTAAATAAGGCACACTTGGAAATAATGAATTTCTTTATGCGTGCAGTTGCGGCAGAAGTCCACAGGAGGGCTCACGTTCCCTCTCAATAAGTCCGGTCCTCTCCGTCTCTCTATCTCTCTTTTTCCTTTTTTTTTTGTTTCTTTTATTTTTTTTTTTTACATAAGTTTGGTTTCTCATACACTTATATTTATACACTAAACATGTATTTAATATTAATACACTAAACATGTATTTAATATTAGTACAAAAACATGTATTTAATTTTAATAAACTAAACATATATTTAATATTAATGCACTAAACATGTATTTAATATTAATACGAAAGCATGTATTTAATTTTAATAAACTAAACATATATTTAATATTAATACACTAAACATGTATCACATATTCATACACTAAACATTTATTTAATATTCATTCAATAAACATGTAGTTATTATTCTTACACTTAATATGTATTTAATATTAATACAAAAACATGTATTTAATTTTAATAAACTAATCATATATTTAATATTAATACACTAAACATGTATTTAATATTTTTACACTAAACGTGTATTTAATATTTATACACTAAAAGTGTATATAATATTAATACACTAAACATGTATTTAATATTAATACACTAAACATGTATTTAATATTTATACACTAAACATGTATTTAATATTCATACACTAAACATGTATTTAATATTAATACACTAAACATGTTTTTAATATTCATACACTAAACATGTATTTAATATTCATAAACTAAACATGTATTTAACATTTATACACTAAACATGTATTTAATATTCATACACTAAACATGTAGTTATTATTTATACACTAAACATGTATTTAATATTAATACACTAAACATGTATTTAATATTTATACACTAAACATGTATTTAATATTAATACACTAAATATGTATTTATTATACATCCACTAAACATGTATTTAATATTCATAAACTAAACATGTATTCGATATTCATACACTAAACGTGTATTTAATATTCATACACTAAACATGTATTTAATATTAATACAAAACATGTATTTACGTTTAATAAACTAAACATATATTTAATATTAATACACTAAACATCTATTTAATATTTATAGATTAAACATGTATTGAATATTCATACACTAAACATGTATTTAATATTTATAGATTAAACATGTATTGAATATTTATACACTAAACATGCATTTAATATTCATACACTAAACATGTATTTAATATTTATACACTAAACATGTATTTAATATTAATACAAAAACATGTATTTAATTTTAATAAACTAAACATATATTTAATATTATTACACTAAACATGTATTTAATATTTATACACTGAACATGTATTTAATAGTTATACACTAATCATGTATTTAATATTAATACACGAATCATGTATTTAATATTCATACACTAAATATGTATTTAATATTCATACACTTAACATGTATTTAATATTTATACACGAAACATGTATTTAACATTTATACACTAAACATGTATTTAATATTCATACATTAAAAATGTATTTAATATTTATACACTAAACATGTATTTAATATTCGTACATTAAACATGTATTTAATAATCATACACTAAACATGTATTTAATATTTATACACTAAACATGTATTTAATATACATACACTAAACATGTATTTAATATTTATACAAAAACATGTATTTAATTTTAATAAACTAAACATATATTTAATATTAATACATTAAACATGTATTTAATATTTATACACTAAACATGTATTTAATATTCATACACTAAATATGTAGTTATTATTCATACACTAAACATGTATTTAATATTCATACACTAAACATGTAGTTATTATTTATACACTAAACATGTATTTAATATTAATACAGTAAACATGTATTTAATATTAATACACTAAACATGTATTTAATTTTAATGAACTAAATATATATTTAATATTAATACACTGAACATGTATTTAATATTCATAAACTAAACATGTATTTAACATTTATACACTAAACATGTATTTAATTTTTAATAAACTAAACATATATTTAATATTAATACACTAAACATGTATTTAATATTTATACACTAAACATGTATTTAATATTCATACACTAAACATGTAGTTATTATTCATACACTTAACATGTATTTAATATTAATACAGTAAACATGTATTAAATGTTTATACACTAAACATGTATTTAATATTCATTCAATAAACATGTAGTTATTATTCTTACACTTAATATGTATTTAATATTAATACAAAAACATGTATTTAATTTTAATAAACTAAACATATATTTAATATTAATACAATAAAAATGTATTTAATATTTATACACTAAACATGTATTTAATATTCATACACTAAACATGTAGTTATTATTTATACACTAAACATGTATTTAATATTAATACACTAAACATGTATTTAATATTTATACACTAAACATGTATTTAATATTAATACACTAAATATGTATTTATTATACATCCACTAAACATGTATTTAATATTCATAAACTAAACATGTATTCGATATTCATACACTAAACGTGTATTTAATATTCATACACTAAACATGTATTTAATATTAATACAAAACATGTATTTACGTTTAATAAACTAAACATATATTTAATATTAATACACTAAACATCTATTTAATATTTATAGATTAAACATGTATTGAATATTCATACACTAAACATGTATTTAATATTTATAGATTAAACATGTATTGAATATTTATACACTAAACATGCATTTAATATTCATACACTAAAGATGTATTTAATATTTATACACTAAACATGTATTTAATATTAATACAAAAACATGTATTTAATTTTAATAAACTAAACATATATTTAATATTATTACACTAAACATGTATTTAATATTTATACACTGAACATGTATTTAATAGTTATACCCTAATCATGTATTTAATATTAATACACGAATCATGTATTTAATATTCATACACTAAATATGTATTTAATATTCATACACTTAACATGTATTTAATATTTATACACGAAACATGTATTTAACATTTATACACTAAACATGTATTTAATATTCATACATTAAAAATGTATTTAATATTTATACACTAAACATGTATTTAATATTCGTACATTAAACATGTATTTAATAATCATACACTAAACATGTATTTAATATTTATACACTAAACATGTATTTAATATACATACACTAAACATGTATTTAATATTTATACAAAAACATGTATTTAATTTTAATAAACTAAACATATATTTAATATTAATACATTAAACATGTATTTAATATTTATACACTAAACATGTATTTAATATTCATACACTAAATATGTAGTTATTATTCATACACTAAACATGTATTTAATATTCATACACTAAACATGTAGTTATTATTTATACACTAAACATGTATTTAATATTAATACAGTAAACATGTATTTAATATTAATACACTAAACATGTATTTAATTTTAATGAACTAAATATATATTTAATATTAATACACTGAACATGTATTTAATATTCATAAACTAAACATGTATTTAACATTTATACACTAAACATGTATTTAATTTTTAATAAACTAAACATATATTTAATATTAATACACTAAACATGTATTTAATATTTATACACTAAACATGTATTTAATATTCATACACTAAACATGTAGTTATTATTCATACACTTAACATGTATTTAATATTAATACAGTAAACATGTATTAAATGTTTATACACTAAACATGTATTTAATATTCATTCAATAAACATGTAGTTATTATTCTTACACTTAATATGTATTTAATATTAATACAAAAACATGTATTTAATTTTAATAAACTAAACATATATTTAATATTAATACAATAAAAATGTATTTAATATTTATACACTAAACATGTATTTAATATTCATACACTAAACATGTAGTTATTATTTATACACTAAACATGTATTTAATATTAATACAGTAAACATGTATTAAATATTTATACACTAAACATGTATTTAATATTAATACAAAAACATGTATTTATTTTTAATAAACTAAATATATATTTAATATGAATACACTAAACATGTGTTTAATATTAATACACTAAATATGTAGTTATTATTCATACACTAAACATGTATTTAATATTTATACACCAAACATGTATTTAATATTAATACACTAAATATATATTTAATATTAATACACTAAACATGTATTTAATATTAATACAAAAATATGTATTTAATTGTAATAAACTAAATATATATTTAATATTAATACACTAAACATGTATTTAATATTCATAAACTAAACATGTACTTAACATTCATACACTAAACATGTATTTAATTTTCATACACTAAACATGTAGTTATTATTTATACACTAAACATGTATTTAATATTAATACACTAAACATGTATTTAATATTTATACAGTAAACACGTATTGAATATTCATACACTAAACATGTATTTAATATGTATACACTAAATATGTATTTAATATTCATACACTAAACATGTATTTAATATTAATACACTGAACATGTATTTAATAATCATATACTAAACGTATATGTAATCATATACTAATCATATATTTAATATTCATACAGTAAACATGTATTTATTATCCTCTAAATAAGGCACACTTGGAAATAATGAATTTCTTTATGCGTGCAGTTGCGGCAGAAGTCCACAGGAGGGCGCACGTTCCCTCTTAATAAGTCCGGTCCTCTCCGTCTCTCTATCTCTCTTTTTCCTTTTTTTTGTTTCTTTTATTTTTTTACATAAGTTTGGTTTCTCATACACTTATATTTATACACTAAACATGTATTTAATATTAATACACTAAACATGTATTTAATATTTATACACTAAACATGTATTTAATATTAATACAAAAACGTGTATTTAATTTTAATAAACTAAACATATATTTAATATTTATACACTAAACATGTATTTAACATTTATACACTAAACATGTATTTAATATTAATACACTAAACATGTATTTAATATTAATACACTAAACATGTATTTAATATTAGTACAAAAACATGTATTTAATTTTGATAAACTAAACATATATTTAATATTAATACACTAAACATGTATTTAATATTAATACAAAAACATGTATTTAATTTTAATAAACTAAACATATATTTAATATTAATACACTAAACATGTATTAAATATTCATACACTAAACATTTATTTAATATTCATTCAATAAACATGTATTAAATATTCATACACTAAACATTTATTTAATATTCATTCAATAAACATGTAGTTATTATTTATACACTAAACATGTATTTAATATTCATAAACTAAACATGTATTTAACATTTATACACTAAACATGTATTTAATATTCATACACTAAACATGTAGTTATTATTTATACACTAAACATGTATTTAATATTATTACACTAAACATAAATTTAATATTTATACACTAAACATGTATTCAATATTAATAAAAAAACATGTATTTAATTTTAATAAACTAATCATATATTTAATATTAATACACTAAACATGTATTTAACATTTATACACTAAACATGTATTTAATATTCATACATTAAACATGTATTTAATATTCATACACTAAACATGTATTTAATATTCATACATTAAACATGTATTTAATATTTATACACTAAACATGTATTTAATATTCATACACTAAACATATATTTAATATTAATACACTGATTATGTATTTAATATTAATACACTGATTATGTATTTAATAATCATATACTAAACGTATATGTAATTACACACTAATCATATATTTAATTTTCATACAGTAAACATGTATTTAATATTTATACACTAAACATGTATTTAATATTCATACACTAAACATGTATTTAATATTAATACACTGAACATGTATTTAATAATCATATACTAAACGTATATGTAATCATATACTAATCATATATTTAATATTCATACTGTAAACATGTATTTATTATCCTCTAAATAAGGCACACTTGGAAATAATGAATTTCTTTATGCGTGCAGTTGCGGCAGAAGTCCACAGGAGGGCTCACGTTCCCTCTCAATAAGTCCGGTCCTCTCCGTCTCTCTATCTCTCTTTTTCCTTTTTTTTTTGTTTCTTTTATTTTTTTTTTTTACATAAGTTTGGTTTCTCATACACTTATATTTATACACTAAACATGTATTTAATATTAATACACTAAACATGTATTTAATATTAGTACAAAAACATGTATTTAATTTTAATAAACTAAACATATATTTAATATTAATGCACTAAACATGTATTTAATATTAATACGAAAGCATGTATTTAATTTTAATAAACTAAACATATATTTAATATTAATACACTAAACATGTATCACATATTCATACACTAAACATTTATTTAATATTCATTCAATAAACATGTAGTTATTATTCTTACACTTAATATGTATTTAATATTAATACAAAAACATGTATTTAATTTTAATAAACTAATCATATATTTAATATTAATACACTAAACATGTATTTAATATTTTTACACTAAACGTGTATTTAATATTTATACACTAAAAGTGTATATAATATTAATACACTAAACATGTATTTAATATTAATACACTAAACATGTATTTAATATTTATACACTAAACATGTATTTAATATTCATACACTAAACATGTATTTAATATTAATACACTAAACATGTTTTTAATATTCATACACTAAACATGTATTTAATATTCATAAACTAAACATGTATTTAACATTTATACACTAAACATGTATTTAATATTCATACACTAAACATGTAGTTATTATTTATACACTAAACATGTATTTAATATTAATACACTAAACATGTATTTAATATTTATACACTAAACATGTATTTAATATTAATACACTAAATATGTATTTATTATACATCCACTAAACATGTATTTAATATTCATAAACTAAACATGTATTCGATATTCATACACTAAACGTGTATTTAATATTCATACACTAAACATGTATTTAATATTAATACAAAACATGTATTTACGTTTAATAAACTAAACATATATTTAATATTAATACACTAAACATCTATTTAATATTTATAGATTAAACATGTATTGAATATTCATACACTAAACATGTATTTAATATTTATAGATTAAACATGTATTGAATATTTATACACTAAACATGCATTTAATATTCATACACTAAACATGTATTTAATATTTATACACTAAACATGTATTTAATATTAATACAAAAACATGTATTTAATTTTAATAAACTAAACATATATTTAATATTATTACACTAAACATGTATTTAATATTTATACACTGAACATGTATTTAATAGTTATACACTAATCATGTATTTAATATTAATACACGAATCATGTATTTAATATTCATACACTAAATATGTATTTAATATTCATACACTTAACATGTATTTAATATTTATACACGAAACATGTATTTAACATTCATACACTAAACATGTATTTAATATTCATACATTAAAAATGTATTTAATATTTATACACTAAACATGTATTTAATATTCATACATTAAACATGTATTTAATAATCATACACTAAACATGTATTTAATATTTATACACTAAACATGTATTTAATATACATACACTAAACATGTATTTAATATTTATACAAAAACATGTATTTAATTTTAATAAACTAAACATATATTTAATATTAATACATTAAACATGTATTTAATATTTATACACTAAACATGTATTTAATATTCATACACTAAATATGTAGTTATTATTCATACACTAAACATGTATTTAATATTCATACACTAAACATGTAGTTATTATTTATACACTAAACATGTATTTAATATTAATACAGTAAACATGTATTTAATATTAATACACTAAACATGTATTTAATTTTAATAAACTAAACATTTAATATTAATACACTAAACATGTATTTAATATTCATACACTAAACATGTAGTTATTATTCATACACTAAACATGTATTTAATATTAATACACTAAACCTGTATTTAATATTTATACACTAAACATGTATTTAATATTAATACACTAAACATGTATTTAATATTTATACACTAGATATGTATTTAATATTAATACAATAAATATGTATTTATTATATATCAACTAAACATGTATTTAATATTCATTAACTAAACATGTATTTAATACTCATACACTAAACGTGTATTTAATATTCATACACTAAACATGTATTTAATATTAATACAAAAACATGTATTTAAGTTTAATAAACTAAACATATATCTAATATTAATACACTAAACATGTATTTAATATTTATACACTAAACATGTATTTAATATTAACACACTAAATATGTATTTATTATATATCAACCAAACATGTATTTAATATTCATAAACTAAACATGTATTTAATATTCATACACTAAACGTGTATTTAATATTCATACACTAAACATGTATTTAATATTAATACAAAAACATGTATTTAAGTTTAATAAACTAAACATGTATTTAATATTAATACACTAAACATGTATTTAATATGTATACAGTAAACATGTATTGAATATTCATACACTAAACATGTATTTAATATTCATACACTAAACATGTATTTAATATTCATACACGAAACATGTATTTAATATTAATACACTAATCAATCAATCAATCAATGTTTACTTATATAGCCCTAAATCACTAGTGTCTCAAAGGGCTGCACAAACCACCACGACATCCTCGGTAGGCCCACATAAGGTGACAATAATGACCCAGTGGGACGTCGGTGACAATAATGACTATGAGAACCTTAGAGAGGAGGAAAGCAATGGATGTCGAGCGGGTCTAACATGATACTGTGAAAGTTCAATCCACAATGGATCCAACACAGTCGCGAGAGTCCAGTCCAAAGCGGATCCAACACAGCAGCGAGAGTCCCGTTCACAGCGGAGCCAGCAGGAAACCATCCCAAGCGGAGGCGGATCAGCAGCGCAGAGATGTCCCCAGCTGATACACAGGCAAGCAGTACATGGCCACCGGATCGGACCGGACCCCCTCCACAAGGGAGAGTGGGACATAGAAGAAAAAGAAAAGAAACGGCAGATCAACTGGTCTAAAAAGGGAGTCTATTTAAAGGCTAGAGTATACAAATGAGTTTTAAGGTGAGACTTAAATGCTTCTACTGAGGTGGCATCTCGAACTGTTACCGGGAGGGCATTCCAGAGTACTGGAGCCCGAACGGAAAACGCTCTATAGCCCGCAGACTTTTTTTGGGCTTTGGGAATCACTAACAAGCCGGAGTCCTTTGAACGCAAATTTCTTGCCGGGACATATGGTACAATACAATCGGCAAGATAGGATGGAGCTAGACCGTGTAGTATTTTATACGTAAGTAGTAAAACCTTAAAGTCTCATCTTAAGTGCACAGGAAGCCAGTGCAGGTGAGCCAGTACAGGCGTAATGTGATCAAACTTTCTTGTTCTTGTCAAAAGTCTAGCAGCCGCATTTTGTACCAACTGTAATCTTTTAATGCTAGACATGGGGAGACCCGAAAATAATACGTTACAGTAGTCGAGGCGAGACGTAACAAACGCATGGATAATGATCTCAGCGTCTTTAGTGGACAGAATGGAGCGAATTTTAGCGATATTACGGGGATGAAAGAAGGCCGTTTTAGTAACGCTTTTAATGTGTGCCTCAAAGGAGAGAGTTGGGTCGAAGATAATACCCAGATTCTTTACCGTGTCGCCTTGTTTAATTGTTTGGTTGTCAAATGTTAGAGTTTTATTATTAAATAGAGGTCGGTGTCTAGCAGGACCGATAATCAGCATTTCCGTTTTTTTGGCGTTGAGTTGCAAAAAGTTAGCGGACATCCATTGTTTAATTTCATTAAGACACGCCTCCAGCTGACTACAATCCGGCGTGTTGGTCAGCTTTAGGGGCATGTAGAGTTGGGTGTCATCAGCAAAACAGTGAAAGCTAACACCGTATTTGCGTATGATGTCACCTAGCGGCAGCATGTAGATGCTGAAGAGTGCAGGGCCAAGGACCGAACCCTGGGGAACTCCACACGTTACCTTAACGTAGTCCGAGGTCACATTGTTATGGGAGACACACTGCATCCTATCAGTAAGATAAGAGTTAAACCAAGACAGGGCTAAGTCTGACATACCAATTCGTGTTTTGATACGTTCTAATAAAATATTATGATCGACGGTATCGAAAGCAGCGCTAAGATCGAGGAGCAGCAACATAGATGACGCATTAGAATCCATCGTTAGCAATAGATCATTAGTCATTTTTGCGAGGGCTGTCTCCGTGGAGTGATTTGCCCTGAAACCGGATTGAAAGGTTTCACATAGATTGTTAGACGCTAAGTGTTCATTTAACTGCTCCGCAACAATTTTTTCAAGGATTTTCGAAATAAAGGGAAGGTGAGACACCGGTCGGTAGTTTACCATGAGGTCAGGATCGAGGTTAGGTCTTTTAAGAAGAGGATGAATAACCGCTTTTTTGAATGCTAGGGGAACAGTGCCCGAGGAGAGTGATAAGTTTATAATATTTAGCACTGATGGACCTAATAATACAAAGAGCTCCTTGATCAGTTTCCCAGGAAGAGGGTCAAGTAAGCATGTTGTCTGTTTTATTCCATTTACACGTTGTAACAATTCCTCTAATGTTATTTCCTCAAAACGAGAGAAACTATTTTGGAGGGCAGTATCCGCCGTATATACCATCGTATCAGTGTTAATAGAACCCCGTTGTAGCTGGGACGCATTGTCTTTAATCTCCTTTCTAATGACTTCAATTTTCTTACTAAAGAATTGCATAAAGTCATCAGCTGAGTGGGTTGAGCTACTGGAAGGGGTCCCTCTTTGGGTTAGCGATGCTACCATACTAAACAAAAATTTAGGATCGTTTTTATTACGGTGGATGAGATTTGAGTAATATTTAGCTTTAGCTAAGGTAAGCATGCGTTTATAAGTTATGAAACCATCACTTAGATATTGGGTGTCACTATGTAAAAGCGCTTTGAGTCACTTGAGAAAAGCGCTATATAAATATAATTCACTTCACTTCACTTCACTCCATGCTTGATGGTGCACCTCAAGTTTAGTCGTGCGCCATTTGCGTTCCAGCTTTCTACATAATAATTTCTGAGCTCTAGTTTCTTCTGTAAACCACGGGGTGCGCTTTTTTGGAGCCTTTTTTAACTTTAGCGGTGCTATGTTATCAATGGTTTCGCGCAGGGTGTCGTTAAAGTTGTTAGTGAGGTTATCAATAGAGCCTACATACTTTGGGAATGGTGCCATTACCGAGGGCAGTAGGTCAGCAAGAGTTGTCGTTGTGGCCGTATTAATGTTGCGGCTGCTATAGCAGTTATTATTATTATTAGTTTGACGAACATGCGTCTGAACCTCGAATTGTATAAGGTAATGATCGGACAATACTTTAGTATACGGGAGTATCGTAACTTTGGAGACGGTGATACCCCTGACAAGCACTAGGTCTATCGTATTACCGTTGCGATGCGTGGGTTCATTTATTATTTGTGTGAGACCACAGCTATCAATTACAGTCTGGAGCGCAACGCACGGTGGGTCCGATGGGGTATTCATATGGATATTAAAGTCCCCCATTATGATTATATTATCGGCGTGTGTCACTAGATCAGAAACGAACTCTGAGAATTCATTGATAAAGTCCGAATAGGGCCCTGGGGGGCGGTAGATAACAGCCAGGTGTAGAGGCAGCGGTGTGACAGACTTCATAGTAAGCACCTCAAACGATTTATATTTATTATTTATGTTAGGACTAAGGTTAAAGTTTTCGTTGTATATTAGTGCGACCCCCCCCACCCCTTTTAAGCGGACGGGCAATATGCGCATGTGTAAAGTTAGGAGGACATGCCTCATTTAGCGCAAGAAAGTCGTTTGGTTTAAGCCAGGTTTCGCTGAGACCGATGACGTTAAGATTGTTGTCTCTGATAATATCAATAACTAATAACGTTTTGGGAGACAATGATCTTATGTTTAAAAAACCTATATTATAGGTAGTGGGCTGTTTTAGGGAGTTTTTGATCAAATTATCCGTAGTAGCAATATTAATAATGTTGTGTTTATTATGCCCAGTGCATTCAGTATAGTTACGACCATATCTAGGAATTGATACGACAGGAATTTTCCGATTGTTTGATTGTTGCTTTGATAAACTGCACGCATCATGGTTAGCCACCTCAGTAACGGGGATTTTCCGATTGTTTGTTTGTTGCTTTGATAAAATGCACGCATCATGGTTAGCCACCTCAGTAACGGGGATTTTCCGATTGTTTGTTTGTTGCTTTGATAAACTGCACGCATCATAGTTAGCCACCTCGGTAAAACACATGTCCAACTCTGAAACACTCAAAGCAGAAAAAACGTGTTCTAATTTAACTGACTCCTTACCCAGACCAGTAGTCTCGCATCTACATGCTGCCGCTAGGTGACGTCATACGCAAATACGGTATTAGCTTTCACTGTTATGCTGATGACACCCAACTTTACATGCCCCTAAAGCTGACCAACATGCCGGACTGTAGTCAGTTGGAAGCGTGTCTTAATGAAATTAAACAATGGATGTCCGCTAACTTTTTGCAACTTAATGCCAAAAAAACGGAAATGCTGATTATCGGTCCTGCTAGACACCGACCTCTATTTAATAATACAACTTTAACATTTGACAACCAAATAATAAAACAAGGTGACTCTGTAAAAAATCTGGGTATTATCTTCGACCCAACTCTCTCCTTTGAGTCACACATCAAAAGCGTTACTAGAACGGCCTTCTTTCATCTCCGTAATATCGCTAAAATTCGCTCCATTTTGTCCACTAAAGACGCCGAGATCATTATCCATGCGTTTGTTACGTCTCGTCTCGATTACTGTAACGTATTATTTTCGGGTCTCCCCATGTCTAGCATTAAAAGATTACAGTTGGTACAAAATGCGGCTGCTAGACTTTTGACAAGAACAAGAAAGTTTGATCATATTACGCCTGTACTGGCTCACCTGCACTGGCTTCCTGTGCACTTAAGATGTGACTTTAAGGTTTTATTACTTACGTATAAAATACTACACGGTCTAGCTCCAGCCTATCTTGCCGATTGTATTGTACCGTATGTCCCGGCAAGAAATCTGCGTTCAAAAGACTCCGGCTTATTAGTGATTCCTAGAGCTCAAAAAAAGTCTGCGGGCTATAGAGCGTTTTCCGTTCGGGCTCCAGTACTCTGGAATGCCCTCCCGGTAACAGTTCGAGATGCTACCTCAGTAGAAGCATTTAAGTCTCATCTTAAAACTCATTTGTATACTCTAGCCTTTAAATAGACCTCCTTTTTAGACCAGTTGATCTGCCGCTTCTTTTCTTTCTCCTATGTCCCCCCCTCCCTTGTGGAGGGGGTCCGGTCCGATGACCATGGATGAAGTACTGACTGTCCAGAGTCGAGACCCAGGATGGACCGCTCGTCGGGACCCAGGATGGACCGCTCGCCTGTATCGGTTGGGGACATCTCTACGCTGCTGATCCGCTTCAGATGGTTTCCTGTGGACGGGACTCTCGCTGCTGTCTTGGAGCCACTATAGATTGAACTTTCACAGTATCATGTTGGACCCGCTCGACATCCATTGCTTTCGGTCCCCTAGAGGGGGGGGGTTGCCCACATCTGAGGTCCTCTCCAAGGTTTCTCATAGTCAGCATTGTCGCTGGCGTCCCACTGAATGTGAATTCTCCCTGCCCACTGGGTGTGAGTTTTCCTTGCCCTTTTGTGGGTTCTTCCGAGGATGTTGTAGTCGTAATGATTTGTGCAGTCCTTTGAGACATTTGTGATTTGGGGCTATATAAATAAACATTGATTGATTGATTGATTGATTTTCCATTTAAATCCGGCTGCAGGATGGAGGGAAGTGGTGTTCTGTGGGGATTAGCCTTCTGCTTTGTTTTTAGCCGCGCTCGACATCCGCGTTTCCGATCACACCGCTGGCGTCTGCTCCGTAGACGGCCCCCGCTGCTACTATACTCCCCTGCTTCACAGGCCGCTGGATGTAGCCGCCGACGTATTCCCATGCTAGTTAGCATGTTTAGCACGCACGCGTCTATCTGTCCAAAACGGCCCGATATGTCCACATCCAGAAGTGTCTGGCGGTCGTACATGATCACGGAGTGACCACGATGTGAGCCAGCCATAAAGTCTGTGGAATTGTCCGGTATTTCTGCCAAATGTTCCATCTTTAGCAAGACCCCCTCGAGGACGCAGCCCGTCCGGGCGCCGCCATCTTGGAGTTTTTTGTCACCCCCTGTTGAATATACTTCAGTTGATATTTGACCTATCGGTTCTTTTGACATTTTTGCTTCAGAATTTGTAAGTTAAGAGTTGTTTCCTTGTTACTGTTACGGTTCAGACCCCTGCCAGCGCCGCTCGTCCATCTGTGCGCCACTCGGGACACGCCCACGGACGCACACATCCAGGAATGAGCTGCGCGCGTCTCCGCCCTGCAGCAGCCGCCAGCTGCAATCAGTCACCTGCAAACTTCACACCTGATGGTAATGACGGAGCTGCCTTTATAGACCTGGACAACCTGCCATCACTCGCCGGATTATAGCCATCTGTACCTGACTCTCCCCGTCTTTCTCCTGGATCCCCTGTTGTTCCCCTTGCCTCCCGGACTGCCTTTTGGATTCTCGACCTCCCGCTTGGACACGTTTTCCCACGGACTTCCGCGCTACGTCGCTCTCGTCAACATTTTGGTAAGACATCCTTCAGCTAATCTACACACATAGCCTTACACCATACACACTTGAGTTTTGGTCACACTTAATTTCCTTGGTTTATTCATTAGCAGTATTAGTATTATTATTATTAGTAGTAGTATTACAGATGTATGTATATATTTATTATATATAATAAATCTTTGGACATACTGCCACCTGGTGTTCGTTTGCCGTCACCTCCCCTTTAGTTAAACATAACAGTATAATCCGGCCAATTGATTAGGGACCTGACGGCCGAGTACCTTAGCCCAGCCCCAGTGACTTTCGTTCAGCCCCCTGTGAATTTTTTTCTTTCTCCTCCTCTTCTCCCATTCACTGTCTTTCTCTTTTTTTTGCTCCACACGGGAGGATTTGTCTTGTCCCGTCAACATGTCTTGGAAGGGGATGTTCAGGAGCAATATTAGCAAAGAAAAATTTTCTCGTCGCCTGGACACCCTCTTCCCACCCTTAGAGACTGTTCCTCAGTCTGCAGGAAGCGTCTGGCATCCGATTTTGGAGGGGGGGGATAGTACTGGTGGCTGTGCTGGTGTGGCGGCGCAGCGGCACCCAGAGAGGCTACCCCCTGCCAAACTAATTCCACCTGTCTTCCGCTTTTCTCAGCCACAGCCACCAGTTCCCTGGCTAGCCTCCGACCTAGCACCTGTTCCCTGGCTAGCCTCCGACCTAGCACCAGTTCCCTGGCTAGCGACCGAGCTAACACCAGCTTCCAGGCTGACCCCTGTATTTACACATGTATTTAATATTTATACACTAAACATGTATTTAATATTAATACAAAAACATGTATTTAATTTTAATAAACTAAACATGTATTTAATATTCATACACTAAACATATATTTAACATTCATACACTAAACATGAATCTAATATTAATACACTAAACATGTATTTAATATTTATACACTTAACATGTATTTAATATTAATACAAAAACATGTATTTAATTTTAATAAACTAAACATATATTTAATATTATTACACTAAACATGTATTTAATATTTATACACTAAACATGTATTTAATATTCATACACTAAACATTTATTTATTATTTATACCCTAAACATGTATTTAATATTAATACACTAAACATGTATTTAATATTAATACACCAAACATGTATTTAATATTTATACACTAATCATGTATTTAATATTAATACTCTAATCATGTATTTAATATTTATACACTAAATATGTATTTAATATTTATACACTTAACATGTATTTAATATTAATACTCTAATCATGTATTTAATATTTATACACTAAATATGTATTTGATATTTATACACTTAACATGTATTTAATATTTATACACGAAACATGTATTTAACATTTATACACTAAACATGTATTTAATATTCATACATTAAACATGTATTTAATATTCATACACTAAACATGTATTTAATATTCATACATTAAACATGTATTTAATATTCATACACTAAACATGTATTTAATATTCATACATTAAACATGTATTTAATATTTATACACTAAACATGTATTTAATATTCATACACTAAACATATATTTAATATTAATACACTGATTATGTATTTAATATTAATACACTGATTATGTATTTAATAATCATATACTAAACGTATATGTAATTACACACTAATCATATATTTAATTTTCATACAGTAAACATGTATTTAATATTTATACACTAAACATGTATTTAATATTCATACACTAAACATGTATTTAATATTAATACACTGAACATGTATTTAATAATCATATACTAAACGTATATGTAATCATATACTAATCATATATTTAATATTCATACTGTAAACATGTATTTATTATCCTCTAAATAAGGCACACTTGGAAATAATGAATTTCTTTATGCGTGCAGTTGCGGCAGAAGTCCACAGGAGGGCTCACGTTCCCTCTCAATAAGTCCGGTCCTCTCCGTCTCTCTATCTCTCTTTTTCCTTTTTTTTTTGTTTCTTTTATTTTTTTTTTTTACATAAGTTTGGTTTCTCATACACTTATATTTATACACTAAACATGTATTTAATATTAATACACTAAACATGTATTTAATATTAGTACAAAAACATGTATTTAATTTTAATAAACTAAACATATATTTAATATTAATGCACTAAACATGTATTTAATATTAATACGAAAGCATGTATTTAATTTTAATAAACTAAACATATATTTAATATTAATACACTAAACATGTATCACATATTCATACACTAAACATTTATTTAATATTCATTCAATAAACATGTAGTTATTATTCTTACACTTAATATGTATTTAATATTAATACAAAAACATGTATTTAATTTTAATAAACTAATCATATATTTAATATTAATACACTAAACATGTATTTAATATTTTTACACTAAACGTGTATTTAATATTTATACACTAAAAGTGTATATAATATTAATACACTAAACATGTATTTAATATTAATACACTAAACATGTATTTAATATTTATACACTAAACATGTATTTAATATTCATACACTAAACATGTATTTAATATTAATACACTAAACATGTTTTTAATATTCATACACTAAACATGTATTTAATATTCATAAACTAAACATGTATTTAACATTTATACACTAAACATGTATTTAATATTCATACACTAAACATGTAGTTATTATTTATACACTAAACATGTATTTAATATTAATACACTAAACATGTATTTAATATTTATACACTAAACATGTATTTAATATTAATACACTAAATATGTATTTATTATACATCCACTAAACATGTATTTAATATTCATAAACTAAACATGTATTCGATATTCATACACTAAACGTGTATTTAATATTCATACACTAAACATGTATTTAATATTAATACAAAACATGTATTTACGTTTAATAAACTAAACATATATTTAATATTAATACACTAAACATCTATTTAATATTTATAGATTAAACATGTATTGAATATTCATACACTAAACATGTATTTAATATTTATAGATTAAACATGTATTGAATATTTATACACTAAACATGCATTTAATATTCATACACTAAACATGTATTTAATATTTATACACTAAACATGTATTTAATATTAATACAAAAACATGTATTTAATTTTAATAAACTAAACATATATTTAATATTATTACACTAAACATGTATTTAATATTTATACACTGAACATGTATTTAATAGTTATACACTAATCATGTATTTAATATTAATACACGAATCATGTATTTAATATTCATACACTAAATATGTATTTAATATTCATACACTTAACATGTATTTAATATTTATACACGAAACATGTATTTAACATTTATACACTAAACATGTATTTAATATTCATACATTAAAAATGTATTTAATATTTATACACTAAACATGTATTTAATATTCGTACATTAAACATGTATTTAATAATCATACACTAAACATGTATTTAATATTTATACACTAAACATGTATTTAATATACATACACTAAACATGTATTTAATATTTATACAAAAACATGTATTTAATTTTAATAAACTAAACATATATTTAATATTAATACATTAAACATGTATTTAATATTTATACACTAAACATGTATTTAATATTCATACACTAAATATGTAGTTATTATTCATACACTAAACATGTATTTAATATTCATACACTAAACATGTAGTTATTATTTATACACTAAACATGTATTTAATATTAATACAGTAAACATGTATTTAATATTAATACACTAAACATGTATTTAATTTTAATGAACTAAATATATATTTAATATTAATACACTGAACATGTATTTAATATTCATAAACTAAACATGTATTTAACATTTATACACTAAACATGTATTTAATTTTTAATAAACTAAACATATATTTAATATTAATACACTAAACATGTATTTAATATTTATACACTAAACATGTATTTAATATTCATACACTAAACATGTAGTTATTATTCATACACTTAACATGTATTTAATATTAATACAGTAAACATGTATTAAATGTTTATACACTAAACATGTATTTAATATTCATTCAATAAACATGTAGTTATTATTCTTACACTTAATATGTATTTAATATTAATACAAAAACATGTATTTAATTTTAATAAACTAAACATATATTTAATATTAATACAATAAAAATGTATTTAATATTTATACACTAAACATGTATTTAATATTCATACACTAAACATGTAGTTATTATTTATACACTAAACATGTATTTAATATTAATACAGTAAACATGTATTAAATATTTATACACTAAACATGTATTTAATATTAATACAAAAACATGTATTTATTTTTAATAAACTAAATATATATTTAATATTAATACACTAAACATGTGTTTAATATTAATACACTAAATATGTAGTTATTATTCATACACTAAACATGTATTTAATATTTATACACCAAACATGTATTTAATATTAATACACTAAATATATATTTAATATTAATACACTAAACATGTATTTAATATTAATACAAAAATATGTATTTAATTGTAATAAACTAAATATATATTTAATATTAATACACTAAACATGTATTTAATATTCATAAACTAAACATGTACTTAACATTCATACACTAAACATGTATTTAATTTTCATACACTAAACATGTAGTTATTATTTATACACTAAACATGTATTTAATATTAATACACTAAACATGTATTTAATATTTATACAGTAAACACGTATTGAATATTCATACACTAAACATGTATTTAATATGTATACACTAAATATGTATTTAATATTCATACACTAAACATGTATTTAATATTAATACACTGAACATGTATTTAATAATCATATACTAAACGTATATGTAATCATATACTAATCATATATTTAATATTCATACAGTAAACATGTATTTATTATCCTCTAAATAAGGCACACTTGGAAATAATGAATTTCTTTATGCGTGCAGTTGCGGCAGAAGTCCACAGGAGGGCGCACGTTCCCTCTTAATAAGTCCGGTCCTCTCCGTCTCTCTATCTCTCTTTTTCCTTTTTTTTGTTTCTTTTATTTTTTTACATAAGTTTGGTTTCTCATACACTTATATTTATACACTAAACATGTATTTAATATTAATACACTAAACATGTATTTAATATTTATACACTAAACATGTATTTAATATTAATACAAAAACGTGTATTTAATTTTAATAAACTAAACATATATTTAATATTTATACACTAAACATGTATTTAACATTTATACACTAAACATGTATTTAATATTAATACACTAAACATGTATTTAATATTAATACACTAAACATGTATTTAATATTAGTACAAAAACATGTATTTAATTTTGATAAACTAAACATATATTTAATATTAATACACTAAACATGTATTTAATATTAATACAAAAACATGTATTTAATTTTAATAAACTAAACATATATTTAATATTAATACACTAAACATGTATTAAATATTCATACACTAAACATTTATTTAATATTCATTCAATAAACATGTATTAAATATTCATACACTAAACATTTATTTAATATTCATTCAATAAACATGTAGTTATTATTTATACACTAAACATGTATTTAATATTCATAAACTAAACATGTATTTAACATTTATACACTAAACATGTATTTAATATTCATACACTAAACATGTAGTTATTATTTATACACTAAACATGTATTTAATATTATTACACTAAACATAAATTTAATATTTATACACTAAACATGTATTCAATATTAATAAAAAAACATGTATTTAATTTTAATAAACTAATCATATATTTAATATTAATACACTAAACATGTATTTAACATTTTTACACTAAACGTGTATTTAATATTTATACACTAAAAGTGTATTTAATATTAATACACTAAACATGTATTTAATATTAATACACTAAACATGTATTTAATATTTATACACTAAACATGTATTTAATATTCATACACTAAACATGTATTTAATATTCATACACTAAACATGTATTTAATATTAATACACTAAACATGTACTTAATATTTATACACTAAACATGTATTTAATATTCATAAACTAAACATGTATTTAACATTTATACACTAAACATGTATTTAATATTCATACACTAGAAATGTAGTTATTATTTATACACCAAACATGTATTTAATATTCATAAACTAAACATGTATTTAACATTTATACACTAAACATGTATTTAATATTCATACACTAAACATGTAGTTATTATTTATACACTAAACATGTATTTAATATTATTACAATAAACATGTATTTAATATTTATACACTAAACATGTATTTAATATTAATACACTAAATATGTATTTATTATATATCCACTAAACATGTATTTAATATTCATAAACTAAACATGTATTTAATATTCATACACTAAATGTGTATTTACTATTCATACACTAAACATGTATTTAATATTAATACAAAACATGTATTTAAGTTTAATAAACTAAACATATATTTAATATTAATACACTAAACATATATTTAATATTCATACACTAAACCTGCATTTAATATTCATACACTAAACATGTATTTAATATTATACACTAAACATGCATTTAATATTCATACACTAAACCTGTATTTAATATTTATACACTAAACATGTATTTAATATTAATACAAAAACCTGTATTTAATTTTAATAAACTAAACATATATTTAATAGTATTACACTAAACATGTATTTAATATTTATACACTGAACATGTATTTAATAGTTATACACTAATCATGTATTTAATATTAATACACTAATCATGTATTTAATATTCATACACTAAATATGTATTTAATATTCATACACTTAACATGTATTTAATATTTATTCACGAAACATGTATTTAATATTTATACACTAAACATGTATTTAAAAATCATACATTAAAAATGTATTTAATATTCATACACTAAACATGTATTTAATATTTATAAACTAAACATGTATTTAATATTCATACATTAAACATGTATTTAATATTCATACACTAAACATGTATTTAATATTCATACACTAAACATGTATTTAATATTTATACAAAAAACATGTATTTAATTTTAATAAACTAAACATATATTTAATATTAATACACTAAACATGTATTTAATATTTATACACTAAACATGTAGTTATTATTAATACACTAAACATGTATTTATTATTAATACAGTAAACATGTATTTAATATTAATACACTAAACATGTATTTAATATTAATACAAAAACATGTATTTAATTTTAATAAACTAAATATATATTTAATATTAATACACTAAACATGTATTTAATATTCATGAACTAAACATGTATTTAACATTTATACACTAAACATGTATTTAATATTCATACACTAAACATGTATTTAATTTTTAATAAACTAAACATATATTTAATATTAATACACTAAACATGTATTTAATATTTACACACTAAACATGTATTTACTATTCATACACTAAACATGTAGTTATTATTCATACACTAAACATGTATTTAATATTAATACAGTAAACATGTATTAAATATTTATACACTAAACATGTATTTAATATTCATACACTAAACATGTAGTTATTATTTATACACTAAACATGTATTTAATATTAATACAGTAAACATGTATTAAATATTTATACACTAAACATGTATTTAATATTAATACAAAAACATGTATTTATTTTTAATAAACTAAATATATATTTAATATTAATACACTAAACATGTGTTTAATATTAATACACTAAATATGTAGTTATTATTCATACACTAAACATGTATTTAATATTTATACACCAAACATGTATTTAATATTAATACACTAAATATATATTTAATATTAATACACTAAACATGTATTTAATATTAATACAAAAATATGTATTTAATTGTAATAAACTAAATATATATTTAATATTAATACACTAAACATGTATTTAATATTCATAAACTAAACATGTACTTAACATTCATACACTAAACATGTATTTAATTTTCATACACTAAACATGTAGTTATTATTTATACACTAAACATGTATTTAATATTAATACACTAAACATGTATTTAATATTTATACAGTAAACACGTATTGAATATTCATACACTTAACATGTATTTAATATGTATACACTAAATATGTATTTAATATTCATACACTAAACATGTATTTAATATTAATACACTGAACATGTATTTAATAATCATATACTAAACGTATATGTAATCATATACTAATCATATATTTAATATTCATACAGTAAACATGTATTTATTATCCTCTAAATAAGGCACACTTGGAAATAATGAATTTCTTTATGCGTGCAGTTGCGGCAGAAGTCCACAGGAGGGCGCACGTTCCCTCTTAATAAGTCCGGTCCTCTCCGTCTCTCTATCTCTCTTTTTCCTTTTTTTTGTTTCTTTTATTTTTTTACATAAGTTTGGTTTCTCATACACTTATATTTATACACTAAACATGTATTTAATATTAATACACTAAACATGTATTTAATATTTATACACTAAACATGTATTTAATATTAATACAAAAACGTGTATTTAATTTTAATAAACTAAACATATATTTAATATTTATACACTAAACATGTATTTAACATTTATACACTAAACATGTATTTAATATTAATACACTAAACATGTATTTAATATTAATACACTAAACATGTATTTAATATTAGTACAAAAACATGTATTTAATTTTGATAAACTAAACATATATTTAATATTAATACACTAAACATGTATTTAATATTAATACAAAAACATGTATTTAATTTTAATAAACTAAACATATATTTAATATTAATACACTAAACATGTATTAAATATTCATACACTAAACATTTATTTAATATTCATTCAATAAACATGTATTAAATATTCATACACTAAACATTTATTTAATATTCATTCAATAAACATGTAGTTATTATTTATACACTAAACATGTATTTAATATTCATAAACTAAACATGTATTTAACATTTATACACTAAACATGTATTTAATATTCATACACTAAACATGTAGTTATTATTTATACACTAAACATGTATTTAATATTATTACACTAAACATAAATTTAATATTTATACACTAAACATGTATTCAATATTAATAAAAAAACATGTATTTAATTTTAATAAACTAATCATATATTTAATATTAATACACTAAACATGTATTTAACATTTTTACACTAAACGTGTATTTAATATTTATACACTAAAAGTGTATTTAATATTAATACACTAAACATGTATTTAATATTAATACACTAAACATGTATTTAATATTTATACACTAAACATGTATTTAATATTCATACACTAAACATGTATTTAATATTCATACACTAAACATGTATTTAATATTAATACACTAAACATGTACTTAATATTTATACACTAAACATGTATTTAATATTCATAAACTAAACATGTATTTAATATTTATACACTAAACATGTATTTAATATTCATACACTAGAAATGTAGTTATTATTTATACACCAAACATGTATTTAATATTCATAAACTAAACATGTATTTAACATTTATACACTAAACATGTATTTAATATTCATACACTAAACATGTAGTTATTATTTATACACTAAACATGTATTTAATATTATTACAATAAACATGTATTTAATATTTATACACTAAACATGTATTTAATATTAATACACTAAATATGTATTTATTATATATCCACTAAACATGTATTTAATATTCATAAACTAAACATGTATTTAATATTCATACACTAAATGTGTATTTACTATTCATACACTAAACATGTATTTAATATTAATACAAAACATGTATTTAAGTTTAATAAACTAAACATGTATTTAATATTAATACACTAAACATATATTTAATATTCATACACTAAACCTGCATTTAATATTCATACACTAAACATGTATTTAATATTATACACTAAACATGCATTTAATATTCATACACTAAACCTGTATTTAATATTTATACACTAAACATGTATTTAATATTAATACAAAAACCTGTATTTAATTTTAATAAACTAAACATATATTTAATAGTATTACACTAAACATGTATTTAATATTTATACACTGAACATGTATTTAATAGTTATACACTAATCATGTATTTAATATTAATACACTAATCATGTATTTAATATTCATACACTAAATATGTATTTAATATTCATACACTTAACATGTATTTAATATTTATTCACGAAACATGTATTTAATATTTATACACTAAACATGTATTTAAAAATCATACATTAAAAATGTATTTAATATTCATACACTAAACATGTATTTAATATTTATAAACTAAACATGTATTTAATATTCATACATTAAACATGTATTTAATATTCATACACTAAACATGTATTTAATATTCATACACTAAACATGTATTTAATATTTATACAAAAAACATGTATTTAATTTTAATAAACTAAACATATATTTAATATTAATACACTAAACATGTATTTAATATTTATACACTAAACATGCAGTTATTATTAATACACTAAACATGTATTTATTATTAATACAGTAAACATGTATTTAATATTAATACACTAAACATGTATTTAATATTAATACAAAAACATGTATTTAATTTTAATAAACTAAATATATATTTAATATTAATACACTAAACATGTATTTAATATTCATGAACTACACATGTATTTAACATTTATACACTAAACATGTATTTAATATTCATACACTAAACATGTATTTAATTTTTAATAAACTAAACATATATTTAATATTAATACACTAAACATGTATTTAATATTTACACACTAAACATGTATTTACTATTCATACACTAAACATGTAGTTATTATTCATACACTAAACATGTATTTAATATTAATACAGTAAACATGTATTAAATATTTATACACTAAACATGTATTTAATATTCATTCAATAAACATGTAGTTATTATTCTTACACTTAATATGTATTTAATATTAATACAAAAACATGTATTTAATTTTAATAAACTAAATATATATTTAATAATAATACACTAAACATGTATTTAATATTTTTACACTTAATGTGTATTTAATATTCATACACTAAAAGTGTATTTAATATTCATACACTAAACATGTGTTTAATATTAATACACTAAACATGTAGTTATTATTCATACACTAAACATGTATTTAATATTTATACACTAAACATGTATTTAATATTAATACACTAAATATGTATTTATCATACATCCACTAAACATGTATTTAATATTCATAAACTAAATATATATTTAATATTAATACACTGAACATGTATCTAATATTAATACACTAAACATGTATTTAATATTTTTACACTAAACATGTATTTAATATTCTTACACTAAACATGTATTTAATATTCATACACTAAACATGTATTTAATATTAATTCAAAAACATGTATTTAATTGTAATAAACAAAATATATATTTAATATTAATACACTAAACATGTATTTAATATTCATAAACTAAACATGTATTTAACATTAATACACTAAACATGTATTTAATATTCATACAAAAACATGTATTTAATTTTAATAAACTAAACATATATTTAATATTATTACACTGAACATGTATTTAATATTCATACACTAAACATTTAGTTATTATTTATACACTAAACATGTATTTAATATTAATACACTAAACATGTATTTAATATTAATACACTAAACATGTATTTAATATTCATACACTAATCATGTATTTAATATTAATACACTAATCATGTATTTAATATTTATACACTAAATATGTATTTAATATTTATACACTTAACATGTATTTAATATTTATACACTAAATATGTATTTAATATTTATACACTTAACATGTATTTAATATTGATACACTAAATATGTATTTAATATTCATACATTAAAAATGTATTTAATATTCATACACTAAACATGTATTTAATATTCATACATTAAACATGTATTTAATATTTATACACTAAACATGTATTTAATATTCGTACACGAAACATGTATTTAATATTTATACACTAAACATGTATTTAATATTCATACACTAAACATGTATTTAATATTCATACACTAAACATGTATTTAATATTTATACACTAAACATGTATTTAATATTCATACACTAAACATGTATTTATTATTTATACACTAAACATGTATTTAATATTTATACACTAAATATGTATTTAATATTCATACACTAAACATGTATTTAATATTAATACACTGAACATGTATTTAATAATCATATACTAAACGTATATGTAATCATATACTAATCATATATTTAATATTCATTTAGTAAACATGTATTTATTATCCTCTAAATAAGGCACACTTGGAAATAATGAATTTCTTTATGAGTGCAGTTGCGGCAGAAGTCCACAGGAGGGCGCACGTTCCCTCTTAATAAGTCCGGTCCTCTCCGTCTCTCTCTCTCTCTTTTTCCTTTTTTTTTTTGTTTCTTTCATTTTTTTTACATAAGTTTGGTTTCTCATACACTTATATTTATACACTAAACATGTATTTAATATTCATACACTAAATGTGTATTTAATATTCATACACTAAACATGTATTTAATATTAATACAAAAACATGTATTTAATTTTAATAAACTAAACACATATTTAATATTAATACACTAAACATGTATTAAATATTCATACACTAAACATGTATTTAATATTCATTCAATAAACATGTAGTTATTATTCTTACACTTAATATGTATTTAATATTAATACAAAAACATGTATTTAATATTGTTACACTAAACGTGTATTTACTATTTATACACTAAAAGTGTATTTAATATTAATACACTAAACATGTATTTAATATTCATACACTAAACATGTATTTAATATTAATACACTAAACATGTATTTAATATTTATACACTAAACATGTATTTAATATTAATACAAAACATGTATTTAATTTTAATAAACTAAATATATATTTAATATTAATACTCTAAACATGTATTTAATATTCATAAACTAAACATGTATTTAACATTCATACACTAAACATTTATTTAATATTAATACACTAAACATGTATTTAATATTAATACAAAAACATTTATTTAATTTTAATAAAGTAAACACATATTTAATATTAATACACTAAACATGTATTTAATATTTATACACTAAACATGTATTTAATATGTATACACTAAACATGTATTTAATATTAATACACTAAATATTTATTTATTATTCATCCACTAAACCTGTATTTAATATTTATACACTAAACATGTATCTAATATTAATACAAAAACATGTATTTAAGTTTAATAAACTAAACATGTATTTAATATTAATATACTAAACATGTAGTTAATATTTATACACAAACACGTATTTAATATTCATACACTAAACATGTATTTAATATTCATACACTAAACATGTATTTAATATTCATACACTAAACATGGATTTAATATTAATACACTGAACATGTATTTCATAATCATATACCAAACATATATGTAATTATATACTAATCATATATTTAATATTCATACAGTAAACATGTATTTATTATCCTCTAAATAAGGCACACTTGGAAATAATGAATTTCTTTATGTGTGCAGTTGCGGCAGAAGTCCACAGGAGGGCGCACGTTCCCTCTTAATAAGTCCGGTCCTCTCCGTCTCTCTCTCTCTCTTTTTCCTTTTTTTTGTTTCTTTTATTTTTTTTTAAATAAGTTTGGTTTCTCATACACTTATATTTATACACTAAACATGTATTTAATATTAGTACAAAAACATGTATTTAATTTTAATAAACTAAACATATATTTAATATTAATACACTAAACATGTATTTAATATTAATACAAAAACATGTATTTAATTTTAATAAACTAAACATATATTTAATATTAATACACTAAACATGTATTAAATATTCATACACTAAACATTTATTTAATATTCATTCAATAAACATGTAGTTATTATTCTTACACTTAATATGTATTTAATATTAATACAAAAACATGTATTTAATTTTAGTAAACTAAACATATATTTAAAACTCATACACTAAACATATATTTAATATTAATACAAAAACATGTATTTAATTTTAATACACTAAACATATATTTAATATTAATACACTAAACATGTATTTAACATTCATACACTAAACATGTATTTAACATTCATACACTAAACATGTTTTTAATATTAATACACTAAACATGTATTTAATATTAATACAAAAACATGTATTTAATTTTAATAAACTAAACATTTAATATTAATACACTAAACATGTATTTAATATTCATACACTAAACATGTAGTTATTATTCATACACTAAACATGTATTTAATATTAATACACTAAACCTGTATTTAATATTTATACACTAAACATGTATTTAATATTAATACACTAAACATGTATTTAATATTAATACACTAAATATGTATTTATTACATATCAACTAAACATGTATTTAATATTCATAAACTAAACATGTATTTAATATTCATACACTAAACGTGTATTTAATATTCATACACTAAACATGTATTTAATATTAATACAAAAACATGTATTTAAGTTTAATAAACTAAACATATATTTAAAATTTATACACTAAACATGTATTTAATATTAATACAAAAATATGTATTTAATTTTAATACACTAAACATATATTTAATATTAATACACAAATCATGTATTTAACATTGATACACTAAACATGTATTTAACATTCATAGACTAAACATGTTTTTAATATTAATACACTAAACATGTATTTAATATTAATACAAAAACATGTATTTAATTTTAATAAACTAAACATTTAATATTAATACACTAAACATGTATTTAATATTCATACACTAAACATGTAGTTATTATTCATACACTAAACATGTATTTAATATTAATACACTAAACCTGTATTTAATATTTATACACTAAACTTGTATTTAATATTAATACACTAAACATGTATTTAATATTTATACACTAAACATGTATTTAATATTAATACACTAAATATGTATTTATTATATATCAACTAAACATGTATTTAATATACATGAACTAAACATGTATTTAATATTCATACACTAAACGTGTATTTAATATTCATACACTAAACATGTATTTAATATTAATACAAAAACATGTATTTAAGTTTAATAAACTAAACATATATTTAATATTAATACACTAAACATGTTTTTAATATTTATACACTAAACATGTATTTAATATTAACACACTAAATATGTATTTATTATATATCAACTAAACATGTATTTAATATTCATAAACTAAACATGTATTTAATATTCATACACTAAACGTTTATTTAATATTCTTACACTAAACATGTATTTAATATTAATACAAAAACATGTATTTAAGTTTAATAAACTAAACATGTATCTAATATTAATACACTAAACATGTATTTAATATTCATACACTAAACATGTATTTAATATTCATACACTAAACATGTATTTAATATTCATACACTAAACATGTATTTAATATTAATACACTAAACATGTATTTAATATTTATACACTAAACATGTATTTAATATTAATACAAAAACATGTATTTAATTTTAATAAACTAAACATGTATTTAACATTCATACACTAAACATGAATCTAATATTAATACACTAAACATGTATTTAATATTTATACACTTAACATGTATTTAATATTAATACAAAAACATGTATTTAATTTTAATAAACCAACCATATATTTAATATTATTACACTAAACATGTATTTAATATTTATACACTAAACATGTATTTAATATTCATACACTAAACATAGTGTTATTATTTATACACTAAACATGTATTTAATATTAATACATTAAACATTTATTTAATATTAATACACCAGACATGTATTTAATATTTATACACTAATCATGTATTTAATATTAATACTCTAATCATGTATTTAATATTCATACACTAAACATGTAGTTATTATTCATACACTAAACATGTATTTAATATTAATACACTAAATATGTATTTATTATATATCAACTAAACATGTATTTAATATTCATACACTAAACGTGTATTTAATATTCATACACTAAACATGTATTTAATATTAATACAAAAACATGTATTTAAGTTTAATAAACTAAACATATATTTAAAATTTATACACTAAACATGTATTTAATATTAATACAAAAACATGTATTTAATTTTAATACACTAAACATATATTTAATATTAATACACTAAACATGTATTTAACATTCATACACTAAACATGTATTTAACATTCATACACTAAACATGTTTTTAATATAAATACACTAAACATGTATTTAATATTAATACAAAAACATGTATTTAATTTTAATAAACTAAACATTTAATATTAATACACTAAACATGTATTTAATATTCATAGACTAAACATGTAGTTATTATTCATACACTAAACATGTATTTAATATTAATACACTAAACCTGTATTTAATATTTATACACTAAACATGTATTTAATATTAATACACTAAACATGTATTTAATATTTATACACTAAACATGTGTTTAATATTAATACACTAAACGCGTATTTAATATTCATACACTAAACATGTATTTAATATTAATACAAAAACATGTATTTAAGTTTAATAAACTAAACATATATTTAATATTAATACACTAAACATGTTTTTAATATTTATACACTAAACATGTATTTAATATTAACACACTAAATATGTATTTATTTTATATCAACTAAACATGTATTTAATATTCATAAACTAAACATATATTTAATATTTATACACTAAACATGTATTTAATATGTATACACTAAACATGTATTTAATATTAATACACTAAACATGTATTTAATATTTATACACTTAACATGTATTTAATAGTGATACAAAAACATGTATTTAATTTTAATAAACTAAACATATATTTAATATTATTACACTAAACATGTATTTAATATTTATACACTAAACATGTATTTAATATTCATACACTAAACATTTAGTTATTATTTATACACTAAACATGTATTTAATATTAATACACTAAACATTTATTTAATATTAATACACCAAACATGTATTTAATATTTATACACTAATCATGTATTTAATATTAATACTCTAATCATGTATTTAATATTTATACACTAAATATGTATTTAATATTTATACACTTAACATGTATTTAATATTTATACACGAAACATGTATTTAATATTTATACACTAAACATGTATTTAATATTCATACATTAAACATGTATTTAATATTCATACACTAAACATGTATTTAATATTCATACATTAAACATGTATTTAATATTTATACACTAATCATTTATTTAATTTTCATACAGTAAACATGTATTTAATATTTATACACTAAACATGTATTTAATATTCATACACTAAACATGTATTTAATATTAATACACTGAACATGTATTTAATAATCATATACTAAACGTATATGTAATCATATACTAATCATATATTTAATATTCATTTAGTAAACATGTATTTATTATCCTCTAAATAAGGCACACTTGGAAATAATGAATTTCTTTATGTGTGCAGTTGCGGCAAAACTCCACAGGAGGGCGCAGGTTCCCTCGAAATAAGTCCGGTCCTCTCCGTCTCTCTATCTCTCTTTTTCCTTTTTTTTTGTTTCTTTTATTTTTTTTACATAAGTTTGGTTTCTCATACACTTATATTTATACACTAAACATGTATTTGATATTAATACACTAAACATGTATTTAATATTTATACACTAAACATGTATTTAATATTAGTACAAAAACATGTATTTAATTTTGATAAACCAAACATATATTTAATATTAATACACTAAACATGTATTTAATATTAATACAAAAACATGTATTTAATTTTAATAAACTAAACATATATTTAATATTAATACACTAAACATGTATTAAATATTCATACACTAAACATTTAATTAATATTCATTCAATAAACATGTGGTTATTATTCTTACACTTAATATGTATTTAATATTAATACAAAAACATGTATTTAATTTTAATAAACTAATCATATATTTAATATTAATACACTAAACATGTATTTAATATTCATACACTAAACATGTATTTAATATTAATACACTAAACATGTATTTAATATTGATACACTAAACATGTATTTAATATTTATACACTAAACATGTATTTAATATTCATACACTAAACATGTATTTAAAATTAATACACTAAACATGTATTTAATATTTATACACTAAACATGTATTTAATATTCATAAACTAAACATGTATTTAACATTTATACACTAAACATGTATTTAATATTCATACACTAAACATGTAGTTATTATTTATACACTAAAGATGTATTTAATATTCATAAACAAAACATGTATTTAACATTTATACACTAAACATGTATTTAATATTCATACACTAAACATGTAGTTATTATTTATACACTAAACATGTATTTAATATTAATATACTAAACATGTATTTAATATTTATACACTAAACATGTATTTAATATTAATACACTAAATATGTATTTATTAAATATCCACTAAACATGTATTTAATATTAATACACTAAACTTGTATTTAATATTTATACACTGAACATGTATTTAATATTCATACACTAAATATGTATTTAATATTCATACACTAAACATGTATTTAATATTAATACACTGAACATGTATTTAATAATCATATACTAAACGTATATGTAATCATATACTAATCATATATTTAATATTCATTTAGTAAACATGTATTTATTATCCTCTAAATAAGGCACACTTGGAAATAATGAATTTCTTTATGCGTACAGTTGCGGCAGAAGTCCACAGGAGGGCGCACGTTCCCTCTTAATAAGTCCGGTCCTCTCCGTCTCTCTATCTCTCTTTTTCCTTTTTTTTGTTTCTTTTATTTTTTTTACATAAGTTTGGTTTCTCATACACTTATATTTATACACTAAACATGTATTTAATATTCATAAACTAAACATGTATTTAATATTAGTACAAAAACATGTATTTATTTTAATAAACTAAACATATATTTAATATTAATACACTAAACAAGTATTTAATATTTATACACTAAACATGTATTTAATATTCATAAACTAAACATGTATTTAATATTCATACACTAAACATGTAGTTATTATTTATACACTAAACATGTATTTAATATTAATACACTAAACATGTATTTAATATTTATACACTAAACATGTATTTAATATTAATACAAAACATGTATTTAAGTTTAATAAACTAAACATATATTTAATATTAATACACTAAACATGTATTTAATATTCATACACTAAACATGCATTTAATATTCATACACTAAACATGTATTTAATATTATACACTAAACATGCATTTAATATTCATACACTAAACATGTATTTAATATTTATACACTAAACATGTATTTAATATTAATACAAAAACATGTATTTAATTTTAATAAACTAAACATATATTTAATATTATTACACTAAACATGTATTTAATATTTATACACTGAACATGTATTTAATAGTTATACACTAATCATGTATTTAATATTAATACACTAATCATGTATTTAATAGTCATACACTAAATATGTATTTAATATTCATACACTTAACATGTATTTAATATTTATTCACGAAACATGTATTTAATATTTATACACTAAACATGTATTTAATATTAATACACTAAATATGTATTTATTATATATCCACTAAACATTTATTTAATATTCATAAACTAAATATATATTTAATATTAATACACTAAACATGTATTTAACATTAATACACTAAACATGTATTTAATATTTTGACACTAAACATGTATTTAATATTCATACAAAAACATGTATTTAATTTTAATAAACTAAACATATATTTAATATTATTACACTAAACATGTATTTAATATTTATACACTGAACATGTATTTAATATTCATACACTAAACATTTAGTTATTATTTATACACTGAACATGTATTTAATATTTATTCACGAAACATGTTTTTAATATTTATACACTAAACATGTATTTGATATTCATACATTAAAAATGTATTTAATATTCATACACTAAACATGTATTTAATATTCGTACACGAAACATGTATTTAATATTTCTACAAAAACATGTATTTAATTTTAATAAACTAAACATATATTTAATATTAATACACTAAACATGTATTTAATATTCATACACTAAACATGTATTTAATATTAATACACTAAACATGTATTTAATATTAATACAAAAACATGTATTTAATATTAATACACTAAACATGTGTTTAATATTTATACAAAAAACATGTATTTAATTTTAATAAACTAAACATATATTTAATATTAATACACTAAACATGTATTTAATATTTATACACTAAACATGTATTTAATATTCATACACTAAACATGTAGTTATTATTAATACACTAAACATGTATTTAATATGTATACACTAAATATGTATTTAATATTCATACACTAAACATGTATTTAATATTAATACACTGAACATGTATTTAATAATCATATACTAAACGTATATGTAATCATGTACTAATCATATATTTAATATTCATTTAGTAAACATGTATTTATTATCCTCTAAATAAGGCACACTTGGAAATAATGAATTTCTTTATGTGTGCAGTTGCGGCAGAAGTCCACAGGAGGGCGCACGTTCCCTCTTAATAAGTCCGGTCCTCTCCGCCTCTCTATCTCTCTTTTTCCTTTTTTTTGTTTCTTTTATTTTTTTTACATAAGTTTGGTTTCTCATACACTTATATTTATACACTAAACATGTATTTAATATTAATACACTAAACATGTATTTAATATTTATACACTAAACATGTATTTAATATTAGAACAAAAACATGTATTTAATTTTGATAAACTAAACATATATTTAATATTAATACACTAAACATGTATTTAATATTAATACAAAAACATGTATTTAATTTTAATAAACTAAATATATATTTAATATTAATACACTAAACATGTATTTAATATTCATAAACTAAACATGTATTTAACATTTATACACTAAACATGTATTTAATATTAATACACTAAACATGTATTTAATATTTATACACTAAACATGTATTTAATATTAGAACAAAAACATGTATTTAATATTTATACACTAAACATGTATTTAATATTCTTACACTAAACATGTATTTAATATTCATACACTAAACATGTATTTAATATTAATTCAAAAACATGTATTTAATTGTAATAAACTAAATATATATTTAATATTAATACACTAAACATGTATTTAATATTCATAAACTAAACATGTATTTAACATTAATACACTAAACATGTATTTAATATTCATACAAAAACATGTATTTAATTTTAATAAACTAAACATATATTTAATATTATTACACTGAACATGTATTTAATATTCATACACTAAACATTTAGTTATTATTTATACACTAAACATGTATTTAATATTAATACACTAAACATGTATTTAATATTAATACACTAAACATGTATTTAATATTCATACACTAATCATGTATTTAATATTAATACACTAATCATGTATTTAATATTTATACACTAAATATGTATTTAATATTTATACACTTAACATGTATTTAATATTTATACACTAAATATGTATTTAATATTTATACACTTAACATGTATTTAATATTGATACACTAAATATGTATTTAATATTCATACATTAAAAATGTATTTAATATTCATACACTAAACATGTATTTAATATTCATACATTAAACATGTATTTAATATTTATACACTAAACATGTATTTAATATTCGTACACGAAACATGTATTTAATATTTATACACTAAACATGTATTTAATATTCATACACTAAACATGTATTTAATATTCATACACTAAACATGTATTTAATATTTATACACTAAACATGTATTTAATATTCATACACTAAACATGTATTTATTATTTATACACTAAACATGTATTTAATATTTATACACTAAATATGTATTTAATATTCATACACTAAACATGTATTTAATATTAATACACTGAACATGTATTTAATAATCATATACTAAACGTATATGTAATCATATACTAATCATATATTTAATATTCATTTAGTAAACATGTATTTATTATCCTCTAAATAAGGCACACTTGGAAATAATGAATTTCTTTATGAGTGCAGTTGCGGCAGAAGTCCACAGGAGGGCGCACGTTCCCTCTTAATAAGTCCGGTCCTCTCCGTCTCTCTCTCTCTCTTTTTCCTTTTTTTTTTTGTTTCTTTCATTTTTTTTACATAAGTTTGGTTTCTCATACACTTATATTTATACACTAAACATGTATTTAATATTCATACACTAAATGTGTATTTAATATTCATACACTAAACATGTATTTAATATTAATACAAAAACATGTATTTAATTTTAATAAACTAAACACATATTTAATATTAATACACTAAACATGTATTAAATATTCATACACTAAACATGTATTTAATATTCATTCAATAAACATGTAGTTATTATTCTTACACTTAATATGTATTTAATATTAATACAAAAACATGTATTTAATATTGTTACACTAAACGTGTATTTACTATTTATACACTAAAAGTGTATTTAATATTAATACACTAAACATGTATTTAATATTCATACACTAAACATGTATTTAATATTAATACACTAAACATGTATTTAATATTTATACACTAAACATGTATTTAATATTAATACAAAACATGTATTTAATTTTAATAAACTAAATATATATTTAATATTAATACTCTAAACATGTATTTAATATTCATAAACTAAACATGTATTTAACATTCATACACTAAACATTTATTTAATATTAATACACTAAACATGTATTTAATATTAATACAAAAACATTTATTTAATTTTAATAAAGTAAACACATATTTAATATTAATACACTAAACATGTATTTAATATTTATACACTAAACATGTATTTAATATGTATACACTAAACATGTATTTAATATTAATACACTAAATATTTATTTATTATTCATCCACTAAACCTGTATTTAATATTTATACACTAAACATGTATCTAATATTAATACAAAAACATGTATTTAAGTTTAATAAACTAAACATGTATTTAATATTAATATACTAAACATGTAGTTAATATTTATACACAAACACGTATTTAATATTCATACACTAAACATGTATTTAATATTCATACACTAAACATGTATTTAATATTCATACACTAAACATGGATTTAATATTAATACACTGAACATGTATTTCATAATCATATACCAAACATATATGTAATTATATACTAATCATATATTTAATATTCATACAGTAAACATGTATTTATTATCCTCTAAATAAGGCACACTTGGAAATAATGAATTTCTTTATGTGTGCAGTTGCGGCAGAAGTCCACAGGAGGGCGCACGTTCCCTCTTAATAAGTCCGGTCCTCTCCGTCTCTCTCTCTCTCTTTTTCCTTTTTTTTGTTTCTTTTATTTTTTTTTAAATAAGTTTGGTTTCTCATACACTTATATTTATACACTAAACATGTATTTAATATTTATACACTAAACATGTATTTAATATTAGTACAAAAACATGTATTTAATTTTAATAAACTAAACATATATTTAATATTAATACACTAAACATGTATTTAATATTAATACAAAAACATGTATTTAATTTTAATAAACTAAACATATATTTAATATTAATACACTAAACATGTATTAAATATTCATACACTAAACATTTATTTAATATTCATTCAATAAACATGTAGTTATTATTCTTACACTTAATATGTATTTAATATTAATACAAAAACATGTATTTAATTTTAGTAAACTAAACATATATTTAAAACTCATACACTAAACATATATTTAATATTAATACAAAAACATGTATTTAATTTTAATACACTAAACATATATTTAATATTAATACACTAAACATGTATTTAACATTCATACACTAAACATGTATTTAACATTCATACACTAAACATGTTTTTAATATTAATACACTAAACATGTATTTAATATTAATACAAAAACATGTATTTAATTTTAATAAACTAAACATTTAATATTAATACACTAAACATGTATTTAATATTCATACACTAAACATGTAGTTATTATTCATACACTAAACATGTATTTAATATTAATACACTAAACCTGTATTTAATATTTATACACTAAACATGTATTTAATATTAATACACTAAACATGTATTTAATATTAATACACTAAATATGTATTTATTACATATCAACTAAACATGTATTTAATATTCATAAACTAAACATGTATTTAATATTCATACACTAAACGTGTATTTAATATTCATACACTAAACATGTATTTAATATTAATACAAAAACATGTATTTAAGTTTAATAAACTAAACATATATTTAAAATTTATACACTAAACATGTATTTAATATTAATACAAAAATATGTATTTAATTTTAATACACTAAACATATATTTAATATTAATACACAAATCATGTATTTAACATTGATACACTAAACATGTATTTAACATTCATAGACTAAACATGTTTTTAATATTAATACACTAAACATGTATTTAATATTAATACAAAAACATGTATTTAATTTTAATAAACTAAACATTTAATATTAATACACTAAACATGTATTTAATATTCATACACTAAACATGTAGTTATTATTCATACACTAAACATGTATTTAATATTAATACACTAAACCTGTATTTAATATTTATACACTAAACTTGTATTTAATATTAATACACTAAACATGTATTTAATATTTATACACTAAACATGTATTTAATATTAATACACTAAATATGTATTTATTATATATCAACTAAACATGTATTTAATATACATGAACTAAACATGTATTTAATATTCATACACTAAACGTGTATTTAATATTCATACACTAAACATGTATTTAATATTAATACAAAAACATGTATTTAAGTTTAATAAACTAAACATATATTTAATATTAATACACTAAACATGTTTTTAATATTTATACACTAAACATGTATTTAATATTAACACACTAAATATGTATTTATTATATATCAACTAAACATGTATTTAATATTCATAAACTAAACATGTATTTAATATTCATACACTAAACGTTTATTTAATATTCTTACACTAAACATGTATTTAATATTAATACAAAAACATGTATTTAAGTTTAATAAACTAAACATGTATCTAATATTAATACACTAAACATGTATTTAATATTCATACACTAAACATGTATTTAATATTCATACACTAAACATGTATTTAATATTCATACACTAAACATGTATTTAATATTAATACACTAAACATGTATTTAATATTTATACACTAAACATGTATTTAATATTAATACAAAAACATGTATTTAATTTTAATAAACTAAACATGTATTTAACATTCATACACTAAACATGAATCTAATATTAATACACTAAACATGTATTTAATATTTATACACTTAACATGTATTTAATATTAATACAAAAACATGTATTTAATTTTAATAAACCAACCATATATTTAATATTATTACACTAAACATGTATTTAATATTTATACACTAAACATGTATTTAATATTCATACACTAAACATAGTGTTATTATTTATACACTAAACATGTATTTAATATTAATACATTAAACATTTATTTAATATTAATACACCAGACATGTATTTAATATTTATACACTAATCATGTATTTAATATTAATACTCTAATCATGTATTTAATATTCATACACTAAACATGTAGTTATTATTCATACACTAAACATGTATTTAATATTAATACACTAAACCTGTATTTAATATTTATACACTAAACATGTATTTAATATTAATACACTAAACATGTATTTAATATTTATACACGAAACATGTATTTAATATTAATACACTAAATATGTATTTATTATATATCAACTAAACATGTATTTAATATTCATACACTAAACGTGTATTTAATATTCATACACTAAACATGTATTTAATATTAATACAAAAACATGTATTTAAGTTTAATAAACTAAACATATATTTAAAATTTATACACTAAACATGTATTTAATATTAATACAAAAACATGTATTTAATTTTAATACACTAAACATATATTTAATATTAATACACTAAACATGTATTTAACATTCATACACTAAACATGTATTTAACATTCATACACTAAACATGTTTTTAATATAAATACACTAAACATGTATTTAATATTAATACAAAAACATGTATTTAATTTTAATAAACTAAACATTTAATATTAATACACTAAACATGTATTTAATATTCATAGACTAAACATGTAGTTATTATTCATACACTAAACATGTATTTAATATTAATACACTAAACCTGTATTTAATATTTATACACTAAACATGTATTTAATATTAATACACTAAACATGTATTTAATATTAATACACTAAACATGTGTTTAATATTAATACACTAAATATGTATTTATTATATATCAACTAAACATGTATTTAATATTCATAAACTAAACATGTATTTAATATTCATACACTAAACGTGTATTTAATATTCATACACTAAACATGTATTTAATATGAATACAAAAACATGTATTTAAGTTTAATAAACTAAACATATATTTAATATTAATACACTAAACATGTTTTTAATATTTATACACTAAACATGTATTTAATATTAACACACTAAATATGTATTTATTTTATATCAACTAAACATGTATTTAATATTCATAAACTAAACATATATTTAATATTTATACACTAAACATGTATTTAATATGTATACACTAAACATGTATTTAATATTAATACACTAAACATGTATTTAATATTTATACACTTAACATGTATTTAATAGTAATACAAAAACATGTATTTAATTTTAATAAACTAAACATATATTTAATATTATTACACTAAACATGTATTTAATATTTATACACTAAACATGTATTTAATATTCATACACTAAACATTTAGTCATTATTTATACACTAAACATGTATTTAATATTAATACACTAAACATTTATTTAATATTAATACACCAAACATGTATTTAATATTTATACACTAATCATGTATTTAATATTAATACACTAATCATGTATTTAATATTCATACACTAAATATGTATTTAATATTCATACACTTAACATGTATTTAATATTTATTCACGAAACATGTATTTAATATTTATACACTAAACATGTATTTAATATTAATACACTAAATATGTATTTATTATATATCCACTAAACATTTATTTAATATTCATAAACTAAATATATATTTAATATTAATACACTAAACATGTATTTAACATTAATACACTAAACATGTATTTAATATTTTGACACTAAACATGTATTTAATATTCATACAAAAACATGTATTTAATTTTAATAAACTAAACATATATTTAATATTATTACAATAAACATGTATTTAATATTTATACACTGAACATGTATTTAATATTCATACACTAAACATTTAGTTATTATTTATACACTGAACATGTATTTAATATTTATTCACGAAACATGTTTTTAATATTTATACACTAAACATGTATTTGATATTCATACATTAAAAATGTATTTAATATTCATACACTAAACATGTATTTAATATTCGTACACGAAACATGTATTTAATATTTCTACAAAAACATGTATTTAATTTTAATAAACTAAACATATATTTAATATTAATACACTAAACATGTATTTAATATTCATACACTAAACATGTATTTAATATTAATACACTAAACATGTATTTAATATTAATACAAAAACATGTATTTAATATTAATACACTAAACATGTGTTTAATATTTATACAAAAAACATGTATTTAATTTTAATAAACTAAACATATATTTAATATTAATACACTAAACATGTATTTAATATTTATACACTAAACATGTATTTAATATTCATACACTAAACATGTAGTTATTATTAATACACTAAACATGTATTTAATATGTATACACTAAATATGTATTTAATATTCATACACTAAACATGTATTTAATATTAATACACTGAACATGTATTTAATAATCATATACTAAACGTATATGTAATCATGTACTAATCATATATTTAATATTCATTTAGTAAACATGTATTTATTATCCTCTAAATAAGGCACACTTGGAAATAATGAATTTCTTTATGTGTGCAGTTGCGGCAGAAGTCCACAGGAGGGCGCACGTTCCCTCTTAATAAGTCCGGTCCTCTCCGCCTCTCTATCTCTCTTTTTCCTTTTTTTTGTTTCTTTTATTTTTTTTACATAAGTTTGGTTTCTCATACACTTATATTTATACACTAAACATGTATTTAATATTAATACACTAAACATGTATTTAATATTTATACACTAAACATGTATTTAATATTAGAACAAAAACATGTATTTAATTTTGATAAACTAAACATATATTTAATATTAATACACTAAACATGTATTTAATATTAATACAAAAACATGTATTTAATTTTAATAAACTAAATATATATTTAATATTAATACACTAAACATGTATTTAATATTCATAAACTAAACATGTATTTAACATTTATACACTAAACATGTATTTAATATTAATACACTAAACATGTATTTAATATTTATACACTAAACATGTATTTAATATTAGAACAAAAACATGTATTTAATATTTATACACTAAACATGTATTTAATATTCATACACTAAACATGTAGCTATTATTCATACACTAAACATGTATTTAATATTAATACACTAAACATGTATTTAATATTTATACACTAAACATGTATTTAATATTCATAAACTAAACATGTATTTAACATTTATACACTAAACATGTATTTAATATTCATACACTAAACATGTAGTTATTATTTATACACTAAACATGTATTTAATATTAATACACTAAACATGTATTTAATATTTATACACTAAACATGTATTTAATATTAATACACTAAATATGTATTTATTATATATCCACTAAACATGTATTTAATATTCATAAACTAAACATGTATTTAATATTCATACACTAAACGTGTATTTAATATTCATACACTAAACATGTATTTAATATTAATACAAAACATGTATTTACGTTTAATAAACTAAACATATATTTAATATTATTAAACTAAACATGTATTTAATATTTATACACTGAACATGTATTTAATATTAATACACTAATCATGTATTTAATATTCATACACTAAATATGTATTTAATATTCATACACTAAATATGTATTTAATATTCATACACTTAACATGTATTTAATATTTTTACACGAAACATGTATTTAATATTTATACACTAAACATGTATTTAATATTCATACATTAAACATGTACTTAATATTCATACACTAAACATGTATTTAATATTTATACACTAAATATGTATTTAATATTCATACATTAAACATGTATTTAATATTTATACACTAAACATGTATTTAATATTCATACACTAAACATGTAGTTATTATTTATACACTAAACATGTATTTAATATTAATACAGTAAACATGTATTTAATATTAATACACTAAGCATGTATTTAATATTAATACAAAAACATGTATTTAATTTTAGTAAACTAAATATATATTTAATATTCATACACTAAACGTGTATTTAATATTCATACACTAAACATGTATTTAATATTAATACACTAATCATGTATTTAATATTCATAAACTAAATATGTATTTAATATTTATACACTAAACATGTATTTAATATTCATACATTAAAAATGTATTGAATATTCATACACTAAACATGTATTTAATATTATACACTAAACGTGCATTTAATATTCATACACTAAACATGTATTTAATATTAATACAAAAACATGTATTTAATTTTAATAAATCAAACATATATTTAATATTATTACACTAAACATGTATTTAATATTTATACACTGAACATGTATTTAATAGTTATACACTAATCATGTATTTAATATTAATACACTAATCATGTATTTAATATTCATACACTAAATATGTATTTAATATTCATACACTTAACATGTATTTAATATTTATACACGAAACATGTATTTAATATTAATACACTAAACATGTATTTAATATTAATACAAAAACATGTATTTAATTTTAATAAACTAAACATATATTTAATATTCATACACTAAACATGTATTTAACATTTATACACTAAATTTGTATTTAATATTAATACACTAAACATGTATTTAATATTAATACACTAAACATGTATTTAATATTAATACAAAAACATGTATTTAATTTTAATAAACTAAACACATATTTAATATTAATACACTAAACATGTATTAAATATTCATACACTAAACATGTATTTAATATTCATTCAATAAACATGTAGTTATTATTCTTACACTTAATATGTATTTAATATTAATACAAAAACATGTATTTAATATTGTTACACTAAACGTGTGTTTACTATTTATACACTAAAAGTGTATTTAATATTAATACACTAAACATGTATTTAATATTCATACACTAAACATGTATTTAATATTAATACACTAAACATGTATTTAATATTTATACACTAAACATGTATTTAATATTAATACAAAACATGTATTTAATTTTAATAAACTAAATATATATTTAATATTAATACTCTAAACATGTATTTAATATTCATAAACTAAACATGTATTTAACATTCATACACTAAACATTTATTTAATATTAATACACTAAACATGTATTTAATATTAATACAAAAACATTTATTTAATTTTAATAAAGTAAACACATATTTAATATTAATACACTAAACATGTATTTAATATTTATACAATAAACATGTATTTAATATGTATACACTAAACATGTATTTAATATTAATACACTAAATATTTATTTATTATTCATCCACTAAACCTGTATTTAATATTTATACACTAAACATGTATCTAATATTAATACAAAAACATGTATTTAAGTTTAATAAACTAAACATGTATTTAATATTAATATACTAAACATGTAGTTAATATTTATACACAAACACGTATTTAATATTCATACACTAAACATGTATTTAATATTCATACACTAAACATGTATTTAATATTCATACACTAAACATGGATTTAATATTAATACACTGAACATGTATTTCATAATCATATACCAAACATATATGTAATTATATACTAATCATATATTTAATATTCATACAGTAAACATGTATTTATTATCCTCTAAATAAGGCACACTTGGAAATAATGAATTTCTTTATGTGTGCAGGTGCGGCAGAAGTCCACAGGAGGGCGCACGTTCCCTCTTAATAAGTCCGGTCCTCTCCGTCTCTCTCTCTCTCTTTTTCCTTTTTTTTGTTTCTTTTATTTTTTTTAAAATAAGTTTGGTTTCTCATACACTTATATTTATACACTAAACATGTATTTAATATTAGTACAAAAACATGTATTTAATTTTAATAAACTAAACATATATTTAATATTAATACACTAAACATGTATTTAATATTAATACAAAAACATGTATTTAATTTTAATAAACTAAACATATATTTAATATTAATACACTAAACATGTATTAAATATTCATACACTAAACATTTATTTAATATTCATTCAATAAACATGTAGTTATTATTCTTACACTTAATATGTATTTAATATTAATACAAAAACATGTATTTAATTTTAGTAAACTAAACATATATTTAAAACTCATACACTAAACATGTATTTAATATTAATACAAAAACATGTATTTAATTTTAATACACTAAACATATATTTAATATTAATACACTAAACATGTATTTAACATTCATACACTAAACATGTATTTAACATTCATACACTAAACATGTTTTTAATATTAATACACTAAACATGTATTTAATATTAATACAAAAACATGTATTTAATTTTAATAAACTAAACATTTAATATTAATACACTAAACATGTATTTAATATTCATACACTAAACATGTAGTTATTATTCATACACTAAACATGTATTTAATATTAATACACTAAACCTGTATTTAATATTTATACACTAAACATGTATTTAATATTAATACACTAAACATGTATTTAATATTAATACACTAAATATGTATTTATTACATATCAACTAAACATGTATTTAATATTCATAAACTAAACATGTATTTAATATTCATACACTAAACGTGTATTTAATATTCATACACTAAACATGTATTTAATATTAATACAAAAACATGTATTTAAGTTTAATAAACTAAACATATATTTAAAATTTATACACTAAACATGTATTTAATATTAATACAAAAATATGTATTTAATTTTAATACACTAAACATATATTTAATATTAATACACAAATCATGTATTTAACATTCATACACTAAACATGTATTTAACATTTATAGACTAAACATGTTTTTAATATTAATACACTAAACATGTATTTAATATTAATACAAAAACATGTATTTAATTTTAATAAACTAAACATTTAATATTAATACACTAAACATGTATTTAATATTCATACACTAAACATGTAGTTATTATTCATACACTAAACATGTATTTAATATTAATACACTAAACCTGTATTTAATATTTATACACTAAACTTGTATTTAATATTAATACACTAAACATGTATTTAATATTTATACACTAAACATGTATTTAATATTAATACACTAAATATGTATTTATTATATATCAACTAAACATGTATTTAATATACATGAACTAAACATGTATTTAATATTCATACACTAAACGTGTATTTAATATTCATACACTAAACATGTATTTAATATTAATACAAAAACATGTATTTAAGTTTAATAAACTAAACATATATTTAATATTAATACACTAAACATGTTTTTAATATCTATACACTAAACATGTATTTAATATTAACACACTAAATATGTATTTATTATATATCAACTAAACATGTATTTAATATTCATAAACTAAACATGTATTTAATATTCATACACTAAACGTTTATTTAATATTCTTACACTAAACATGTATTTAATATTAATACAAAAACATGTATTTAAGTTTAATAAACTAAACATGTATCTAATATTAATACACTAAACATGTATTTAATATTAATACACTAAACATGTATTAAATATTCATACACTAAACATTTAATTAATATTCATTCAATAAACATGTGGTTATTATTCTTACACTTAATATGTATTTAATATTAATACAAAAACATGTATTTAATTTTAATAAACTAATCATATATTTAATATTAATACACTAAACATGTATTTAATATTCATACACTAAACATGTATTTAATATTAATACACTAAACATGTATTTAATATTGATACACTAAACATGTATTTAATATTTATACACTAAAGATGTATTTAATATTCATACACTAAACATGTATTTAAAATTAATACACTAAACATGTATTTAACATTCATACACTAAACATGTATTTAACATTCATAAACTAAACATGTATTTAACATTTATACACTAAACATGTATTTAATATTAATACAAAAACATGTATTTAATTTTAATAAACTAAACATTTAATATTAATACACTAAACATGTATTTAATATTCATAGACTAAACATGTAGTTATTATTCATACACTAAACATGTATTTAATATTAATACACTAAACCTGTATTTAATATTTATACACTAAACTTGTATTTAATATTAATACACTAAACATGTATTTAATATTTATACACTAAACATGTATTTAATATTAATACACTAAATATGTATTTATTATATATCAACTAAACATGTATTTAATATACATGAACTAAACATGTATTTAATATTCATACACTAAACGTGTATTTAATATTCATACACTAAACATGTATTTAATATTAATACAAAAACATGTATTTAAGTTTAATAAACTAAACATATATTTAATATTAATACACTAAACATGTTTTTAATATTTATACACTAAACATGTATTTAATATTAACACACTAAATATGTATTTATTATATATCAACTAAACATGTATTTAATATTCATAAACTAAACATGTATTTAATATTCATACACTAAACGTTTATTTAATATTCTTACACTAAACATGTATTTAATATTATACAAAAACATGTATTTAAGTTTAATAAACTAAACATGTATTTAATATTAATACACTAAACATGTATTTGATATGTATACAGTAAACATGTATTGAATATTCATACACTAAACATGTATTTAATATTCATACACTAAACATGTATTTAATATTCATACACTAAACATGTATTTAATATTAATACACTAAACATGTATTTAATATTTATACACTAAACATGTATTTAATATTAATACAAAACATGTATTTAATTTTAATAAACTAAACATGTATTCAACATTCATACACTAAACATGAATCTAATATTAATACACTAAACATGTATTTAATATTTATACACTTAACATGTATTTAATATTAATACAAAAACATGTATTTAATTTTAATAAACTAAACATATATTTAATATTATTACACTAAACATGTATTTAATATTTATACACTAAACATGTATTTAATATTCATACACTAAACATAGTGTTATTATTTATACACTAAACATGTATTTAATATTAATACATTAAACATTTATTTAATATTAATACACCAGACATGTATTTAATATTTATACACTAATCATGTATTTAATATTAATACTCTAATCATGTATTTAATATTCATACACTAAACATGTAGTTATTATTCATACACTAAACCTGTATTTAATATTAATACACTAAACCTGTATTTAATATTTATACACTAAACATGTATTTAATATTAATACACTAAACATGTATTTAATATTTATACACTAAACATGTATTTAATATTAATACACTAAATATGTATTTATTATATATCAACTAAACATGTATTTAATATTCATACACTAAACGTGTATTTAATATTCATACACTAAACATGTATTTAATATTAATACAAAAACATGTATTTAAGTTTAATAAACTAAACATATATTTAAAATTTATACACTAAACATGTATTTAATATTAATACAAAAACATGTATTTAAGTTTAATACACTAAACATATATTTAATATTAATACACTAAACATGTATTTAACATTCATACACTAAACATGTATTTAACATTCATACACTAAACATGTTTTTAATATAAATACACTAAACATGTATTTAATATTAATACAAAAACATGTATTTAATTTTAATAAACTAAACATTTAATATTAATACACTAAACATGTATTTAATATTCATAGACTAAACATGTAGTTATTATTCATACACTAAACATGTATTTAATATTAATACAAAACATGTATTTAAGTTTAATAAACTAAACATATATTTAATATTAATACACTAAACATGTATTTAATATTTATACACTAAACAAGTGTTTAATATTAATACACTAAATATGTATTTATTATATATCAACTAAACATGTATTTAATATTCATAAACTAAACATGTATTTAATATTCATACACTAAACGTGTATTTAATATTCATACACTAAACATGTATTTAATATTAATACAAAAACATGTATTTAAGTTTAATAAACTAAACATATATTTAATATTAATACACTAAACATGTTTTTAATATTTATACACTAAACATGTATTTAATATTAACACACTAAATATGTATTTATTTTATATCAACTAAACATGTATTTAATATTCATAAACTAAACATATATTTAATATTTATACACTAAACATGTATTTAATATGTATACACTAAACATGTATTTAATATTAATACACTAAACATGTATTTAATATTTATACACTTAACATGTATTTAATAGTAATACAAAAACATGTATTTAATTTTAATAAACTAAACATATATTTAATATTATTACACTAAACATGTATTTAATATTTATACACTAAACATGTATTTAATATTCATACACTAAACATTTAGTCATTATTTATACACTAAACATGTATTTAATATTAATACACTAAACATTTATTTAATATTAATACACCAAACATGTATTTAATATTTATACACTAATCATGTATTTAATATTAATACTCTAATCATGTATTTAATATTTATACACTAAATATGTATTTAATATTTATACACTTAACATGTATTTAATATTTATACACGAAACATGTATTTAATATTTATACACTAAACATGTATTTAATATTCATACATTAAACATGTATTTAATATTCATACACTAAACATGTATTTAATATTCATACATTAAACATGTATTTAATATTTATACACTAATCATTTATTTAATTTTCATACAGTAAACATGTATTTAATATTTATACACTAAACATGTATTTAATATTCATACACTAAACATGTATTTAATATTAATACACTGAACATGTATTTAATAATCATATATTAAACGTATATGTAATCATATACTAATCATATATTTAATATTCATTTAGTAAACATGTATTTATTATCCTCTAAATAAGGCACACTTGGAAATAATGAATTTCTTTATGTGTGCAGTTGCGGCAAAACTCCACAGGAGGGCGCAGGTTCCCTCGAAATAAGTCCGGTCCTCTCCGTCTCTCTATCTCTCTTTTTCCTTTTTTTTTGTTTCTTTTATTTTTTTTACATAAGTTTGGTTTCTCATACACTTATATTTATACACTAAACATGTATTTGATATTAATACACTAAACATGTATTTAATATTTATACACTAAACATGTATTTAATATTAGTACAAAAACATGTATTTAATTTTGATAAACCAAACATATATTTAATATTAATACACTAAACATGTATTTAATATTAATACAAAAACATGTATTTAATTTTAATAAACTAAACATATATTTAATATTAATACACTAAACATGTATTAAATATTCATACACTAAACATTTAATTAATATTCATTCAATAAACATGTGGTTATTATTCTTACACTTAATATGTATTTAATATTAATACAAAAACATGTATTTAATTTTAATAAACTAATCATATATTTAATATTAATACACTAAACATGTATTTAATATTCATACACTAAACATGTATTTAATATTAATACACTAAACATGTATTTAATATTGATACACTAAACATGTATTGGGCTTCACAGTGGCAGAGGGGTTAGTGCGTCTGCCTCACAATACGAAGGTCCTGCAGTCTTGGGTTCAAATCCAGGCTCGGGATCTTTCTGTGTGGAGTTTGCATGTTCTCCCCGTGAATGCGTGGGTTCCCTCCGGGTACTCCGGCTTCCTCCCACTTCCAAAGACATGCACCTGGGGATAGGTTGATTGGCAACACTAAATTGGCCCTAGTGTGTGAATGTGAGTGTGAATGTTGTCTGTCTATCTGTGTTGGCCCTGCGATGAGGTGGCGACTTGTCCAAGGTGTACCCCGCCTTCCGCCCGATTGTAGCTGAGATAGGCGCCAGCGCCCCCCGCGACCCCAAAAGGGAATAAGCGGTAGAAAATGGATGGATGGATGGATAAACATGTATTTAATATTTATACACTAAACATGTATTTAATATTCATACACTAAACATGTATTTAAAATTAATACACTAAACATGTATTTAATATTTATACACTAAACATGTATTTAATATTCATAAACTAAACATGTATTTAACATTTATACACTAAACATGTATTTAATATTCATACACTAAACATGTAGTTATTATTTATACACTAAAGATGTATTTAATATTCATAAACAAAACATGTATTTAACATTTATACACTAAACATGTATTTAATATTCATACACTAAACATGTAGTTATTATTTATACACTAAACATGTATTTAATATTAATATACTAAACATGTATTTAATATTTATACACTAAACATGTATTTAATATTAATACACTAAATATGTATTTATTAAATATCCACTAAACATGTATTTAATATTAATACACTAAACTTGTATTTAATATTTATACACTGAACATGTATTTAATATTCATACACTAAATATGTATTTAATATTCATACACTAAACATGTATTTAATATTAATACACTGAACATGTATTTAATAATCATATACTAAACGTATATGTAATCATATACTAATCATATATTTAATATTCATTTAGTAAACATGTATTTATTATCCTCTAAATAAGGCACACTTGGAAATAATGAATTTCTTTATGCGTACAGTTGCGGCAGAAGTCCACAGGAGGGCGCACGTTCCCTCTTAATAAGTCCGGTCCTCTCCGTCTCTCTATCTCTCTTTTTCCTTTTTTTTGTTTCTTTTATTTTTTTTACATAAGTTTGGTTTCTCATATACTTATATTTATACACTAAACATGTATTTAATATTCATAAACTAAACATGTATTTAATATTAGTACAAAAACATGTATTTATTTGAATAAACTAAACATATATTTAATATTAATACACTAAACAAGTATTTAATATTTATACACTAAACATGTATTTAATATTCATAAACTAAACATGTATTTAATATTCATACACTAAACATGTAGTTATTATTTATACACTAAACATGTATTTAATATTCATAAACTAAACATGTATTTAACATTTATACACTAAATATGTATTTAATATTCATACACTAAACATGTAGTTATTATTTATACACTAAACATGTATTTAATATTAATACACTAAACATGTATTTAATATTTATACACTAAACATGTATTTAATATTAATACAAAACATGTATTTAAGTTTAATAAACTAAACATATATTTAATATTAATACACTATACATGTATTTAATATTCATACACTAAACATGCATTTAATATTCATACACTAAACATGTATTTAATATTATACACTAAACATGCATTTAATATTCATACACTAAACATGTATTTAATATTTATACACTAAACATGTATTTAATATTAATACAAAAACATGTATTTAATTTTAATAAACTAAACATATATTTAATATTATTACACTAAACATGTATTTAATATTTATACACTGAACATGTATTTAATAGTTATACACTAATCATGTATTTAATATTAATACACTAATCATGTATTTAATATTCATACACTAAATATGTATTTAATATTCATACACTTAACATGTATTTAATATTTATTCACGAAACATGTATTTAATATTTATACACTAAACATGTATTTAATATTAATACACTAAATATGTATTTATTATATATCCACTAAACATTTATTTAATATTCATAAACTAAATATATATTTAATATTAATACACTAAACATGTATTTAACATTAATACACTAAACATGTATTTAATATTTTGACACTAAACATGTATTTAATATTCATACAAAAACATGTATTTAATTTTAATAAACTAAACATATATTTAATATTATTACACTAAACATGTATTTAATATTTATACACTGAACATGTATTTAATATTCATACACTAAACATTTAGTTATTATTTATACACTGAACATGTATTTAATATTTATTCACGAAACATGTTTTTAATATTTATACACTAAACATGTATTTGATATTCATACATTAAAAATTTATTTAATATTCATACACTAAACATGTATTTAATATTCATACATTAAACATGTATTTAATATTCATACACTAAACATGTATTTAATATTCGTACACGAAACATGTATTTAATATTTCTACAAAAACATGTATTTAATTTTAATAAACTAAACATATATTTAATATTAATACACTAAACATGTATTTAATATTCATACACTAAACATGTATTTAATATTAATACACTAAACATGTATTTAATATTAATACAAAAACATGTATTTAATATTAATACACTAAACATGTGTTTAATATTTATACAAAAAACATGTATTTAATTTTAATAAACTAAACATATATTTAATATTAATACACTAAACATGTATTTAATATTTATACACTAAACATGTATTTAATATTCATACACTAAACATGTAGTTATTATTAATACACTAAACATGTATTTAATATGTATACACTAAATAGGTATTTAATATTCATACACTAAACATGTATTTAATATTAATACACTGAACATGTATTTAATAATCATATACTAAACGTATATGTAATCATGTACTAATCATATATTTAATATTCATTTAGTAAACATGTATTTATTATCCTCTAAATAAGGCACACTTGGAAATAATGAATTTCTTTATGTGTGCAGTTGCGGCAGAAGTCCACAGGAGGGCGCACGTTCCCTCTTAATAAGTCCGGTCCTCTCCGCCTCTCTATCTCTCTTTTTCCTTTTTTTTGTTTCTTTTATTTTTTTTACATAAGTTTGGTTTCTCATACACTTATATTTATACACTAAACATGTATTTAATATTAATACACTAAACATGTATTTAATATTTATACACTAAACATGTATTTAATATTAGAACAAAAACATGTATTTAATTTTGATAAACTAAACATATATTTAATATTAATACACTAAACATGTATTTAATATTAATACAAAAACATGTATTTAATTTTAATAAACTAAATATATATTTAATATTAATACACTAAACATGTATTTAATATTCATAAACTAAACATGTATTTAACATTTATACACTAAACATGTATTTAATATTAATACACTAAACATGTATTTAATATTTATACACTAAACATGTATTTAATATTAGAACAAAAACATGTATTTAATATTTATACACTAAACATGTATTTAATATTCATACACTAAACATGTAGTTATTATTCATACACTAAACATGTATTTAATATTAATACACTAAACATGTATTTAATATTTATACACTAAACATGTATTTAATATTCATAAACTAAACATGTATTTAACATTTATACACTAAACATGTATTTAATATTCATACACTAAACATGTAGTTATTATTTATACACTAAACATGTATTTAATATTAATACACTAAACATGTATTTAATATTTATACACTAAACATGTATTTAATATTAATACACTAAATATGTATTTATTATATATCCACTAAACATGTATTTAATATTCATAAACTAAACATGTATTTAATATTCATACACTAAACGTGTATTTAATATTCATACACTAAACATGTATTTAATATTAATACAAAACATGTATTTACGTTTAATAAACTAAACATATATTTAATATTATTAAACTAAACATGTATTTAATATTTATACACTGAACATGTATTTAATATTAATACACTAATCATGTATTTAATATTCATACACTAAGTATGTATTTAATATTCATACACTAAATATGTATTTAATATTCATACACTTAACATGTATTTAATATTTTTACACGAAACATGTATTTAATATTTATACACTAAACATGTATTTAATATTCATACATTAAACATGTACTTAATATTCATACACTAAACATGTATTTAATATTTATACACTAAACATGTATTTAATATTCATACATTAAACATGTATTTAATATTTATACACTAAACATGTATTTAATATTCATACACTAAACATGTAGTTATTATTCATACACTAAACATGTATTTAATATTAATACAGTAAACATGTATTTAATATTAATACACTAAGCATGTATTTAATATTAATACAAAAACATGTATTTAATTTTAGTAAACTAAATATATATTTAATATTCATACACTAAACGTGTATTTAATATTCATACACTAAACATGTATTTAATATTAATACACTAATCATGTATTTAATATTCATAAACTAAATATGTATTTAATATTTATACACTAAACATGTATTTAATGTTCATACATTAAAAATGTATTGAATATTCATACACTAAACATGTATTTAATATTATACACTAAACGTGCATTTAATATTCATACACTAAACATGTATTTAATATTAATACAAAAACATGTATTTAATTTTAATAAATTAAACATATATTTAATATTATTACACTAAACATGTATTTAATATTTATACACTGAACATGTATTTAATAGTTATACACTAATCATGTATTTAATATTAATACACTAATCATGTATTTAATATTCATACACTAAATATGTATTTAATATTCATACACTTAACATGTATTTAATATTTATACACGAAACATGTATTTAATATTAATACACTAAACATGTATTTAATATTCATACATTAAAAATGTATTTAATATTCATACACTAAACATGTATTTAATATTCATACATTAAACATGTATTTAATATTCATACACTAAACATGTATTTAATATTCGTACACGAAACATGTATTTAATATTTATACACTAAACATGTATTTAATATTCATACATTAAACATGTATTTAATATTCATACACTAAACATGAGTTTAATATTCATACACTAAACATGTATTTAATATTCATACACTAAACATGTATTTAATATTTATACAAAAACGTGTATTCAATTTTAATAAACTAAACATATATTTAATATCAATACACTAAACATGTATTTAATATTTATACACTAAACATGTATTTAATATTCATACAAAAACATGTATTTAATTTTAATAAACTAAATATATATTTAATATTAATAAACTAAACATGTATTTAACATTTATACACTAAACATGTATTTAATATTCATACACTAAACATGTATTTAATTTTTGATAAATTAAACATATATTTAATATTAATACACTAAACATGTATTAAATATTTATACACTAAACATGTATTTAATATTCATATTCTAAACATGTAGTCATTATTCATACACTAAACATGTATTTAATATTTATACACTAAACATGTATTTAATATTAATACACTAAATATGTATTTATTATATATCCACTAAACATGTATTTAATATTCATAAACTAAATATATATTTAATATTAATACACTAAACATGTATTTAATATTAATACACTAAACATGTATTTAATATTTTTACACTAAACATGTATTTAATATTCATACAAAAACATGTATTTAATTTTAATAAACTAAACATATATTTAATATTATTACACTAAACATGTATTTAATATTTATACACTGAACATGTATTTAATATTCATACACTAAACATTTAGTTATTATTTATACACTGAACATGTATTTAATATTTATTCACGAAACATGTTTTTAATATTTATACACTAAACATGTATTTAATATTCATACATTAAAAATTTATTTAATATTCATACACTAAACATGTATTTAATATTCATACATTAAACATGTATTTAATATTTATACACTAAACATGTATTTAATATTCGTACACGAAACATGTATTTAATATTTCTACAAAAACATGTATTTAATTTTAATAAACTAAACATATATTTAATATTAATACACTAAACATGTATTTAATATTCATACACTAAACATGTATTTAATATTAATACACTAAAAATTTATTTAATATTAATACAAAAACATGTATTTAATATTAATACACTAAACATGTGTTTAATATTTATACAAAAACATGTATTTAATTTTAATAAACTAAACATATATTTAATATTAATACACTAAACATGTATTTAATATTTATACACTAAACATGTATTTAATATTCATACACTAAACATGTAGTTATTATTAATACACTAAACATGTATTTAATATGTATACACTAAATATGTATTTAATATTCATACACTAAACATGTATTTAATATTAATACACTGAACATGTATTTAATAATCATTTACTAAACGTATATGTAATCATGTACTAATCATATATTTAATATTCATTTAGTAAACATGTATTTATTATCCTCTAAATAAGGCACACTTGGAAATAATGAATTTCTTTATGTGTGCAGTTGCGGCAGAAGTCCACAGGAGGGCGCACGTTCCCTCTTAATAAGTCCGGTCCTCTCCGCCTCTCTATCTCTCTTTTTCCTTTTTTTTGTTTCTTTTATTTTTTTTACATAAGTTTGGTTTCTCATACACTTATATTTATACACTAAACATGTATTTAATATTAATACACTAAACATGTATTTAATATTTATACACTAAACATGTATTTAATATTAGAACAAAAACATGTATTTAATTTTGATAAACTAAACATATATTTAATATTAATACACTAAACATGTATTTAATATTAATACAAAAACATGTATTTAATTTTAATAAACTAAATATATATTTAATATAAATACACTAAACATGTATTTAATATTCATAAACTAAACATGTATTTAACATTTATACACTAAACATGTATTTAATATTAATACACTAAACATGTATTTAATATTTATACACTAAACATGTATTTAATATTAGAACAAAAACATGTATTTAATATTTATACACTAAACATGTATTTAATATTCATACACTAAACATGTAGTTATTATTCATACACTAAACATGTATTTAATATTAATACACTAAACATGTATTTAATATTTATACACTAAACATGTATTTAATATTCATAAACTAAACATGTATTTAACATTTATACACTAAACATGTATTTAATATTCATACACTAAACATGTAGTTATTATTTATACACTAAACATGTATTTAATATTAATACACTAAACATGTATTTAATATTTATACACTAAACATGTATTTAATATTAATACACTAAATATGTATTTATTATATATCCACTAAACATGTATTTAATATTCATAAACTAAACATGTATTTAATATTCATACACTAAACGTGTATTTAATATTCATACACTAAACATGTATTTAATATTAATACAAAACATGTATTTACGTTTAATAAACTAAACATATATTTAATATTATTAAACTAAACATGCATTTAATATTTATACACTGAACATGTATTTAATATTAATACACTAATCATGTATTTAATATTCATACACTAAATATGTATTTAATATTCATACACTTAACATGTATTTAATACTTATACACGAAACATGTATTTAATATTTAAACACTAAACATGTATTTAATATTCATACATTAAACATGTACTTAATATTCATACACTAAACATGTATTTAATATTTATACACTAAACATGTATTTAATATTCATACATTAAACATGTATTTAATATTTATACACTAAACATGTATTTAATATTCATACACTAAACATGTAGTTATTATTTATACACTAAACATGTATTTAATATTAATACAGTAAACATGTATTTAATATTAATACACTAAGCATGTATTTAATATTAATACAAAAACATGTATTTAATTTTAATAAACTAAATATATATTTAATATTCATACACTAAACGTGTATTTAACATTCATACACTAAACATGTATTTAATATTAATACACTAATCATGTATTTAATATTCATAAACTAAATATGTATTTAATATTTATACACTAAAAATGTATTTAATATTCATACATTAAAAATGTATTGAATATTCATACACTAAACATGTATTTAATATTATACACTAAACATGCATTTAATATTCATACACTAAACATGTATTTAATATTTATACACTAAACATGTATTTAATATTAATACAAAAACATGTATTTGGTTTTAATAAACTAAACATATATTTAATATTATTACACTAAACATGTATTTAATATTTATACACTGAACAAATATTTAATAGTTATACACTAATCATGTATTTAATATTAATACACTAATCATGTATTTAATATTCATACACTAAATATGTATTTAATATTCATACACTAAACATGTATTTAATATTTATACACTAAACATGTATTTAATATTCATACATTAAACATGTATTTAATATTCATACACTAAACATGTATTTAATATTCGTACACGAAACATGTATTTAATATTTATACACTAAACATGTATTTAATATTTATACACTAAACATGTATTTAATATTAGAACAAAAACATGTATTTGATTTTGATAAACTAAACATATATTTAATATTAATACACTAAACATGTATTTAATATTAATACAAAAACATGTATTTAATTTTAATAAACTAAATATATATTTAATATTAATACACTAAACATGTATTTAATATTCATAAACTAAACATGTATTTAACATTTATACACTAAACATGTATTTAATATTAATACACTAAACATGTATTTAATATTTATACACTAAACATGTATTTAATAGTAGAACAAAAACATGTATTTAATATTTATACACTAAACATGTATTTAATATTCATACACTAAACATGTAGTTATTATTCATACACTAAACATGTATTTAATATTAATACACTAAACATGTATTTAATATTTATACACTAAACATGTATTTAATATTCATAAACTAAACATGTATTTAACATTTATACACTAAACATGTATTTAATATTCATACACTAAACATGTAGTTATTATTTATACACTAAACATGTATTTAATATTAATACACTAAACATGTATTTAATATTTATACACTAAACATGTATTTAATATTAATACACTAAATATGTATTTATTATATATCCACTAAACATGTATTTAATATTCATAAACTAAACATGTATTTAATATTCATACACTAAACGTGTATTTAATATTCATACACTAAACATGTATTTAATATTAATACAAAACATGTATTTACGTTTAATAAACTAAACATATATTTAATATTATTAAACTAAACATGTATTTAATATTTATACACTGAACATGTATTTAATATTAATACACTGATCATGTATTTAATATTCATACACTAAATATGTATTTAATATTCATACACTTAACATGTATTTAATATTCATACACGAAACACGTATTTAATATTTATACACTAAACATGTATTTAATATTTATACACTAAACATGTATTTAATATTCATACATTAAAAATGTATTTAATATTCATACACTAAACATGTATTTAATATTCATACATTAAACATGTATTTAATATTCATACACTAAACATGTATTTAATATTCGTACACGAAACATGTATTTAATATTTATACACTAAACATGTATTTAATATTTATACACTAAACATGTATTTAATATTAGAACAAAAACATGTATTTGATTTTGATAAACTAAACATATATTTAATATTAATACACTAAACATGTATTTAATATTAATACAAAAACATGTATTTAATTTTAATAAACTAAATATATATTTAATATTAATACACTAAACATGTATTTAATATTCATAAACTAAACATGTATTTAACATTTATACACTAAACATGTATTTAATATTAATACACTAAACATGTATTTAATATTTATACACTAAACATGTATTTAATATTAGAACAAAAACATGTATTTAATTTTGATAAACTAAACATATATTTAATATTAATACACTAAACATGTATTTAATATTAATACAAAAACATGTATTTAATTTTAATAAACTAAATATATATTTAATATTAATACACTAAACATGTATTTAATATTCATAAACTAAACATGTATTTAACATTTATACACTAAACATGTATTTAATATTAATACACTAAACATGTATTTAATATTTATACACTAAACATGTATTTAATATTAGAACAAAAACATGTATTTAATATTTATACACTAAACATGTATTTAATATTCATACACTAAACATGTAGTTATTATTCATACACTAAACATGTATTTAATATTAATACACTAAACATGTATTTAATATTTATACACTAAACATGTATTTAATATTCATAAACTAAACATGTATTTAACATTTATACACTAAACATGTATTTAATATTCATACACTAAACATGTAGTTATTATTTATACACTAAACATGTATTTAATATTAATACACTAAACATGTATTTAATATTTATACACTAAACATGTATTTAATATTAATACACTAAATATGTATTTATTATATATCCACTAAACATGTATTTAATATTCATAAACTAAACATGTATTTAATATTCATACACTAAACGTGTATTTAATATTCATACACTAAACATGTATTTAATATTAATACAAAACATGTATTTACGTTTAATAAACTAAACATATATTTAATATTATTAAACTAAACATGTATTTAATATTTATACACTGAACATGTATTTAATATTAATACACTAATCATGTATTTAATATTCATACACTAAGTATGTATTTAATATTCATACACTAAATATGTATTTAATATTCATACACTTAACATGTATTTAATATTTTTACACGAAACATGTATTTAATATTTATACACTAAACATGTATTTAATATTCATACATTAAACATGTACTTAATATTCATACACTAAACATGTATTTAATATTTATACACTAAACATGTATTTAATATTCATACATTAAACATGTATTTAATATTTATACACTAAACATGTATTTAATATTCATACACTAAACATGTAGTTATTATTCATACACTAAACATGTATTTAATATTAATACAGTAAACATGTATTTAATATTAATACACTAAGCATGTATTTAATATTAATACAAAAACATGTATTTAATTTTAGTAAACTAAATATATATTTAATATTCATACACTAAACGTGTATTTAATATTCATACACTAAACATGTATTTAATATTAATACACTAATCATGTATTTAATATTCATAAACTAAATATGTATTTAATATTTATACACTAAACATGTATTTAATGTTCATACATTAAAAATGTATTGAATATTCATACACTAAACATGTATTTAATATTATACACTAAACGTGCATTTAATATTCATACACTAAACATGTATTTAATATTAATACAAAAACATGTATTTAATTTTAATAAATTAAACATATATTTAATATTATTACACTAAACATGTATTTAATATTTATACACTGAACATGTATTTAATAGTTATACACTAATCATGTATTTAATATTAATACACTAATCATGTATTTAATATTCATACACTAAATATGTATTTAATATTCATACACTTAACATGTATTTAATATTTATACACGAAACATGTATTTAATATTAATACACTAAACATGTATTTAATATTCATACATTAAAAATGTATTTAATATTCATACACTAAACATGTATTTAATATTCATACATTAAACATGTATTTAATATTCATACACTAAACATGTATTTAATATTCGTACACGAAACATGTATTTAATATTTATACACTAAACATGTATTTAATATTCATACATTAAACATGTATTTAATATTCATACACTAAACATGAGTTTAATATTCATACACTAAACATGTATTTAATATTCATACACTAAACATGTATTTAATATTTATACAAAAACGTGTATTCAATTTTAATAAACTAAACATATATTTAATATCAATACACTAAACATGTATTTAATATTTATACACTAAACATGTATTTAATATTCATACAAAAACATGTATTTAATTTTAATAAACTAAATATATATTTAATATTAATAAACTAAACATGTATTTAACATTTATACACTAAACATGTATTTAATATTCATACACTAAACATGTATTTAATTTTTGATAAATTAAACATATATTTAATATTAATACACTAAACATGTATTAAATATTTATACACTAAACATGTATTTAATATTCATATTCTAAACATGTAGTCATTATTCATACACTAAACATGTATTTAATATTTATACACTAAACATGTATTTAATATTAATACACTAAATATGTATTTATTATATATCCACTAAACATGTATTTAATATTCATAAACTAAATATATATTTAATATTAATACACTAAACATGTATTTAATATTAATACACTAAACATGTATTTAATATTTTTACACTAAACATGTATTTAATATTCATACAAAAACATGTATTTAATTTTAATAAACTAAACATATATTTAATATTATTACACTAAACATGTATTTAATATTTATACACTGAACATGTATTTAATATTCATACACTAAACATTTAGTTATTATTTATACACTGAACATGTATTTAATATTTATTCACGAAACATGTTTTTAATATTTATACACTAAACATGTATTTAATATTCATACATTAAAAATTTATTTAATATTCATACACTAAACATGTATTTAATATTCATACATTAAACATGTATTTAATATTTATACACTAAACATGTATTTAATATTCGTACACGAAACATGTATTTAATATTTCTACAAAAACATGTATTTAATTTTAATAAACTAAACATATATTTAATATTAATACACTAAACATGTATTTAATATTCATACACTAAACATGTATTTAATATTAATACACTAAAAATTTATTTAATATTAATACAAAAACATGTATTTAATATTAATACACTAAACATGTGTTTAATATTTATACAAAAACATGTATTTAATTTTAATAAACTAAACATATATTTAATATTAATACACTAAACATGTATTTAATATTTATACACTAAACATGTATTTAATATTCATACACTAAACATGTAGTTATTATTAATACACTAAACATGTATTTAATATGTATACACTAAATATGTATTTAATATTCATACACTAAACATGTATTTAATATTAATACACTGAACATGTATTTAATAATCATATACTAAACGTATATGTAATCATGTACTAATCATATATTTAATATTCATTTAGTAAACATGTATTTATTATCCTCTAAATAAGGCACACTTGGAAATAATGAATTTCTTTATGTGTGCAGTTGCGGCAGAAGTCCACAGGAGGGCGCACGTTCCCTCTTAATAAGTCCGGTCCTCTCCGCCTCTCTATCTCTCTTTTTCCTTTTTTTTGTTTCTTTTATTTTTTTTACATAAGTTTGGTTTCTCATACACTTATATTTATACACTAAACATGTATTTAATATTAATACACTAAACATGTATTTAATATTTATACACTAAACATGTATTTAATATTAGAACAAAAACATGTATTTAATTTTGATAAACTAAACATATATTTAATATTAATACACTAAACATGTATTTAATATTAATACAAAAACATGTATTTAATTTTAATAAACTAAATATATATTTAATATAAATACACTAAACATGTATTTAATATTCATAAACTAAACATGTATTTAACATTTATACACTAAACATGTATTTAATATTAATACACTAAACATGTATTTAATATTTATACACTAAACATGTATTTAATATTAGAACAAAAACATGTATTTAATATTTATACACTAAACATGTATTTAATATTCATACACTAAACATGTAGTTATTATTCATACACTAAACATGTATTTAATATTAATACACTAAACATGTATTTAATATTTATACACTAAACATGTATTTAATATTCATAAACTAAACATGTATTTAACATTTATACACTAAACATGTATTTAATATTCATACACTAAACATGTAGTTATTATTTATACACTAAACATGTATTTAATATTAATACACTAAACATGTATTTAATATTTATACACTAAACATGTATTTAATATTAATACACTAAATATGTATTTATTATATATCCACTAAACATGTATTTAATATTCATAAACTAAACATGTATTTAATATTCATACACTAAACGTGTATTTAATATTCATACACTAAACATGTATTTAATATTAATACAAAACATGTATTTACGTTTAATAAACTAAACATATATTTAATATTATTAAACTAAACATGCATTTAATATTTATACACTGAACATGTATTTAATATTAATACACTAATCATGTATTTAATATTCATACACTAAATATGTATTTAATATTCATACACTTAACATGTATTTAATACTTATACACGAAACATGTATTTAATATTTAAACACTAAACATGTATTTAATATTCATACATTAAACATGTACTTAATATTCATACACTAAACATGTATTTAATATTTATACACTAAACATGTATTTAATATTCATACATTAAACATGTATTTAATATTTATACACTAAACATGTATTTAATATTCATACACTAAACATGTAGTTATTATTTATACACTAAACATGTATTTAATATTAATACAGTAAACATGTATTTAATATTAATACACTAAGCATGTATTTAATATTAATACAAAAACATGTATTTAATTTTAATAAACTAAATATATATTTAATATTCATACACTAAACGTGTATTTAACATTCATACACTAAACATGTATTTAATATTAATACACTAATCATGTATTTAATATTCATAAACTAAATATGTATTTAATATTTATACACTAAAAATGTATTTAATATTCATACATTAAAAATGTATTGAATATTCATACACTAAACATGTATTTAATATTATACACTAAACATGCATTTAATATTCATACACTAAACATGTATTTAATATTTATACACTAAACATGTATTTAATATTAATACAAAAACATGTATTTGGTTTTAATAAACTAAACATATATTTAATATTATTACACTAAACATGTATTTAATATTTATACACTGAACAAATATTTAATAGTTATACACTAATCATGTATTTAATATTAATACACTAATCATGTATTTAATATTCATACACTAAATATGTATTTAATATTCATACACTAAACATGTATTTAATATTTATACACTAAACATGTATTTAATATTCATACATTAAACATGTATTTAATATTCATACACTAAACATGTATTTAATATTCGTACACGAAACATGTATTTAATATTTATACACTAAACATGTATTTAATATTTATACACTAAACATGTATTTAATATTAGAACAAAAACATGTATTTGATTTTGATAAACTAAACATATATTTAATATTAATACACTAAACATGTATTTAATATTAATACAAAAACATGTATTTAATTTTAATAAACTAAATATATATTTAATATTAATACACTAAACATGTATTTAATATTCATAAACTAAACATGTATTTAACATTTATACACTAAACATGTATTTAATATTAATACACTAAACATGTATTTAATATTTATACACTAAACATGTATTTAATAGTAGAACAAAAACATGTATTTAATATTTATACACTAAACATGTATTTAATATTCATACACTAAACATGTAGTTATTATTCATACACTAAACATGTATTTAATATTAATACACTAAACATGTATTTAATATTTATACACTAAACATGTATTTAATATTCATAAACTAAACATGTATTTAACATTTATACACTAAACATGTATTTAATATTCATACACTAAACATGTAGTTATTATTTATACACTAAACATGTATTTAATATTAATACACTAAACATGTATTTAATATTTATACACTAAACATGTATTTAATATTAATACACTAAATATGTATTTATTATATATCCACTAAACATGTATTTAATATTCATAAACTAAACATGTATTTAATATTCATACACTAAACGTGTATTTAATATTCATACACTAAACATGTATTTAATATTAATACAAAACATGTATTTACGTTTAATAAACTAAACATATATTTAATATTATTAAACTAAACATGTATTTAATATTTATACACTGAACATGTATTTAATATTAATACACTGATCATGTATTTAATATTCATACACTAAATATGTATTTAATATTCATACACTTAACATGTATTTAATATTCATACACGAAACATGTATTTAATATTTATACACTAAACATGTATTTAATATTTATACACTAAACATGTATTTAATATTCATACATTAAAAATGTATTTAATATTCATACACTAAACATGTATTTAATATTCATACATTAAACATGTATTTAATATTCATACACTAAACATGTATTTAATATTCGTACACGAAACATGTATTTAATATTTATACACTAAACATGTATTTAATATTTATACACTAAACATGTATTTAATATTAGAACAAAAACATGTATTTGATTTTGATAAACTAAACATATATTTAATATTAATACACTAAACATGTATTTAATATTAATACAAAAACATGTATTTAATTTTAATAAACTAAATATATATTTAATATTAATACACTAAACATGTATTTAATATTCATAAACTAAACATGTATTTAACATTTATACACTAAACATGTATTTAATATTAATACACTAAACATGTATTTAATATTTATACACTAAACATGTATTTAATATTAGAACAAAAACATGTATTTGATTTTGATAAACTAAACATATATTTAATATTAATACACTAAACATGTATTTAATATTAATACAAAAACATGTATTTAATTTTAATAAACTAAATATATATTTAATATTAATACACTAAACATGTATTTAATATTCATAAACTAAACATGTATTTAACATTTATACACTAAACATGTATTTAATATTAATACACTAAACATGTATTTAATATTTATACACTAAACATGTATTTAATAGTAGAACAAAAACATGTATTTAATATTTATACACTAAACATGTATTTAATATTCATACACTAAACATGTAGTTATTATTCATACACTAAACATGTATTTAATATTAATACACTAAACATGTATTTAATATTTATACACTAAACATGTATTTAATATTCATAAACTAAACATGTATTTAACATTTATACACTAAACATGTATTTAATATTCATACACTAAACATGTATTTAATATTCGTACACGAAACATGTATTTAATATTTATACACTAAACATGTATTTAATATTTATACACTAAACATGTATTTAATATTAGAACAAAAACATGTATTTGATTTTGATAAACTAAACATATATTTAATATTAATACACTAAACATGTATTTAATATTAATACAAAAACATGTATTTAATTTTAATAAACTAAATATATATTTAATATTAATACACTAAACATGTATTTAATATTCATAAACTAAACATGTATTTAACATTTATACACTAAACATGTATTTAATATTAATACACTAAACATGTATTTAATATTTATACACTAAACATGTATTTAATATTAGAACAAAAACATGTATTTGATTTTGATAAACTAAACATATATTTAATATTAATACACTAAACATGTATTTAATATTAATACAAAAACATGTATTTAATTTTAATAAACTAAATATATATTTAATATTAATACACTAAACATGTATTTAATATTCATAAACTAAACATGTATTTAACATTTATACACTAAACATGTATTTAATATTAATACACTAAACATGTATTTAATATTTATACACTAAACATGTATTTAATAGTAGAACAAAAACATGTATTTAATATTTATACACTAAACATGTATTTAATATTCATACACTAAACATGTAGTTATTATTCATACACTAAACATGTATTTAATATTAATACACTAAACATGTATTTAATATTTATACACTAAACATGTATTTAATATTCATAAACTAAACATGTATTTAACATTTATACACTAAACATGTATTTAATATTCATACACTAAACATGTAGTTATTATTTATACACTAAACATGTATTTAATATTAATACACTAAACATGTATTTAATATTTATACACTAAACATGTATTTAATATTAATACACTAAATATGTATTTATTATATATCCACTAAACATGTATTTAATATTCATAAACTAAACATGTATTTAATATTCATACACTAAACGTGTATTTAATATTCATACACTAAACATGTATTTAATATTAATACAAAACATGTATTTACGTTTAATAAACTAAACATATATTTAATATTATTAAACTAAACATGCATTTAATATTTATACACGAAACATGTATTTAATATTTAAACACTAAACATGTATTTAATATTCATACATTAAACATGTACTTAATATTCATACACTAAACATGTATTTAATATTTATACACTAAACATGTATTTAATATTCATACATTAAACATGTATTTAATATTTATACACTAAACATGTATTTAATATTCATACACTAAACATGTAGTTATTATTTATACACTAAACATGTATTTAATATTAATACAGTAAACATGTATTTAATATTAATACACTAAGCATGTATTTAATATTTATACACTAAACATGTATTTAATATTCATATATTAAAAATGTATTGAATATTCATACACTAAACATGTATTTAATATTATACACTAAACATGCATTTAATATTCATACACTAAACATGTATTTAATATTTATACACTAAACATGTATTTAATATTAATACAAAAACATGTATTTAATTTTAATAAACTAAACATATATTTAATATTATTACACTAAACATGTATTTAATATTTATACACTGAACATGTATTTAATAGTTATACACTAATCATGTATTTAATATTAATACACTAATCATGTATTTAATATTCATACACTAAATATGTATTTTATATTCATACACTTAACATGTATTTAATATTTATACACGAAACATGTATTTAATATTTATACACTAAACATGTATTTAATATTCATACATTAAAAATGTATTTAATATTCATACACTAAACATGTATTTAATATTCATACATTAAACATGTATTTAATATTCATACACTAAACATGTATTTAATATTCGTACACGAAACATGTATTTAATATTTATACACTAAACATGTATTTAATATTTATACACTAAACATGTATTTAATATTAGAACAAAAACATGTATTTGATTTTGATAAACTAAACATATATTTAATATTAATACACTAAACATGTATTTAATATTAATACAAAAACATGTATTTAATTTTAATAAACTAAATATATATTTAATATTAATACACTAAACATGTATTTAATATTCATAAACTAAACATGTATTTAACATTTATACACTAAACATGTATTTAATATTAATACACTAAACATGTATTTAATATTTATACACTAAACATGTATTTAATATTAGAACAAAAACATGTATTTGATTTTGATAAACTAAACATATATTTAATATTAATACACTAAACATGTATTTAATATTAATACAAAAACATGTATTTAATTTTAATAAACTAAATATATATTTAATATTAATACACTAAACATGTATTTAATATTCATAAACTAAACATGTATTTAACATTTATACACTAAACATGTATTTAATATTAATACACTAAACATGTATTTAATATTTATACACTAAACATGTATTTAATAGTAGAACAAAAACATGTATTTAATATTTATACACTAAACATGTATTTAATATTCATACACTAAACATGTAGTTATTATTCATACACTAAACATGTATTTAATATTAATACACTAAACATGTATTTAATATTTATACACTAAACATGTATTTAATATTCATAAACTAAACATGTATTTAACATTTATACACTAAACATGTATTTAATATTCATACACTAAACATGTAGTTATTATTTATACACTAAACATGTATTTAATATTTATACACTAAACATGTATTTAATATTAATACACTAAATATGTATTTATTATATATCCACTAAACATGTATTTAATATTCATAAACTAAACATGTATTTAATATTCATACACTAAACATGTAGTTATTATTTATACACTAAACATGTATTTAATATTAATACACTAAACATGTATTTAATATTTATACACTAAACATGTATTTAATATTAATACACTAAATATGTATTTATTATATATCCACTAAACATGTATTTAATATTCATAAACTAAACATGTATTTAATATTCATACACTAAACGTGTATTTAATATTCATACACTAAACATGTATTTAATATTAATACAAAACATGTATTTACGTTTAATAAACTAAACATATATTTAATATTATTAAACTAAACATGCATTTAATATTTATACACTGAACATGTATTTAATATTAATACACTAATCATGTATTTAATATTCATACACTAAATATGTATTTAATATTCATACACTTAACATGTATTTAATATTTATACACGAAACATGTATTTAATATTTAAACACTAAACATGTATTTAATATTCATACATTAAACATATATTTAATATTAATACACTAAACATGTATTTAATATTAATACAAAAACATGTATTTAATTTTAATAAACTAAATATATATTTAATATTAATACACTAAACATGTATTTAATATTCATAAACTAAACATGTATTTAACATTTATACACTAAACATGTATTTAATATTAATACACTAAACATGTATTTAATATTTATACACTAAACATGTATTTAATATTAGAACAAAAACATGTATTTGATTTTGATAAACTAAACATATATTTAATATTAATACACTAAACATGTATTTAATATTAATACAAAAACATGTATTTAATTTTAATAAACTAAATATATATTTAATATTAATACACTAAACATGTATTTAATATTCATAAACTAAACATGTATTTAACATTTATACACTAAACATGTATTTAATATTAATACACTAAACATGTATTTAATATTTATACACTAAACATGTATTTAATAGTAGAACAAAAACATGTATTTAATATTTATACACTAAACATGTATTTAATATTCATACACTAAACATGTAGTTATTATTCATACACTAAACATGTATTTAATATTAATACACTAAACATGTATTTAATATTTATACACTAAACATGTATTTAATATTCATAAACTAAACATGTATTTAACATTTATACACTAAACATGTATTTAATGTTCATACACTAAACATGTAGTTATTATTCATACACTAAACATGTATTTAATATTAATACACTAAACATGTATTTAATATTTATACACTAAACATGTATTTAATATTCATAAACTAAACATGTATTTAACATTTATACACTAAACATGTATTTAATATTCATACACTAAACATGTAGTTATTATTTATACACTAAACATGTATTTAATATTAATACACTAAACATGTATTTAATATTTATACACTAAACATGTATTTAATATTAATACACTAAATATGTATTTATTATATATCCACTAAACATGTATTTAATATTCATAAACTAAACATGTATTTAATATTCATACACTAAACGTGTATTTAATATTCATACACTAAACATGTATTTAATATTAATACAAAACATGTATTTACGTTTAATAAACTAAACATATATTTAATATTATTAAACTAAACATGTATTTAATATTTATACACTGAACATGTATTTAATATTAATACACTAATCATGTATTTAATATTCATACACTAAATATGTATTTAATATTCATACACTAAATATGTATTTAATATTCATACACTTAACATGTATTTAATATTTTTACACGAAACATGTATTTAATATTTATACACTAAACATGTATTTAATATTCATACATTAAACATGTACTTAATATTCATACACTAAACATGTATTTAATATTTATACACTAAACATGTATTTAATATTCATACATTAAACATGTATTTAATATTTATACACTAAACATGTATTTAATATTCATACACTAAACATGTAGTTATTATTTATACACTAAACATGTATTTAATATTAATACAGTAAACATGTATTTAATATTAATACACTAAGCATGTATTTAATATTAATACAAAAACATGTATTTAATTTTAGTAAACTAAATATATATTTAATATTCATACACTAAACGTGTATTTAATATTCATACACTAAACATGTATTTAATATTAATACACTAATCATGTATTTAATATTCATAAACTAAATATGTATTTAATATTTATACACTAAACATGTATTTAATATTCATACATTAAAAATGTATTGAATATTCATACACTAAACATGTATTTAATATTATACACTAAACGTGCATTTAATATTCATACACTAAACATGTATTTAATATTAATACAAAAACATGTATTTAATTTTAATAAATTAAACATATATTTAATATTATTACACTAAACATGTATTTAATATTTATACACTGAACATGTATTTAATAGTTATACACTAATCATGTATTTAATATTAATACACTAATCATGTATTTAATATTCATACACTAAATATGTATTTAATATTCATACACTTAACATGTATTTAATATTTATACACGAAACATGTATTTAATATTAATACACTAAACATGTATTTAATATTCATACATTAAAAATGTATTTAATATTCATACACTAAACATGTATTTAATATTCATACATTAAACATGTATTTAATATTCATACACTAAACATGTATTTAATATTCGTACACGAAACATGTATTTAATATTTATACACTAAACATGTATTTAATATTCATACATTAAACATGTATTTAATATTCATACACTAAACATGAGTTTAATATTCATACACTAAACATGTATTTAATATTCATACACTAAACATGTATTTAATTATACAAAAACGTGTATTCAATTTTAATAAACTAAACATATATTTAATATCAATACACTAAACATGTATTTAATATGTATACACTAAACATGTATTTAATATTCATACAAAAACATGTATTTAATTTTAATAAACTAAATATATATTTAATATTAATAAACTAAACATGTATTTAACATTTATACACTAAACATGTATTTAATATTCATACACTAAACATGTATTTAATTTTTGATAAATTAAACATATATTTAATATTAATACACTAAACATGTATTTAATATTAATACACTAAATATGTATTTATTATATATCAACTAAACATGTATTTAATATTCATACACTAAACGTGTATTTAATATTCATACACTAAACATGTATTTAATATTAATACAAAAACATGTATTTAAGTTTAATAAACTAAACATATATTTAAAATTTATACACTAAACATGTATTTAATATTAATACAAAAACATGTATTTAATTTTAATACACTAAACATATATTTAATATTAATACACTAAACATGTATTTAACATTCATACACTAAACATGTATTTAACATTCATACACTAAACATGTTTTTAATATAAATACACTAAACATGTATTTAATATTAATACAAAAACATGTATTTAATTTTAATAAACTAAACATTTAATATTAATACACTAAACATGTATTTAATATTCATAGACTAAACATGTAGTTATTATTCATACACTAAACATGTATTTAATATTAATACACTAAACCTGTATTTAATATTTATACACTAAACATGTATTTAATATTAATACACTAAACATGTATTTAATATTTATACACTAAACATGTGTTTAATATTAATACACTAAATATGTATTTATTATATATCAACTAAACATGTATTTAATATTCATAAACTAAACATGTATTTAATATTCATACACTAAACGCGTATTTAATATTCATACACTAAACATGTATTTAATATTAATACAAAAACATGTATTTAAGTTTAATAAACTAAACATATATTTAATATTAATACACTAAACATGTTTTTAATATTTATACACTAAACATGTATTTAATATTAACACACTAAATATGTATTTATTTTATATCAACTAAACATGTATTTAATATTCATAAACTAAACATATATTTAATATTTATACACTAAACATGTATTTAATATGTATACACTAAACATGTATTTAATATTAATACACTAAACATGTATTTAATATTTATACACTTAACATGTATTTAATAGTGATACAAAAACATGTATTTAATTTTAATAAACTAAACATATATTTAATATTATTACACTAAACATGTATTTAATATTTATACACTAAACATGTATTTAATATTCATACACTAAACATTTAGTTATTATTTATACACTAAACATGTATTTAATATTAATACACTAAACATTTATTTAATATTAATACACCAAACATGTATTTAATATTTATACACTAATCATGTATTTAATATTAATACTCTACTCATGTATTTAATATTTATACACTAAATATGTATTTAATATTTATACACTTAACATGTATTTAATATTTATACACGAAACATGTATTTAATATTTATACACTAAACATGTATTTAATATTCATACATTAAACATGTATTTAATATTCATACACTAAACATGTATTTAATATTCATACATTAAACATGTATTTAATATTTATACACTAATCATTTATTTAATTTTCATACAGTAAACATGTATTTAATATTTATACACTAAACATGTATTTAATATTCATACACTAAACATGTATTTAATATTAATACACTGAACATGTATTTAATAATCATATACTAAACGTATATGTAATCATATACTAATCATATATTTAATATTCATTTAGTAAACATGTATTTATTATCCTCTAAATAAGGCACACTTGGAAATAATGAATTTCTTTATGTGTGCAGTTGCGGCAAAACTCCACAGGAGGGCGCAGGTTCCCTCGAAATAAGTCCGGTCCTCTCCGTCTCTCTATCTCTCTTTTTCCTTTTTTTTTGTTTCTTTTATTTTTTTTACATAAGTTTGGTTTCTCATACACTTATATTTATACACTAAACATGTATTTGATATTAATACACTAAACATGTATTTAATATTTATACACTAAACATGTATTTAATATTAGTACAAAAACATGTATTTAATCTTGATAAACCAAACATATATTTAATATTAATACACTAAACATGTATTTAATATTAATACAAAAACATGTATTTAATTTTAATAAACTAAACATATATTTAATATTAATACACTAAACGTGTATTAAATATTCATACACTAAACATTTAATTAATATTCATTCAATAAACATGTGGTTATTATTCTTACACTTAATATGTATTTAATATTAATACAAAAACATGTATTTAATTTTAATAAACTAATCATATATTTAATATTAATACACTAAACATGTATTTAATATTCATACACTAAACATGTATTTAATATTAATACACTAAACATGTATTTAATATTGATACACTAAACATGTATTTAATATTTATACACTAAAGATGTATTTAATATTCATACACTAAACATGTATTTAAAATTAATACACTAAACATGTATTTAACATTCATACACTAAACATGTATTTAACATTCATAAACTAAACATGTATTTAACATTTATACACTAAACATGTATTTAATATTAATACAAAAACATGTATTTAATTTTAATAAACTAATCATATATTTAATATTAATACACTAAACATGTATTTAATATTCATACACTAAACATGTATTTAATATTAATACACTAAACATGTATTTAATATTGATACACTAAACATGTATTTAATATTTATACACTAAAGATGTATTTAATATTCATACACTAAACATGTATTTAAAATTAATACACTAAACATGTATTTAACATTCATACACTAAACATGTATTTAACATTCATAAACTAAACATGTATTTAACATTTATACACTAAACATGTATTTAATATTAATACAAAAACATGTATTTAATTTTAATAAACTAAACATTTAATATTAATACACTAAACATGTATTTAATATTCATAGACTAAACATGTAGTTATTATTCATACACTAAACATGTATTTAATATTAATACACTAAACCTGTATTTAATATTCATACACTAAACTTGTATTTAATATTAATACACTAAACATGTATTTAATATTTATACACTAAACATGTATTTAATATTAATACACTAAATATGTATTTATTATATATAAACTAAACATGTATTTAATATACATGAACTAAACATGTATTTAATATTCATACACTAAACGTGTATTTAATATTCATACACTAAACATGTATTTAATATTAATACAAAAACATGTATTTAAGTTTAATAAACTAAACATATATTTAATATTAATACACTAAACATGTTTTTAATATTTATACACTAAACATGTATTTAATATTAACACACTAAATATGTATTTATTATATATCAACTAAACATGTATTTAATATTCATAAACTAAACATGTATTTAATATTCATACACTAAACGTTTATTTAATATTCTTACACTAAACATGTATTTAATATTAATACAAAAACATGTATTTAAGTTTAATAAACTAAACATGTATTTAATATTAATACACTAAACATGTATTTGATATGTATACAGTAAACATGTATTGAATATTCATACACTAAACATGTATTTAATATTCATACACTAAACATGTATTTAATATTCATACACTAAACATGTATTTAATATTAATACACTAAACATGTATTTAATATTTATACACTAAACATGTATTTAATATTAATACAAAAACATGTATTTAATTTTAATAAACTAAACATGTATTCAACATTCATACACTAAACATGAATCTAATATTAATACACTAAACATGTATTTAATATTTATACACTTAACATGTATTTAATATTAATACAAAAACATGTATTTAATTTTAATAAACTAAACATATATTTAATATTATTACACTAAACATGTATTTAATATTTATACACTAAACATGTATTTAATATTCATACACTAAACATAGTGTTATTATTTATACACTAAACATGTATTTAATATTAATACATTAAACATTTATTTAATATTAATACACCAGACATGTATTTAATATTTATACACTAATCATGTATTTAATATTAATACTCTAATCATGTATTTAATATTCATACACTAAACATGTAGTTATTATTCATACACTAAACCTGTATTTAATATTAATACACTAAACCTGTATTTAATATTTATACACTAAACATGTATTTAATATTAATACACTAAACATGTATTTAATATTTATACACTAAACATGTATTTAATATTAATACACTAAATATGTATTTATTATACATCAACTAAACATGTATTTAATATTCATACACTAAACGTGTATTTAATATTCATACACTAAACATGTATTTAATATTAATACAAAAACATGTATTTAAGTTTAATAAACTAAACATATATTTAAAATTTATACACTAAACATGTATTTAATATTAATACAAAAACATGTATTTAATTTTAATACACTAAACATATATTTAATATTAATACACTAAACATGTATTTAACATTCATACACTAAACATGTATTTAACATTCATACACTAAACATGTTTTTAATATAAATACACTAAACATGTATTTAATATTAATACAAAAACATGTATTTAATTTTAATAAACTAAACATTTAATATTAATACACTAAACATGTATTTAATATTCATAGACTAAACATGTAGTTATTATTCATACACTAAACATGTATTTAATATTAATACACTAAACCTGTATTTAATATTTATACACTAAACATGTATTTAATATTAATACACTAAACATGTATTTAATATTTATACACTAAACATGTGTTTAATATTAATACACTAAATATGTATTTATTATATATCAACTAAACATGTATTTAATATTCATAAACTAAACATGTATTTAATATTCATACACTAAACGTGTATTTAATATTCATACACTAAACATGTATTTAATATGAATACAAAAACATGTATTTAAGTTTAATAAACTAAACATATATTTAATATTAATACACTAAACATGTTTTTAATATTTATACACTAAACATGTATTTAATATTAACACACTAAATATGTATTTATTTTATATCAACTAAACATGTATTTAATATTCATAAACTAAACATATATTTAATATTTATACACTAAACATGTATTTAATATGTATACACTAAACATGTATTTAATATTAATACACTAAACATGTATTTAATATTTATACACTTAACATGTATTTAATAGTAATACAAAAACATGTATTTAATTTTAATAAACTAAACATATATTTAATATTATTACACTAAACATGTATTTAATATTTATACACTAAACATGTATTTAATATTCATACACTAAACATTTAGTCATTATTTATACACTAAACATGTATTCAATATTAATACACTAAACATTTATTTAATATTAATACACCAAACATGTATTTAATATTTATACACTAATCATGTATTTAATATTAATACTCTAATCATGTATTTAATATTTATACACTAAATATGTATTTAATATTTATACACTTAACATGTATTTAATATTTATACACGAAACATGTATTTAATATTTATACACTAAACATGTATTTAATATTCATACATTAAACATGTATTTAATATTCATACACTAAACATGTATTTAATATTCATACATTAAACATGTATTTAATATTTATACACTAATCATTTATTTAATTTTCATACAGTAAACATGTATTTAATATTTATACACTAAACATGTATTTAATATTCATACACTAAACATGTATTTAATATTAATACACTGAACATGTATTTAATAATCATATACTAAACGTATATGTAATCATATACTAATCATATATTTAATATTCATTTAGTAAACATGTATTTATTATCCTCTAAATAAGGCACACTTGGAAATAATGAATTTCTTTATGTGTGCAGTTGCGGCAAAACTCCACAGGAGGGCGCAGGTTCCCTCGAAATAAGTCCGGTCCTCTCCGTCTCTCTATCTCTCTTTTTCCTTTTTTTTTTGTTTCTTTTATTTTTTTTACATAAGTTTGGTTTCTCATACACTTATATTTATACACTAAACATGTATTTAATATTAATACACTAAACATGTATTTAATATTAGTACAAAAACATGTATTTAATTTTGATAAACCAAACATATATTTAATATTAATACACTAAACATGTATTTAATATTAATACAAAAACATGTATTTAATTTTAATAAACTAAACATATATTTAATATTAATACACTAAACATGTATTAAATATTCATACACTAAACATTTAATTAATATTCATTCAATAAACATGTGGTTATTATTCTTACACTTAATATGTATTTAATATTAATACAAAAACATGTATTTAATTTTAATAAACTAATCATATATTTAATATTAATACACTAAACATGTATTTAATATTCATACACTAAACATGTATTTAATATTAATACACTAAACATGTATTTAATATTGATACACTAAACATGTATTTAATATTTATACACTAAACATGTATTTAATATTCATACACTAAACATGTATTTAAAATTAATACACTAAACATGTATTTAATATTTATACACTAAACATGTATTTAATATTCATAAACTAAACATGTATTTAACATTTATACACTAAACATGTATTTAATATTCATACACTAAACATGTAGTTATTATTTATACACTAAAGATGTATTTAATATTCATAAACAAAACATGTATTTAACATTTATACACTAAACATGTATTTAATATTCATACACTAAACATGTAGTTATTATTTATACACTAAACATGTATTTAATATTAATATACTAAACATGTATTTAATATTTATACACTAAACATGTATTTAATATTAATACACTAAATATGTATTTATTAAATATCCACTAAACATGTATTTAATATTAATACACTAAACTTGTATTTAATATTTATACACTGAACATGTATTTAATATTCATACACTAAATATGTATTTAATATTCATACACTAAACATGTATTTAATATTAATACACTGAACATGTATTTAATAATCATATACTAAACGTATATGTAATCATATACTAATCATATATTTAATATTCATTTAGTAAACATGTATTTATTATCCTCTAAATAAGGCACACTTGGAAATAATGAATTTCTTTATGCGTACAGTTGCGGCAGAAGTCCACAGGAGGGCGCACGTTCCCTCTTAATAAGTCCGGTCCTCTCCGTCTCTCTATCTCTCTTTTTCCTTTTTTTTGTTTCTTTTATTTTTTTTACACAAGTTTGGTTTCTCATACACTTATATTTATACACTAAACATGTATTTAATATTCATAAACTAAACATGTATTTAATATTAGTACAAAAACATGTATTTATTTTAATAAACTAAACATATATTTAATATTAATACACTAAACAAGTATTTAATATTTATACACTAAACATGTATTTAATATTCATAAACTAAACATGTATTTAATATTCATACACTAAACATGTAGTTATTATTTATACACTAAACATGTATTTAATATTCATAAACTAAACATGTATTTAACATTTATACACTAAATATGTATTTAATATTCATACACTAAACATGTAGTTATTATTTATACACTAAACATGTATTTAATATTAATACACTAAACATGTATTTAATATTTATACACTAAACATGTATTTAATATTAATACAAAACATGTATTTAAGTTTAATAAACTAAACATATATTTAATATTAATACACTAAACATGTATTTAATATTCATACACTAAACATGCATTTAATATTCATACACTAAACATGTATTTAATATTATACACTAAACATGCATTTAATATTCATACACTAAACATGTATTTAATATTTATACACTAAACATGTATTTAATATTAATACAAAAACATGTATTTAATTTTAATAAACTAAACATATATTTAATATTATTACACTAAACATGTATTTAATATTTATACACTGAACATGTATTTAATAGTTATACACTAATCATGTATTTAATATTAATACACTAATCATGTATTTAATATTCATACACTAAATATGTATTTAATATTGATACACTTAACATGTATTTAATATTTATTCACGAAACATGTATTTAATATTTATACACTAAACATGTATTTAATATTAATACACTAAATATGTATTTATTATATATCCACTAAACATTTATTTAATATTCATAAACTAAATATATATTTAATATTAATACACTAAACATGTATTTAACATTAATACACTAAACATGTATTTAATATTTTGACACTAAACATGTATTTAATATTCATACAAAAACATGTATTTAATTTTAATAAACTAAACATATATTTAATATTATTACACTAAACATGTATTTAATATTTATACACTGAACATGTATTTAATATTCATACACTAAACATTTAGTTATTATTTATACACTGAACATGTATTTAATATTTATTCACGAAACATGTTTTTAATATTTATACACTAAACATGTATTTGATATTCATACATTAAAAATGTATTTAATATTCATACACTAAACATGTATTTAATATTCGTACACGAAACATGTATTTAATATTTCTACAAAAACATGTATTTAATTTTAATAAACTAAACATATATTTAATATTAATACACTAAACATGTATTTAATATTCATACACTAAACATGTATTTAATATTAATACACTAAACATGTATTTAATATTAATACAAAAACATGTATTTAATATTAATACACTAAACATGTGTTTAATATTTATACAAAAAACATGTATTTAATTTTAATAAACTAAACATATATTTAATATTAATACACTAAACATGTATTTAATATTTATACACTAAACATGTATTTAATATTCATACACTAAACATGTAGTTATTATTAATACACTAAACATGTATTTAATATGTATACACTAAATATGTATTTAATATTCATACACTAAACATGTATTTAATATTAATACACTGAACATGTATTTAATAATCATATACTAAACGTATATGTAATCATGTACTAATCATATATTTAATATTCATTTAGTAAACATGTATTTATTATCCTCTAAATAAGGCACACTTGGAAATAATGAATTTCTTTATGTGTGCAGTTGCGGCAGAAGTCCACAGGAGGGCGCACGTTCCCTCTTAATAAGTCCGGTCCTCTCCGCCTCTCTATCTCTCTTTTTCCTTTTTTTTGTTTCTTTTATTTTTTTTACATAAGTTTGGTTTCTCATACACTTATATTTATACACTAAACATGTATTTAATATTAATACACTAAACATGTATTTAATATTTATACACTAAACATGTATTTAATATTAGAACAAAAACATGTATTTAATTTTGATAAACTAAACATATATTTAATATTAATACACTAAACATGTATTTAATATTAATACAAAAACATGTATTTAATTTTAATAAACTAAATATATATTTAATATTAATACACTAAACATGTATTTAATATTCATAAACTAAACATGTATTTAACATTTATACACTAAACATGTATTTAATATTAATACACTAAACATGTATTTAATATTTATACACTAAACATGTATTTAATATTAGAACAAAAACATGTATTTAATATTTATACACTAAACATGTATTTAATATTCATACACTAAACATGTAGTTATTATTCATACACTAAACATGTATTTAATATTAATACACTAAACATGTATTTAATATTTATACACTAAACATGTATTTAATATTCATAAACTAAACATGTATTTAACATTTATACACTAAACATGTATTTAATATTCATACACTAAACATGTAGTTATTATTTATACACTAAACATGTATTTAATATTAATACACTAAACATGTATTTAATATTTATACACTAAACATGTATTTAATATTAATACACTAAATATGTATTTATTATATATCCACTAAACATGTATTTAATATTCATAAACTAAACATGTATTTAATATTCATACACTAAACGTGTATTTAATATTCATACACTAAACATGTATTTAATATTAATACAAAACATGTATTTACGTTTAATAAACTAAACATATATTTAATATTATTAAACTAAACATGTATTTAATATTTATACACTGAACATGTATTTAATATTAATACACTAATCATGTATTTAATATTCATACACTAAATATGTATTTAATATTCATACACTAAATATGTATTTAATATTCATACACTTAACATGTATTTAATATTTTTACACGAAACATGTATTTAATATTTATACACTAAACATGTATTTAATATTCATACATTAAACATGTACTTAATATTCATACACTAAACATGTATTTAATATTTATACACTAAACATGTATTTAATATTCATACATTAAACATGTATTTAATATTTATACACTAAACATGTATTTAATATTCATACACTAAACATGTAGTTATTATTTATACACTAAACATGTATTTAATATTAATACAGTAAACATGTATTTAATATTAATACACTAAGCATGTATTTAATATTAATACAAAAACATGTATTTAATTTTAGTAAACTAAATATATATTTAATATTCATACACTAAACGTGTATTTAATATTCATACACTAAACATGTATTTAATATTAATACACTAATCATGTATTTAATATTCATAAACTAAATATGTATTTAATATTTATACACTAAACATGTATTTAATATTCATACATTAAAAATGTATTGAATATTCATACACTAAACATGTATTTAATATTATACACTAAACGTGCATTTAATATTCATACACTAAACATGTATTTAATATTAATACAAAAACATGTATTTAATTTTAATAAATTAAACATATATTTAATATTATTACACTAAACATGTATTTAATATTTATACACTGAACATGTATTTAATAGTTATACACTAATCATGTATTTAATATTAATACACTAATCATGTATTTAATATTCATACACTAAATATGTATTTAATATTCATACACTTAACATGTATTTAATATTTATACACGAAACATGTATTTAATATTAATACACTAAACATGTATTTAATATTAATACAAAAACATGTATTTAATTTTAATAAACTAAACATATATTTAATATTCATACACTAAACATGTATTTAACATTTATACACTAAATTTGTATTTAATATTAATACACTAAACATGTATTTAATATTAATACACTAAACATGTATTTAATATTAATACAAAAACATGTATTTAATTTTAATAAACTAAACACATATTTAATATTAATACACTAAACATGTATTAAATATTCATACACTAAACATGTATTTAATATTCATTCAATAAACATGTAGTTATTATTCTTACACTTAATATGTATTTAATATTAATACAAAAACATGTATTTAATATTGTTACACTAAACGTGTATTTACTATTTATACACTAAAAGTGTATTTAATATTAATACACTAAACATGTATTTAATATTCATACACTAAACATGTATTTAATATTAATACACTAAACATGTATTTAATATTTATACACTAAACATGTATTTAATATTAATACAAAACATGTATTTAATTTTAATAAACTAAATATATATTTAATATTAATACTCTAAACATGTATTTAATATTCATAAACTAAACATGTATTTAACATTCATACACTAAACATTTATTTAATATTAATACACTAAACATGTATTTAATATTAATACAAAAACATTTATTTAATTTTAATAAAGTAAACACATATTTAATATTAATACACTAAACATGTATTTAATATTTATACAATAAACATGTATTTAATATGTATACACTAAACATGTATTTAATATTAATACACTAAATATTTATTTATTATTCATCCACTAAACCTGTATTTAATATTTATACACTAAACATGTATCTAATATTAATACAAAAACATGTATTTAAGTTTAATAAACTAAACATGTATTTAATATTAATATACTAAACATGTAGTTAATATTTATACACAAACACGTATTTAATATTCATACACTAAACATGTATTTAATATTCATACACTAAACATGTATTTAATATTCATACACTAAACATGGATTTAATATTAATACACTGAACATGTATTTCATAATCATATACCAAACATATATGTAATCATATACTAATCATATATTTAATATTCATACTGTAAACATGTATTTATTATCCTCTAAATAAGGCACACTTGGAAATAATGAATTTCTTTATGTGTGCAGGTGCGGCAGAAGTCCACAGGAGGGCGCACGTTCCCTCTTAATAAGTCCGGTCCTCTCCGTCTCTCTCTCTCTCTTTTTCCTTTTTTTTGTTTCTTTTATTTTTTTTAAAATAAGTTTGGGTTCTCATACACTTATATTTATACACTAAACATGTATTTAATATTAGTACAAAAACATGTATTTAATTTTAATAAACTAAACATATATTTAATATTAATACACTAAACATGTATTTAATATTAATACAAAAACATGTATTTAATTTGAATAAACTAAACATATATTTAATATTAATACACTAAACATGTATTAAATATTCATACACTAAACATTTATTTAATATTCATTCAATAAACATGTAGTTATTATTCTTACACTTAATATGTATTTAATATTAATACAAAAACATGTATTTAATTTTAGTAAACTAAACATATATTTAAAACTCATACACTAAACATGTATTTAATATTAATACAAAAACATGTATTTAATTTTAATACACTAAACATATATTTAATATTAATACACTAAACATGTATTTAACATTCATACACTAAACATGTATTTAACATTCATACACTAAACATGTTTTTAATATTAATACACTAAACATGTATTTAATATTAATACAAAAACATGTATTTAATTTTAATAAACTAAACATTTAATATTAATACACTAAACATGTATTTAATATTCATACACTAAACATGTAGTTATTATTCATACACTAAACATGTATTTAATATTAATACACTAAACCTGTATTTAATATTTATACACTAAACATGTATTTAATATTAATACACTAAACATGTATTTAATATTAATACACTAAATATGTATTTATTACATATCAACTAAACATGTATTTAATATTCATAAACTAAACATGTATTTAATATTCATACACTAAACGTGTATTTAATATTCATACACTAAACATGTATTTAATATTAATACAAAAACATGTATTTAAGTTTAATAAACTAAACATATATTTAAAATTTATACACTAAACATGTATTTAATATTAATACAAAAATATGTATTTAATTTTAATACACTAAACATATATTTAATATTAATACACAAATCATGTATTTAACATTCATACACTAAACATGTATTTAACATTTATAGACTAAACATGTTTTTAATATTAATACACTAAACATGTATTTAATATTAATACAAAAACATGTATTTAATTTTAATAAACTAAACATTTAATATTAATACACTAAACATGTATTTAATATTCATACACTAAACATGTAGTTATTATTCATACACTAAACATGTATTTAATATTAATACACTAAACCTGTATTTAATATTTATACACTAAACTTGTATTTAATATTAATACACTAAACATGTATTTAATATTTATACACTAAACATGTATTTAATATTAATACACTAAATATGTATTTATTATATATCAACTAAACATGTATTTAATATACATGAACTAAACATGTATTTAATATTCATACACTAAACATGTATTTAATATTCATACACTAAACATGTATTTAATATTAATACAAAAACATGTATTTAAGTTTAATAAACTAAACATATATTTAATATTAATACACTAAACATGTTTTTAATATCTATACACTAAACATGTATTTAATATTAACACACTAAATATGTATTTATTATATATCAACTAAACATGTATTTAATATTCATAAACTAAACATGTATTTAATATTCATACACTAAACGTTTATTTAATATTCTTACACTAAACATGTATTTAATATTAATACAAAAACATGTATTTAAGTTTAATAAACTAAACATGTATCTAATATTAATACACTAAACATGTATTTAATATTCATACACTAAACATGTATTTAATATTCATACACTAAACATGTATTTAATATTCATACACTAAACATGTATTTAATATTCATACACTAAACATGTATTTAATATTTATACACTAAACATGTATTTAATATTCATACACTAAACATAGTGTTATTATTTATACACTAAACATGTATTTAATATTAATACATTAAACATTTATTTAATATTAATACACCAGACATGTATTTAATATTTATACACTAATCATGTATTTAATATTAATACTCTAATCATGTATTTAATATTCATACACTAAACATGTAGTTATTATTCATACACTAAACATGTATTTAATATTAATACACTAAACCTGTATTTAATATTTATACACTAAACATGTATTTAATATTAATACACTAAACATGTATTTAATATTTATACACTAAACATGTATTTAATATTAATACACTAAATATGTATTTATTATATATCAACTAAACATGTATTTAATATTCATACACTAAACGTGTATTTAATATTCATACACTAAACATGTATTTAATATTAATACAAAAACATGTATTTAAGTTTAATAAACTAAACATATATTTAAAATTTATACACTAAACATGTATTTAATATTAATACAAAAACATGTATTTAATTTTAATACACTAAACATATATTTAATATTAATACACTAAACATGTATTTAACATTCATACACTAAACATGTATTTAACATTCATACACTAAACATGTTTTTAATATAAATACACTAAACATGTATTTAATATTAATACAAAAACATGTATTTAATTTTAATAAACTAAACATTTAATATTAATACACTAAACATGTATTTAATATTCATAGACTAAACATGTAGTTATTATTCATACACTAAACATGTATTTAATATTAATACACTAAACCTGTATTTAATATTTATACACTAAACATGTATTTAATATTAATACACTAAACATGTATTTAATATTTATACACTAAACATGTGTTTAATATTAATACACTAAATATGTATTTATTATATATCAACTAAACATGTATTTAATATTCATAAACTAAACATGTATTTAATATTCATACACTAAACGTGTATTTAATATTCATACACTAAACATGTATTTAATATGAATACAAAAACATGTATTTAAGTTTAATAAACTAAACATATATTTAATATTAATACACTAAACATGTTTTTAATATTTATACACTAAACATGTACTTAATATTAACACACTAAATATGTATTTATTTTATATCAACTAAACATGTATTTAATATTCATAAACTAAACATATATTTAATATTTATACACTAAACATGTATTTAATATGTATACACTAAACATGTATTTAATATTAATACACTAAACATGTATTTAATATTTATACACTTAACATGTATTTAATAGTAATACAAAAACATGTATTTAATTTTAATAAACTAAACATATATTTAATATTATTACACTAAACATGTATTTAATATTTATACACTAAACATGTATTTAATATTCATACACTAAACATTTAGTCATTATTTATACACTAAACATGTATTTAATATTAATACACTAAACATTTATTTAATATTAATACACCAAACATGTATTTAATATTTATACACTAATCATGTATTTAATATTAATACTCTAATCATGTATTTAATATTTATACACTAAATATGTATTTAATATTAATACACTTAACATGTATTTAATATTTATACACGAAACATGTATTTAATATTTATACACTAAACATGTATTTAATATTCATACATTAAACATGTATTTAATATTCATACACTAAACATGTATTTAATATTCATACATTAAACATGTATTTAATATTTATACACTAATCATTTATTTAATTTTCATACAGTAAACATGTATTTAATATTTATACACTAAACATGTATTTAATATTCATACACTAAACATGTATTTAATATTAATACACTGAACATGTATTTAATAATCATATACTAAACGTATATGTAATCATATACTAATCATATATTTAATATTCATTTAGTAAACATGTATTTATTATCCTCTAAATAAGGCACACTTGGAAATAATGAATTTCTTTATGTGTGCAGTTGCGGCAAAACTCCACAGGAGGGCGCAGGTTCCCTCGAAATAAGTCCGGTCCTCTCCGTCTCTCTATCTCTCTTTTTCCTTTTTTTTTGTTTCTTTTATTTTTTTTACATAAGTTTGGTTTCTCATACACTTATATTTATACACTAAACATGTATTTGATATTAATACACTAAACATGTATTTAATATTTATACACTAAACATGTATTTAATATTAGTACAAAAACATGTATTTAATTTTGATAAACCAAACATATATTTAATATTAATACACTAAACATGTATTTAATATTAATACAAAAACATGTATTTAATTTTAATAAACTAAACATATATTTAATATTAATACACTAAACGTGTATTAAATATTCATACACTAAACATTTAATTAATATTCATTCAATAAACATGTGGTTATTATTCTTACACTTAATATGTATTTAATATTAATACAAAAACATGTATTTAATTTTAATAAACTAATCATATATTTAATATTAATACACTAAAACATGTATTTAATATTCATACACTAAACATGTATTTAATATTAATACACTAAACATGTATTTAATATTGATACACTAAACATGTATTTAATATTTATACACTAAAGATGTATTTAATATTCATACACTAAACATGTATTTAAAATTAATACACTAAACATGTATTTAACATTCATACACTAAACATGTATTTAACATTCATAAACTAAACATGTATTTAACATTTATACACTAACATGTATTTAATATTAATACAAAAACATGTATTTAATTTTAATAAACTAAACATTTAATATTAATACACTAAACATGTATTTAATATTCATAGACTAAACATGTAGTTATTATTCATACACTAAACATGTATTTAATATTAATACACTAAACCTGTATTTAATATTTATACACTAAACTTGTATTTAATATTAATACACTAAACATGTATTTAATATTTATACACTAAACATGTATTTAATATTAATACACTAAATATGTATTTATTATATATCAACTAAACATGTATTTAATATACATGAACTAAACATGTATTTAATATTCATACACTAAACGTGTATTTAATATTCATACACTAAACATGTATTTAATATTAATACAAAAACATGTATTTAAGTTTAATAAACTAAACATATATTTAATATTAATACACTAAACATGTTTTTAATATTTATACACTAAACATGTATTTAATATTAACACACTAAATATGTATTTATTATATATCAACTAAACATGTATTTAATATTCATAAACTAAACATGTATTTAATATTCATACACTAAACGTTTATTTAATATTCTTACACTAAACATGTATTTAATATTAATACAAAAACATGTATTTAAGTTTAATAAACTAAACATGTATTTAATATTAATACACTAAACATGTATTTGATATGTATACAGTAAACATGTATTGAATATTCATACACTAAACATGTATTTAATATTCATACACTAAACATGTATTTAATATTAATACACTAAACATGTATTTAATATTTATACACTAAACATGTATTTAATATTAATACAAAAACATGTATTTAATTTTAATAAACTAAACATGTATTCAACATTCATACACTAAACATGAATCTAATATTAATACACTAAACATGTATTTAATATTTATACACTTAACATGTATTTAATATTAATACAAAAACATGTATTTAATTTTAATAAACTAAACATATATTTAATATTATTACACTAAACATGTATTTAATATTTATACACTAAACATGTATTTAATATTCATACACTAAACATAGTGTTATTATTTATACACTAAACATGTATTTAATATTAATACATTAAACATTTATTTAATATTAATACACCAGACATGTATTTAATATTTATACACTAATCATGTATTTAATATTAATACTCTAATCATGTATTTAATATTCATACACTAAACATGTAGTTATTATTCATACACTAAACCTGTATTTAATATTAATACACTAAACCTGTATTTAATATTTATACACTAAACATGTATTTAATATTAATACACTAAACATGTATTTAATATTTATACACTAAACATGTATTTAATATTAATACACTAAATATGTATTTATTATATATCAACTAAACATGTATTTAATATTCATACACTAAACGTGTATTTAATATTCATACACTAAACATGTATTTAATATTAATACAAAAACATGTATTTAAGTTTAATAAACTAAACATATATTTAAAATTTATACACTAAACATGTATTTAATATTAATACAAAAACATGTATTTAAGTTTAATACACTAAACATATATTTAATATTAATACACTAAACATGTATTTAACATTCATACACTAAACATGTATTTAACATTCATACACTAAACATGTTTTTAATATAAATACACTAAACATGTATTTAATATTAATACAAAAACATGTATTTAATTTTAATAAACTAAACATTTAATATTAATACACTAAACATGTATTTAATATTCATAGACTAAACATGTAGTTATTATTCATACACTAAACATGTATTTAATATTAATACAAAACATGTATTTAAGTTTAATAAACTAAACATATATTTAATATTAATACACTAAACATGTATTTAATATTTATACACTAAACAAGTGTTTAATATTAATACACTAAATATGTATTTATTATATATCAACTAAACATGTATTTAATATTCATAAACTAAACATGTATTTAATATTCATACACTAAACGTGTATTTAATATTCATACACTAAACATGTATTTAATATTAATACAAAAACATGTATTTAAGTTTAATAAACTAAACATATATTTAATATTAATACACTAAACATGTTTTTAATATTTATACACTAAACATGTATTTAATATTAACACACTAAATATGTATTTATTTTATATCAACTAAACATGTATTTAATATTCATAAACTAAACATATATTTAATATTTATACACTAAACATGTATTTAATATGTATACACTAAACATGTATTTAATATTAATACACTAAACATGTATTTAATATTTATACACTTAACATGTATTTAATAGTAATACAAAAACATGTATTTAATTTTAATAAACTAAACATATATTTAATATTATTACACTAAACATGTATTTAATATTTATACACTAAACATGTATTTAATATTCATACACTAAACATTTAGTCATTATTTATACACTAAACATGTATTTAATATTAATACACTAAACATTTATTTAATATTAATACACCAAACATGTATTTAATATTTATACACTAATCATGTATTTAATATTAATACTCTAATCATGTATTTAATATTTATACACTAAATATGTATTTAATATTTATACACTTAACATGTATTTAATATTTATACACGAAACATGTATTTAATATTTATACACTAAACATGTATTTAATATTCATACATTAAACATGTATTTAATATTCATACACTAAACATGTATTTAATATTCATACATTAAACATGTATTTAATATTTATACACTAATCATTTATTTAATTTTCATACAGTAAACATGTATTTAATATTTATACACTAAACATGTATTTAATATTCATACACTAAACATGTATTTAATATTAATACACTGAACATGTATTTAATAATCATATATTAAACGTATATGTAATCATATACTAATCATATATTTAATATTCATTTAGTAAACATGTATTTATTATCCTCTAAATAAGGCACACTTGGAAATAATGAATTTCTTTATGTGTGCAGTTGCGGCAAAACTCCACAGGAGGGCGCAGGTTCCCTCGAAATAAGTCCGGTCCTCTCCGTCTCTCTATCTCTCTTTTTCCTTTTTTTTTGTTTCTTTTATTTTTTTTACATAAGTTTGGTTTCTCATACACTTATATTTATACACTAAACATGTATTTGATATTAATACACTAAACATGTATTTAATATTTATACACTAAACATGTATTTAATATTAGTACAAAAACATGTATTTAATTTTGATAAACCAAACATATATTTAATATTAATACACTAAACATGTATTTAATATTAATACAAAAACATGTATTTAATTTTAATAAACTAAACATATATTTAATATTAATACACTAAACATGTATTAAATATTCATACACTAAACATTTAATTAATATTCATTCAATAAACATGTGGTTATTATTCTTACACTTAATATGTATTTAATATTAATACAAAAACATGTATTTAATTTTAATAAACTAATCATATATTTAATATTAATACACTAAACATGTATTTAATATTCATACACTAAACATGTATTTAATATTAATACACTAAACATGTATTTAATATTGATACACTAAACATGTATTGGGCTTCACAGTGGCAGAGGGGTTAGTGCGTCTGCCTCACAATACGAAGGTCCTGCAGTCTTGGGTTCAAATCCAGGCTCGGGATCTTTCTGTGTGGAGTTTGCATATTCTCCCCGTGAATGCGTGGGTTCCCTCCGGGTACTCCGGCTTCCTCCCACTTCCAAAGACATGCACCTGGGGATAGGTTGATTGGCAACACTAAATTGGCCCTAGTGTGTGAATGTGAGTGTGAATGTTGTCTGTCTATCTGTGTTGGCCCTGCGATGAGGTGGCGACTTGTCCAAGGTGTACCCCGCCTTCCGCCCGATTGTAGCTGAGATAGGCGCCAGCGCCCCCCGCGACCCCAAAAGGGAATAAGCGGTAGAAAATGGATGGATGGATGGATAAACATGTATTTAATATTTATACACTAAACATGTATTTAATATTCATACACTAAACATGTATTTAAAATTAATACACTAAACATGTATTTAATATTTATACACTAAACATGTATTTAATATTCATAAACTAAACATGTATTTAACATTTATACACTAAACATGTATTTAATATTCATACACTAAACATGTAGTTATTATTTATACACTAAAGATGTATTTAATATTCATAAACAAAACATGTATTTAACATTTATACACTAAACATGTATTTAATATTCATACACTAAACATGTAGTTATTATTTATACACTAAACATGTATTTAATATTAATATACTAAACATGTATTTAATATTTATACACTAAACATGTATTTAATATTAATACACTAAATATGTATTTATTAAATATCCACTAAACATGTATTTAATATTAATACACTAAACTTGTATTTAATATTTATACACTGAACATGTATTTAATATTCATACACTAAATATGTATTTAATATTCATACACTAAACATGTATTTAATATTAATACACTGAACATGTATTTAATAATCATATACTAAACGTATATGTAATCATATACTAATCATATATTTAATATTCATTTAGTAAACATGTATTTATTATCCTCTAAATAAGGCACACTTGGAAATAATGAATTTCTTTATGCGTACAGTTGCGGCAGAAGTCCAAAGGAGGGCGCACGTTCCCTCTTAATAAGTCCGGTCCTCTCCGTCTCTCTATCTCTCTTTTTCCTTTTTTTTGTTTCTTTTATTTTTTTTACATAAGTTTGGTTTCTCATATACTTATATTTATACACTAAACATGTATTTAATATTCATAAACTAAACATGTATTTAATATTAGTACAAAAACATGTATTTATTTTAATAAACTAAACATATATTTAATATTAATACACTAAACAAGTATTTAATATTTATACACTAAACATGTATTTAATATTCATAAACTAAACATGTATTTAATATTCATACACTAAACATGTAGTTATTATTTATACACTAAACATGTATTTAATATTCATAAACTAAACATGTATTTAACATTTATACACTAAATATGTATTTAATATTCATACACTAAACATGTAGTTATTATTTATACACTAAACATGTATTTAATATTAATACACTAAACATGTATTTAATATTTATACACTAAACATGTATTTAATATTAATACAAAACATGTATTTAAGTTTAATAAACTAAACATATATTTAATATTAATACACTATACATGTATTTAATATTCATACACTAAACATGCATTTAATATTCATACACTAAACATGTATTTAATATTAATACACTAAACATGTATTTAATATTTATACACTAAACATGTATTTAATATTCATAAACTAAACATGTATTTAACATTTATACACTAAACATGTATTTAATATTCATACACTAAACATGTAGTTATTATTTATACACTAAACATGTATTTAATATTAATACACTAAACATGTATTTAATATTTATACACTAAACATGTATTTAATATTAATACACTAAATATGTATTTATTATATATCCACTAAACATGTATTTAATATTCATAAACTAAACATGTATTTAATATTCATACACTAAACGTGTATTTAATATTCATACACTAAACATGTATTTAATATTAATACAAAACATGTATTTACGTTTAATAAACTAAACATATATTTAATATTATTAAACTAAACATGCATTTAATATTTATACACTGAACATGTATTTAATATTAATACACTAATCATGTATTTAATATTCATACACTAAATATGTATTTAATATTCATACACTTAACATGTATTTAATACTTATACACGAAACATGTATTTAATATTTAAACACTAAACATGTATTTAATATTCATACATTAAACATGTACTTAATATTCATACACTAAACATGTATTTAATATTTATACACTAAACATGTATTTAATATTCATACATTAAACATGTATTTAATATTTATACACTAAACATGTATTTAATATTCATACACTAAACATGTAGTTATTATTTATACACTAAACATGTATTTAATATTAATACAGTAAACATGTATTTAATATTAATACACTAAGCATGTATTTAATATTAATACAAAAACATGTATTTAATTTTAATAAACTAAATATATATTTAATATTCATACACTAAACGTGTATTTAACATTCATACACTAAACATGTATTTAATATTAATACACTAATCATGTATTTAATATTCATAAACTAAATATGTATTTAATATTTGTACACTAAAAATGTATTTAATATTCATACATTAAAAATGTATTGAATATTCATACACTAAACATGTATTTAATATTATACACTAAACATGCATTTAATATTCATACACTAAACATGTATTTAATATTTATACACTAAACATGTATTTAATATTAATACAAAAACATGTATTTGGTTTTAATAAACTAAACATATATTTAATATTATTACACTAAACATGTATTTAATATTTATACACTGAACAAATATTTAATAGTTATACACTAATCATGTATTTAATATTAATACACTAATCATGTATTTAATATTCATACACTAAATATGTATTTAATATTCATACACTAAACATGTATTTAATATTTATACACTAAACATGTATTTAATATTCATACATTAAACATGTATTTAATATTCATACACTAAACATGTATTTAATATTCGTACACGAAACATGTATTTAATATTTATACACTAAACATGTATTTAATATTTATACACTAAACATGTATTTAATATTAGAACAAAAACATGTATTTGATTTTGATAAACTAAACATATATTTAATATTAATACACTAAACATGTATTTAATATTAATACAAAAACATGTACTTAATTTTAATAAACTAAATATATATTTAATATTAATACACTAAACATGTATTTAATATTCATAAACTAAACATGTATTTAACATTTATACACTAAACATGTATTTAATATTAATACACTAAACATGTATTTAATATTTATACACTAAACATGTATTTAATAGTAGAACAAAAACATGTATTTAATATTTATACACTAAACATGTATTTAATATTCATACACTAAACATGTAGTTATTATTCATACACTAAACATGTATTTAATATTAATACACTAAACATGTATTTAATATTTATACACTAAACATGTATTTAATATTCATAAACTAAACATGTATTTAACATTTATACACTAAACATGTATTTAATATTCATACACTAAACATGTAGTTATTATTTATACACTAAACATGTATTTAATATTAATACACTAAACATGTATTTAATATTTATACACTAAACATGTATTTAATATTAATACACTAAAATATGTATTTATTATATATCCACTAAACATGTATTTAATATTCATAAACTAAACATGTATTTAATATCATACACTAAACGTGTATTTAATATTCATACACTAAACATGTATTTAATATTAATACAAAACATGTATTTACGTTTAATAAACTAAACATATATTTAATATTATTAAACTAAACATGTATTTAATATTTATACACTGAACATGTATTTAATATTAATACACTGATCATGTATTTAATATTCATACACTAAATATGTATTTAATATTCATACACTTAACATGTATTTAATATTCATACACGAAACATGTATTTAATATTTATACACTAAACATGTATTTAATATTTATACACTAAACATGTATTTAATATTCATACATTAAAAATGTATTTAATATTCATACACTAAACATGTATTTAATATTCATACATTAAACATGTATTTAATATTCATACACTAAACATGTATTTAATATTCGTACACGAAACATGTATTTAATATTTATACACTAAACATGTATTTAATATTTATACACTAAACATGTATTTAATATTAGAACAAAAACATGTATTTGATTTTGATAAACTAAACATATATTTAATATTAATACACTAAACATGTATTTAATATTAATACAAAAACATGTATTTAATTTTAATAAACTAAATATATATTTAATATTAATACACTAAACATGTATTTAATATTCATAAACTAAACATGTATTTAACATTTATACACTAAACATGTATTTAATATTAATACACTAAACATGTATTTAATATTTATACACTAAACATGTATTTAATATTAGAACAAAAACATGTATTTGATTTTGATAAACTAAACATATATTTAATATTAATACACTAAACATGTATTTAATATTAATACAAAAACATGTATTTAATTTTAATAAACTAAATATATATTTAATATTAATACACTAAACATGTATTTAATATTCATAAACTAAACATGTATTTAACATTTATACACTAAACATGTATTTAATATTAATACACTAAACATGTATTTAATATTTATACACTAAACATGTATTTAATAGTAGAACAAAAACATGTATTTAATATTTATACACTAAACATGTATTTAATATTCATACACTAAACATGTAGTTATTATTCATACACTAAACATGTATTTAATATTAATACACTAAACATGTATTTAATATTTATACACTAAACATGTATTTAATATTCATAAACTAAACATGTATTTAACATTTATACACTAAACATGTATTTAATATTCATACACTAAACATGTATTTAATATTCGTACACGAAACATGTATTTAATATTTATACACTAAACATGTATTTAATATTTATACACTAAACATGTATTTAATATTAGAACAAAAACATGTATTTGATTTTGATAAACTAAACATATATTTAATATTAATACACTAAACATGTATTTAATATTAATACAAAAACATGTATTTAATTTTAATAAACTAAATATATATTTAATATTAATACACTAAACATGTATTTAATATTCATAAACTAAACATGTATTTAACATTTATACACTAAACATGTATTTAATATTAATACACTAAACATGTATTTAATATTTATACACTAAACATGTATTTAATATTAGAACAAAAACATGTATTTGATTTTGATAAACTAAACATATATTTAATATTAATACACTAAACATGTATTTAATATTAATACAAAAACATGTATTTAATTTTAATAAACTAAATATATATTTAATATTAATACACTAAACATGTATTTAATATTCATAAACTAAACATGTATTTAACATTTATACACTAAACATGTATTTAATATTAATACACTAAACATGTATTTAATATTTATACACTAAACATGTATTTAATAGTAGAACAAAAACATGTATTTAATATTTATACACTAAACATGTATTTAATATTCATACACTAAACATGTAGTTATTATTCATACACTAAACATGTATTTAATATTAATACACTAAACATGTATTTAATATTTATACACTAAACATGTATTTAATATTCATAAACTAAACATGTATTTAACATTTATACACTAAACATGTATTTAATATTCATACACTAAACATGTAGTTATTATTTATACACTAAACATGTATTTAATATTAATACACTAAACATGTATTTAATATTTATACACTAAACATGTATTTAATATTAATACACTAAATATGTATTTATTATATATCCACTAAACATGTATTTAATATTCATAAACTAAACATGTATTTAATATTCATACACTAAACGTGTATTTAATATTCATACACTAAACATGTATTTAATATTAATACAAAACATGTATTTACGTTTAATAAACTAAACATATATTTAATATTATTAAACTAAACATGCATTTAATATTTATACACGAAACATGTATTTAATATTTAAACACTAAACATGTATTTAATATTCATACATTAAACATGTACTTAATATTCATACACTAAACATGTATTTAATATTTATACACTAAACATGTATTTAATATTCATACATTAAACATGTATTTAATATTTATACACTAAACATGTATTTAATATTCATACACTAAACATGTAGTTATTATTTATACACTAAACATGTATTTAATATTAATACAGTAAACATGTATTTAATATTAATACACTAAGCATGTATTTAATATTTATACACTAAACATGTATTTAATATTCATATATTAAAAATGTATTGAATATTCATACACTAAACATGTATTTAATATTATACACTAAACATGCATTTAATATTCATACACTAAACATGTATTTAATATTTATACACTAAACATGTATTTAATATTAATACAAAAACATGTATTTAATTTTAATAAACTAAACATATATTTAATATTATTACACTAAACATGTATTTAATATTTATACACTGAACATGTATTTAATAGTTATACACTAATCATGTATTTAATATTAATACACTAATCATGTATTTAATATTCATACACTAAATATGTATTTTATATTCATACACTTAACATGTATTTAATATTTATACACGAAACATGTATTTAATATTTATACACTAAACATGTATTTAATATTCATACATTAAAAATGTATTTAATATTCATACACTAAACATGTATTTAATATTCATACATTAAACATGTATTTAATATTCATACACTAAACATGTATTTAATATTCGTACACGAAACATGTATTTAATATTTATACACTAAACATGTATTTAATATTTATACACTAAACATGTATTTAATATTAGAACAAAAACATGTATTTGATTTTGATAAACTAAACATATATTTAATATTAATACACTAAACATGTATTTAATATTAATACAAAAACATGTATTTAATTTTAATAAACTAAATATATATTTAATATTAATACACTAAACATGTATTTAATATTCATAAACTAAACATGTATTTAACATTTATACACTAAACATGTATTTAATATTAATACACTAAACATGTATTTAATATTTATACACTAAACATGTATTTAATATTAGAACAAAAACATGTATTTGATTTTGATAAACTAAACATATATTTAATATTAATACACTAAACATGTATTTAATATTAATACAAAAACATGTATTTAATTTTAATAAACTAAATATATATTTAATATTAATACACTAAACATGTATTTAATATTCATAAACTAAACATGTATTTAACATTTATACACTAAACATGTATTTAATATTAATACACTAAACATGTATTTAATATTTATACACTAAACATGTATTTAATAGTAGAACAAAAACATGTATTTAATATTTATACACTAAACATGTATTTAATATTCATACACTAAACATGTAGTTATTATTCATACACTAAACATGTATTTAATATTAATACACTAAACATGTATTTAATATTTATACACTAAACATGTATTTAATATTCATAAACTAAACATGTATTTAACATTTATACACTAAACATGTATTTAATATTCATACACTAAACATGTAGTTATTATTTATACACTAAACATGTATTTAATATTTATACACTAAACATGTATTTAATATTAATACACTAAATATGTATTTATTATATATCCACTAAACATGTATTTAATATTCATAAACTAAACATGTATTTAATATTCATACACTAAACATGTAGTTATTATTTATACACTAAACATGTATTTAATATTAATACACTAAACATGTATTTAATATTTATACACTAAACATGTATTTAATATTAATACACTAAATATGTATTTATTATATATCCACTAAACATGTATTTAATATTCATAAACTAAACATGTATTTAATATTCATACACTAAACGTGTATTTAATATTCATACACTAAACATGTATTTAATATTAATACAAAACATGTATTTACGTTTAATAAACTAAACATATATTTAATATTATTAAACTAAACATGCATTTAATATTTATACACTGAACATGTATTTAATATTAATACACTAATCATGTATTTAATATTCATACACTAAATATGTATTTAATATTCATACACTTAACATGTATTTAATATTTATACACGAAACATGTATTTAATATTTAAACACTAAACATGTATTTAATATTCATACATTAAACATATATTTAATATTAATACACTAAACATGTATTTAATATTAATACAAAAACATGTATTTAATTTTAATAAACTAAATATATATTTAATATTAATACACTAAACATGTATTTAATATTCATAAACTAAACATGTATTTAACATTTATACACTAAACATGTATTTAATATTAATACACTAAACATGTATTTAATATTTATACACTAAACATGTATTTAATATTAGAACAAAAACATGTATTTGATTTTGATAAACTAAACATATATTTAATATTAATACACTAAACATGTATTTAATATTAATACAAAAACATGTATTTAATTTTAATAAACTAAATATATATTTAATATTAATACACTAAACATGTATTTAATATTCATAAACTAAACATGTATTTAACATTTATACACTAAACATGTATTTAATATTAATACACTAAACATGTATTTAATATTTATACACTAAACATGTATTTAATAGTAGAACAAAAACATGTATTTAATATTTATACACTAAACATGTATTTAATATTCATACACTAAACATGTAGTTATTATTCATACACTAAACATGTATTTAATATTAATACACTAAACATGTATTTAATATTTATACACTAAACATGTATTTAATATTCATAAACTAAACATGTATTTAACATTTATACACTAAACATGTATTTAATATTCATACACTAAACATGTAGTTATTATTCATACACTAAACATGTATTTAATATTAATACACTAAACATGTATTTAATATTTATACACTAAACATGTATTTAATATTCATAAACTAAACATGTATTTAACATTTATACACTAAACATGTATTTAATATTCATACACTAAACATGTAGTTATTATTTATACACTAAACATGTATTTAATATTAATACACTAAACATGTATTTAATATTTATACACTAAACATGTATTTAATATTAATACACTAAATATGTATTTATTATATATCCACTAAACATGTATTTAATATTCATAAACTAAACATGTATTTAATATTCATACACTAAACGTGTATTTAATATTCATACACTAAACATGTATTTAATATTAATACAAAACATGTATTTACGTTTAATAAACTAAACATATATTTAATATTATTAAACTAAACATGTATTTAATATTTATACACTGAACATGTATTTAATATTAATACACTAATCATGTATTTAATATTCATACACTAAATATGTATTTAATATTCATACACTAAATATGTATTTAATATTCATACACTTAACATGTATTTAATATTTTTACACAAAACATGTATTTAATATTTATACACTAAACATGTATTTAATATTCATACATTAAACATGTACTTAATATTCATACACTAAACATGTATTTAATATTTATACACTAAACATGTATTTAATATTCATACATTAAACATGTATTTAATATTTATACACTAAACATGTATTTAATATTCATACACTAAACATGTAGTTATTATTTATACACTAAACATGTATTTAATATTAATACAGTAAACATGTATTTAATATTAATACACTAAGCATGTATTTAATATTAATACAAAAACATGTATTTAATTTTAGTAAACTAAATATATATTTAATATTCATACACTAAACGTGTATTTAATATTCATACACTAAACATGTATTTAATATTAATACACTAATCATGTATTTAATATTCATAAACTAAATATGTATTTAATATTTATACACTAAACATGTATGTAATATTCATACATTAAAAATGTATTGAATATTCATACACTAAACATGTATTTAATATTATACACTAAACGTGCATTTAATATTCATACACTAAACATGTATTTAATATTAATACAAAAACATGTATTTAATTTTAATAAATTAAACATATATTTAATATTATTACACTAAACATGTATTTAATATTTATACACTGAACATGTATTTAATAGTTATACACTAATCATGTATTTAATATTAATACACTAATCATGTATTTAATATTCATACACTAAATATGTATTTAATATTCATACACTTAACATGTATTTAATATTTATACACGAAACATGTATTTAATATTAATACACTAAACATGTATTTAATATTCATACATTAAAAATGTATTTAATATTCATACACTAAACATGTATTTAATATTCATACATTAAACATGTATTTAATATTCATACACTAAACATGTATTTAATATTCGTACACGAAACATGTATTTAATATTTATACACTAAACATGTATTTAATATTCATACATTAAACATGTATTTAATATTCATACACTAAACATGAGTTTAATATTCATACACTAAACATGTATTTAATATTAATACAAAACATGTATTTACGTTTAATAAACTAAACATATATTTAATATTATTAAACTAAACATGCATTTAATATTTATACACGAAACATGTATTTAATATTTAAACACTAAACATGTATTTAATATTCATACATTAAACATGTACTTAATATTCATACACTAAACATGTATTTAATATTTATACACTAAACATGTATTTAATATTCATACATTAAACATGTATTTAATATTTATACACTAAACATGTATTTAATATTCATACACTAAACATGTAGTTATTATTTATACACTAAACATGTATTTAATATTAATACAGTAAACATGTATTTAATATTAATACACTAAGCATGTATTTAATATTTATACACTAAACATGTATTTAATATTCATATATTAAAAATGTATTGAATATTCATACACTAAACATGTATTTAATATTATACACTAAACATGCATTTAATATTCATACACTAAACATGTATTTAATATTTATACACTAAACATGTATTTAATATTAATACAAAAACATGTATTTAATTTTAATAAACTAAACATATATTTAATATTATTACACTAAACATGTATTTAATATTTATACACTGAACATGTATTTAATAGTTATACACTAATCATGTATTTAATATTAATACACTAATCATGTATTTAATATTCATACACTAAATATGTATTTTATATTCATACACTTAACATGTATTTAATATTTATACACGAAACATGTATTTAATATTTATACACTAAACATGTATTTAATATTCATACATTAAAAATGTATTTAATATTCATACACTAAACATGTATTTAATATTCATACATTAAACATGTATTTAATATTCATACACTAAACATGTATTTAATATTCGTACACGAAACATGTATTTAATATTTATACACTAAACATGTATTTAATATTTATACACTAAACATGTATTTAATATTAGAACAAAAACATGTATTTGATTTTGATAAACTAAACATATATTTAATATTAATACACTAAACATGTATTTAATATTAATACAAAAACATGTATTTAATTTTAATAAACTAAATATATATTTAATATTAATACACTAAACATGTATTTAATATTCATAAACTAAACATGTATTTAACATTTATACACTAAACATGTATTTAATATTAATACACTAAACATGTATTTAATATTTATACACTAAACATGTATTTAATATTAGAACAAAAACATGTATTTGATTTTGATAAACTAAACATATATTTAATATTAATACACTAAACATGTATTTAATATTAATACAAAAACATGTATTTAATTTTAATAAACTAAATATATATTTAATATTAATACACTAAACATGTATTTAATATTCATAAACTAAACATGTATTTAACATTTATACACTAAACATGTATTTAATATTAATACACTAAACATGTATTTAATATTTATACACTAAACATGTATTTAATAGTAGAACAAAAACATGTATTTAATATTTATACACTAAACATGTATTTAATATTCATACACTAAACATGTAGTTATTATTCATACACTAAACATGTATTTAATATTAATACACTAAACATGTATTTAATATTTATACACTAAACATGTATTTAATATTCATAAACTAAACATGTATTTAACATTTATACACTAAACATGTATTTAATATTCATACACTAAACATGTAGTTATTATTTATACACTAAACATGTATTTAATATTTATACACTAAACATGTATTTAATATTAATACACTAAATATGTATTTATTATATATCCACTAAACATGTATTTAATATTCATAAACTAAACATGTATTTAATATTCATACACTAAACATGTAGTTATTATTTATACACTAAACATGTATTTAATATTAATACACTAAACATGTATTTAATATTTATACACTAAACATGTATTTAATATTAATACACTAAATATGTATTTATTATATATCCACTAAACATGTATTTAATATTCATAAACTAAACATGTATTTAATATTCATACACTAAACGTGTATTTAATATTCATACACTAAACATGTATTTAATATTAATACAAAACATGTATTTACGTTTAATAAACTAAACATATATTTAATATTATTAAACTAAACATGCATTTAATATTTATACACTGAACATGTATTTAATATTAATACACTAATCATGTATTTAATATTCATACACTAAATATGTATTTAATATTCATACACTTAACATGTATTTAATATTTATACACGAAACATGTATTTAATATTTAAACACTAAACATGTATTTAATATTCATACATTAAACATATATTTAATATTAATACACTAAACATGTATTTAATATTAATACAAAAACATGTATTTAATTTTAATAAACTAAATATATATTTAATATTAATACACTAAACATGTATTTAATATTCATAAACTAAACATGTATTTAACATTTATACACTAAACATGTATTTAATATTAATACACTAAACATGTATTTAATATTTATACACTAAACATGTATTTAATATTAGAACAAAAACATGTATTTGATTTTGATAAACTAAACATATATTTAATATTAATACACTAAACATGTATTTAATATTAATACAAAAACATGTATTTAATTTTAATAAACTAAATATATATTTAATATTAATACACTAAACATGTATTTAATATTCATAAACTAAACATGTATTTAACATTTATACACTAAACATGTATTTAATATTAATACACTAAACATGTATTTAATATTTATACACTAAACATGTATTTAATAGTAGAACAAAAACATGTATTTAATATTTATACACTAAACATGTATTTAATATTCATACACTAAACATGTAGTTATTATTCATACACTAAACATGTATTTAATATTAATACACTAAACATGTATTTAATATTTATACACTAAACATGTATTTAATATTCATAAACTAAACATGTATTTAACATTTATACACTAAACATGTATTTAATATTCATACACTAAACATGTAGTTATTATTCATACACTAAACATGTATTTAATATTAATACACTAAACATGTATTTAATATTTATACACTAAACATGTATTTAATATTCATAAACTAAACATGTATTTAACATTTATACACTAAACATGTATTTAATATTCATACACTAAACATGTAGTTATTATTTATACACTAAACATGTATTTAATATTAATACACTAAACATGTATTTAATATTTATACACTAAACATGTATTTAATATTAATACACTAAATATGTATTTATTATATATCCACTAAACATGTATTTAATATTCATAAACTAAACATGTATTTAATATTCATACACTAAACGTGTATTTAATATTCATACACTAAACATGTATTTAATATTAATACAAAACATGTATTTACGTTTAATAAACTAAACATATATTTAATATTATTAAACTAAACATGTATTTAATATTTATACACTGAACATGTATTTAATATTAATACACTAATCATGTATTTAATATTCATACACTAAATATGTATTTAATATTCATACACTAAATATGTATTTAATATTCATACACTTAACATGTATTTAATATTTTTACACAAAACATGTATTTAATATTTATACACTAAACATGTATTTAATATTCATACATTAAACATGTACTTAATATTCATACACTAAACATGTATTTAATATTTATACACTAAACATGTATTTAATATTCATACATTAAACATGTATTTAATATTTATACACTAAACATGTATTTAATATTCATACACTAAACATGTAGTTATTATTTATACACTAAACATGTATTTAATATTAATACAGTAAACATGTATTTAATATTAATACACTAAGCATGTATTTAATATTAATACAAAAACATGTATTTAATTTTAGTAAACTAAATATATATTTAATATTCATACACTAAACGTGTATTTAATATTCATACACTAAACATGTATTTAATATTAATACACTAATCATGTATTTAATATTCATAAACTAAATATGTATTTAATATTTATACACTAAACATGTATGTAATATTCATACATTAAAAATGTATTGAATATTCATACACTAAACATGTATTTAATATTATACACTAAACGTGCATTTAATATTCATACACTAAACATGTATTTAATATTAATACAAAAACATGTATTTAATTTTAATAAATTAAACATATATTTAATATTATTACACTAAACATGTATTTAATATTTATACACTGAACATGTATTTAATAGTTATACACTAATCATGTATTTAATATTAATACACTAATCATGTATTTAATATTCATACACTAAATATGTATTTAATATTCATACACTTAACATGTATTTAATATTTATACACGAAACATGTATTTAATATTAATACACTAAACATGTATTTAATATTCATACATTAAAAATGTATTTAATATTCATACACTAAACATGTATTTAATATTCATACATTAAACATGTATTTAATATTCATACACTAAACATGTATTTAATATTCGTACACGAAACATGTATTTAATATTTATACACTAAACATGTATTTAATATTCATACATTAAACATGTATTTAATATTCATACACTAAACATGAGTTTAATATTCATACACTAAACATGTATTTAATATTCATACACTAAACATGTATTTAATTATACAAAAACGTGTATTCAATTTTAATAAACTAAACATATATTTAATATCAATACACTAAACATGTATTTAATATGTATACACTAAACATGTATTTAATATTCATACAAAAACATGTATTTAATTTTAATAAACTAAATATATATTTAATATTAATAAACTAAACATGTATTTAACATTTATACACTAAACATGTATTTAATATTCATACACTAAACATGTATTTAATTTTTGATAAATTAAACATATATTTAATATTAATACACTAAACATGTATTTAATATTAATACACTAAATATGTATTTATTATATATCAACTAAACATGTATTTAATATTCATACACTAAACGTGTATTTAATATTCATACACTAAACATTTATTTAATATTAATACAAAAACATGTATTTAAGTTTAATAAACTAAACATATATTTAAAATTTATACACTAAACATGTATTTAATATTAATACAAAAACATGTATTTAATTTTAATACACTAAACATATATTTAATATTAATACACTAAACATGTATTTAACATTCATACACTAAACATGTATTTAACATTCATACACTAAACATGTTTTTAATATAAATACACTAAACATGTATTTAATATTAATACAAAAACATGTATTTAATTTTAATAAACTAAACATTTAATATTAATACACTAAACATGTATTTAATATTCATAGACTAAACATGTAGTTATTATTCATACACTAAACATGTATTTAATATTAATACACTAAACCTGTATTTAATATTTATACACTAAACATGTATTTAATATTAATACACTAAACATGTATTTAATATTTATACACTAAACATGTGTTTAATATTAATACACTAAATATGTATTTATTATATATCAACTAAACATGTATTTAATATTCATAAACTAAACATGTATTCAATATTCATACACTAAACGCGTATTTAATATTCATACACTAAACATGTATTTAATATTAATACAAAAACATGTATTTAAGTTTAATAAACTAAACATATATTTAATATTAATACACTAAACATGTTTTTAATATTTATACACTAAACATGTATTTAATATTAACACACTAAATATGTATTTATTTTATATCAACTAAACATGTATTTAATATTCATAAACTAAACATATATTTAATATTTATACACTAAACATGTATTTAATATGTATACACTAAACATGTATTTAATATTAATACACTAAACATGTATTTAATATTTATACACTTAACATGTATTTAATAGTGATACAAAAACATGTATTTAATTTTAATAAACTAAACATATATTTAATATTATTACACTAAACATGTATTTAATATTTATACACTAAACATGTATTTAATATTCATACACTAAACATTTAGTTATTATTTATACACTAAACATGTATTTAATATTAATACACTAAACATTTATTTAATATTAATACACCAAACATGTATTTAATATTTATACACTAATCATGTATTTAATATTAATACTCTAATCATGTATTTAATATTTATACACTAAATATGTATTTAATATTTATACACTTAACATGTATTTAATATTTATACACGAAACATGTATTTAATATTTATACACTAAACATGTATTTAATATTCATACATTAAACATGTATTTAATATTCATACACTAAACATGTATTTAATATTCATACATTAAACATGTATTTAATATTTATACACTAATCATTTATTTAATTTTCATACAGTAAACATGTATTTAATATTTATACACTAAACATGTATTTAATATTCATACACTAAACATGTATTTAATATTAATACACTGAACATGTATTTAATAATCATATACTAAACGTATATGTAATCATATACTAATCATATATTTAATATTCATTTAGTAAACATGTATTTATTATCCTCTAAATAAGGCACACTTGGAAATAATGAATTTCTTTATGTGTGCAGTTGCGGCAAAACTCCACAGGAGGGCGCAGGTTCCCTCGAAATAAGTCCGGTCCTCTCCGTCTCTCTATCTCTCTTTTTCCTTTTTTTTTGTTTCTTTTATTTTTTTTACATAAGTTTGGTTTCTCATACACTTATATTTATACACTAAACATGTATTTGATATTAATACACTAAACATGTATTTAATATTTATACACTAAACATGTATTTAATATTAGTACAAAAACATGTATTTAATTTTGATAAACCAAACATATATTTAATATTAATACACTAAACATGTATTTAATATTAATACAAAAACATGTATTTAATTTTAATAAACTAAACATATATTTAATATTAATACACTAAACGTGTATTAAATATTCATACACTAAACATTTAATTAATATTAATTCAATAAACATGTGGTTATTATTCTTACACTTAATATGTATTTAATATTAATACAAAAACATGTATTTAATTTTAATAAACTAATCATATATTTAATATTAATACACTAAACGTGCATTTAATATTCATACACTAAACATGTATTTAATATTAATACAAAAACATGTATTTAATTTTAATAAATTAAACATATATTTAATATTATTACACTAAACATGTATTTAATATTTATACACTGAACATGTATTTAATAGTTATACACTAATCATGTATTTAATATTAATACACTAATCATGTATTTAATATTCATACACTAAATATGTATTTAATATTCATACACTTAACATGTATTTAATATTTATACACGAAACATGTATTTAATATTAATACACTAAACATGTATTTAATATTCATACATTAAAAATGTATTTAATATTCATACACTAAACATGTATTTAATATTCATACATTAAACATGTATTTAATATTCATACACTAAACATGTATTTAATATTCGTACACGAAACATGTATTTAATATTTATACACTAAACATGTATTTAATATTCATACATTAAACATGTATTTAATATTCATACACTAAACATGAGTTTAATATTCATACACTAAACATGTATTTAATATTCATACACTAAACATGTATTTAATTATACAAAAACGTGTATTCAATTTTAATAAACTAAACATATATTTAATATCAATACACTAAACATGTATTTAATATGTATACACTAAACATGTATTTAATATTCATACAAAAACATGTATTTAGTTTTAATAAACTAAATATATATTTAATATTAATAAACTAAACATGTATTTAACATTTATACACTAAACATGTATTTAATATTCATACACTAAACATGTATTTAATTTTTGATAAATTAAACATATATTTAATATTAATACACTAAACATGTATTTAATATTAATACACTAAATATGTATTTATTATATATCAACTAAACATGTATTTAATATTCATACACTAAACGTGTATTTAATATTCATACACTAAACATGTATTTAATATTAATACAAAAACATGTATTTAAGTTTAATAAACTAAACATATATTTAAAATTTATACACTAAACATGTATTTAATATTAATACAAAAACATGTATTTAATTTTAATACACTAAACATATATTTAATATTAATACACTAAACATGTATTTAACATTCATACACTAAACATGTATTTAACATTCATACACTAAACATGTTTTTAATATAAATACACTAAACATGTATTTAATATTAATACAAAAACATGTATTTAATTTTAATAAACTAAACATTTAATATTAATACACTAAACATGTATTTAATATTCATAGACTAAACATGTAGTTATTATTCATACACTAAACATGTATTTAATATTAATACACTAAACCTGTATTTAATATTTATACACTAAACATGTATTTAATATTAATACACTAAACATGTATTTAATATTTATACACTAAACATGTGTTTAATATTAATACACTAAATATGTATTTATTATATATCAACTAAACATGTATTTAATATTCATAAACTAAACATGTATTTAATATTCATACACTAAACGCGTATTTAATATTCATACACTAAACATGTATTTAATATTAATACAAAAACATGTATTTAAGTTTAATAAACTAAACATATATTTAATATTAATACACTAAACATGTTTTTAATATTTATACACTAAACATGTATTTAATATTAACACACTAAATATGTATTTATTTTATATCAACTAAACATGTATTTAATATTCATAAACTAAACATATATTTAATATTTATACACTAAACATGTATTTAATATGTATACACTAAACATGTATTTAATATTAATACACTAAACATGTATTTAATATTTATACACTTAACATGTATTTAATAGTGATACAAAAACATGTATTTAATTTTAATAAACTAAACATATATTTAATATTATTACACTAAACATGTATTTAATATTTATACACTAAACATGTATTTAATATTCATACACTAAACATTTAGTTATTATTTATACACTAAACATGTATTTAATATTAATACACTAAACATTTATTTAATATTAATACACCAAACATGTATTTAATATTTATACACTAATCATGTATTTAATATTAATACTCTACTCATGTATTTAATATTTATACACTAAATATGTATTTAATATTTATACACTTAACATGTATTTAATATTTATACACGAAACATGTATTTAATATTTATACACTAAACATGTATTTAATATTCATACATTAAACATGTATTTAATATTCATACACTAAACATGTATTTAATATTCATACATTAAACATGTATTTAATATTTATACACTAATCATTTATTTAATTTTCATACAGTAAACATGTATTTAATATTTATACACTAAACATGTATTTAATATTCATACACTAAACATGTATTTAATATTAATACACTGAACATGTATTTAATAATCATATACTAAACGTATATGTAATCATATACTAATCATATATTTAATATTCATTTAGTAAACATGTATTTATTATCCTCTAAATAAGGCACACTTGGAAATAATGAATTTCTTTATGTGTGCAGTTGCGGCAAAACTCCACAGGAGGGCGCAGGTTCCCTCGAAATAAGTCCGGTCCTCTCCGTCTCTCTATCTCTCTTTTTCCTTTTTTTTTGTTTCTTTTATTTTTTTTACATAAGTTTGGTTTCTCATACACTTATATTTATACACTAAACATGTATTTGATATTAATACACTAAACATGTATTTAATATTTATACACTAAACATGTATTTAATATTAGTACAAAAACATGTATTTAATTTTGATAAACCAAACATATATTTAATATTAATACACTAAACATGTATTTAATATTAATACAAAAACATGTATTTAATTTTAATAAACTAAACATATATTTAATATTAATACACTAAACGTGTATTAAATATTCATACACTAAACATTTAATTAATATTCATTCAATAAACATGTGGTTATTATTCTTACACTTAATATGTATTTAATATTAATACAAAAACATGTATTTAATTTTAATAAACTAATCATATATTTAATATTAATACACTAAACATGTATTTAATATTCATACACTAAACATGTATTTAATATTAATACACTAAACATGTATTTAATATTGATACACTAAACATGTATTTAATATTTATACACTAAAGATGTATTTAATATTCATACACTAAACATGTATTTAAAATTAATACACTAAACATGTATTTAACATTCATACACTAAACATGTATTTAACATTCATAAACTAAACATGTATTTAACATTTATACACTAAACATGTATTTAATATTAATACAAAAACATGTATTTAATTTTAATAAACTAAACATTTAATATTAATACACTAAACATGTATTTAATATTCATAGACTAAACATGTAGTTATTATTCATACACTAAACATGTATTTAATATTAATACACTAAACCTGTATTTAATATTCATACACTAAACTTGTATTTAATATTAATACACTAAACATGTATTTAATATTTATACACTAAACATGTATTTAATATTAATACACTAAATATGTATTTATTATATATCAACTAAACATGTATTTAATATACATGAACTAAACATGTATTTAATATTCATACACTAAACGTGTATTTAATATTCATACACTAAACATGTATTTAATATTAATACAAAAACATGTATTTAAGTTTAATAAACTAAACATATATTTAATATTAATACACTAAACATGTTTTTAATATTTATACACTAAACATGTATTTAATATTAACACACTAAATATGTATTTATTATATATCAACTAAACATGTATTTAATATTCATAAACTAAACATGTATTTAATATTCATACACTAAACGTTTATTTAATATTCTTACACTAAACATGTATTTAATATTAATACAAAAACATGTATTTAAGTTTAATAAACTAAACATGTATTTAATATTAATACACTAAACATGTATTTGATATGTATACAGTAAACATGTATTGAATATTCATACACTAAACATGTATTTAATATTCATACACTAAACATGTATTTAATATTCATACACTAAACATGTATTTAATATTAATACACTAAACATGTATTTAATATTTATACACTAAACATGTATTTAATATTAATACAAAAACATGTATTTAATTTTAATAAACTAAACATGTATTCAACATTCATACACTAAACATGAATCTAATATTAATACACTAAACATGTATTTAATATTTATACACTTAACATGTATTTAATATTAATACAAAAACATGTATTTAATTTTAATAAACTAAACATATATTTAATATTATTACACTAAACATGTATTTAATATTTATACACTAAACATGTATTTAATATTCATACACTAAACATAGTGTTATTATTTATACACTAAACATGTATTTAATATTAATACATTAAACATTTATTTAATATTAATACACCAGACATGTATTTAATATTTATACACTAATCATGTATTTAATATTAATACTCTAATCATGTATTTAATATTCATACACTAAACATGTAGTTATTATTCATACACTAAACCTGTATTTAATATTAATACACTAAACCTGTATTTAATATTTATACACTAAACATGTATTTAATATTAATACACTAAACATGTATTTAATATTTATACACTAAACATGTATTTAATATTAATACACTAAATATGTATTTATTATACATCAACTAAACATGTATTTAATATTCATACACTAAACGTGTATTTAATATTCATACACTAAACATGTATTTAATATTAATACAAAAACATGTATTTAAGTTTAATAAACTAAACATATATTTAAAATTTATACACTAAACATGTATTTAATATTAATACAAAAACATGTATTTAATTTTAATACACTAAACATATATTTAATATTAATACACTAAACATGTATTTAACATTCATACACTAAACATGTATTTAACATTCATACACTAAACATGTTTTTAATATAAATACACTAAACATGTATTTAATATTAATACAAAAACATGTATTTAATTTTAATAAACTAAACATTTAATATTAATACACTAAACATGTATTTAATATTCATAGACTAAACATGTAGTTATTATTCATACACTAAACATGTATTTAATATTAATACACTAAACCTGTATTTAATATTTATACACTAAACATGTATTTAATATTAATACACTAAACATGTATTTAATATTTATACACTAAACATGTGTTTAATATTAATACACTAAATATGTATTTATTATATATCAACTAAACATGTATTTAATATTCATAAACTAAACATGTATTTAATATTCATACACTAAACGTGTATTTAATATTCATACACTAAACATGTATTTAATATGAATACAAAAACATGTATTTAAGTTTAATAAACTAAACATATATTTAATATTAATACACTAAACATGTTTTTAATATTTATACACTAAACATGTATTTAATATTAACACACTAAATATGTATTTATTTTATATCAACTAAACATGTATTTAATATTCATAAACTAAACATATATTTAATATTTATACACTAAACATGTATTTAATATGTATACACTAAACATGTATTTAATATTAATACACTAAACATGTATTTAATATTTATACACTTAACATGTATTTAATAGTAATACAAAAACATGTATTTAATTTTAATAAACTAAACATATATTTAATATTATTACACTAAACATGTATTTAATATTTATACACTAAACATGTATTTAATATTCATACACTAAACATTTAGTCATTATTTATACACTAAACATGTATTCAATATTAATACACTAAACATTTATTTAATATTAATACACCAAACATGTATTTAATATTTATACACTAATCATGTATTTAATATTAATACTCTAATCATGTATTTAATATTTATACACTAAATATGTATTTAATATTTATACACTTAACATGTATTTAATATTTATACACGAAACATGTATTTAATATTTATACACTAAACATGTATTTAATATTCATACATTAAACATGTATTTAATATTCATACACTAAACATGTATTTAATATTCATACATTAAACATGTATTTAATATTTATACACTAATCATTTATTTAATTTTCATACAGTAAACATGTATTTAATATTTATACACTAAACATGTATTTAATATTCATACACTAAACATGTATTTAATATTAATACACTGAACATGTATTTAATAATCATATACTAAACGTATATGTAATCATATACTAATCATATATTTAATATTCATTTAGTAAACATGTATTTATTATCCTCTAAATAAGGCACACTTGGAAATAATGAATTTCTTTATGTGTGCAGTTGCGGCAAAACTCCACAGGAGGGCGCAGGTTCCCTCGAAATAAGTCCGGTCCTCTCCGTCTCTCTATCTCTCTTTTTCCTTTTTTTTTGTTTCTTTTATTTTTTTTACATAAGTTTGGTTTCTCATACACTTATATTTATACACTAAACATGTATTTAATATTAATACACTAAACATGTATTTAATATTAGTACAAAAACATGTATTTAATTTTGATAAACCAAACATATATTTAATATTAATACACTAAACATGTATTTAATATTAATACAAAAACATGTATTTAATTTTAATAAACTAAACATATATTTAATATTAATACACTAAACATGTATTAAATATTCATACACTAAACATTTAATTAATATTCATTCAATAAACATGTGGTTATTATTCTTACACTTAATATGTATTTAATATTAATACAAAAACATGTATTTAATTTTAATAAACTAATCATATATTTAATATTAATACACTAAACATGTATTTAATATTCATACACTAAACATGTATTTAATATTAATACACTAAACATGTATTTAATATTGATACACTAAACATGTATTTAATATTTATACACTAAACATGTATTTAATATTCATACACTAAACATGTATTTAAAATTAATACACTAAACATGTATTTAATATTTATACACTAAACATGTATTTAATATTCATAAACTAAACATGTATTTAACATTTATACACTAAACATGTATTTAATATTCATACACTAAACATGTAGTTATTATTTATACACTAAAGATGTATTTAATATTCATAAACAAAACATGTATTTAACATTTATACACTAAACATGTATTTAATATTCATACACTAAACATGTAGTTATTATTTATACACTAAACATGTATTTAATATTAATATACTAAACATGTATTTAATATTTATACACTAAACATGTATTTAATATTAATACACTAAATATGTATTTATTAAATATCCACTAAACATGTATTTAATATTAATACACTAAACTTGTATTTAATATTTATACACTGAACATGTATTTAATATTCATACACTAAATATGTATTTAATATTCATACACTAAACATGTATTTAATATTAATACACTGAACATGTATTTAATAATCATATACTAAACGTATATGTAATCATATACTAATCATATATTTAATATTCATTTAGTAAACATGTATTTATTATCCTCTAAATAAGGCACACTTGGAAATAATGAATTTCTTTATGCGTACAGTTGCGGCAGAAGTCCACAGGAGGGCGCACGTTCCCTCTTAATAAGTCCGGTCCTCTCCGTCTCTCTATCTCTCTTTTTCCTTTTTTTTGTTTCTTTTATTTTTTTTACACAAGTTTGGTTTCTCATACACTTATATTTATACACTAAACATGTATTTAATATTCATAAACTAAACATGTATTTAATATTAGTACAAAAACATGTATTTATTTTAATAAACTAAACATATATTTAATATTAATACACTAAACAAGTATTTAATATTTATACACTAAACATGTATTTAATATTCATAAACTAAACATGTATTTAATATTCATACACTAAACATGTAGTTATTATTTATACACTAAACATGTATTTAATATTCATAAACTAAACATGTATTTAACATTTATACACTAAATATGTATTTAATATTCATACACTAAACATGTAGTTATTATTTATACACTAAACATGTATTTAATATTAATACACTAAACATGTATTTAATATTTATACACTAAACATGTATTTAATATTAATACAAAACATGTATTTAAGTTTAATAAACTAAACATATATTTAATATTAATACACTAAACATGTATTTAATATTCATACACTAAACATGCATTTAATATTCATACACTAAACATGTATTTAATATTATACACTAAACATGCATTTAATATTCATACACTAAACATGTATTTAATATTTATACACTAAACATGTATTTAATATTAATACAAAAACATGTATTTAATTTTAATAAACTAAACATATATTTAATATTATTACACTAAACATGTATTTAATATTTATACACTGAACATGTATTTAATAGTTATACACTAATCATGTATTTAATATTAATACACTAATCATGTATTTAATATTCATACACTAAATATGTATTTAATATTCATACACTTAACATGTATTTAATATTTATTCACGAAACATGTATTTAATATTTATACACTAAACATGTATTTAATATTAATACACTAAATATGTATTTATTATATATCCACTAAAAATTTATTTAATATTCATAAACTAAATATATATTTAATATTAATACACTAAACATGTATTTAACATTAATACACTAAACATGTATTTAATATTTTGACACTAAACATGTATTTAATATTCATACAAAAACATGTATTTAATTTTAATAAACTAAACATATATTTAATATTATTACACTAAACATGTATTTAATATTTATACACTGAACATGTATTTAATATTCATACACTAAACATTTAGTTATTATTTATACACTGAACATGTATTTAATATTTATTCACGAAACATGTTTTTAATATTTATACACTAAACATGTATTTGATATTCATACATTAAAAATGTATTTAATATTCATACACTAAACATGTATTTAATATTCGTACACGAAACATGTATTTAATATTTCTACAAAAACATGTATTTAATTTTAATAAACTAAACATATATTTAATATTAATACACTAAACATGTATTTAATATTCATACACTAAACATGTATTTAATATTAATACACTAAACATGTATTTAATATTAATACAAAAACATGTATTTAATATTAATACACTAAACATGTGTTTAATATTTATACAAAAAACATGTATTTAATTTTAATAAACTAAACATATATTTAATATTAATACACTAAACATGTATTTAATATTTATACACTAAACATGTATTTAATATTCATACACTAAACATGTAGTTATTATTAATACACTAAACATGTATTTAATATGTATACACTAAATATGTATTTAATATTCATACACTAAACATGTATTTAATATTAATACACTGAACATGTATTTAATAATCATATACTAAACGTATATGTAATCATGTACTAATCATATATTTAATATTCATTTAGTAAACATGTATTTATTATCCTCTAAATAAGGCACACTTGGAAATAATGAATTTCTTTATGTGTGCAGTTGCGGCAGAAGTCCACAGGAGGGCGCACGTTCCCTCTTAATAAGTCCGGTCCTCTCCGCCTCTCTATCTCTCTTTTTCCTTTTTTTTGTTTCTTTTATTTTTTTTACATAAGTTTGGTTTCTCATACACTTATATTTATACACTAAACATGTATTTAATATTAATACACTAAACATGTATTTAATATTTATACACTAAACATGTATTTAATATTAGTACAAAAACATGTATTTAATTTTGATAAACCAAACATATATTTAATATTAATACACTAAACATGTATTTAATATTAATACAAAAACATGTATTTAATTTTAATAAACTAAACATATATTTAATATTAATACACTAAACGTGTATTAAATATTCATACACTAAACATTTAATTAATATTCATTCAATAAACATGTGGTTATTATTCTTACACTTAATATGTATTTAATATTAATACAAAAACATGTATTTAATTTTAATAAACTAATCATATATTTAATATTAATACACTAAACATGTATTTAATATTCATACACTAAACATGTATTTAATATTAATACACTAAACATGTATTTAATATTGATACACTAAACATGTATTTAATATTTATACACTAAAGATGTATTTAATATTCATACACTAAACATGTATTTAAAATTAATACACTAAACATGTATTTAACATTCATACACTAAACATGTATTTAACATTCATAAACTAAACATGTATTTAACATTTATACACTAAACATGTATTTAATATTAATACAAAAACATGTATTTAATTTTAATAAACTAAACATTTAATATTAATACACTAAACATGTATTTAATATTCATAGACTAAACATGTAGTTATTATTCATACACTAAACATGTATTTAATATTAATACACTAAACCTGTATTTAATATTTATACACTAAACTTGTATTTAATATTAATACACTAAACATGTATTTAATATTTATACACTAAACATGTATTTAATATTAATACACTAAATATGTATTTATTATATATCAACTAAACATGTATTTAATATACATGAACTAAACATGTATTTAATATTCATACACTAAACGTGTATTTAATATTCATACACTAAACATGTATTTAATATTAATACAAAAACATGTATTTAAGTTTAATAAACTAAACATATATTTAATATTAATACACTAAACATGTTTTTAATATTTATACACTAAACATGTATTTAATATTAACACACTAAATATGTATTTATTATATATCAACTAAACATGTATTTAATATTCATAAACTAAACATGTATTTAATAATTATACACTAAACGTTTATTTAATATTCTTACACTAAACATGTATTTAATATTAATACAAAAACATGTATTTAAGTTTAATAAACTAAACATGTATTTAATATTAATACACTAAACATGTATTTGATATGTATACAGTAAACATGTATTGAATATTCATACACTAAACATGTATTTAATATTCATACACTAAACATGTATTTAATATTAATACACTAAACATGTATTTAATATTTATACACTAAACATGTATTTAATATTAATACAAAAACATGTATTTAATTTTAATAAACTAAACATGTATTCAACATTCATACACTAAACATGAATCTAATATTAATACACTAAACATTTATTTAATATTTATACACTTAACATGTATTTAATATTAATACAAAAACATGTATTTAATTTTAATAAACTAAACATATATTTAATATTATTACACTAAACATGTATTTAATATTTATACACTAAACATGTATTTAATATTCATACACTAAACATAGTGTTATTATTTATACACTAAACATGTATTTAATATTAATACATTAAACATTTATTTAATATTAATACACCAGACATGTATTTAATATTTATACACTAATCATGTATTTAATATTAATACTCTAATCATGTATTTAATATTCATACACTAAACATGTAGTTATTATTCATACACTAAACCTGTATTTAATATTAATACACTAAACCTGTATTTAATATTTATACACTAAACATGTATTTAATATTAATACACTAAACATGTATTTAATATTTATACACTAAACATGTATTTAATATTAATACACTAAATATGTATTTATTATATATCAACTAAACATGTATTTAATATTCATACACTAAACGTGTATTTAATATTCATACACTAAACATGTATTTAATATTAATACAAAAACATGTATTTAAGTTTAATAAACTAAACATATATTTAAAATTTATACACTAAACATGTATTTAATATTAATACAAAAACATGTATTTAAGTTTAATACACTAAACATATATTTAATATTAATACACTAAACATGTATTTAACATTCATACACTAAACATGTATTTAACATTCATACACTAAACATGTTTTTAATATAAATACACTAAACATGTATTTAATATTAATACAAAAACATGTATTTAATTTTAATAAACTAAACATTTAATATTAATACACTAAACATGTATTTAATATTCATAGACTAAACATGTAGTTATTATTCATACACTAAACATGTATTTAATATTAATACAAAACATGTATTTAAGTTTAATAAACTAAACATATATTTAATATTAATACACTAAACATGTATTTAATATTTATACACTAAACAAGTGTTTAATATTAATACACTAAATATGTATTTATTATATATCAACTAAACATGTATTTAATATTCATAAACTAAACATGTATTTAATATTCATACACTAAACGTGTATTTAATATTCATACACTAAACATGTATTTAATATTAATACAAAAACATGTATTTAAGTTTAATAAACTAAACATATATTTAATATTAATACACTAAACATGTTTTTAATATTTATACACTAAACATGTATTTAATATTAACACACTAAATATGTATTTATTTTATATCAACTAAACATGTATTTAATATTCATAAACTAAACATATATTTAATATTTATACACTAAACATGTATTTAATATGTATACACTAAACATGTATTTAATATTAATACACTAAACATGTATTTAATATTTATACACTTAACATGTATTTAATAGTAATACAAAAACATGTATTTAATTTTAATAAACTAAACATATATTTAATATTATTACACTAAACATGTATTTAATATTTATACACTAAACATGTATTTAATATTCATACACTAAACATTTAGTCATTATTTATACACTAAACATGTATTTAATATTAATACACTAAACATTTATTTAATATTAATACACCAAACATGTATTTAATATTTATACACTAATCATGTATTTAATATTAATACTCTAATCATGTATTTAATATTTATACACTAAATATGTATTTAATATTTATACACTTAACATGTATTTAATATTTATACACGAAACATGTATTTAATATTTATACACTAAACATGTATTTAATATTCATACATTAAACATGTATTTAATATTCATACACTAAACATGTATTTAATATTCATACATTAAACATGTATTTAATATTTATACACTAATCATTTATTTAATTTTCATACAGTAAACATGTATTTAATATTTATACACTAAACATGTATTTAATATTCATACACTAAACATGTATTTAATATTAATACACTGAACATGTATTTAATAATCATATATTAAACGTATATGTAATCATATACTAATCATATATTTAATATTCATTTAGTAAACATGTATTTATTATCCTCTAAATAAGGCACACTTGGAAATAATGAATTTCTTTATGTGTGCAGTTGCGGCAAAACTCCACAGGAGGGCGCAGGTTCCCTCGAAATAAGTCCGGTCCTCTCCGTCTCTCTATCTCTCTTTTTCCTTTTTTTTTGTTTCTTTTATTTTTTTTACATAAGTTTGGTTTCTCATACACTTATATTTATACACTAAACATGTATTTGATATTAATACACTAAACATGTATTTAATATTTATACACTAAACATGTATTTAATATTAGTACAAAAACATGTATTTAATTTTGATAAACCAAACATATATTTAATATTAATACACTAAACATGTATTTAATATTAATACAAAAACATGTATTTAATTTTAATAAACTAAACATATATTTAATATTAATACACTAAACATGTATTAAATATTCATACACTAAACATTTAATTAATATTCATTCAATAAACATGTGGTTATTATTCTTACACTTAATATGTATTTAATATTAATACAAAAACATGTATTTAATTTTAATAAACTAATCATATATTTAATATTAATACACTAAACATGTATTTAATATTCATACACTAAACATGTATTTAATATTAATACACTAAACATGTATTTAATATTGATACACTAAACATGTATTGGGCTTCACAGTGGCAGAGGGGTTAGTGCGTCTGCCTCACAATACGAAGGTCCTGCAGTCTTGGGTTCAAATCCAGGCTCGGGATCTTTCTGTGTGGAGTTTGCATATTCTCCCCGTGAATGCGTGGGTTCCCTCCGGGTACTCCGGCTTCCTCCCACTTCCAAAGACATGCACCTGGGGATAGGTTGATTGGCAACACTAAATTGGCCCTAGTGTGTGAATGTGAGTGTGAATGTTGTCTGTCTATCTGTGTTGGCCCTGCGATGAGGTGGCGACTTGTCCAAGGTGTACCCCGCCTTCCGCCCGATTGTAGCTGAGATAGGCGCCAGCGCCCCCCGCGACCCCAAAAGGGAATAAGCGGTAGAAAATGGATGGATGGATGGATAAACATGTATTTAATATTTATACACTAAACATGTATTTAATATTCATACACTAAACATGTATTTAAAATTAATACACTAAACATGTATTTAATATTTATACACTAAACATGTATTTAATATTCATAAACTAAACATGTATTTAACATTTATACACTAAACATGTATTTAATATTCATACACTAAACATGTAGTTATTATTTATACACTAAAGATGTATTTAATATTCATAAACAAAACATGTATTTAACATTTATACACTAAACATGTATTTAATATTCATACACTAAACATGTAGTTATTATTTATACACTAAACATGTATTTAATATTAATATACTAAACATGTATTTAATATTTATACACTAAACATGTATTTAATATTAATACACTAAATATGTATTTATTAAATATCCACTAAACATGTATTTAATATTAATACACTAAACTTGTATTTAATATTTATACACTGAACATGTATTTAATATTCATACACTAAATATGTATTTAATATTCATACACTAAACATGTATTTAATATTAATACACTGAACATGTATTTAATAATCATATACTAAACGTATATGTAATCATATACTAATCATATATTTAATATTCATTTAGTAAACATGTATTTATTATCCTCTAAATAAGGCACACTTGGAAATAATGAATTTCTTTATGCGTACAGTTGCGGCAGAAGTCCAAAGGAGGGCGCACGTTCCCTCTTAATAAGTCCGGTCCTCTCCGTCTCTCTATCTCTCTTTTTCCTTTTTTTTGTTTCTTTTATTTTTTTTACATAAGTTTGGTTTCTCATATACTTATATTTATACACTAAACATGTATTTAATATTCATAAACTAAACATGTATTTAATATTAGTACAAAAACATGTATTTATTTTAATAAACTAAACATATATTTAATATTAATACACTAAACAAGTATTTAATATTTATACACTAAACATGTATTTAATATTCATAAACTAAACATGTATTTAATATTCATACACTAAACATGTAGTTATTATTTATACACTAAACATGTATTTAATATTCATAAACTAAACATGTATTTAACATTTATACACTAAATATGTATTTAATATTCATACACTAAACATGTAGTTATTATTTATACACTAAACATGTATTTAATATTAATACACTAAACATGTATTTAATATTTATACACTAAACATGTATTTAATATTAATACAAAACATGTATTTAAGTTTAATAAACTAAACATATATTTAATATTAATACACTATACATGTATTTAATATTCATACACTAAACATGCATTTAATATTCATACACTAAACATGTATTTAATATTATACACTAAACATGCATTTAATATTCATACACTAAACATGTATTTAATATTTATACACTAAACATGTATTTAATATTAATACAAAAACATGTATTTAATTTTAATAAACTAAACATATATTTAATATTATTACACTAAACATGTATTTAATATTTATACACTGAACATGTATTTAATAGTTATACACTAATCATGTATTTAATATTAATACACTAATCATGTATTTAATATTCATACACTAAATATGTATTTAATATTCATACACTTAACATGTATTTAATATTTATTCACGAAACATGTATTTAATATTTATACACTAAACATGTATTTAATATTAATACACTAAATATGTATTTATTATATATCCACTAAACATTTATTTAATATTCATAAACTAAATATATATTTAATATTAATACACTAAACATGTATTTAACATTAATACACTAAACATGTATTTAATATTTTGACACTAAACATGTATTTAATATTCATACAAAAACATGTATTTAATTTTAATAAACTAAACATATATTTAATATTATTACACTAAACATGTATTTAATATTTATACACTGAACATGTATTTAATATTCATACACTAAACATTTAGTTATTATTTATACACTGAACATGTATTTAATATTTATTCACGAAACATGTTTTTAATATTTATACACTAAACATGTATTTGATATTCATACATTAAAAATGTATTTAATATTCATACACTAAACATGTATTTAATATTCATACATTAAACATGTATTTAATATTCATACACTAAACATGTATTTAATATTCGTACACGAAACATGTATTTAATATTTCTACAAAAACATGTATTTAATTTTAATAAACTAAATATATATTTAATATTAATACACTAAACATGTATTTAATATTCATACACTAAACATGTATTTAATATTAATACACTAAACATGTATTTAATATTAATACAAAAACATGTATTTAATATTAATACACTAAACATGTGTTTAATATTTATACAAAAAACATGTATTTAATTTTAATAAACTAAACATATATTTAATATTAATACAGTAAACATGTATTTAATATTTATACACTAAACATGTATTTAATATTCATACACTAAACATGTAGTTATTATTAATACACTAAACATGTATTTAATATGTATACACTAAATATGTATTTAATATTCATACACTAAACATGTATTTAATATTAATACACTGAACATGTATTTAATAATCATATACTAAACGTATATGTAATCATGTACTAATCATATATTTAATATTCATTTAGTAAACATGTATTTATTATCCTCTAAATAAGGCACACTTGGAAATAATGAATTTCTTTATGTGTGCAGTTGCGGCAGAAGTCCACAGGAGGGCGCACGTTCCCTCTTAATAAGTCCGGTCCTCTCCGCCTCTCTATCTCTCTTTTTCCTTTTTTTTGTTTCTTTTATTTTTTTTACATAAGTTTGGTTTCTCATACACTTATATTTATACACTAAACATGTATTTAATATTAATACACTAAACATGTATTTAATATTTATACACTAAACATGTATTTAATATTAGAACAAAAACATGTATTTAATTTTGATAAACTAAACATATATTTAATATTAATACACTAAACATGTATTTAATATTAATACAAAAACATGTATTTAATTTTAATAAACTAAATATATATTTAATATTAATACACTAAACATGTATTTAATATTCATAAACTAAACATGTATTTAACATTTATACACTAAACATGTATTTAATATTAATACACTAAACATGTATTTAATATTTATACACTAAACATGTATTTAATATTAGAACAAAAAAATGTATTTAATATTTATACACTAAACATGTATTTAATATTCATACACTAAACATGTAGTTATTATTCATACACTAAACATGTATTTAATATTAATACACTAAACATGTATTTAATATTTATACACTAAACATGTATTTAATATTCATAAACTAAACATGTATTTAACATTTATACACTAAACATGTATTTAATATTCATACACTAAACATGTAGTTATTATTTATACACTAAACATGTATTTAATATTAATACACTAAACATGTATTTAATATTTATACACTAAACATGTATTTAATATTAATACACTAAATATGTATTTATTATATATTCACTAAACATGTATTTAATATTCATAAACTAAACATGTATTTAATATTCATACACTAAACGTGTATTTAATATTCATACACTAAACATGTATTTAATATTAATACAAAACATGTATTTACGTTTAATAAACTAAACATATATTTAATATTATTAAACTAAACATGTATTTAATATTTATACACTGAACATGTATTTAATATTAATACACTAATCATGTATTTAATATTCATACACTAAATATGTATTTAATATTCATACACTAAATATGTATTTAATATTCATACACTTAACATGTATTTAATATTTTTACACGAAACATGTATTTAATATTTATACACTAAACATGTATTTAATATTCATACATTAAACATGTACTTAATATTCATACACTAAACATGTATTTAATATTCATACACTAAACATGTATTTAATATTCATACATTAAACATGTATTTAATATTTATACACTAAACATGTATTTAATATTCATACACTAAACATGTAGTTATTATTTATACACTAAACATGTATTTAATATTAATACAGTAAACATGTATTTAATATTAATACACTAAGCATGTATTTAATATTAATACAAAAACATGTATTTAATTTTAGTAAACTAAATATATATTTAATATTCATACACTAAACGTGTATTTAATATTCATACACTAAACATGTATTTAATATTAATACACTAATCATGTATTTAATATTCATAAACTAAATATGTATTTAATATTTATACACTAAACATGTATTTAATATTCATACATTAAAAATGTATTGAATATTCATACACTAAACATGTATTTAATATTATACACTAAACGTGCATTTAATATTCATACACTAAACATGTATTTAATATTAATACAAAAACATGTATTTAATTTTAATAAATTAAACATATATTTAATATTATTACACTAAACATGTATTTAATATTTATACACTGAACATGTATTTAATAGTTATACACTAATCATGTATTTAATATTAATACACTAATCATGTATTTAATATTCATACACTAAATATGTATTTAATATTCATACACTTAACATGTATTTAATATTTATACACGAAACATGTATTTAATATTAATACACTAAACATGTATTCAATATTCATACATTAAAAATGTATTTAATATTCATACACTAAACATGTATTTAATATTCATACATTAAACATGTATTTAATATTCATACACTAAACATGTATTTAATATTCGTATACGAAACATGTATTTAATATTTATACACTAAACATGTATTTAATATTCATACATTAAACATGTATTTAATATTCATACACTAAACATGAGTTTAATATTCATACACTAAACATGTATTTAATATTCATACACTAAACATGTATTTAATATTTATACAAAAACGTGTATTCAATTTTAATAAACTAAACATATATTTAATATCAATACACTAAACATGTATTTAATATTTATACACTAAACATGTATTTAATATTCATACAAAAACATGTATTTAATTTTAATAAACTAAATATATATTTAATATTAATAAACTAAACATGTATTTAACATTTATACACTAAACATGTATTTAATATTCATACACTAAACATGTATTTAATTTTTGATAAATTAAACATATATTTAATATTAATACACTAAACATGTATTAAATATTTATACACTAAACATGTATTTAATATTCATATTCTAAACATGTAGTCATTATTCATACACTAAACATGTATTTAATATTTATACACTAAACATGTATTTAATATTAATACACTAAATATGTATTTATTATATATCCACTAAACATGTATTTAATATTCATAAACTAAATATATATTTAATATTAATACACTAAACATGTATTTAATATTAATACACTAAACATGTATTTAATATTTTTACACTAAACATGTATTTAATATTCATACAAAAACATGTATTTAATTTTAATAAACTAAACATATATTTAATATTATTACACTAAACATGTATTTAATATTTATACACTGAACATGTATTTAATATTCATACACTAAACATTTAGTTATTATTTATACACTGAACATGTATTTAATATTTATTCACGAAACATGTTTTTAATATTTATACACTAAACATGTATTTAATATTCATACATTAAAAATTTATTTAATATTCATACACTAAACATGTATTTAATATTCATACATTAAACATGTATTTAATATTTATACACTAAACATGTATTTAATATTCGTACACGAAACATGTATTTAATATTTCTACAAAAACATGTATTTAATTTTAATAAACTAAACATATATTTAATATTAATACACTAAACATGTATTTAATATTCATACACTAAACATGTATTTAATATTAATACACTAAAAATTTATTTAATATTAATACAAAAACATGTATTTAATATTAATACACTAAACATGTGTTTAATATTTATACAAAAACATGTATTTAATTTTAATAAACTAAACATATATTTAATATTAATACACTAAACATGTATTTAATATTTATACACTAAACATGTATTTAATATTCATACACTAAACATGTAGTTATTATTAATACACTAAACATGTATTTAATATGTATACACTAAATATGTATTTAATATTCATACACTAAACATGTATTTAATATTAATACACTGAACATGTATTTAATAATCATATACTAAACGTATATGTAATCATGTACTAATCATATATTTAATATTCATTTAGTAAACATGTATTTATTATCCTCTAAATAAGGCACACTTGGAAATAATGAATTTCTTTATGTGTGCAGTTCGGGCAGAAGTCCACAGGAGGGCGCACGTTCCCTCTTAATAAGTCCGGTCCTCTCCGCCTCTCTATCTCTCTTTTTCCTTTTTTTTGTTTCTTTTATTTTTTTTACATAAGTTTGGTTTCTCATACACTTATATTTATACACCAAACATGTATTTAATATTAATACACTAAACATGTATTTAATATTTATACACTAAACATGTATTTAATATTAGAACAAAAACATGTATTTAATTTTGATAAACTAAACATATATTTAATATTAATACACTAAACATGTATTTAATATTAATACAAAAACATGTATTTAATTTTAATAAACTAAATATATATTTAATATAAATACACTAAACATGTATTTAATATTCATAAACTAAACATGTATTTAACATTTATACACTAAACATGTATTTAATATTAATACACTAAACATGTATTTAATATTTATACACTAAACATGTATTTAATATTAGAACAAAAACATGTATTTAATATTTATACACTAAACATGTATTTAATATTCATACACTAAACATGTAGTTATTATTCATACACTAAACATGTATTTAATATTAATACACTAAACATGTATTTAATATTTATACACTAAACATGTATTTAATATTCATAAACTAAACATGTATTTAACATTTATACACTAAACATGTATTTAATATTCATACACTAAACATGTAGTTATTATTTATACACTAAACATGTATTTAATATTAATACACTAAACATGTATTTAATATTTATACACTAAACATGTATTTAATATTAATACACTAAATATGTATTTATTATATATCCACTAAACATGTATTTAATATTCATAAACTAAACATGTATTTAATATTCATACACTAAACGTGTATTTAATATTCATACACTAAACATGTATTTAATATTAATACAAAACATGTATTTACGTTTAATAAACTAAACATATATTTAATATTATTAAACTAAACATGCATTTAATATTTATACACTGAACATGTATTTAATATTAATACACTAATCATGTATTTAATATTCATACACTAAATATGTATTTAATATTCATACACTTAACATGTATTTAATATTTATACACGAAACAAGTATTTAATATTTAAACACTAAACATGTATTTAATATTCATACATTAAACATATATTTAATATTAATACACTAAACATGTATTTAATATTAATACAAAAACATGTATTTAATTTTAATAAACTAAATATATATTTAATATTAATACACTAAACATGTATTTAATATTCATAAACTAAACATGTATTTAACATTTATACACTAAACATGTATTTAATATTAATACACTAAACATGTATTTAATATTTATACACTAAACATGTATTTAATATTAGAACAAAAACATGTATTTGATTTTGATAAACTAAACATATATTTAATATTAATACACTAAACATGTATTTAATATTAATACAAAAACATGTATTTAATTTTAATAAACTAAATATATATTTAATATTAATACACTAAACATGTATTTAATATTCATAAACTAAACATGTATTTAACATTTATACACTAAACATGTATTTAATATTAATACACTAAACATGTATTTAATATTTATACACTAAACATGTATTTAATAGTAGAACAAAAACATGTATTTAATATTTATACACTAAACATGTATTTAATATTCATACACTAAACATGTAGTTATTATTCATACACTAAACATGTATTTAATATTAATACACTAAACATGTATTTAATATTTATACACTAAACATGTATTTAATATTCATAAACTAAACATGTGTTTAACATTTATACACTAAACATGTATTTAATATTCATACACTAAACATGTAGTTATTATTCATACACTAAACATGTATTTAATATTAATACACTAAACATGTATTTAATATTTATACACTAAACATGTATTTAATATTCATAAACTAAACATGTATTTAACATTTATACACTAAACATGTATTTAATATTCATACACTAAACATGTAGTTATTATTTATACACTAAACATGTATTTAATATTAATACACTAAACATGTATTTAATATTTATACACTAAACATGTATTTAATATTAATACACTAAATATGTATTTATTATATATCCACTAAACATGTATTTAATATTCATAAACTAAACATGTATTTAATATTCATACACTAAACGTGTATTTAATATTCATACACTAAACATGTATTTAATATTAATACAAAACATGTATTTACGTTTAATAAACTAAACATATATTTAATATTATTAAACTAAACATGTATTTAATATTTATACACTGAACATGTATTTAATATTAATACACTAATCATGTATTTAATATTCATACACTAAATATGTATTTAATATTCATACACTAAATATGTATTTAATATTCATACACTTAACATGTATTTAATATTTTTACACGAAACATGTATTTAATATTTATACACTAAACATGTATTTAATATTCATACATTAAACATGTACTTAATATTCATACACTAAACATGTATTTAATATTTATACACTAAACATGTATTTAATATTCATACATTAAACATGTATTTAATATTTATACACTAAACATGTATTTAATATTCATACACTAAACATGTAGTTATTATTTATACACTAAACATGTATTTAATATTAATACAGTAAACATGTATTTAATATTAATACACTAAGCATGTATTTAATATTAATACAAAAACATGTATTTAATTTTAGTAAACTAAATATATATTTAATATTCATACACTAAACGTGTATTTAATATTCATACACTAAACATGTATTTAATATTAATACACTAATCATGTATTTAATATTCATAAACTAAATATGTATTTAATATTTATACACTAAACATGTATTTAATATTCATACATTAAAAATGTATTGAATATTCATACACTAAACATGTATTTAATATTATACACTAAACGTGCATTTAATATTCATACACTAAACATGTATTTAATATTAATACAAAAACATGTATTTAATTTTAATAAATTAAACATATATTTAATATTATTACACTAAACATGTATTTAATATTTATACACTGAACATGTATTTAATAGTTATACACTAATCATGTATTTAATATTAATACACTAATCATGTATTTAATATTCATACACTAAATATGTATTTAATATTCATACACTTAACATGTATTTAATATTTATACACGAAACATGTATTTAATATTAATACACTAAACATGTATTTAATATTCATACATTAAAAATGTATTTAATATTCATACACTAAACATGTATTTAATATTCATACATTAAACATGTATTTAATATTCATACACTAAACATGTATTTAATATTCGTACACGAAACATGTATTTAATATTTATACACTAAACATGTATTTAATATTCATACATTAAACATGTATTTAATATTTATACACTAAACATGTATTTAATATTCATACACTAAACATGTAGTTATTATTTATACACTAAACATGTATTTAATATTAATACAGTAAACATGTATTTAATATTAATACACTAAGCATGTATTTAATATTAATACAAAAACATGTATTTAATTTTAATAAACTAAATATATATTTAATATTCATACACTAAACGTGTATTTAACATTCATACACTAAACATGTATTTAATATTAATACACTAATCATGTATTTAATATTCATAAACTAAATATGTATTTAATATTTATACACTAAAAATGTATTTAATATTCATACATTAAAAATGTATTGAATATTCATACACTAAACATGTATTTAATATTATACACTAAACATGCATTTAATATTCATACACTAAACATGTATTTAATATTTATACACTAAACATGTATTTAATATTAATACAAAAACATGTATTTGGTTTTAATAAACTAAACATGTATTTAATATTATTACACTAAACATGTATTTAATATTTATACACTGAACAAATATTTAATAGTTATACACTAATCATGTATTTAATATTAATACACTAATCATGTATTTAATATTCATACACTAAATATGTATTTAATATTCATACACTAAACATGTATTTAATATTTATACACTAAACATGTATTTAATATTCATACATTAAACATGTATTTAATATTCATACACTAAACATGTATTTAATATTCGTACACGAAACATGTATTTAATATTTATACACTAAACATGTATTTAATATTTATACACTAAACATGTATTTAATATTAGAACAAAAACATGTATTTGATTTTGATAAACTAAACATATATTTAATATTAATACACTAAACATGTATTTAATATTAATACAAAAACATGTATTTAATTTTAATAAACTAAATATATATTTAATATTAATACACTAAACATGTATTTAATATTCATAAACTAAACATGTATTTAACATTTATACACTAAACATGTATTTAATATTAATACACTAAACATGTATTTAATATTTATACACTAAACATGTATTTAATAGTAGAACAAAAACATGTATTTAATATTTATACACTAAACATGTATTTAATATTCATACACTAAACATGTAGTTATTATTCATACACTAAACATGTATTTAATATTAATACACTAAACATGTATTTAATATTTATACACTAAACATGTATTTAATATTCATAAACTAAACATGTATTTAACATTTATACACTAAACATGTATTTAATATTCATACACTAAACATGTAGTTATTATTTATACACTAAACATGTATTTAATATTAATACACTAAACATGTATTTAATATTTATACACTAAACATGTATTTAATATTAATACACTAAATATGTATTTATTATATATCCACTAAACATGTATTTAATATTCATAAACTAAACATGTATTTAATATTCATACACTAAACGTGTATTTAATATTCATACACTAAACATGTATTTAATATTAATACAAAACATGTATTTACGTTTAATAAACTAAACATATATTTAATATTATTAAACTAAACATGTATTTAATATTTATACACTGAACATGTATTTAATATTAATACACTGATCATGTATTTAATATTCATACACTAAATATGTATTTAATATTCATACACTTAACATGTATTTAATATTCATACACGAAACATGTATTTAATATTTATACACTAAACATGTATTTAATATTTATACACTAAACATGTATTTAATATTCATACATTAAAAATGTATTTAATATTCATACACTAAACATGTATTTAATATTCATACACTAAACATGTATTTAATATTCATACACTAAACATGTATTTAATATTCGTACACGAAACATGTATTTAATATTTATACACTAAACATGTATTTAATATTTATACACTAAACATGTATTTAATATTAGAACAAAAACATGTATTTGATTTTGATAAACTAAACATATATTTAATATTAATACACTAAACATGTATTTAATATTAATACAAAAACATGTATTTAATTTTAATAAACTAAATATATATTTAATATTAATACACTAAACATGTATTTAATATTCATAAACTAAACATGTATTTAACATTTATACACTAAACATGTATTTAATATTAATACACTAAACATGTATTTAATATTTATACACTAAACATGTATTTAATATTAGAACAAAAACATGTATTTGATTTTGATAAACTAAACATATATTTAATATTAATACACTAAACATGTATTTAATATTAATACAAAAACATGTATTTAATTTTAATAAACTAAATATATATTTAATATTAATACACTAAACATGTATTTAATATTCATAAACTAAACATGTATTTAACATTTATACACTAAACATGTATTTAATATTAATACACTAAACATGTATTTAATATTTATACACTAAACATGTATTTAATAGTAGAACAAAAACATGTATTTAATATTTATACACTAAACATGTATTTAATATTCATACACTAAACATGTAGTTATTATTCATACACTAAACATGTATTTAATATTAATACACTAAACATGTATTTAATATTTATACACTAAACATGTATTTAATATTCATAAACTAAACATGTAGTTATTATTTATACACTAAACATGTATTTAATATTAATACACTAAACATGTATTTAATATTTATACACTAAACATGTATTTAATATTAATACACTAAATATGTATTTATTATATATCCACTAAACATGTATTTAATATTCATAAACTAAACATGTATTTAATATTCATACACTAAACGTGTATTTAATATTCATACACTAAACATGTAGTTATTATTCATACACTAAACATGTATTTAATATTAATACACTAAACATGTATTTAATATTTATACACTAAACATGTATTTAATATTCATACACTAAACATGTAGTTATTATTTATACACTAAACATGTATTTAATATTAATACACTAAACATGTATTTAATATTTATACACTAAACATGTATTTAATATTAATACACTAAATATGTATTTATTATATATCCACTAAACATGTATTTAATATTCATAAACTAAACATGTATTTAATATTCATACACTAAACGTGTATTTAATATTCATACACTAAACATGTATTTAATATTAATACAAAACATGTATTTACGTTTAATAAACTAAACATATATTTAATATTATTAAACTAAACATGCATTTAATATTTATACACTGAACATGTATTTAATATTAATACACTAATCATGTATTTAATATTCATACACTAAATATGTATTTAATATTCATACACTTAACATGTATTTAATATTTATACACGAAACATGTATTTAATATTTAAACACTAAACATGTATTTAATATTCATACATTAAACATGTACTTAATATTCATACACTAAACATGTATTTAATATTTATACACTAAACATGTATTTAATATTCATACATTAAACATGTATTTAATATTTATACACTAAACATGTATTTAATATTCATACACTAAACATGTAGTTATTATTTATACACTAAACATGTATTTAATATTAATACAGTAAACATGTATTTAATATTAATACACTAAGCATGTATTTAATATTTATACACTAAACATGTATTTAATATTCATACATTAAAAATGTATTGAATATTCATACACTAAACATGTATTTAATATTATACACTAAACATGCATTTAATATTCATACACTAAACATGTATTTAATATTTATACACTAAACATGTATTTAATATTAATACAAAAACATGTATTTAATTTTAATAAACTAAACATATATTTAATATTATTACACTAAACATGTATTTAATATTTATACACTGAACATGTATTTAATAGTTATACACTAATCATGTATTTAATATTAATACACTAATCATGTATTTAATATTCATACACTAAATATGTATTTTATATTCATACACTTAACATGTATTTAATATTTATACACGAAACATGTATTTAATATTTATACACTAAACATGTATTTAATATTCATACATTAAAAATGTATTTAATATTCATACACTAAACATGTATTTAATATTCATACATTAAACATGTATTTAATATTCATACACTAAACATGTATTTAATATTCGTACACGAAACATGTATTTAATATTTATACACTAAACATGTATTTAATATTTATACACTAAACATGTATTTAATATTAGAACAAAAACATGTATTTGATTTTGATAAACTAAACATATATTTAATATTAATACACTAAACATGTATTTAATATTAATACAAAAACATGTATTTAATTTTAATAAACTAAATATATATTTAATATTAATACACTAAACATGTATTTAATATTCATAAACTAAACATGTATTTAACATTTATACACTAAACATGTATTTAATATTAATACACTAAACATGTATTTAATATTTATACACTAAACATGTATTTAATATTAGAACAAAAACATGTATTTGATTTTGATAAACTAAACATATATTTAATATTAATACACTAAACATGTATTTAATATTAATACAAAAACATGTATTTAATTTTAATAAACTAAATATATATTTAATATTAATACACTAAACATGTATTTAATATTCATAAACTAAACATGTATTTAACATTTATACACTAAACATGTATTTAAGATTAATACACTAAACATGTATTTAATATTTATACACTAAACATGTATTTAATAGTAGAACAAAAACATGTATTTAATATTTATACACTAAACATGTATTTAATATTCATACACTAAACATGTAGTTATTATTCATACACTAAACATGTATTTAATATTAATACACTAAACATGTATTTAATATTTATACACTAAACATGTATTTAATATTCATAAACTAAACATGTATTTAACATTTATACACTAAACATGTATTTAATATTCATACACTAAACATGTAGTTATTATTCATACACTAAACATGTATTTAATATTTATACACTAAACATGTATTTAATATTAATACACTAAATATGTATTTATTATATATCCACTAAACATGTATTTAATATTCATAAACTAAACATGTATTTAATATTCATACACTAAACATGTAGTTATTATTTATACACTAAACATGTATTTAATATTAATACACTAAACATGTATTTAATATTTATACACTAAACATGTATTTAATATTAATACACTAAATATGTATTTATTATATATCCACTAAACATGTATTTAATATTCATAAACTAAACATGTATTTAATATTCATACACTAAACGTGTATTTAATATTCATACACTAAACATGTATTTAATATTAATACAAAACATGTATTTACGTTTAATAAACTAAACATATATTTAATATTATTAAACTAAACATGCATTTAATATTTATACACTGAACATGTATTTAATATTAATACACTAATCATGTATTTAATATTCATACACTAAATATGTATTTAATATTCATACACTTAACATGTATTTAATATTTATACACGAAACATGTATTTAATATTTAAACACTAAACATGTATTTAATATTCATACATTAAACATATATTTAATATTAATACACTAAACATGTATTTAATATTAATACAAAAACATGTATTTAATTTTAATAAACTAAATATATATTTAATATTAATACACTAAACATGTATTTAATATTCATAAACTAAACATGTATTTAACATTTATACACTAAACATGTATTTAATATTAATACACTAAACATGTATTTAATATTTATACACTAAACATGTATTTAATATTAGAACAAAAACATGTATTTGATTTTGATAAACTAAACATATATTTAATATTAATACACTAAACATGTATTTAATATTAATACAAAAACATGTATTTAATTTTAATAAACTAAATATATATTTAATATTAATACACTAAACATGTATTTAATATTCATAAACTAAACATGTATTTAACATTTATACACTAAACATGTATTTAATATTAATACACTAAACATGTATTTAATATTTATACACTAAACATGTATTTAATAGTAGAACAAAAACATGTATTTAATATTTATACACTAAACATGTATTTAATATTCATACACTAAACATGTAGTTATTATTCATACACTAAACATGTATTTAATATTAATACACTAAACATGTATTTAATATTTATACACTAAACATGTATTTAATATTCATAAACTAAACATGTATTTAACATTTATACACTAAACATGTATTTAATATTCATACACTAAACATGTAGTTATTATTTATACACTAAACATGTATTTAATATTTATACACTAAACATGTATTTAATATTAATACACTAAATATGTATTTATTATATATCCACTAAACATGTATTTAATATTCATAAACTAAACATGTATTTAATATTCATACACTAAACATGTAGTTATTATTTATACACTAAACATGTATTTAATATTAATACACTAAACATGTATTTAATATTTATACACTAAACATGTATTTAATATTAATACACTAAATATGTATTTATTATATATCCACTAAACATGTATTTAATATTCATAAACTAAACATGTATTTAATATTCATACACTAAACGTGTATTTAATATTCATACACTAAACATGTATTTAATATTAATACAAAACATGTATTTACGTTTAATAAACTAAACATATATTTAATATTATTAAACTAAACATGCATTTAATATTTATACACTGAACATGTATTTAATATTAATACACTAATCATGTATTTAATATTCATACACTAAATATGTGTTTAATATTCATACACTTAACATGTATTTAATATTTATACACGAAACATGTATTTAATATTTAAACACTAAACATGTATTTAATATTCATACATTAAACATGTACTTAATATTCATACACTAAACATGTATTTAATATTTATACACTAAACATGTATTTAATATTCATACATTAAACATGTATTTAATATTTATACACTAAACATGTATTTAATATTCATACACTAAACATGTAGTTATTATTTATACACTAAACATGTATTTAATATTAATACAGTAAACATGTATTTAATATTAATACACTAAGCATGTATTTAATATTTATACACTAAACATGTATTTAATATTCATACATTAAAAATGTATTGAATATTCATACACTAAACATGTATTTAATATTATACACTAAACATGCATTTAATATTCATACACTAAACATGTATTTAATATTTATACACTAAACATGTATTTAATATTAATACAAAAACATGTATTTAATTTTAATAAACTAAACATATATTTAATATTATTACACTAAACATGTATTTAATATTTATACACTGAACATGTATTTAATAGTTATACACTAATCATGTATTTAATATTAATACACTAATCATGTATTTAATATTCATACACTAAATATGTATTTTATATTCATACACTTAACATGTATTTAATATTTATACACAAAACATGTATTTAATATTTATACACTAAACATGTATTTAATATTCATACATTAAAAATGTATTTAATATTCATACACTAAACATGTATTTAATATTCATACATTAAACATGTATTTAATATTCATACACTAAACATGTATTTAATATTCGTACACGAAACATGTATTTAATATTTATACACTAAACATGTATTTAATATTTATACACTAAACATGTATTTAATATTAATACACTAAACATGTATTTAATATTTATACACTAAACATGTGTTTAATATTAATACACTAAATATGTATTTATTATATATCAACTAAACATGTATTTAATATTCATAAACTAAACATGTATTTAATATTCATACACTAAACGCGTATTTAATATTCATACACTAAACATGTATTTAATATTAATACAAAAACATGTATTTAAGTTTAATAAACTAAACATATATTTAATATTAATACACTAAACATGTTTTTAATATTTATACACTAAACATGTATTTAATATTAACACACTAAATATGTATTTATTTTATATCAACTAAACATGTATTTAATATTCATAAACTAAACATATATTTAATATTTATACACTAAACATGTATTTAATATGTATACACTAAACATGTATTTAATATTAATACACTAAACATGTATTTAATATTTATACACTTAACATGTATTTAATAGTGATACAAAAACATGTATTTAATTTTAATAAACTAAACATATATTTAATATTATTACACTAAACATGTATTTAATATTTATACACTAAACATGTATTTAATATTCATACACTAAACATTTAGTTATTATTTATACACTAAACATGTATTTAATATTAATACACTAAACATTTATTTAATATTAATACACCAAACATGTATTTAATATTTATACACTAATCATGTATTTAATATTAATACTCTACTCATGTATTTAATATTTATACACTAAATATGTATTTAATATTTATACACTTAACATGTATTTAATATTTATACACGAAACATGTATTTAATATTTATACACTAAACATGTATTTAATATTCATACATTAAACATGTATTTAATATTCATACACTAAACATGTATTTAATATTCATACATTAAACATGTATTTAATATTTATACACTAATCATTTATTTAATTTTCATACAGTAAACATGTATTTAATATTTATACACTAAACATGTATTTAATATTCATACACTAAACATGTATTTAATATTAATACACTGAACATGTATTTAATAATCATATACTAAACGTATATGTAATCATATACTAATCATATATTTAATATTCATTTAGTAAACATGTATTTATTATCCTCTAAATAAGGCACACTTGGAAATAATGAATTTCTTTATGTGTGCAGTTGCGGCAAAACTCCACAGGAGGGCGCAGGTTCCCTCGAAATAAGTCCGGTCCTCTCCGTCTCTCTATCTCTCTTTTTCCTTTTTTTTTGTTTCTTTTATTTTTTTTACATAAGTTTGGTTTCTCATACACTTATATTTATACACTAAACATGTATTTGATATTAATACACTAAACATGTATTTAATATTTATACACTAAACATGTATTTAATATTAGTACAAAAACATGTATTTAATCTTGATAAACCAAACATATATTTAATATTAATACACTAAACATGTATTTAATATTAATACAAAAACATGTATTTAATTTTAATAAACTAAACATATATTTAATATTAATACACTAAACGTGTATTAAATATTCATACACTAAACATTTAATTAATATTCATTCAATAAACATGTGGTTATTATTCTTACACTTAATATGTATTTAATATTAATACAAAAACATGTATTTAATTTTAATAAACTAATCATATATTTAATATTAATACACTAAACATGTATTTAATATTCATACACTAAACATGTATTTAATATTAATACACTAAACATGTATTTAATATTGATACACTAAACATGTATTTAATATTTATACACTAAAGATGTATTTAATATTCATACACTAAACATGTATTTAAAATTAATACACTAAACATGTATTTAACATTCATACACTAAACATGTATTTAACATTCATAAACTAAACATGTATTTAACATTTATACACTAAACATGTATTTAATATTAATACAAAAACATGTATTTAATTTTAATAAACTAATCATATATTTAATATTAATACACTAAACATGTATTTAATATTCATACACTAAACATGTATTTAATATTAATACACTAAACATGTATTTAATATTGATACACTAAACATGTATTTAATATTTATACACTAAAGATGTATTTAATATTCATACACTAAACATGTATTTAAAATTAATACACTAAACATGTATTTAACATTCATACACTAAACATGTATTTAACATTCATAAACTAAACATGTATTTAACATTTATACACTAAACATGTATTTAATATTAATACAAAAACATGTATTTAATTTTAATAAACTAAACATTTAATATTAATACACTAAACATGTATTTAATATTCATAGACTAAACATGTAGTTATTATTCATACACTAAACATGTATTTAATATTAATACACTAAACCTGTATTTAATATTCATACACTAAACTTGTATTTAATATTAATACACTAAACATGTATTTAATATTTATACACTAAACATGTATTTAATATTAATACACTAAATATGTATTTATTATATATCAACTAAACATGTATTTAATATACATGAACTAAACATGTATTTAATATTCATACACTAAACGTGTATTTAATATTCATACACTAAACATGTATTTAATATTAATACAAAAACATGTATTTAAGTTTAATAAACTAAACATATATTTAATATTAATACACTAAACATGTTTTTAATATTTATACACTAAACATGTATTTAATATTAACACACTAAATATGTATTTATTATATATCAACTAAACATGTATTTAATATTCATAAACTAAACATGTATTTAATATTCATACACTAAACGTTTATTTAATATTCTTACACTAAACATGTATTTAATATTAATACAAAAACATGTATTTAAGTTTAATAAACTAAACATGTATTTAATATTAATACACTAAACATGTATTTGATATGTATACAGTAAACATGTATTGAATATTCATACACTAAACATGTATTTAATATTCATACACTAAACATGTATTTAATATTCATACACTAAACATGTATTTAATATTAATACACTAAACATGTATTTAATATTTATACACTAAACATGTATTTAATATTAATACAAAAACATGTATTTAATTTTAATAAACTAAACATGTATTCAACATTCATACACTAAACATGAATCTAATATTAATACACTAAACATGTATTTAATATTTATACACTTAACATGTATTTAATATTAATACAAAAACATGTATTTAATTTTAATAAACTAAACATATATTTAATATTATTACACTAAACATGTATTTAATATTTATACAATAAACATGTATTTAATATTCATACACTAAACATAGTGTTATTATTTATACACTAAACATGTATTTAATATTAATACATTAAACATTTATTTAATATGAATACACCAGACATGTATTTAATATTTATACACTAATCATGTATTTAATATTAATACTCTAATCATGTATTTAATATTCATACACTAAACATGTAGTTATTATTCATACACTAAACCTGTATTTAATATTAATACACTAAACCTGTATTTAATATTTATACACTAAACATGTATTTAATATTAATACACTAAACATGTATTTAATATTTATACACTAAACATGTATTTAATATTAATACACTAAATATGTATTTATTATACATCAACTAAACATGTATTTAATATTCATACACTAAACGTGTATTTAATATTCATACACTAAACATGTATTTAATATTAATACAAAAACATGTATTTAAGTTTAATAAACTAAACATATATTTAAAATTTATACACTAAACATGTATTTAATATTAATACAAAAACATGTATTTAATTTTAATACACTAAACATATATTTAATATTAATACACTAAACATGTATTTAACATTCATACACTAAACATGTATTTAACATTCATACACTAAACATGTTTTTAATATAAATACACTAAACATGTATTTAATATTAATACAAAAACATGTATTTAATTTTAATAAACTAAACATTTAATATTAATACACTAAACATGTATTTAATATTCATAGACTAAACATGTAGTTATTATTCATACACTAAACATGTATTTAATATTAATACACTAAACCTGTATTTAATATTTATACACTAAACATGTATTTAATATTAATACACTAAACATGTATTTAATATTTATACACTAAACATGTGTTTAATATTAATACACTAAATATGTATTTATTATATATCAACTAAACATGTATTTAATATTCATAAACTAAACATGTATTTAATATTCATACACTAAACGTGTATTTAATATTCATACACTAAACATGTATTTAATATGAATACAAAAACATGTATTTAAGTTTAATAAACTAAACATATATTTAATATTAATACACTAAACATGTTTTTAATATTTATACACTAAACATGTATTTAATATTAACACACTAAATATGTATTTATTTTATATCAACTAAACATGTATTTAATATTCATAAACTAAACATATATTTAATATTTATACACTAAACATGTATTTAATATGTATACACTAAACATGTATTTAATATTAATACACTAAACATGTATTTAATATTTATACACTTAACATGTATTTAATAGTAATACAAAAACATGTATTTAATTTTAATAAACTAAACATATATTTAATATTATTACACTAAACATGTATTTAATATTTATACACTAAACATGTATTTAATATTCATACACTAAACATTTAGTCATTATTTATACACTAAACATGTATTCAATATTAATACACTAAACATTTATTTAATATTAATACACCAAACATGTATTTAATATTTATACACTAATCATGTATTTAATATTAATACTCTAATCATGTATTTAATATTTATACACTAAATATGTATTTAATATTTATACACTTAACATGTATTTAATATTTATACACGAAACATGTATTTAATATTTATACACTAAACATGTATTTAATATTCATACATTAAACATGTATTTAATATTCATACACTAAACATGTATTTAATATTCATACATTAAACATGTATTTAATATTTATACACTAATCATTTATTTAATTTTCATACAGTAAACATGTATTTAATATTTATACACTAAACATGTATTTAATATTCATACACTAAACATGTATTTAATATTAATACACTGAACATGTATTTAATAATCATATACTAAACGTATATGTAATCATATACTAATCATATATTTAATATTCATTTAGTAAACATGTATTTATTATCCTCTAAATAAGGCACACTTGGAAATAATGAATTTCTTTATGTGTGCAGTTGCGGCAAAACTCCACAGGAGGGCGCAGGTTCCCTCGAAATAAGTCCGGTCCTCTCCGTCTCTCTATCTCTCTTTTTCCTTTTTTTTTTGTTTCTTTTATTTTTTTTACATAAGTTTGGTTTCTCATACACTTATATTTATACACTAAACATGTATTTAATATTAATACACTAAACATGTATTTAATATTAGTACAAAAACATGTATTTAATTTTGATAAACCAAACATATATTTAATATTAATACACTAAACATGTATTTAATATTAATACAAAAACATGTATTTAATTTTAATAAACTAAACATATATTTAATATTAATACACTAAACATGTATTAAATATTCATACACTAAACATTTAATTAATATTCATTCAATAAACATGTGGTTATTATTCTTACACTTAATATGTATTTAATATTAATACAAAAACATGTATTTAATTTTAATAAACTAATCATATATTTAATATTAATACACTAAACATGTATTTAATATTCATACACTAAACATGTATTTAATATTAATACACTAAACATGTATTTAATATTGATACACTAAACATGTATTTAATATTTATACACTAAACATGTATTTAATATTCATACACTAAACATGTATTTAAAATTAATACACTAAACATGTATTTAATATTTATACACTAAACATGTATTTAATATTCATAAACTAAACATGTATTTAACATTTATACACTAAACATGTATTTAATATTCATACACTAAACATGTAGTTATTATTTATACACTAAAGATGTATTTAATATTCATAAACAAAACATGTATTTAACATTTATACACTAAACATGTATTTAATATTCATACACTAAACATGTAGTTATTATTTATACACTAAACATGTATTTAATATTAATATACTAAACATGTATTTAATATTTATACACTAAACATGTATTTAATATTAATACACTAAATATGTATTTATTAAATATCCACTAAACATGTATTTAATATTAATACACTAAACTTGTATTTAATATTTATACACTGAACATGTATTTAATATTCATACACTAAATATGTATTTAATATTCATACACTAAACATGTATTTAATATTAATACACTGAACATGTATTTAATAATCATATACTAAACGTATATGTAATCATATACTAATCATATATTTAATATTCATTTAGTAAACATGTATTTATTATCCTCTAAATAAGGCACACTTGGAAATAATGAATTTCTTTATGCGTACAGTTGCGGCAGAAGTCCACAGGAGGGCGCACGTTCCCTCTTAATAAGTCCGGTCCTCTCCGTCTCTCTATCTCTCTTTTTCCTTTTTTTTGTTTCTTTTATTTTTTTTACACAAGTTTGGTTTCTCATACACTTATATTTATACACTAAACATGTATTTAATATTCATAAACTAAACATGTATTTAATATTAGTACAAAAACATGTATTTATTTTAATAAACTAAACATATATTTAATATTAATACACTAAACAAGTATTTAATATTTATACACTAAACATGTATTTAATATTCATAAACTAAACATGTATTTAATATTCATACACTAAACATGTAGTTATTATTTATACACTAAACATGTATTTAATATTCATAAACTAAACATGTATTTAACATTTATACACTAAATATGTATTTAATATTCATACACTAAACATGTAGTTATTATTTATACACTAAACATGTATTTAATATTAATACACTAAACATGTATTTAATATTTATACACTAAACATGTATTTAATATTAATACAAAACATGTATTTAAGTTTAATAAACTAAACATATATTTAATATTAATACACTAAACATGTATTTAATATTCATACACTAAACATGCATTTAATATTCATACACTAAACATGTATTTAATATTATACACTAAACATGCATTTAATATTCATACACTAAACATGTATTTAATATTTATACACTAAACATGTATTTAATATTAATACAAAAACATGTATTTAATTTTAATAAACTAAACATATATTTAATATTATTACACTAAACATGTATTTAATATTTATACACTGAACATGTATTTAATAGTTATACACTAATCATGTATTTAATATTAATACACTAATCATGTATTTAATATTCATACACTAAATATGTATTTAATATTCATACACTTAACATGTATTTAATATTTATTCACGAAACATGTATTTAATATTTATACACTAAACATGTATTTAATATTAATACACTAAATATGTATTTATTATATATCCACTAAACATTTATTTAATATTCATAAACTAAATATATATTTAATATTAATACACTAAACATGTATTTAACATTAATACACTAAACATGTATTTAATATTTTGACACTAAACATGTATTTAATATTCATACAAAAACATGTATTTAATTTTAATAAACTAAACATATATTTAATATTATTACACTAAACATGTATTTAATATTTATACACTGAACATGTATTTAATATTCATACACTAAACATTTAGTTATTATTTATACACTGAACATGTATTTAATATTTATTCACGAAACATGTTTTTAATATTTATACACTAAACATGTATTTGATATTCATACATTAAAAATGTATTTAATATTCATACACTAAACATGTATTTAATATTCGTACACGAAACATGTATTTAATATTTCTACAAAAACATGTATTTAATTTTAATAAACTAAACATATATTTAATATTAATACACTAAACATGTATTTAATATTCATACACTAAACATGTATTTAATATTAATACACTAAACATGTATTTAATATTAATACAAAAACATGTATTTAATATTAATACACTAAACATGTGTTTAATATTTATACAAAAAACATGTATTTAATTTTAATAAACTAAACATATATTTAATATTAATACACTAAACATGTATTTAATATTTATACACTAAACATGTATTTAATATTCATACACTAAACATGTAGTTATTATTAATACACTAAACATGTATTTAATATGTATACACTAAATATGTATTTAATATTCATACACTAAACATGTATTTAATATTAATACACTGAACATGTATTTAATAATCATATACTAAACGTATATGTAATCATGTACTAATCATATATTTAATATTCATTTAGTAAACATGTATTTATTATCCTCTAAATAAGGCACACTTGGAAATAATGAATTTCTTTATGTGTGCAGTTGCGGCAGAAGTCCACAGGAGGGCGCACGTTCCCTCTTAATAAGTCCGGTCCTCTCCGCCTCTCTATCTCTCTTTTTCCTTTTTTTTGTTTCTTTTATTTTTTTTACATAAGTTTGGTTTCTCATACACTTATATTTATACACTAAACATGTATTTAATATTAATACACTAAACATGTATTTAATATTTATACACTAAACATGTATTTAATATTAGAACAAAAACATGTATTTAATTTTGATAAACTAAACATATATTTAATATTAATACACTAAACATGTATTTAATATTAATACAAAAACATGTATTTAATTTTAATAAACTAAATATATATTTAATATTAATACACTAAACATGTATTTAATATTCATAAACTAAACATGTATTTAACATTTATACACTAAACATGTATTTAATATTAATACACTAAACATGTATTTAATATTTATACACTAAACATGTATTTAATATTAGAACAAAAACATGTATTTAATATTTATACACTAAACATGTATTTAATATTCATACACTAAACATGTAGTTATTATTCATACACTAAACATGTATTTAATATTAATACACTAAACATGTATTTAATATTTATACACTAAACATGTATTTAATATTCATAAACTAAACATGTATTTAACATTTATACACTAAACATGTATTTAATATTCATACACTAAACATGTAGTTATTATTTATACACTAAACATGTATTTAATATTAATACACTAAACATGTATTTAATATTTATACACTAAACATGTATTTAATATTAATACACTAAATATGTATTTATTATATATCCACTAAACATGTATTTAATATTCATAAACTAAACATGTATTTAATATTCATACACTAAACGTGTATTTAATATTCATACACTAAACATGTATTTAATATTAATACAAAACATGTATTTACGTTTAATAAACTAAACATATATTTAATATTATTAAACTAAACATGTATTTAATATTTATACACTGAACATGTATTTAATATTAATACACTAATCATGTATTTAATATTCATACACTAAATATGTATTTAATATTCATACACTAAATATGTATTTAATATTCATACACTTAACATGTATTTAATATTTTTACACGAAACATGTATTTAATATTTATACACTAAACATGTATTTAATATTCATACATTAAACATGTACTTAATATTCATACACTAAACATGTATTTAATATTTATACACTAAACATGTATTTAATATTCATACATTAAACATGTATTTAATATTTATACACTAAACATGTATTTAATATTCATACACTAAACATGTAGTTATTATTTATACACTAAACATGTATTTAATATTAATACAGTAAACATGTATTTAATATTAATACACTAAGCATGTATTTAATATTAATACAAAAACATGTATTTAATTTTAGTAAACTAAATATATATTTAATATTCATACACTAAACGTGTATTTAATATTCATACACTAAACATGTATTTAATATTAATACACTAATCATGTATTTAATATTCATAAACTAAATATGTATTTAATATTTATACACTAAACATGTATTTAATATTCATACATTAAAAATGTATTGAATATTCATACACTAAACATGTATTTAATATTATACACTAAACGTGCATTTAATATTCATACACTAAACATGTATTTAATATTAATACAAAAACATGTATTTAATTTTAATAAATTAAACATATATTTAATATTATTACACTAAACATGTATTTAATATTTATACACTGAACATGTATTTAATAGTTATACACTAATCATGTATTTAATATTAATACACTAATCATGTATTTAATATTCATACACTAAATATGTATTTAATATTCATACACTTAACATGTATTTAATATTTATACACGAAACATGTATTTAATATTAATACACTAAACATGTATTTAATATTAATACAAAAACATGTATTTAATTTTAATAAACTAAACATATATTTAATATTCATACACTAAACATGTATTTAACATTTATACACTAAATTTGTATTTAATATTAATACACTAAACATGTATTTAATATTAATACACTAAACATGTATTTAATATTAATACAAAAACATGTATTTAATTTTAATAAACTAAACACATATTTAATATTAATACACTAAACATGTATTAAATATTCATACACTAAACATGTATTTAATATTCATTCAATAAACATGTAGTTATTATTCTTACACTTAATATGTATTTAATATTAATACAAAAACATGTATTTAATATTGTTACACTAAACGTGTATTTACTATTTATACACTAAAAGTGTATTTAATATTAATACACTAAACATGTATTTAATATTCATACACTAAACATGTATTTAATATTAATACACTAAACATGTATTTAATATTTATACACTAAACATGTATTTAATATTAATACAAAACATGTATTTAATTTTAATAAACTAAATATATATTTAATATTAATACTCTAAACATGTATTTAATATTCATAAACTAAACATGTATTTAACATTCATACACTAAACATTTATTTAATATTAATACACTAAACATGTATTTAATATTAATACAAAAACATTTATTTAATTTTAATAAAGTAAACACATATTTAATATTAATACACTAAACATGTATTTAATATTTATACAATAAACATGTATTTAATATGTATACACTAAACATGTATTTAATATTAATACACTAAATATTTATTTATTATTCATCCACTAAACCTGTATTTAATATTTATACACTAAACATGTATCTAATATTAATACAAAAACATGTATTTAAGTTTAATAAACTAAACATGTATTTAATATTAATATACTAAACATGTAGTTAATATTTATACACAAACACGTATTTAATATTCATACACTAAACATGTATTTAATATTCATACACTAAACATGTATTTAATATTCATACACTAAACATGGATTTAATATTAATACACTGAACATGTATTTCATAATCATATACCAAACATATATGTAATCATATACTAATCATATATTTAATATTCATACTGTAAACATGTATTTATTATCCTCTAAATAAGGCACACTTGGAAATAATGAATTTCTTTATGTGTGCAGGTGCGGCAGAAGTCCACAGGAGGGCGCACGTTCCCTCTTAATAAGTCCGGTCCTCTCCGTCTCTCTCTCTCTCTTTTTCCTTTTTTTTGTTTCTTTTATTTTTTTTAAAATAAGTTTGGGTTCTCATACACTTATATTTATACACTAAACATGTATTTAATATTAGTACAAAAACATGTATTTAATTTTAATAAACTAAACATATATTTAATATTAATACACTAAACATGTATTTAATATTAATACAAAAACATGTATTTAATTTGAATAAACTAAACATATATTTAATATTAATACACTAAACATGTATTAAATATTCATACACTAAACATTTATTTAATATTCATTCAATAAACATGTAGTTATTATTCTTACACTTAATATGTATTTAATATTAATACAAAAACATGTATTTAATTTTAGTAAACTAAACATATATTTAAAACTCATACACTAAACATGTATTTAATATTAATACAAAAACATGTATTTAATTTTAATACACTAAACATATATTTAATATTAATACACTAAACATGTATTTAACATTCATACACTAAACATGTATTTAACATTCATACACTAAACATGTTTTTAATATTAATACACTAAACATGTATTTAATATTAATACAAAAACATGTATTTAATTTTAATAAACTAAACATTTAATATTAATACACTAAACATGTATTTAATATTCATACACTAAACATGTAGTTATTATTCATACACTAAACATGTATTTAATATTAATACACTAAACCTGTATTTAATATTTATACACTAAACATGTATTTAATATTAATACACTAAACATGTATTTAATATTAATACACTAAATATGTATTTATTACATATCAACTAAACATGTATTTAATATTCATAAACTAAACATGTATTTAATATTCATACACTAAACGTGTATTTAATATTCATACACTAAACATGTATTTAATATTAATACAAAAACATGTATTTAAGTTTAATAAACTAAACATATATTTAAAATTTATACACTAAACATGTATTTAATATTAATACAAAAATATGTATTTAATTTTAATACACTAAACATATATTTAATATTAATACACAAATCATGTATTTAACATTCATACACTAAACATGTATTTGACATTTATAGACTAAACATGTTTTTAATATTAATACACTAAACATGTATTTAATATTAATACAAAAACATGTATTTAATTTTAATAAACTAAACATTTAATATTAATACACTAAACATGTATTTAATATTCATACACTAAACATGTAGTTATTATTCATACACTAAACATGTATTTAATATTAATACACTAAACCTGTATTTAATATTTATACACTAAACTTGTATTTAATATTAATACACTAAACATGTATTTAATATTTATACACTAAACATGTATTTAATATTAATACACTAAATATGTATTTATTATATATCAACTAAACATGTATTTAATATACATGAACTAAACATGTATTTAATATTCATACACTAAACATGTATTTAATATTCATACACTAAACATGTATTTAATATTAATACAAAAACATGTATTTAAGTTTAATAAACTAAACATATATTTAATATTAATACACTAAACATGTTTTTAATATCTATACACTAAACATGTATTTAATATTAACACACTAAATATGTATTTATTATATATCAACTAAACATGTATTTAATATTCATAAACTAAACATGTATTTAATATTCATACACTAAACGTTTATTTAATATTCTTACACTAAACATGTATTTAATATTAATACAAAAACATGTATTTAAGTTTAATAAACTAAACATGTATCTAATATTAATACACTAAACATGTATTTAATATTCATACACTAAACATGTATTTAATATTCATACACTAAACATGTATTTAATATTCATACACTAAACATGTATTTAATATTCATACACTAAACATGTATTTAATATTTATACACTAAACATGTATTTAATATTCATACACTAAACATAGTGTTATTATTTATACACTAAACATGTATTTAATATTAATACATTAAACATTTATTTAATATTAATACACCAGACATGTATTTAATATTTATACACTAATCATGTATTTAATATTAATACTCTAATCATGTATTTAATATTCATACACTAAACATGTAGTTATTATTCATACACTAAACATGTATTTAATATTAATACACTAAACCTGTATTTAATATTTATACACTAAACATGTATTTAATATTAATACACTAAACATGTATTTAATATTTATACACTAAACATGTATTTAATATTAATACACTAAATATGTATTTATTATATATCAACTAAACATGTATTTAATATTCATACACTAAACGTGTATTTAATATTCATACACTAAACATGTATTTAATATTAATACAAAAACATGTATTTAAGTTTAATAAACTAAACATATATTTAAAATTTATACACTAAACATGTATTTAATATTAATACAAAAACATGTATTTAATTTTAATACACTAAACATATATTTAATATTAATACACTAAACATGTATTTAACATTCATACACTAAACATGTATTTAACATTCATACACTAAACATGTTTTTAATATAAATACACTAAACATGTATTTAATATTAATACAAAAACATGTATTTAATTTTAATAAACTAAACATTTAATATTAATACACTAAACATGTATTTAATATTCATAGACTAAACATGTAGTTATTATTCATACACTAAACATGTATTTAATATTAATACACTAAACCTGTATTTAATATTTATACACTAAACATGTATTTAATATTAATACACTAAACATGTATTTAATATTTATACACTAAACATGTGTTTAATATTAATACACTAAATATGTATTTATTATATATCAACTAAACATGTATTTAATATTCATAAACTAAACATGTATTTAATATTCATACACTAAACGTGTATTTAATATTCATACACTAAACATGTATTTAATATGAATACAAAAACATGTATTTAAGTTTAATAAACTAAACATATATTTAATATTAATACACTAAACATGTTTTTAATATTTATACACTAAACATGTACTTAATATTAACACACTAAATATGTATTTATTTTATATCAACTAAACATGTATTTAATATTCATAAACTAAACATATATTTAATATTTATACACTAAACATGTATTTAATATGTATACACTAAACATGTATTTAATATTAATACACTAAACATGTATTTAATATTTATACACTTAACATGTATTTAATAGTAATACAAAAACATGTATTTAATTTTAATAAACTAAACATATATTTAATATTATTACACTAAACATGTATTTAATATTTATACACTAAACATGTATTTAATATTCATACACTAAACATTTAGTCATTATTTATACACTAAACATGTATTTAATATTAATACACTAAACATTTATTTAATATTAATACACCAAACATGTATTTAATATTTATACACTAATCATGTATTTAATATTAATACTCTAATCATGTATTTAATATTTATACACTAAATATGTATTTAATATTTATACACTTAACATGTATTTAATATTTATACACGAAACATGTATTTAATATTTATACACTAAACATGTATTTAATATTCATACATTAAACATGTATTTAATATTCATACACTAAACATGTATTTAATATTCATACATTAAACATGTATTTAATATTTATACACTAATCATTTATTTAATTTTCATACAGTAAACATGTATTTAATATTTATACACTAAACATGTATTTAATATTCATACACTAAACATGTATTTAATATTAATACACTGAACATGTATTTAATAATCATATACTAAACGTATATGTAATCATATACTAATCATATATTTAATATTCATTTAGTAAACATGTATTTATTATCCTCTAAATAAGGCACACTTGGAAATAATGAATTTCTTTATGTGTGCAGTTGCGGCAAAACTCCACAGGAGGGCGCAGGTTCCCTCGAAATAAGTCCGGTCCTCTCCGTCTCTCTATCTCTCTTTTTCCTTTTTTTTTGTTTCTTTTATTTTTTTTACATAAGTTTGGTTTCTCATACACTTATATTTATACACTAAACATGTATTTGATATTAATACACTAAACATGTATTTAATATTTATACACTAAACATGTATTTAATATTAGTACAAAAACATGTATTTAATTTTGATAAACCAAACATATATTTAATATTAATACACTAAACATGTATTTAATATTAATACAAAAACATGTATTTAATTTTAATAAACTAAACATATATTTAATATTAATACACTAAACGTGTATTAAATATTCATACACTAAACATTTAATTAATATTCATTCAATAAACATGTGGTTATTATTCTTACACTTAATATGTATTTAATATTAATACAAAAACATGTATTTAATTTTAATAAACTAATCATATATTTAATATTAATACACTAAACATGTATTTAATATTCATACACTAAACATGTATTTAATATTAATACACTAAACATGTATTTAATATTGATACACTAAACATGTATTTAATATTTATACACTAAAGATGTATTTAATATTCATACACTAAACATGTATTTAAAATTAATACACTAAACATGTATTTAACATTCATACACTAAACATGTATTTAACATTCATAAACTAAACATGTATTTAACATTTATACACTAAACATGTATTTAATATTAATACAAAAACATGTATTTAATTTTAATAAACTAAACATTTAATATTAATACACTAAACATGTATTTAATATTCATAGACTAAACATGTAGTTATTATTCATACACTAAACATGTATTTAATATTAATACACTAAACCTGTATTTAATATTTATACACTAAACTTGTATTTAATATTAATACACTAAACATGTATTTAATATTTATACACTAAACATGTATTTAATATTAATACACTAAATATGTATTTATTATATATCAACTAAACATGTATTTAATATACATGAACTAAACATGTATTTAATATTCATACACTAAACGTGTATTTAATATTCATACACTAAACATGTATTTAATATTAATACAAAAACATGTATTTAAGTTTAATAAACTAAACATATATTTAATATTAATACACTAAACATGTTTTTAATATTTATACACTAAACATGTATTTAATATTAACACACTAAATATGTATTTATTATATATCAACTAAACATGTATTTAATATTCATAAACTAAACATGTATTTAATATTCATACACTAAACGTTTATTTAATATTCTTACACTAAACATGTATTTAATATTAATACAAAAACATGTATTTAAGTTTAATAAACTAAACATGTATTTAATATTAATACACTAAACATGTATTTGATATGTATACAGTAAACATGTATTGAATATTCATACACTAAACATGTATTTAATATTCATACACTAAACATGTATTTAATATTAATACACTAAACATGTATTTAATATTTATACACTAAACATGTATTTAATATTAATACAAAAACATGTATTTAATTTTAATAAACTAAACATGTATTCAACATTCATACACTAAACATGAATCTAATATTAATACACTAAACATGTATTTAATATTTATACACTTAACATGTATTTAATATTAATACAAAAACATGTATTTAATTTTAATAAACTAAACATATATTTAATATTATTACACTAAACATGTATTTAATATTTATACACTAAACATGTATTTAATATTCATACACTAAACATAGTGTTATTATTTATACACTAAACATGTATTTAATATTAATACATTAAACATTTATTTAATATTAATACACCAGACATGTATTTAATATTTATACACTAATCATGTATTTAATATTAATACTCTAATCATGTATTTAATATTCATACACTAAACATGTAGTTATTATTCATACACTAAACCTGTATTTAATATTAATACACTAAACCTGTATTTAATATTTATACACTAAACATGTATTTAATATTAATACACTAAACATGTATTTAATATTTATACACTAAACATGTATTTAATATTAATACACTAAATATGTATTTATTATATATCAACTAAACATGTATTTAATATTCATACACTAAACGTGTATTTAATATTCATACACTAAACATGTATTTAATATTAATACAAAAACATGTATTTAAGTTTAATAAACTAAACATATATTTAAAATTTATACACTAAACATGTATTTAATATTAATACAAAAACATGTATTTAAGTTTAATACACTAAACATATATTTAATATTAATACACTAAACATGTATTTAACATTCATACACTAAACATGTATTTAACATTCATACACTAAACATGTTTTTAATATAAATACACTAAACATGTATTTAATATTAATACAAAAACATGTATTTAATTTTAATAAACTAAACATTTAATATTAATACACTAAACATGTATTTAATATTCATAGACTAAACATGTAGTTATTATTCATACACTAAACATGTATTTAATATTAATACAAAACATGTATTTAAGTTTAATAAACTAAACATATATTTAATATTAATACACTAAACATGTATTTAATATTTATACACTAAACAAGTGTTTAATATTAATACACTAAATATGTATTTATTATATATCAACTAAACATGTATTTAATATTCATAAACTAAACATGTATTTAATATTCATACACTAAACGTGTATTTAATATTCATACACTAAACATGTATTTAATATTAATACAAAAACATGTATTTAAGTTTAATAAACTAAACATATATTTAATATTAATACACTAAACATGTTTTTAATATTTATACACTAAACATGTATTTAATATTAACACACTAAATATGTATTTATTTTATATCAACTAAACATGTATTTAATATTCATAAACTAAACATATATTTAATATTTATACACTAAACATGTATTTAATATGTATACACTAAACATGTATTTAATATTAATACACTAAACATGTATTTAATATTTATACACTTAACATGTATTTAATAGTAATACAAAAACATGTATTTAATTTTAATAAACTAAACATATATTTAATATTATTACACTAAACATGTATTTAATATTTATACACTAAACATGTATTTAATATTCATACACTAAACATTTAGTCATTATTTATACACTAAACATGTATTTAATATTAATACACTAAACATTTATTTAATATTAATACACCAAACATGTATTTAATATTTATACACTAATCATGTATTTAATATTAATACTCTAATCATGTATTTAATATTTATACACTAAATATGTATTTAATATTTATACACTTAACATGTATTTAATATTTATACACGAAACATGTATTTAATATTTATACACTAAACATGTATTTAATATTCATACATTAAACATGTATTTAATATTCATACACTAAACATGTATTTAATATTCATACATTAAACATGTATTTAATATTTATACACTAATCATTTATTTAATTTTCATACAGTAAACATGTATTTAATATTTATACACTAAACATGTATTTAATATTCATACACTAAACATGTATTTAATATTAATACACTGAACATGTATTTAATAATCATATATTAAACGTATATGTAATCATATACTAATCATATATTTAATATTCATTTAGTAAACATGTATTTATTATCCTCTAAATAAGGCACACTTGGAAATAATGAATTTCTTTATGTGTGCAGTTGCGGCAAAACTCCACAGGAGGGCGCAGGTTCCCTCGAAATAAGTCCGGTCCTCTCCGTCTCTCTATCTCTCTTTTTCCTTTTTTTTTGTTTCTTTTATTTTTTTTACATAAGTTTGGTTTCTCATACACTTATATTTATACACTAAACATGTATTTGATATTAATACACTAAACATGTATTTAATATTTATACACTAAACATGTATTTAATATTAGTACAAAAACATGTATTTAATTTTGATAAACCAAACATATATTTAATATTAATACACTAAACATGTATTTAATATTAATACAAAAACATGTATTTAATTTTAATAAACTAAACATATATTTAATATTAATACACTAAACATGTATTAAATATTCATACACTAAACATTTAATTAATATTCATTCAATAAACATGTGGTTATTATTCTTACACTTAATATGTATTTAATATTAATACAAAAACATGTATTTAATTTTAATAAACTAATCATATATTTAATATTAATACACTAAACATGTATTTAATATTCATACACTAAACATGTATTTAATATTAATACACTAAACATGTATTTAATATTGATACACTAAACATGTATTGGGCTTCACAGTGGCAGAGGGGTTAGTGCGTCTGCCTCACAATACGAAGGTCCTGCAGTCTTGGGTTCAAATCCAGGCTCGGGATCTTTCTGTGTGGAGTTTGCATATTCTCCCCGTGAATGCGTGGGTTCCCTCCGGGTACTCCGGCTTCCTCCCACTTCCAAAGACATGCACCTGGGGATAGGTTGATTGGCAACACTAAATTGGCCCTAGTGTGTGAATGTGAGTGTGAATGTTGTCTGTCTATCTGTGTTGGCCCTGCGATGAGGTGGCGACTTGTCCAAGGTGTACCCCGCCTTCCGCCCGATTGTAGCTGAGATAGGCGCCAGCGCCCCCCGCGACCCCAAAAGGGAATAAGCGGTAGAAAATGGATGGATGGATGGATAAACATGTATTTAATATTTATACACTAAACATGTATTTAATATTCATACACTAAACATGTATTTAAAATTAATACACTAAACATGTATTTAATATTTATACACTAAACATGTATTTAATATTCATAAACTAAACATGTATTTAACATTTATACACTAAACATGTATTTAATATTCATACACTAAACATGTAGTTATTATTTATACACTAAAGATGTATTTAATATTCATAAACAAAACATGTATTTAACATTTATACACTAAACATGTATTTAATATTCATACACTAAACATGTAGTTATTATTTATACACTAAACATGTATTTAATATTAATATACTAAACATGTATTTAATATTTATACACTAAACATGTATTTAATATTAATACACTAAATATGTATTTATTAAATATCCACTAAACATGTATTTAATATTAATACACTAAACTTGTATTTAATATTTATACACTGAACATGTATTTAATATTCATACACTAAATATGTATTTAATATTCATACACTAAACATGTATTTAATATTAATACACTGAACATGTATTTAATAATCATATACTAAACGTATATGTAATCATATACTAATCATATATTTAATATTCATTTAGTAAACATGTATTTATTATCCTCTAAATAAGGCACACTTGGAAATAATGAATTTCTTTATGCGTACAGTTGCGGCAGAAGTCCAAAGGAGGGCGCACGTTCCCTCTTAATAAGTCCGGTCCTCTCCGTCTCTCTATCTCTCTTTTTCCTTTTTTTTGTTTCTTTTATTTTTTTTACATAAGTTTGGTTTCTCATATACTTATATTTATACACTAAACATGTATTTAATATTCATAAACTAAACATGTATTTAATATTAGTACAAAAACATGTATTTATTTTAATAAACTAAACATATATTTAATATTAATACACTAAACAAGTATTTAATATTTATACACTAAACATGTATTTAATATTCATAAACTAAACATGTATTTAATATTCATACACTAAACATGTAGTTATTATTTATACACTAAACATGTATTTAATATTCATAAACTAAACATGTATTTAACATTTATACACTAAATATGTATTTAATATTCATACACTAAACATGTAGTTATTATTTATACACTAAACATGTATTTAATATTAATACACTAAACATGTATTTAATATTTATACACTAAACATGTATTTAATATTAATACAAAACATGTATTTAAGTTTAATAAACTAAACATATATTTAATATTAATACACTATACATGTATTTAATATTCATACACTAAACATGCATTTAATATTCATACACTAAACATGTATTTAATATTAATACACTAAACATGTATTTAATATTTATACACTAAACATGTATTTAATATTCATAAACTAAACATGTATTTAACATGTATACACTAAACATGTATTTAATATTCATACACTAAACATGTAGTTATTATTTATACACTAAACATGTATTTAATATTAATACACTAAACATGTATTTAATATTTATACACTAAACATGTATTTAATATTAATACACTAAATATGTATTTATTATATATCCACTAAACATGTATTTAATATTCATAAACTAAACATGTATTTAATATTCATACACTAAACGTGTATTTAATATTCATACACTAAACATGTATTTAATATTAATACAAAACATGTATTTACGTTTAATAAACTAAACATATATTTAATATTATTAAACTAAACATGCATTTAATATTTATACACTGAACATGTATTTAATATTAATACACTAATCATGTATTTAATATTCATACACTAAATATGTATTTAATATTCATACACTTAACATGTATTTAATACTTATACACGAAACATGTATTTAATATTTAAACACTAAACATGTATTTAATATTCATACATTAAACATGTACTTAATATTCATACACTAAACATGTATTTAATATTTATACACTAAACATGTATTTAATATTCATACATTAAACATGTATTTAATATTTATACACTAAACATGTATTTAATATTCATACACTAAACATGTAGTTATTATTTATACACTAAACATGTATTTAATATTAATACAGTAAACATGTATTTAATATTAATACACTAAGCATGTATTTAATATTAATACAAAAACATGTATTTAATTTTAATAAACTAAATATATATTTAATATTCATACACTAAACGTGTATTTAACATTCATACACTAAACATGTATTTAATATTAATACACTAATCATGTATTTAATATTCATAAACTAAATATGTATTTAATATTTATACACTAAAAATGTATTTAATATTCATACATTAAAAATGTATTGAATATTCATACACTAAACATGTATTTAATATTATACACTAAACATGCATTTAATATTCATACACTAAACATGTATTTAATATTTATACACTAAACATGTATTTAATATTAATACAAAAACATGTATTTGGTTTTAATAAACTAAACATATATTTAATATTATTACACTAAACATGTATTTAATATTTATACACTGAACAAATATTTAATAGTTATACACTAATCATGTATTTAATATTAATACACTAATCATGTATTTAATATTCATACACTAAATATGTATTTAATATTCATACACTAAACATGTATTTAATATTTATACACTAAACATGTATTTAATATTCATACATTAAACATGTATTTAATATTCATACACTAAACATGTATTTAATATTCGTACACGAAACATGTATTTAATATTTATACACTAAACATGTATTTAATATTTATACACTAAACATGTATTTAATATTAGAACAAAAACATGTATTTGATTTTGATAAACTAAACATATATTTAATATTAATACACTAAACATGTATTTAATATTAATACAAAAACATGTATTTAATTTTAATAAACTAAATATATATTTAATATTAATACACTAAACATGTATTTAATATTCATAAACTAAACATGTATTTAACATTTATACACTAAACATGTATTTAATATTAATACACTAAACATGTATTTAATATTTATACACTAAACATGTATTTAATAGTAGAACAAAAACATGTATTTAATATTTATACACTAAACATGTATTTAATATTCATACACTAAACATGTAGTTATTATTCATACACTAAACATGTATTTAATATTAATACACTAAACATGTATTTAATATTTATACACTAAACATGTATTTAATATTCATAAACTAAACATGTATTTAACATTTATACACTAAACATGTATTTAATATTCATACACTAAACATGTAGTTATTATTTATACACTAAACATGTATTTAATATTAATACACTAAACATGTATTTAATATTTATACACTAAACATGTATTTAATATTAATACACTAAATATGTATTTATTATATATCCACTAAACATGTATTTAATATTCATAAACTAAACATGTATTTAATATTCATACACTAAACGTGTATTTAATATTCATACACTAAACATGTATTTAATATTAATACAAAACATGTATTTACGTTTAATAAACTAAACATATATTTAATATTATTAAACTAAACATGTATTTAATATTTATACACTGAACATGTATTTAATATTAATACACTGATCATGTATTTAATATTCATACACTAAATATGTATTTAATATTCATACACTTAACATGTATTTAATATTCATACACGAAACATGTATTTAATATTTATACACTAAACATGTATTTAATATTTATACACTAAACATGTATTTAATATTCATACATTAAAAATGTATTTAATATTCATACACTAAACATGTATTTAATATTCATACATTAAACATGTATTTAATATTCATACACTAAACATGTATTTAATATTCGTACACGAAACATGTATTTAATATTTATACACTAAACATGTATTTAATATTTATACACTAAACATGTATTTAATATTAGAACAAAAACATGTATTTGATTTTGATAAACTAAACATATATTTAATATTAATACACTAAACATGTATTTAATATTAATACAAAAACATGTATTTAATTTTAATAAACTAAATATATATTTAATATTAATACACTAAACATGTATTTAATATTCATAAACTAAACATGTATTTAACATTTATACACTAAACATGTATTTAATATTAATACACTAAACATGTATTTAATATTTATACACTAAACATGTATTTAATATTAGAACAAAAACATGTATTTGATTTTGATAAACTAAACATATATTTAATATTAATACACTAAACATGTATTTAATATTAATACAAAAACATGTATTTAATTTTAATAAACTAAATATATATTTAATATTAATACACTAAACATGTATTTAATATTCATAAACTAAACATGTATTTAACATTTATACACTAAACATGTATTTAATATTAATACACTAAACATGTATTTAATATTTATACACTAAACATGTATTTAATAGTAGAACAAAAACATGTATTTAATATTTATACACTAAACATGTATTTAATATTCATACACTAAACATGTAGTTATTATTCATACACTAAACATGTATTTAATATTAATACACTAAACATGTATTTAATATTTATACACTAAACATGTATTTAATATTCATAAACTAAACATGTATTTAACATTTATACACTAAACATGTATTTAATATTCATACACTAAACATGTATTTAATATTCGTACACGAAACATGTATTTAATATTTATACACTAAACATGTATTTAATATTTATACACTAAACATGTATTTAATATTAGAACAAAAACATGTATTTGATTTTGATAAACTAAACATATATTTAATATTAATACACTAAACATGTATTTAATATTAATACAAAAACATGTATTTAATTTTAATAAACTAAATATATATTTAATATTAATACACTAAACATGTATTTAATATTCATAAACTAAACATGTATTTAACATTTATACACTAAACATGTATTTAATATTAATACACTAAACATGTATTTAATATTTATACACTAAACATGTATTTAATATTAGAACAAAAACATGTATTTGATTTTGATAAACTAAACATATATTTAATATTAATACACTAAACATGTATTTAATATTAATACAAAAACATGTATTTAATTTTAATAAACTAAATATATATTTAATATTAATACACTAAACATGTATTTAATATTCATAAACTAAACATGTATTTAACATTTATACACTAAACATGTATTTAATATTAATACACTAAACATGTATTTAATATTTATACACTAAACATGTATTTAATAGTAGAACAAAAACATGTATTTAATATTTATACACTAAACATGTATTTAATATTCATACACTAAACATGTAGTTATTATTCATACACTAAACATGTATTTAATATTAATACACTAAACATGTATTTAATATTTATACACTAAACATGTATTTAATATTCATAAACTAAACATGTATTTAACATTTATACACTAAACATGTATTTAATATTCATACACTAAACATGTAGTTATTATTTATACACTAAACATGTATTTAATATTAATACACTAAACATGTATTTAATATTTATACACTAAACATGTATTTAATATTAATACACTAAATATGTATTTATTATATATCCACTAAACATGTATTTAATATTCATAAACTAAACATGTATTTAATATTCATACACTAAACGTGTATTTAATATTCATACACTAAACATGTATTTAATATTAATACAAAACATGTATTTACGTTTAATAAACTAAACATATATTTAATATTATTAAACTAAACATGCATTTAATATTTATACACGAAACATGTATTTAATATTTAAACACTAAACATGTATTTAATATTCATACATTAAACATGTACTTAATATTCATACACTAAACATGTATTTAATATTTATACACTAAACATGTATTTAATATTCATACATTAAACATGTATTTAATATTTATACACTAAACATGTATTTAATATTCATACACTAAACATGTAGTTATTATTTATACACTAAACATGTATTTAATATTAATACAGTAAACATGTATTTAATATTAATACACTAAGCATGTATTTAATATTTATACACTAAACATGTATTTAATATTCATATATTAAAAATGTATTGAATATTCATACACTAAACATGTATTTAATATTATACACTAAACATGCATTTAATATTCATACACTAAACATGTATTTAATATTTATACACTAAACATGTATTTAATATTAATACAAAAACATGTATTTAATTTTAATAAACTAAACATATATTTAATATTATTACACTAAACATGTATTTAATATTTATACACTGAACATGTATTTAATAGTTATACACTAATCATGTATTTAATATTAATACACTAATCATGTATTTAATATTCATACACTAAATATGTATTTTATATTCATACACTTAACATGTATTTAATATTTATACACGAAACATGTATTTAATATTTATACACTAAACATGTATTTAATATTCATACATTAAAAATTTATTTAATATTCATACACTAAACATGTATTTAATATTCATACATTAAACATGTATTTAATATTCATACACTAAACATGTATTTAATATTCGTACACGAAACATGTATTTAATATTTATACACTAAACATGTATTTAATATTTATACACTAAACATGTATTTAATATTAGAACAAAAACATGTATTTGATTTTGATAAACTAAACATATATTTAATATTAATACACTAAACATGTATTTAATATTAATACAAAAACATGTATTTAATTTTAATAAACTAAATATATATTTAATATTAATACACTAAACATGTATTTAATATTCATAAACTAAACATGTATTTAACATTTATACACTAAACATGTATTTAATATTAATACACTAAACATGTATTTAATATTTATACACTAAACATGTATTTAATATTAGAACAAAAACATGTATTTGATTTTGATAAACTAAACATATATTTAATATTAATACACTAAACATGTATTTAATATTAATACAAAAACATGTATTTAATTTTAATAAACTAAATATATATTTAATATTAATACACTAAACATGTATTTAATATTCATAGACTAAACATGTATTTAACATTTATACACTAAACATGTATTTAATATTAATACACTAAACATGTATTTAATATTTATACACTAAACATGTATTTAATAGTAGAACAAAAACATGTATTTAATATTTATACACTAAACATGTATTTAATATTCATACACTAAACATGTAGTTATTATTCATACACTAAACATGTATTTAATATTAATACACTAAACATGTATTTAATATTTATACACTAAACATGTATTTAATATTCATAAACTAAACATGTATTTAACATTTATACACTAAACATGTATTTAATATTCATACACTAAACATGTAGTTATTATTTATACACTAAACATGTATTTAATATTTATACACTAAACATGTATTTAATATTAATACACTAAATATGTATTTATTATATATCCACTAAACATGTATTTAATATTCATAAACTAAACATGTATTTAATATTCATACACTAAACATGTAGTTATTATTTATACACTAAACATGTATTTAATATTAATACACTAAACATGTATTTAATATTTATACACTAAACATGTATTTAATATTAATACACTAAATATGTATTTATTATATATCCACTAAACATGTATTTAATATTCATAAACTAAACATGTATTTAATATTCATACACTAAACGTGTATTTAATATTCATACACTAAACATGTATTTAATATTAATACAAAACATGTATTTACGTTTAATAAACTAAACATATATTTAATATTATTAAACTAAACATGCATTTAATATTTATACACTGAACATGTATTTAATATTAATACACTAATCATGTATTTAATATTCATACACTAAATATGTATTTAATATTCATACACTTAACATGTATTTAATATTTATACACGAAACATGTATTTAATATTTAAACACTAAACATGTATTTAATATTCATACATTAAACATATATTTAATATTAATACACTAAACATGTATTTAATATTAATACAAAAACATGTATTTAATTTTAATAAACTAAATATATATTTAATATTAATACACTAAACATGTATTTAATATTCATAAACTAAACATGTATTTAACATTTATACACTAAACATGTATTTAATATTAATACACTAAACATGTATTTAATATTTATACACTAAACATGTATTTAATATTAGAACAAAAACATGTATTTGATTTTGATAAACTAAACATATATTTAATATTAATACACTAAACATGTATTTAATATTAATACAAAAACATGTATTTAATTTTAATAAACTAAATATATATTTAATATTAATACACTAAACATGTATTTAATATTCATAAACTAAACATGTATTTAACATTTATACACTAAACATGTATTTAATATTAATACACTAAACATGTATTTAATATTTATACACTAAACATGTATTTAATAGTAGAACAAAAACATGTATTTAATATTTATACACTAAACATGTATTTAATATTCATACACTAAACATGTAGTTATTATTCATACACTAAACATGTATTTAATATTAATAAACTAAACATGTATCTAATATTAATACACTAAACATGTATTTAATATTCATACACTAAACATGTATTTAATATTCATACACTAAACATGTATTTAATATTCATACACTAAACATGTATTTAATATTCATACACTAAACATGTATTTAATATTTATACACTAAACATGTATTTAATATTCATACACTAAACATAGTGTTATTATTTATACACTAAACATGTATTTAATATTAATACATTAAACATTTATTTAATATTAATACACCAGACATGTATTTAATATTTATACACTAATCATGTATTTAATATTAATACTCTAATCATGTATTTAATATTCATACACTAAACATGTAGTTATTATTCATACACTAAACATGTATTTAATATTAATACACTAAACCTGTATTTAATATTTATACACTAAACATGTATTTAATATTAATACACTAAACATGTATTTAATATTTATACACTAAACATGTATTTAATATTAATACACTAAATATGTATTTATTATATATCAACTAAACATGTATTTAATATTCATACACTAAACGTGTATTTAATATTCATACACTAAACATGTATTTAATATTAATACAAAAACATGTATTTAAGTTTAATAAACTAAACATATATTTAAAATTTATACACTAAACATGTATTTAATATTAATACAAAAACATGTATTTAATTTTAATACACTAAACATATATTTAATATTAATACACTAAACATGTATTTAACATTCATACACTAAACATGTATTTAACATTCATACACTAAACATGTTTTTAATATAAATACACTAAACATGTATTTAATATTAATACAAAAACATGTATTTAATTTTAATAAACTAAACATTTAATATTAATACACTAAACATGTATTTAATATTCATAGACTAAACATGTAGTTATTATTCATACACTAAACATGTATTTAATATTAATACACTAAACCTGTATTTAATATTTATACACTAAACATGTATTTAATATTAATACACTAAACATGTATTTAATATTTATACACTAAACATGTGTTTAATATTAATACACTAAATATGTATTTATTATATATCAACTAAACATGTATTTAATATTCATAAACTAAACATGTATTTAATATTCATACACTAAACGTGTATTTAATATTCATACACTAAACATGTATTTAATATGAATACAAAAACATGTATTTAAGTTTAATAAACTAAACATATATTTAATATTAATACACTAAACATGTTTTTAATATTTATACACTAAACATGTACTTAATATTAACACACTAAATATGTATTTATTTTATATCAACTAAACATGTATTTAATATTCATAAACTAAACATATATTTAATATTTATACACTAAACATGTATTTAATATGTATACACTAAACATGTATTTAATATTAATACACTAAACATGTATTTAATATTTATACACTTAACATGTATTTAATAGTAATACAAAAACATGTATTTAATTTTAATAAACTAAACATATATTTAATATTATTACACTAAACATGTATTTAATATTTATACACTAAACATGTATTTAATATTCATACACTAAACATTTAGTCATTATTTATACACTAAACATGTATTTAATATTAATACACTAAACATTTATTTAATATTAATACACCAAACATGTATTTAATATTTATACACTAATCATGTATTTAATATTAATACTCTAATCATGTATTTAATATTTATACACTAAATATGTATTTAATATTTATACACTTAACATGTATTTAATATTTATACACGAAACATGTATTTAATATTTATACACTAAACATGTATTTAATATTCATACATTAAACATGTATTTAATATTCATACACTAAACATGTATTTAATATTCATACATTAAACATGTATTTAATATTTATACACTAATCATTTATTTAATTTTCATACAGTAAACATGTATTTAATATTTATACACTAAACATGTATTTAATATTCATACACTAAACATGTATTTAATATTAATACACTGAACATGTATTTAATAATCATATACTAAACGTATATGTAATCATATACTAATCATATATTTAATATTCATTTAGTAAACATGTATTTATTATCCTCTAAATAAGGCACACTTGGAAATAATGAATTTCTTTATGTGTGCAGTTGCGGCAAAACTCCACAGGAGGGCGCAGGTTCCCTCGAAATAAGTCCGGTCCTCTCCGTCTCTCTATCTCTCTTTTTCCTTTTTTTTTGTTTCTTTTATTTTTTTTACATAAGTTTGGTTTCTCATACACTTATATTTATACACTAAACATGTATTTGATATTAATACACTAAACATGTATTTAATATTTATACACTAAACATGTATTTAATATTAGTACAAAAACATGTATTTAATTTTGATAAACCAAACATATATTTAATATTAATACACTAAACATGTATTTAATATTAATACAAAAACATGTATTTAATTTTAATAAACTAAACATATATTTAATATTAATACACTAAACGTGTATTAAATATTCATACACTAAACATTTAATTAATATTCATTCAATAAACATGTGGTTATTATTCTTACACTTAATATGTATTTAATATTAATACAAAAACATGTATTTAATTTTAATAAACTAATCATATATTTAATATTAATACACTAAACATGTATTTAATATTCATACACTAAACATGTATTTAATATTAATACACTAAACATGTATTTAATATTGATACACTAAACATGTATTTAATATTTATACACTAAAGATGTATTTAATATTCATACACTAAACATGTATTTAAAATTAATACACTAAACATGTATTTAACATTCATACACTAAACATGTATTTAACATTCATAAACTAAACATGTATTTAACATTTATACACTAAACATGTATTTAATATTAATACAAAAACATGTATTTAATTTTAATAAACTAAACATTTAATATTAATACACTAAACATGTATTTAATATTCATAGACTAAACATGTAGTTATTATTCATACACTAAACATGTATTTAATATTAATACACTAAACCTGTATTTAATATTTATACACTAAACTTGTATTTAATATTAATACACTAAACATGTATTTAATATTTATACACTAAACATGTATTTAATATTAATACACTAAATATGTATTTATTATATATCAACTAAACATGTATTTAATATACATGAACTAAACATGTATTTAATATTCATACACTAAACGTGTATTTAATATTCATACACTAAACATGTATTTAATATTAATACAAAAACATGTATTTAAGTTTAATAAACTAAACATATATTTAATATTAATACACTAAACATGTTTTTAATATTTATACACTAAACATGTATTTAATATTAACACACTAAATATGTATTTATTATATATCAACTAAACATGTATTTAATATTCATAAACTAAACATGTATTTAATATTCATACACTAAACGTTTATTTAATATTCTTACACTAAACATGTATTTAATATTAATACAAAAACATGTATTTAAGTTTAATAAACTAAACATGTATTTAATATTAATACACTAAACATGTATTTGATATGTATACAGTAAACATGTATTGAATATTCATACACTAAACATGTATTTAATATTCATACACTAAACATGTATTTAATATTAATACACTAAACATGTATTTAATATTTATACACTAAACATGTATTTAATATTAATACAAAAACATGTATTTAATTTTAATAAACTAAACATGTATTCAACATTCATACACTAAACATGAATCTAATATTAATACACTAAACATGTATTTAATATTTATACACTTAACATGTATTTAATATTAATACAAAAACATGTATTTAATTTTAATAAACTAAACATATATTTAATATTATTACACTAAACATGTATTTAATATTTATACACTAAACATGTATTTAATATTCATACACTAAACATAGTGTTATTATTTATACACTAAACATGTATTTAATATTAATACATTAAACATTTATTTAATATTAATACACCAGACATGTATTTAATATTTATACACTAATCATGTATTTAATATTAATACTCTAATCATGTATTTAATATTCATACACTAAACATGTAGTTATTATTCATACACTAAACCTGTATTTAATATTAATACACTAAACCTGTATTTAATATTTATACACTAAACATGTATTTAATATTAATACACTAAACATGTATTTAATATTTATACACTAAACATGTATTTAATATTAATACACTAAATATGTATTTATTATATATCAACTAAACATGTATTTAATATTCATACACTAAACGTGTATTTAATATTCATACACTAAACATGTATTTAATATTAATACAAAAACATGTATTTAAGTTTAATAAACTAAACATATATTTAAAATTTATACACTAAACATGTATTTAATATTAATACAAAAACATGTATTTAAGTTTAATACACTAAACATATATTTAATATTAATACACTAAACATGTATTTAACATTCATACACTAAACATGTATTTAACATTCATACACTAAACATGTTTTTAATATAAATACACTAAACATGTATTTAATATTAATACAAAAACATGTATTTAATTTTAATAAACTAAACATTTAATATTAATACACTAAACATGTATTTAATATTCATAGACTAAACATGTAGTTATTATTCATACACTAAACATGTATTTAATATTAATACAAAACATGTATTTAAGTTTAATAAACTAAACATATATTTAATATTAATACACTAAACATGTATTTAATATTTATACACTAAACAAGTGTTTAATATTAATACACTAAATATGTATTTATTATATATCAACTAAACATGTATTTAATATTCATAAACTAAACATGTATTTAATATTCATACACTAAACGTGTATTTAATATTCATACACTAAACATGTATTTAATATTAATACAAAAACATGTATTTAAGTTTAATAAACTAAACATATATTTAATATTAATACACTAAACATGTTTTTAATATTTATACACTAAACATGTATTTAATATTAACACACTAAATATGTATTTATTTTATATCAACTAAACATGTATTTAATATTCATAAACTAAACATATATTTAATATTTATACACTAAACATGTATTTAATATGTATACACTAAACATGTATTTAATATTAATACACTAAACATGTATTTAATATTTATACACTTAACATGTATTTAATAGTAATACAAAAACATGTATTTAATTTTAATAAACTAAACATATATTTAATATTATTACACTAAACATGTATTTAATATTTATACACTAAACATGTATTTAATATTCATACACTAAACATTTAGTCATTATTTATACACTAAACATGTATTTAATATTAATACACTAAACATTTATTTAATATTAATACACCAAACATGTATTTAATATTTATACACTAATCATGTATTTAATATTAATACTCTAATCATGTATTTAATATTTATACACTAAATATGTATTTAATATTTATACACTTAACATGTATTTAATATTTATACACGAAACATGTATTTAATATTTATACACTAAACATGTATTTAATATTCATACATTAAACATGTATTTAATATTCATACACTAAACATGTATTTAATATTCATACATTAAACATGTATTTAATATTTATACACTAATCATTTATTTAATTTTCATACAGTAAACATGTATTTAATATTTATACACTAAACATGTATTTAATATTCATACACTAAACATGTATTTAATATTAATACACTGAACATGTATTTAATAATCATATATTAAACGTATATGTAATCATATACTAATCATATATTTAATATTCATTTAGTAAACATGTATTTATTATCCTCTAAATAAGGCACACTTGGAAATAATGAATTTCTTTATGTGTGCAGTTGCGGCAAAACTCCACAGGAGGGCGCAGGTTCCCTCGAAATAAGTCCGGTCCTCTCCGTCTCTCTATCTCTCTTTTTCCTTTTTTTTTGTTTCTTTTATTTTTTTTACATAAGTTTGGTTTCTCATACACTTATATTTATACACTAAACATGTATTTGATATTAATACACTAAACATGTATTTAATATTTATACACTAAACATGTATTTAATATTAGTACAAAAACATGTATTTAATTTTGATAAACCAAACATATATTTAATATTAATACACTAAACATGTATTTAATATTAATACAAAAACATGTATTTAATTTTAATAAACTAAACATATATTTAATATTAATACACTAAACATGTATTAAATATTCATACACTAAACATTTAATTAATATTCATTCAATAAACATGTGGTTATTATTCTTACACTTAATATGTATTTAATATTAATACAAAAACATGTATTTAATTTTAATAAACTAATCATATATTTAATATTAATACACTAAACATGTATTTAATATTCATACACTAAACATGTATTTAATATTAATACACTAAACATGTATTTAATATTGATACACTAAACATGTATTGGGCTTCACAGTGGCAGAGGGGTTAGTGCGTCTGCCTCACAATACGAAGGTCCTGCAGTCTTGGGTTCAAATCCAGGCTCGGGATCTTTCTGTGTGGAGTTTGCATATTCTCCCCGTGAATGCGTGGGTTCCCTCCGGGTACTCCGGCTTCCTCCCACTTCCAAAGACATGCACCTGGGGATAGGTTGATTGGCAACACTAAATTGGCCCTAGTGTGTGAATGTGAGTGTGAATGTTGTCTGTCTATCTGTGTTGGCCCTGCGATGAGGTGGCGACTTGTCCAAGGTGTACCCCGCCTTCCGCCCGATTGTAGCTGAGATAGGCGCCAGCGCCCCCCGCGACCCCAAAAGGGAATAAGCGGTAGAAAATGGATGGATGGATGGATAAACATGTATTTAATATTTATACACTAAACATGTATTTAATATTCATACACTAAACATGTATTTAAAATTAATACACTAAACATGTATTTAATATTTATACACTAAACATGTATTTAATATTCATAAACTAAACATGTATTTAACATTTATACACTAAACATGTATTTAATATTCATACACTAAACATGTAGTTATTATTTATACACTAAAGATGTATTTAATATTCATAAACAAAACATGTATTTAACATTTATACACTAAACATGTATTTAATATTCATACACTAAACATGTAGTTATTATTTATACACTAAACATGTATTTAATATTAATATACTAAACATGTATTTAATATTTATACACTAAACATGTATTTAATATTAATACACTAAATATGTATTTATTAAATATCCACTAAACATGTATTTAATATTAATACACTAAACTTGTATTTAATATTTATACACTGAACATGTATTTAATATTCATACACTAAATATGTATTTAATATTCATACACTAAACATGTATTTAATATTAATACACTGAACATGTATTTAATAATCATATACTAAACGTATATGTAATCATATACTAATCATATATTTAATATTCATTTAGTAAACATGTATTTATTATCCTCTAAATAAGGCACACTTGGAAATAATGAATTTCTTTATGCGTACAGTTGCGGCAGAAGTCCAAAGGAGGGCGCACGTTCCCTCTTAATAAGTCCGGTCCTCTCCGTCTCTCTATCTCTCTTTTTCCTTTTTTTTGTTTCTTTTATTTTTTTTACATAAGTTTGGTTTCTCATATACTTATATTTATACACTAAACATGTATTTAATATTCATAAACTAAACATGTATTTAATATTAGTACAAAAACATGTATTTATTTTAATAAACTAAACATATATTTAATATTAATACACTAAACAAGTATTTAATATTTATACACTAAACATGTATTTAATATTCATAAACTAAACATGTATTTAATATTCATACACTAAACATGTAGTTATTATTTATACACTAAACATGTATTTAATATTCATAAACTAAACATGTATTTAACATTTATACACTAAATATGTATTTAATATTCATACACTAAACATGTAGTTATTATTTATACACTAAACATGTATTTAATATTAATACACTAAACATGTATTTAATATTTATACACTAAACATGTATTTAATATTAATACAAAACATGTATTTAAGTTTAATAAACTAAACATATATTTAATATTAATACACTATACATGTATTTAATATTCATACACTAAACATGCATTTAATATTCATACACTAAACATGTATTTAATATTAATACACTAAACATGTATTTAATATTTATACACTAAACATGTATTTAATATTCATAAACTAAACATGTATTTAACATTTATACACTAAACATGTATTTAATATTCATACACTAAACATGTAGTTATTATTTATACACTAAACATGTATTTAATATTAATACACTAAACATGTATTTAATATTTATACACTAAACATGTATTTAATATTAATACACTAAATATGTATTTATTATATATCCACTAAACATGTATTTAATATTCATAAACTAAACATGTATTTAATATTCATACACTAAACGTGTATTTAATATTCATACACTAAACATGTATTTAATATTAATACAAAACATGTATTTACGTTTAATAAACTAAACATATATTTAATATTATTAAACTAAACATGCATTTAATATTTATACACTGAACATGTATTTAATATTAATACACTAATCATGTATTTAATATTCATACACTAAATATGTATTTAATATTCATACACTTAACATGTATTTAATACTTATACACGAAACATGTATTTAATATTTAAACACTAAACATGTATTTAATATTCATACATTAAACATGTACTTAATATTCATACACTAAACATGTATTTAATATTTATACACTAAACATGTATTTAATATTCATACATTAAACATGTATTTAATATTTATACACTAAACATGTATTTAATATTCATACACTAAACATGTAGTTATTATTTATACACTAAACATGTATTTAATATTAATACAGTAAACATGTATTTAATATTAATACACTAAGCATGTATTTAATATTAATACAAAAACATGTATTTAATTTTAATAAACTAAATATATATTTAATATTCATACACTAAACGTGTATTTAACATTCATACACTAAACATGTATTTAATATTAATACACTAATCATGTATTTAATATTCATAAACTAAATATGTATTTAATATTTATACACTAAAAATGTATTTAATATTCATACATTAAAAATGTATTGAATATTCATACACTAAACATGTATTTAATATTATACACTAAACATGCATTTAATATTCATACACTAAACATGTATTTAATATTTATACACTAAACATGTATTTAATATTAATACAAAAACATGTATTTGGTTTTAATAAACTAAACATATATTTAATATTATTACACTAAACATGTATTTAATATTTATACACTGAACAAATATTTAATAGTTATACACTAATCATGTATTTAATATTAATACACTAATCATGTATTTAATATTCATACACTAAATATGTATTTAATATTCATACACTAAACATGTATTTAATATTTATACACTAAACATGTATTTAATATTCATACATTAAACATGTATTTAATATTCATACACTAAACATGTATTTAATATTCGTACACGAAACATGTATTTAATATTTATACACTAAACATGTATTTAATATTTATACACTAAACATGTATTTAATATTAGAACAAAAACATGTATTTGATTTTGATAAACTAAACATATATTTAATATTAATACACTAAACATGTATTTAATATTAATACAAAAACATGTATTTAATTTTAATAAACTAAATATATATTTAATATTAATACACTAAACATGTATTTAATATTCATAAACTAAACATGTATTTAACATTTATACACTAAACATGTATTTAATATTAATACACTAAACATGTATTTAATATTTATACACTAAACATGTATTTAATAGTAGAACAAAAACATGTATTTAATATTTATACACTAAACATGTATTTAATATTCATACACTAAACATGTAGTTATTATTCATACACTAAACATGTATTTAATATTAATACACTAAACATGTATTTAATATTTATACACTAAACATGTATTTAATATTCATAAACTAAACATGTATTTAACATTTATACACTAAACATGTATTTAATATTCATACACTAAACATGTAGTTATTATTTATACACTAAACATGTATTTAATATTAATACACTAAACATGTATTTAATATTTATACACTAAACATGTATTTAATATTAATACACTAAATATGTATTTATTATATATCCACTAAACATGTATTTAATATTCATAAACTAAACATGTATTTAATATTCATACACTAAACGTGTATTTAATATTCATACACTAAACATGTATTTAATATTAATACAAAACATGTATTTACGTTTAATAAACTAAACATATATTTAATATTATTAAACTAAACATGTATTTAATATTTATACACTGAACATGTATTTAATATTAATACACTGATCATGTATTTAATATTCATACACTAAATATGTATTTAATATTCATACACTTAACATGTATTTAATATTCATACACGAAACATGTATTTAATATTTATACACTAAACATGTATTTAATATTTATACACTAAACATGTATTTAATATTCATACATTAAAAATGTATTTAATATTCATACACTAAACATGTATTTAATATTCATACATTAAACATGTATTTAATATTCATACACTAAACATGTATTTAATATTCGTACACGAAACATGTATTTAATATTTATACACTAAACATGTATTTAATATTTATACACTAAACATGTATTTAATATTAGAACAAAAACATGTATTTGATTTTGATAAACTAAACATATATTTAATATTAATACACTAAACATGTATTTAATATTAATACAAAAACATGTATTTAATTTTAATAAACTAAATATATATTTAATATTAATACACTAAACATGTATTTAATATTCATAAACTAAACATGTATTTAACATTTATACACTAAACATGTATTTAATATTAATACACTAAACATGTATTTAATATTTATACACTAAACATGTATTTAATATTAGAACAAAAACATGTATTTGATTTTGATAAACTAAACATATATTTAATATTAATACACTAAACATGTATTTAATATTAATACAAAAACATGTATTTAATTTTAATAAACTAAATATATATTTAATATTAATACACTAAACATGTATTTAATATTCATAAACTAAACATGTATTTAACATTTATACACTAAACATGTATTTAATATTAATACACTAAACATGTATTTAATATTTATACACTAAACATGTATTTAATAGTAGAACAAAAACATGTATTTAATATTTATACACTAAACATGTATTTAATATTCATACACTAAACATGTAGTTATTATTCATACACTAAACATGTATTTAATATTAATACACTAAACATGTATTTAATATTTATACACTAAACATGTATTTAATATTCATAAACTAAACATGTATTTAACATTTATACACTAAACATGTATTTAATATTCATACACTAAACATGTATTTAATATTCGTACACGAAACATGTATTTAATATTTATACACTAAACATGTATTTAATATTAGAACAAAAACATGTATTTGATTTTGATAAACTAAACATATATTTAATATTAATACACTAAACATGTATTTAATATTAATACAAAAACATGTATTTAATTTTAATAAACTAAATATATATTTAATATTAATACACTAAACATGTATTTAATATTCATAAACTAAACATGTATTTAACATTTATACACTAAACATGTATTTAATATTAATACACTAAACATGTATTTAATATTTATACACTAAACATGTATTTAATATTAGAACAAAAACATGTATTTGATTTTGATAAACTAAACATATATTTAATATTAATACACTAAACATGTATTTAATATTAATACAAAAACATGTATTTAATTTTAATAAACTAAATATATATTTAATATTAATACACTAAACATGTATTTAATATTCATAAACTAAACATGTATTTAACATTTATACACTAAACATGTATTTAATATTAATACACTAAACATGTATTTAATATTTATACACTAAACATGTATTTAATAGTAGAACAAAAACATGTATTTAATATTTATACACTAAACATGTATTTAATATTCATACACTAAACATGTAGTTATTATTCATACACTAAACATGTATTTAATATTAATACACTAAACATGTATTTAATATTTATACACTAAACATGTATTTAATATTCATAAACTAAACATGTATTTAACATTTATACACTAAACATGTATTTAATATTCATACACTAAACATGTAGTTATTATTTATACACTAAACATGTATTTAATATTAATACACTAAACATGTATTTAATATTTATACACTAAACATGTATTTAATATTAATACACTAAATATGTATTTATTATATATCCACTAAACATGTATTTAATATTCATAAACTAAACATGTATTTAATATTCATACACTAAACGTGTATTTAATATTCATACACTAAACATGTATTTAATATTAATACAAAACATGTATTTACGTTTAATAAACTAAACATATATTTAATATTATTAAACTAAACATGCATTTAATATTTATACACGAAACATGTATTTAATATTTAAACACTAAACATGTATTTAATATTCATACATTAAACATGTACTTAATATTCATACACTAAACATGTATTTAATATTTATACACTAAACATGTATTTAATATTCATACATTAAACATGTATTTAATATTTATACACTAAACATGTATTTAATATTCATACACTAAACATGTAGTTATTATTTATACACTAAACATGTATTTAATATTAATACAGTAAACATGTATTTAATATTAATACACTAAGCATGTATTTAATATTTATACACTAAACATGTATTTAATATTCATATATTAAAAATGTATTGAATATTCATACACTAAACATGTATTTAATATTATACACTAAACATGCATTTAATATTCATACACTAAACATGTATTTAATATTTATACACTAAACATGTATTTAATATTAATACAAAAACATGTATTTAATTTTAATAAACTAAACATATATTTAATATTATTACACTAAACATGTATTTAATATTTATACACTGAACATGTATTTAATAGTTATACACTAATCATGTATTTAATATTAATACACTAATCATGTATTTAATATTCATACACTAAATATGTATTTTATATTCATACACTTAACATGTATTTAATATTTATACACGAAACATGTATTTAATATTTATACACTAAACATGTATTTAATATTCATACATTAAAAATTTATTTAATATTCATACACTAAACATGTATTTAATATTCATACATTAAACATGTATTTAATATTCATACACTAAACATGTATTTAATATTCGTACACGAAACATGTATTTAATATTTATACACTAAACATGTATTTAATATTTATACACTAAACATGTATTTAATATTAGAACAAAAACATGTATTTGATTTTGATAAACTAAACATATATTTAATATTAATACACTAAACATGTATTTAATATTAATACAAAAACATGTATTTAATTTTAATAAACTAAATATATATTTAATATTAATACACTAAACATGTATTTAATATTCATAAACTAAACATGTATTTAACATTTATACACTAAACATGTATTTAATATTAATACACTAAACATGTATTTAATATTTATACACTAAACATGTATTTAATATTAGAACAAAAACATGTATTTGATTTTGATAAACTAAACATATATTTAATATTAATACACTAAACATGTATTTAATATTAATACAAAAACATGTATTTAATTTTAATAAACTAAATATATATTTAATATTAATACACTAAACATGTATTTAATATTCATAAACTAAACATGTATTTAACATTTATACACTAAACATGTATTTAATATTAATACACTAAACATGTATTTAATATTTATACACTAAACATGTATTTAATAGTAGAACAAAAACATGTATTTAATATTTATACACTAAACATGTATTTAATATTCATACACTAAACATGTAGTTATTATTCATACACTAAACATGTATTTAATATTAATACACTAAACATGTATTTAATATTTATACACTAAACATGTATTTAATATTCATAAACTAAACATGTATTTAACATTTATACACTAAACATGTATTTAATATTCATACACTAAACATGTAGTTATTATTTATACACTAAACATGTATTTAATATTTATACACTAAACATGTATTTAATATTAATACACTAAATATGTATTTATTATATATCCACTAAACATGTATTTAATATTCATAAACTAAACATGTATTTAATATTCATACACTAAACATGTAGTTATTATTTATACACTAAACATGTATTTAATATTAATACACTAAACATGTATTTAATATTTATACACTAAACATGTATTTAATATTAATACACTAAATATGTATTTATTATATATCCACTAAACATGTATTTAATATTCATAAACTAAACATGTATTTAATATTCATACACTAAACGTGTATTTAATATTCATACACTAAACATGTATTTAATATTAATACAAAACATGTATTTACGTTTAATAAACTAAACATATATTTAATATTATTAAACTAAACATGCATTTAATATTTATACACTGAACATGTATTTAATATTAATACACTAATCATGTATTTAATATTCATACACTAAATATGTATTTAATATTCATACACTTAACATGTATTTAATATTTATACACGAAACATGTATTTAATATTTAAACACTAAACATGTATTTAATATTCATACATTAAACATATATTTAATATTAATACACTAAACATGTATTTAATATTAATACAAAAACATGTATTTAATTTTAATAAACTAAATATATATTTAATATTAATACACTAAACATGTATTTAATATTCATAAACTAAACATGTATTTAACATTTATACACTAAACATGTATTTAATATTAATACACTAAACATGTATTTAATATTTATACACTAAACATGTATTTAATATTAGAACAAAAACATGTATTTGATTTTGATAAACTAAACATATATTTAATATTAATACACTAAACATGTATTTAATATTAATACAAAAACATGTATTTAATTTTAATAAACTAAATATATATTTAATATTAAAACACTAAACATGTATTTAATATTCATAAACTAAACATGTATTTAACATTTATACACTAAACATGTATTTAATATTAATACACTAAACATGTATTTAATATTTATACACTAAACATGTATTTAATAGTAGAACAAAAACATGTATTTAATATTTATACACTAAACATGTATTTAATATTCATACACTAAACATGTAGTTATTATTCATACACTAAACATGTATTTAATATTAATACACTAAACATGTATTTAATATTTATACACTAAACATGTATTTAATATTCATAAACTAAACATGTATTTAACATTTATACACTAAACATGTATTTAATATTCATACACTAAACATGTAGTTATTATTCATACACTAAACATGTATTTAATATTAATACACTAAACATGTATTTAATATTTATACACTAAACATGTATTTAATATTCATAAACTAAACATGTATTTAACATTTATACACTAAACATGTATTTAATATTCATACACTAAACATGTAGTTATTATTTATACACTAAACATGTATTTAATATTAATACACTAAACATGTATTTAATATTTATACACTAAACATGTATTTAATATTAATACACTAAATATGTATTTATTATATATCCACTAAACATGTATTTAATATTCATAAACTAAACATGTATTTAATATTCATACACTAAACGTGTATTTAATATTCATACACTAAACATGTATTTAATATTAATACAAAACATGTATTTACGTTTAATAAACTAAACATATATTTAATATTATTAAACTAAACATGTATTTAATATTTATACACTGAACATGTATTTAATATTAATACACTAATCATGTATTTAATATTCATACACTAAATATGTATTTAATATTCATACACTAAATATGTATTTAATATTCATACACTTAACATGTATTTAATATTTTTACACGAAACATGTATTTAATATTTATACACTAAACATGTATTTAATATTCATACATTAAACATGTACTTAATATTCATACACTAAACATGTATTTAATATTTATACACTAAACATGTATTTAATATTCATACATTAAACATGTATTTAATATTTATACACTAAACATGTATTTAATATTCATACACTAAACATGTAGTTATTATTTATACACTAAACATGTATTTAATATTAATACAGTAAACATGTATTTAATATTAATACACTAAGCATGTATTTAATATTAATACAAAAACATGTATTTAATTTTAGTAAACTAAATATATATTTAATATTCATACACTAAACGTGTATTTAATATTCATACACTAAACATGTATTTAATATTAATACACTAATCATGTATTTAATATTCATAAACTAAATATGTATTTAATATTTATACACTAAACATGTATGTAATATTCATACATTAAAAATGTATTGAATATTCATACACTAAACATGTATTTAATATTATACACTAAACGTGCATTTAATATTCATACACTAAACATGTATTTAATATTAATACAAAAACATGTATTTAATTTTAATAAATTAAACATATATTTAATATTATTACACTAAACATGTATTTAATATTTATACACTGAACATGTATTTAATAGTTATACACTAATCATGTATTTAATATTAATACACTAATCATGTATTTAATATTCATACACTAAATATGTATTTAATATTCATACACTTAACATGTATTTAATATTTATACACGAAACATGTATTTAATATTAATACACTAAACATGTATTTAATATTCATACATTAAAAATGTATTTAATATTCATACACTAAACATGTATTTAATATTCATACATTAAACATGTATTTAATATTCATACACTAAACATGTATTTAATATTCGTACACGAAACATGTATTTAATATTTATACACTAAACATGTATTTAATATTCATACATTAAACATGTATTTAATATTCATACACTAAACATGAGTTTAATATTCATACACTAAACATGTATTTAATATTCATACACTAAACATGTATTTAATTATACAAAAACGTGTATTCAATTTTAATAAACTAAACATATATTTAATATCAATACACTAAACATGTATTTAATATGTATACACTAAACATGTATTTAATATTCATACAAAAACATGTATTTAATTTTAATAAACTAAATATATATTTAATATTAATAAACTAAACATGTATTTAACATTTATACACTAAACATGTATTTAATATTCATACACTAAACATGTATTTAATTTTTGATAAATTAAACATATATTTAATATTAATACACTAAACATGTATTTAATATTAATACACTAAATATGTATTTATTATATATCAACTAAACATGTATTTAATATTCATACACTAAACGTGTATTTAATATTCATACACTAAACATTTATTTAATATTAATACAAAAACATGTATTTAAGTTTAATAAACTAAACATATATTTAAAATTTATACACTAAACATGTATTTAATATTAATACAAAAACATGTATTTAATTTCAATACACTAAACATATATTTAATATTAATACACTAAACATGTATTTAACATTCATACACTAAACATGTATTTAACATTCATACACTAAACATGTTTTTAATATAAATACACTAAACATGTATTTAATATTAATACAAAAACATGTATTTAATTTTAATAAACTAAACATTTAATATTAATACACTAAACATGTATTTAATATTCATAGACTAAACATGTAGTTATTATTCATACACTAAACATGTATTTAATATTAATACACTAAACCTGTATTTAATATTTATACACTAAACATGTATTTAATACTAATACACTAAACATGTATTTAATATTTATACACTAAACATGTGTTTAATATTAATACACTAAATATGTATTTATTATATATCAACTAAACATGTATTTAATATTCATAAACTAAACATGTATTCAATATTCATACACTAAACGCGTATTTAATATTCATACACTAAACATGTATTTAATATTAATACAAAAACATGTATTTAAGTTTAATAAACTAAACATATATTTAATATTAATACACTAAACATGTTTTTAATATTTATACACTAAACATGTATTTAATATTAACACACTAAATATGTATTTATTTTATATCAACTAAACATGTATTTAATATTCATAAACTAAACATATATTTAATATTTATACACTAAACATGTATTTAATATGTATACACTAAACATGTATTTAATATTAATACACTAAACATGTATTTAATATTTATACACTTAACATGTATTTAATAGTGATACAAAAACATGTATTTAATTTTAATAAACTAAACATATATTTAATATTATTACACTAAACATGTATTTAATATTTATACACTAAACATGTATTTAATATTCATACACTAAACATTTAGTTATTATTTATACACTAAACATGTATTTAATATTAATACACTAAACATTTATTTAATATTAATACACCAAACATGTATTTAATATTTATACACTAATCATGTATTTAATATTAATACTCTAATCATGTATTTAATATTTATACACTAAATATGTATTTAATATTTATACACTTAACATGTATTTAATATTTATACACGAAACATGTATTTAATATTTATACACTAAACATGTATTTAATATTCATACATTAAACATGTATTTAATATTCATACACTAAACATGTATTTAATATTCATACATTAAACATGTATTTAATATTTATACACTAATCATTTATTTAATTTTCATACAGTAAACATGTATTTAATATTTATACACTAAACATGTATTTAATATTCATACACTAAACATGTATTTAATATTAATACACTGAACATGTATTTAATAATCATATACTAAACGTATATGTAATCATATACTAATCATATATTTAATATTCATTTAGTAAACATGTATTTATTATCCTCTAAATAAGGCACACTTGGAAATAATGAATTTCTTTATGTGTGCAGTTGCGGCAAAACTCCACAGGAGGGCGCAGGTTCCCTCGAAATAAGTCCGGTCCTCTCCGTCTCTCTATCTCTCTTTTTCCTTTTTTTTTGTTTCTTTTATTTTTTTTACATAAGTTTGGTTTCTCATACACTTATATTTATACACTAAACATGTATTTGATATTAATACACTAAACATGTATTTAATATTTATACACTAAACATGTATTTAATATTAGTACAAAAACATGTATTTAATTTTGATAAACCAAACATATATTTAATATTAATACACTAAACATGTATTTAATATTAATACAAAAACATGTATTTAATTTTAATAAACTAAACATATATTTAATATTAATACACTAAACGTGTATTAAATATTCATACACTAAACATTTAATTAATATTAATTCAATAAACATGTGGTTATTATTCTTACACTTAATATGTATTTAATATTAATACAAAAACATGTATTTAATTTTAATAAACTAATCATATATTTAATATTAATACACTAAACGTGCATTTAATATTCATACACTAAACATGTATTTAATATTAATACAAAAACATGTATTTAATTTTAATAAATTAAACATATATTTAATATTATTACACTAAACATGTATTTAATATTTATACACTGAACATGTATTTAATAGTTATACACTAATCATGTATTTAATATTAATACACTAATCATGTATTTAATATTCATACACTAAATATGTATTTAATATTCATACACTTAACATGTATTTAATATTTATACACGAAACATGTATTTAATATTAATACACTAAACATGTATTTAATATTCATACATTAAAAATGTATTTAATATTCATACACTAAACATGTATTTAATATTCATACATTAAACATGTATTTAATATTCATACACTAAACATGTATTTAATATTCGTACACGAAACATGTATTTAATATTTATACACTAAACATGTATTTAATATTCATACATTAAACATGTATTTAATATTCATACACTAAACATGAGTTTAATATTCATACACTAAACATGTATTTAATATTCATACACTAAACATGTATTTAATTATACAAAAACGTGTATTCAATTTTAATAAACTAAACATATATTTAATATCAATACACTAAACATGTATTTAATATGTATACACTAAACATGTATTTAATATTCATACAAAAACATGTATTTAATTTTAATAAACTAAATATATATTTAATATTAATAAACTAAACATGTATTTAACATTTATACACTAAACATGTATTTAATATTCATACACTAAACATGTATTTAATTTTTGATAAATTAAACATATATTTAATATTAATACACTAAACATGTATTTAATATTAATACACTAAATATGTATTTATTATATATCAACTAAACATGTATTTAATATTCATACACTAAACGTGTATTTAATATTCATACACTAAACATGTATTTAATATTAATACAAAAACATGTATTTAAGTTTAATAAACTAAACATATATTTAAAATTTATACACTAAACATGTATTTAATATTAATACAAAAACATGTATTTAATTTTAATACACTAAACATATATTTAATATTAATACACTAAACATGTATTTAACATTCATACACTAAACATGTATTTAACATTCATACACTAAACATGTTTTTAATATAAATACACTAAACATGTATTTAATATTAATACAAAAACATGTATTTAATTTTAATAAACTAAACATTTAATATTAATACACTAAACATGTATTTAATATTCATAGACTAAACATGTAGTTATTATTCATACACTAAACATGTATTTAATATTAATACACTAAACCTGTATTTAATATTTATACACTAAACATGTATTTAATATTAATACACTAAACATGTATTTAATATTTATACACTAAACATGTGTTTAATATTAATACACTAAATATGTATTTATTATATATCAACTAAACATGTATTTAATATTCATAAACTAAACATGTATTTAATATTCATACACTAAACGCGTATTTAATATTCATACACTAAACATGTATTTAATATTAATACAAAAACATGTATTTAAGTTTAATAAACTAAACATATATTTAATATTAATACACTAAACATGTTTTTAATATTTATACACTAAACATGTATTTAATATTAACACACTAAATATGTATTTATTTTATATCAACTAAACATGTATTTAATATTCATAAACTAAACATATATTTAATATTTATACACTAAACATGTATTTAATATGTATACACTAAACATGTATTTAATATTAATACACTAAACATGTATTTAATATTTATACACTTAACATGTATTTAATAGTGATACAAAAACATGTATTTAATTTTAATAAACTAAACATATATTTAATATTATTACACTAAACATGTATTTAATATTTATACACTAAACATGTATTTAATATTCATACACTAAACATTTAGTTATTATTTATACACTAAACATGTATTTAATATTAATACACTAAACATTTATTTAATATTAATACACCAAACATGTATTTAATATTTATACACTAATCATGTATTTAATATTAATACTCTACTCATGTATTTAATATTTATACACTAAATATGTATTTAATATTTATACACTTAACATGTATTTAATATTTATACACGAAACATGTATTTAATATTTATACACTAAACATGTATTTAATATTCATACATTAAACATGTATTTAATATTCATACACTAAACATGTATTTAATATTCATACATTAAACATGTATTTAATATTTATACACTAATCATTTATTTAATTTTCATACAGTAAACATGTATTTAATATTTATACACTAAACATGTATTTAATATTCATACACTAAACATGTATTTAATATTAATACACTGAACATGTATTTAATAATCATATACTAAACGTATATGTAATCATATACTAATCATATATTTAATATTCATTTAGTAAACATGTATTTATTATCCTCTAAATAAGGCACACTTGGAAATAATGAATTTCTTTATGTGTGCAGTTGCGGCAAAACTCCACAGGAGGGCGCAGGTTCCCTCGAAATAAGTCCGGTCCTCTCCGTCTCTCTATCTCTCTTTTTCCTTTTTTTTTGTTTCTTTTATTTTTTTTACATAAGTTTGGTTTCTCATACACTTATATTTATACACTAAACATGTATTTGATATTAATACACTAAACATGTATTTAATATTTATACACTAAACATGTATTTAATATTAGTACAAAAACATGTATTTAATTTTGATAAACCAAACATATATTTAATATTAATACACTAAACATGTATTTAATATTAATACAAAAACATGTATTTAATTTTAATAAACTAAACATATATTTAATATTAATACACTAAACGTGTATTAAATATTCATACACTAAACATTTAATTAATATTCATTCAATAAACATGTGGTTATTATTCTTACACTTAATATGTATTTAATATTAATACAAAAACATGTATTTAATTTTAATAAACTAATCATATATTTAATATTAATACACTAAACATGTATTTAATATTCATACACTAAACATGTATTTAATATTAATACACTAAACATGTATTTAATATTGATACACTAAACATGTATTTAATATTTATACACTAAAGATGTATTTAATATTCATACACTAAACATGTATTTAAAATTAATACACTAAACATGTATTTAACATTCATACACTAAACATGTATTTAACATTCATAAACTAAACATGTATTTAACATTTATACACTAAACATGTATTTAATATTAATACAAAAACATGTATTTAATTTTAATAAACTAAACATTTAATATTAATACACTAAACATGTATTTAATATTCATAGACTAAACATGTAGTTATTATTCATACACTAAACATGTATTTAATATTAATACACTAAACCTGTATTTAATATTCATACACTAAACTTGTATTTAATATTAATACACTAAACATGTATTTAATATTTATACACTAAACATGTATTTAATATTAATACACTAAATATGTATTTATTATATATCAACTAAACATGTATTTAATATACATGAACTAAACATGTATTTAATATTCATACACTAAACGTGTATTTAATATTCATACACTAAACATGTATTTAATATTAATACAAAAACATGTATTTAAGTTTAATAAACTAAACATATATTTAATATTAATACACTAAACATGTTTTTAATATTTATACACTAAACATGTATTTAATATTAACACACTAAATATGTATTTATTATATATCAACTAAACATGTATTTAATATTCATAAACTAAACATGTATTTAATATTCATACACTAAACGTTTATTTAATATTCTTACACTAAACATGTATTTAATATTAATACAAAAACATGTATTTAAGTTTAATAAACTAAACATGTATTTAATATTAATACACTAAACATGTATTTGATATGTATACAGTAAACATGTATTGAATATTCATACACTAAACATGTATTTAATATTCATACACTAAACATGTATTTAATATTCATACACTAAACATGTATTTAATATTAATACACTAAACATGTATTTAATATTTATACACTAAACATGTATTTAATATTAATACAAAAACATGTATTTAATTTTAATAAACTAAACATGTATTCAACATTCATACACTAAACATGAATCTAATATTAATACACTAAACATGTATTTAATATTTATACACTTAACATGTATTTAATATTAATACAAAAACATGTATTTAATTTTAATAAACTAAACATATATTTAATATTATTACACTAAACATGTATTTAATATTTATACACTAAACATGTATTTAATATTCATACACTAAACATAGTGTTATTATTTATACACTAAACATGTATTTAATATTAATACATTAAACATTTATTTAATATTAATACACCAGACATGTATTTAATATTTATACACTAATCATGTATTTAATATTAATACTCTAATCATGTATTTAATATTCATACACTAAACATGTAGTTATTATTCATACACTAAACCTGTATTTAATATTAATACACTAAACCTGTATTTAATATTTATACACTAAACATGTATTTAATATTAATACACTAAACATGTATTTAATATTTATACACTAAACATGTATTTAATATTAATACACTAAATATGTATTTATTATACATCAACTAAACATGTATTTAATATTCATACACTAAACGTGTATTTAATATTCATACACTAAACATGTATTTAATATTAATACAAAAACATGTATTTAAGTTTAATAAACTAAACATATATTTAAAATTTATACACTAAACATGTATTTAATATTAATACAAAAACATGTATTTAATTTTAATACACTAAACATATATTTAATATTAATACACTAAACATGTATTTAACATTCATACACTAAACATGTATTTAACATTCATACACTAAACATGTTTTTAATATAAATACACTAAACATGTATTTAATATTAATACAAAAACATGTATTTAATTTTAATAAACTAAACATTTAATATTAATACACTAAACATGTATTTAATATTCATAGACTAAACATGTAGTTATTATTCATACACTAAACATGTATTTAATATTAATACACTAAACCTGTATTTAATATTTATACACTAAACATGTATTTAATATTAATACACTAAACATGTATTTAATATTTATACACTAAACATGTGTTTAATATTAATACACTAAATATGTATTTATTATATATCAACTAAACATGTATTTAATATTCATAAACTAAACATGTATTTAATATTCATACACTAAACGTGTATTTAATATTCATACACTAAACATGTATTTAATATGAATACAAAAACATGTATTTAAGTTTAATAAACTAAACATATATTTAATATTAATACACTAAACATGTTTTTAATATTTATACACTAAACATGTATTTAATATTAACACACTAAATATGTATTTATTTTATATCAACTAAACATGTATTTAATATTCATAAACTAAACATATATTTAATATTTATACACTAAACATGTATTTAATATGTATACACTAAACATGTATTTAATATTAATACACTAAACATGTATTTAATATTTATACACTTAACATGTATTTAATAGTAATACAAAAACATGTATTTAATTTTAATAAACTAAACATATATTTAATATTATTACACTAAACATGTATTTAATATTTATACACTAAACATGTATTTAATATTCATACACTAAACATTTAGTCATTATTTATACACTAAACATGTATTCAATATTAATACACTAAACATTTATTTAATATTAATACACCAAACATGTATTTAATATTTATACACTAATCATGTATTTAATATTAATACTCTAATCATGTATTTAATATTTATACACTAAATATGTATTTAATATTTATACACTTAACATGTATTTAATATTTATACACGAAACATGTATTTAATATTTATACACTAAACATGTATTTAATATTCATACATTAAACATGTATTTAATATTCATACACTAAACATGTATTTAATATTCATACATTAAACATGTATTTAATATTTATACACTAATCATTTATTTAATTTTCATACAGTAAACATGTATTTAATATTTATACACTAAACATGTATTTAATATTCATACACTAAACATGTATTTAATATTAATACACTGAACATGTATTTAATAATCATATACTAAACGTATATGTAATCATATACTAATCATATATTTAATATTCATTTAGTAAACATGTATTTATTATCCTCTAAATAAGGCACACTTGGAAATAATGAATTTCTTTATGTGTGCAGTTGCGGCAAAACTCCACAGGAGGGCGCAGGTTCCCTCGAAATAAGTCCGGTCCTCTCCGTCTCTCTATCTCTCTTTTTCCTTTTTTTTTGTTTCTTTTATTTTTTTTACATAAGTTTGGTTTCTCATACACTTATATTTATACACTAAACATGTATTTAATATTAATACACTAAACATGTATTTAATATTAGTACAAAAACATGTATTTAATTTTGATAAACCAAACATATATTTAATATTAATACACTAAACATGTATTTAATATTAATACAAAAACATGTATTTAATTTTAATAAACTAAACATATATTTAATATTAATACACTAAACATGTATTAAATATTCATACACTAAACATTTAATTAATATTCATTCAATAAACATGTGGTTATTATTCTTACACTTAATATGTATTTAATATTAATACAAAAACATGTATTTAATTTTAATAAACTAATCATATATTTAATATTAATACACTAAACATGTATTTAATATTCATACACTAAACATGTATTTAATATTAATACACTAAACATGTATTTAATATTGATACACTAAACATGTATTTAATATTTATACACTAAACATGTATTTAATATTCATACACTAAACATGTATTTAAAATTAATACACTAAACATGTATTTAATATTTATACACTAAACATGTATTTAATATTCATAAACTAAACATGTATTTAACATTTATACACTAAACATGTATTTAATATTCATACACTAAACATGTAGTTATTATTTATACACTAAAGATGTATTTAATATTCATAAACAAAACATGTATTTAACATTTATACACTAAACATGTATTTAATATTCATACACTAAACATGTAGTTATTATTTATACACTAAACATGTATTTAATATTAATATACTAAACATGTATTTAATATTTATACACTAAACATGTATTTAATATTAATACACTAAATATGTATTTATTAAATATCCACTAAACATGTATTTAATATTAATACACTAAACTTGTATTTAATATTTATACACTGAACATGTATTTAATATTCATACACTAAATATGTATTTAATATTCATACACTAAACATGTATTTAATATTAATACACTGAACATGTATTTAATAATCATATACTAAACGTATATGTAATCATATACTAATCATATATTTAATATTCATTTAGTAAACATGTATTTATTATCCTCTAAATAAGGCACACTTGGAAATAATGAATTTCTTTATGCGTACAGTTGCGGCAGAAGTCCACAGGAGGGCGCACGTTCCCTCTTAATAAGTCCGGTCCTCTCCGTCTCTCTATCTCTCTTTTTCCTTTTTTTTGTTTCTTTTATTTTTTTTACACAAGTTTGGTTTCTCATACACTTATATTTATACACTAAACATGTATTTAATATTCATAAACTAAACATGTATTTAATATTAGTACAAAAACATGTATTTATTTTAATAAACTAAACATATATTTAATATTAATACACTAAACAAGTATTTAATATTTATACACTAAACATGTATTTAATATTCATAAACTAAACATGTATTTAATATTCATACACTAAACATGTAGTTATTATTTATACACTAAACATGTATTTAATATTCATAAACTAAACATGTATTTAACATTTATACACTAAATATGTATTTAATATTCATACACTAAACATGTAGTTATTATTTATACACTAAACATGTATTTAATATTAATACACTAAACATGTATTTAATATTTATACACTAAACATGTATTTAATATTAATACAAAACATGTATTTAAGTTTAATAAACTAAACATATATTTAATATTAATACACTAAACATGTATTTAATATTCATACACTAAACATGCATTTAATATTCATACACTAAACATGTATTTAATATTATACACTAAACATGCATTTAATATTCATACACTAAACATGTATTTAATATTTATACACTAAACATGTATTTAATATTAATACAAAAACATGTATTTAATTTTAATAAACTAAACATATATTTAATATTATTACACTAAACATGTATTTAATATTTATACACTGAACATGTATTTAATAGTTATACACTAATCATGTATTTAATATTAATACACTAATCATGTATTTAATATTCATACACTAAATATGTATTTAATATTCATACACTTAACATGTATTTAATATTTATTCACGAAACATGTATTTAATATTTATACACTAAACATGTATTTAATATTAATACACTAAATATGTATTTATTATATATCCACTAAACATTTATTTAATATTCATAAACTAAATATATATTTAATATTAATACACTAAACATGTATTTAACATTAATACACTAAACATGTATTTAATATTTTGACACTAAACATGTATTTAATATTCATACAAAAACATGTATTTAATTTTAATAAACTAAACATATATTTAATATTATTACACTAAACATGTATTTAATATTTATACACTGAACATGTATTTAATATTCATACACTAAACATTTAGTTATTATTTATACACTGAACATGTATTTAATATTTATTCACGAAACATGTTTTTAATATTTATACACTAAACATGTATTTGATATTCATACATTAAAAATGTATTTAATATTCATACACTAAACATGTATTTAATATTCGTACACGAAACATGTATTTAATATTTCTACAAAAACATGTATTTAATTTTAATAAACTAAACATATATTTAATATTAATACACTAAACATGTATTTAATATTCATACACTAAACATGTATTTAATATTAATACACTAAACATGTATTTAATATTAATACAAAAACATGTATTTAATATTAATACACTAAACATGTGTTTAATATTTATACAAAAAACATGTATTTAATTTTAATAAACTAAACATATATTTAATATTAATACACTAAACATGTATTTAATATTTATACACTAAACATGTATTTAATATTCATACACTAAACATGTAGTTATTATTAATACACTAAACATGTATTTAATATGTATACACTAAATATGTATTTAATATTCATACACTAAACATGTATTTAATATTAATACACTGAACATGTATTTAATAATCATATACTAAACGTATATGTAATCATGTACTAATCATATATTTAATATTCATTTAGTAAACATGTATTTATTATCCTCTAAATAAGGCACACTTGGAAATAATGAATTTCTTTATGTGTGCAGTTGCGGCAGAAGTCCACAGGAGGGCGCACGTTCCCTCTTAATAAGTCCGGTCCTCTCCGCCTCTCTATCTCTCTTTTTCCTTTTTTTTGTTTCTTTTATTTTTTTTACATAAGTTTGGTTTCTCATACACTTATATTTATACACTAAACATGTATTTAATATTAATACACTAAACATGTATTTAATATTTATACACTAAACATGTATTTAATATTAGAACAAAAACATGTATTTAATTTTGATAAACTAAACATATATTTAATATTAATACACTAAACATGTATTTAATATTAATACAAAAACATGTATTTAATTTTAATAAACTAAATATATATTTAATATTAATACACTAAACATGTATTTAATATTCATAAACTAAACATGTATTTAACATTTATACACTAAACATGTATTTAATATTAATACACTAAACATGTATTTAATATTTATACACTAAACATGTATTTAATATTAGAACAAAAACATGTATTTAATATTTATACACTAAACATGTATTTAATATTCATACACTAAACATGTAGTTATTATTCATACACTAAACATGTATTTAATATTAATACACTAAACATGTATTTAATATTTATACACTAAACATGTATTTAATATTCATACACTAAACATGTAGTTATTATTCATACACTAAACATGTATTTAATATTAATACACTAAACATGTATTTAATATTTATACACTAAACATGTATTTAATATTCATAAACTAAACATGTATTTAACATTTATACACTAAACATGTATTTAATATTCATACACTAAACATGTATTTAATATTCGTACACGAAACATGTATTTAATATTTATACACTAAACATGTATTTAATATTTATACACTAAACATGTATTTAATATTAGAACAAAAACATGTATTTGATTTTGATAAACTAAACATATATTTAATATTAATACACTAAACATGTATTTAATATTAATACAAAAACATGTATTTAATTTTAATAAACTAAATATATATTTAATATTAATACACTAAACATGTATTTAATATTCATAAACTAAACATGTATTTAACATTTATACACTAAACATGTATTTAATATTAATACACTAAACATGTATTTAATATTTATACACTAAACATGTATTTAATATTAGAACAAAAACATGTATTTGATTTTGATAAACTAAACATATATTTAATATTAATACACTAAACATGTATTTAATATTAATACAAAAACATGTATTTAATTTTAATAAACTAAATATATATTTAATATTAATACACTAAACATGTATTTAATATTCATAAACTAAACATGTATTTAACATTTATACACTAAACATGTATTTAATATTAATACACTAAACATGTATTTAATATTTATACACTAAACATGTATTTAATAGTAGAACAAAAACATGTATTTAATATTTATACACTAAACATGTATTTAATATTCATACACTAAACATGTAGTTATTATTCATACACTAAACATGTATTTAATATTAATACACTAAACATGTATTTAATATTTATACACTAAACATGTATTTAATATTCATAAACTAAACATGTATTTAACATTTATACACTAAACATGTATTTAATATTCATACACTAAACATGTAGTTATTATTTATACACTAAACATGTATTTAATATTAATACACTAAACATGTATTTAATATTTATACACTAAACATGTATTTAATATTAATACACTAAATATGTATTTATTATATATCCACTAAACATGTATTTAATATTCATAAACTAAACATGTATTTAATATTCATACACTAAACGTGTATTTAATATTCATACACTAAACATGTATTTAATATTAATACAAAACATGTATTTACGTTTAATAAACTAAACATATATTTAATATTATTAAACTAAACATGCATTTAATATTTATACACGAAACATGTATTTAATATTTAAACACTAAACATGTATTTAATATTCATACATTAAACATGTACTTAATATTCATACACTAAACATGTATTTAATATTTATACACTAAACATGTATTTAATATTCATACATTAAACATGTATTTAATATTTATACACTAAACATGTATTTAATATTCATACACTAAACATGTAGTTATTATTTATACACTAAACATGTATTTAATATTAATACAGTAAACATGTATTTAATATTAATACACTAAGCATGTATTTAATATTTATACACTAAACATGTATTTAATATTCATATATTAAAAATGTATTGAATATTCATACACTAAACATGTATTTAATATTATACACTAAACATGCATTTAATATTCATACACTAAACATGTATTTAATATTTATACACTAAACATGTATTTAATATTAATACAAAAACATGTATTTAATTTTAATAAACTAAACATATATTTAATATTATTACACTAAACATGTATTTAATATTTATACACTGAACATGTATTTAATAGTTATACACTAATCATGTATTTAATATTAATACACTAATCATGTATTTAATATTCATACACTAAATATGTATTTTATATTCATACACTTAACATGTATTTAATATTTATACACGAAACATGTATTTAATATTTATACACTAAACATGTATTTAATATTCATACATTAAAAATGTATTTAATATTCATACACTAAACATGTATTTAATATTCATACATTAAACATGTATTTAATATTCATACACTAAACATGTATTTAATATTCGTACACGAAACATGTATTTAATATTTATACACTAAACATGTATTTAATATTTATACACTAAACATGTATTTAATATTAGAACAAAAACATGTATTTGATTTTGATAAACTAAACATATATTTAATATTAATACACTAAACATGTATTTAATATTAATACAAAAACATGTATTTAATTTTAATAAACTAAATATATATTTAATATTAATACACTAAACATGTATTTAATATTCATAAACTAAACATGTATTTAACATTTATACACTAAACATGTATTTAATATTAATACACTAAACATGTATTTAATATTTATACACTAAACATGTATTTAATATTAGAACAAAAACATGTATTTGATTTTGATAAACTAAACATATATTTAATATTAATACACTAAACATGTATTTAATATTAATACAAAAACATGTATTTAATTTTAATAAACTAAATATATATTTAATATTAATACACTAAACATGTATTTAATATTCATAAACTAAACATGTATTTAACATTTATACACTAAACATGTATTTAATATTAATACACTAAACATGTATTTAATATTTATACACTAAACATGTATTTAATAGTAGAACAAAAACATGTATTTAATATTTATACACTAAACATGTATTTAATATTCATACACTAAACATGTAGTTATTATTCATACACTAAACATGTATTTAATATTAATACACTAAACATGTATTTAATATTTATACACTAAACATGTATTTAATATTCATAAACTAAACATGTATTTAACATTTATACACTAAACATGTATTTAATATTCATACACTAAACATGTAGTTATTATTTATACACTAAACATGTATTTAATATTTATACACTAAACATGTATTTAATATTAATACACTAAATATGTATTTATTATATATCCACTAAACATGTATTTAATATTCATAAACTAAACATGTATTTAATATTCATACACTAAACATGTAGTTATTATTTATACACTAAACATGTATTTAATATTAATACACTAAACATGTATTTAATATTTATACACTAAACATGTATTTAATATTAATACACTAAATATGTATTTATTATATATCCACTAAACATGTATTTAATATTCATAAACTAAACATGTATTTAATATTCATACACTAAACGTGTATTTAATATTCATACACTAAACATGTATTTAATATTAATACAAAACATGTATTTACGTTTAATAAACTAAACATATATTTAATATTATTAAACTAAACATGCATTTAATATTTATACACTGAACATGTATTTAATATTAATACACTAATCATGTATTTAATATTCATACACTAAATATGTATTTAATATTCATACACTTAACATGTATTTAATATTTATACACGAAACATGTATTTAATATTTAAACACTAAACATGTATTTAATATTCATACATTAAACATATATTTAATATTAATACACTAAACATGTATTTAATATTAATACAAAAACATGTATTTAATTTTAATAAACTAAATATATATTTAATATTAATACACTAAACATGTATTTAATATTCATAAACTAAACATGTATTTAACATTTATACACTAAACATGTATTTAATATTAATACACTAAACATGTATTTAATATTTATACACTAAACATGTATTTAATATTAGAACAAAAACATGTATTTGATTTTGATAAACTAAACATATATTTAATATTAATACACTAAACATGTATTTAATATTAATACAAAAACATGTATTTAATTTTAATAAACTAAATATATATTTAATATTAATACACTAAACATGTATTTAATATTCATAAACTAAACATGTATTTAACATTTATACACTAAACATGTATTTAATATTAATACACTAAACATGTATTTAATATTTATACACTAAACATGTATTTAATAGTAGAACAAAAACATGTATTTAATATTTATACACTAAACATGTATTTAATATTCATACACTAAACATGTAGTTATTATTCATACACTAAACATGTATTTAATATTAATACACTAAACATGTATTTAATATTTATACACTAAACATGTATTTAATATTCATAAACTAAACATGTATTTAACATTTATACACTAAACATGTATTTAATATTCATACACTAAACATGTAGTTATTATTCATACACTAAACATGTATTTAATATTAATACACTAAACATGTATTTAATATTTATACACTAAACATGTATTTAATATTCATAAACTAAACATGTATTTAACATTTATACACTAAACATGTATTTAATATTCATACACTAAACATGTAGTTATTATTTATACACTAAACATGTATTTAATATTAATACACTAAACATGTATTTAATATTTATACACTAAACATGTATTTAATATTAATACACTAAATATGTATTTATTATATATCCACTAAACATGTATTTAATATTCATAAACTAAACATGTATTTAATATTCATACACTAAACGTGTATTTAATATTCATACACTAAACATGTATTTAATATTAATACAAAACATGTATTTACGTTTAATAAACTAAACATATATTTAATATTATTAAACTAAACATGTATTTAATATTTATACACTGAACATGTATTTAATATTAATACACTAATCATGTATTTAATATTCATACACTAAATATGTATTTAATATTCATACACTAAATATGTATTTAATATTCATACACTTAACATGTATTTAATATTTTTACACGAAACATGTATTTAATATTTATACACTAAACATGTATTTAATATTCATACATTAAACATGTACTTAATATTCATACACTAAACATGTATTTAATATTTATACACTAAACATGTATTTAATATTCATACATTAAACATGTATTTAATATTTATACACTAAACATGTATTTAATATTCATACACTAAACATGTAGTTATTATTTATACACTAAACATGTATTTAATATTAATACAGTAAACATGTATTTAATATTAATACACTAAGCATGTATTTAATATTAATACAAAAACATGTATTTAATTTTAGTAAACTAAATATATATTTAATATTCATACACTAAACGTGTATTTAATATTCATACACTAAACATGTATTTAATATTAATACACTAATCATGTATTTAATATTCATAAACTAAATATGTATTTAATATTTATACACTAAACATGTATGTAATATTCATACATTAAAAATGTATTGAATATTCATACACTAAACATGTATTTAATATTATACACTAAACGTGCATTTAATATTCATACACTAAACATGTATTTAATATTAATACAAAAACATGTATTTAATTTTAATAAATTAAACATATATTTAATATTATTACACTAAACATGTATTTAATATTTATACACTGAACATGTATTTAATAGTTATACACTAATCATGTATTTAATATTAATACACTAATCATGTATTTAATATTCATACACTAAATATGTATTTAATATTCATACACTTAACATGTATTTAATATTTATACACGAAACATGTATTTAATATTAATACACTAAACATGTATTTAATATTCATACATTAAAAATGTATTTAATATTCATACACTAAACATGTATTTAATATTCATACATTAAACATGTATTTAATATTCATACACTAAACATGTATTTAATATTCGTACACGAAACATGTATTTAATATTTATACACTAAACATGTATTTAATATTCATACATTAAACATGTATTTAATATTCATACACTAAACATGAGTTTAATATTCATACACTAAACATGTATTTAATATTCATACACTAAACATGTATTTAATTATACAAAAACGTGTATTCAATTTTAATAAACTAAACATATATTTAATATCAATACACTAAACATGTATTTAATATGTATACACTAAACATGTATTTAATATTCATACAAAAACATGTATTTAATTTTAATAAACTAAATATATATTTAATATTAATAAACTAAACATGTATTTAACATTTATACACTAAACATGTATTTAATATTCATACACTAAACATGTATTTAATTTTTGATAAATTAAACATATATTTAATATTAATACACTAAACATGTATTTAATATTAATACACTAAATATGTATTTATTATATATCAACTAAACATGTATTTAATATTCATACACTAAACGTGTATTTAATATTCATACACTAAACATTTATTTAATATTAATACAAAAACATGTATTTAAGTTTAATAAACTAAACATATATTTAAAATTTATACACTAAACATGTATTTAATATTAATACAAAAACATGTATTTAATTTTAATACACTAAACATATATTTAATATTAATACACTAAACATGTATTTAACATTCATACACTAAACATGTATTTAACATTCATACACTAAACATGTTTTTAATATAAATACACTAAACATGTATTTAATATTAATACAAAAACATGTATTTAATTTTAATAAACTAAACATTTAATATTAATACACTAAACATGTATTTAATATTCATAGACTAAACATGTAGTTATTATTCATACACTAAACATGTATTTAATATTAATACACTAAACCTGTATTTAATATTTATACACTAAACATGTATTTAATATTAATACACTAAACATGTATTTAATATTTATACACTAAACATGTGTTTAATATTAATACACTAAATATGTATTTATTATATATCAACTAAACATGTATTTAATATTCATAAACTAAACATGTATTCAATATTCATACACTAAACGCGTATTTAATATTCATACACTAAACATGTATTTAATATTAATACAAAAACATGTATTTAAGTTTAATAAACTAAACATATATTTAATATTAATACACTAAACATGTTTTTAATATTTATACACTAAACATGTATTTAATATTAACACACTAAATATGTATTTATTTTATATCAACTAAACATGTATTTAATATTCATAAACTAAACATATATTTAATATTTATACACTAAACATGTATTTAATATGTATACACTAAACATGTATTTAATATTAATACACTAAACATGTATTTAATATTTATACACTTAACATGTATTTAATAGTGATACAAAAACATGTATTTAATTTTAATAAACTAAACATATATTTAATATTATTACACTAAACATGTATTTAATATTTATACACTAAACATGTATTTAATATTCATACACTAAACATTTAGTTATTATTTATACACTAAACATGTATTTAATATTAATACACTAAACATTTATTTAATATTAATACACCAAACATGTATTTAATATTTATACACTAATCATGTATTTAATATTAATACTCTAATCATGTATTTAATATTTATACACTAAATATGTATTTAATATTTATACACTTAACATGTATTTAATATTTATACACGAAACATGTATTTAATATTTATACACTAAACATGTATTTAATATTCATACATTAAACATGTATTTAATATTCATACACTAAACATGTATTTAATATTCATACATTAAACATGTATTTAATATTTATACACTAATCATTTATTTAATTTTCATACAGTAAACATGTATTTAATATTTATACACTAAACATGTATTTAATATTCATACACTAAACATGTATTTAATATTAATACACTGAACATGTATTTAATAATCATATACTAAACGTATATGTAATCATATACTAATCATATATTTAATATTCATTTAGTAAACATGTATTTATTATCCTCTAAATAAGGCACACTTGGAAATAATGAATTTCTTTATGTGTGCAGTTGCGGCAAAACTCCACAGGAGGGCGCAGGTTCCCTCGAAATAAGTCCGGTCCTCTCCGTCTCTCTATCTCTCTTTTTCCTTTTTTTTTGTTTCTTTTATTTTTTTTACATAAGTTTGGTTTCTCATACACTTATATTTATACACTAAACATGTATTTGATATTAATACACTAAACATGTATTTAATATTAGTACAAAAACATGTATTTAATTTTGATAAACCAAACATATATTTAATATTAATACACTAAACATGTATTTAATATTAATACAAAAACATGTATTTAATTTTAATAAACTAAACATATATTTAATATTAATACACTAAACATGTATTAAATATTCATACACTAAACATTTAATTAATATTCATTCAATAAACATGTGGTTATTATTCTTACACTTAATATGTATTTAATATTAATACAAAAACATGTATTTAATTTTAATAAACTAATCATATATTTAATATTAATACACTAAACATGTATTTAATATTCATACACTAAACATGTATTTAATATTAATACACTAAACATGTATTTAATATTGATACACTAAACATGTATTTAATATTTATACACTAAACATGTATTTAATATTCATACACTAAACATGTATTTAAAATTAATACACTAAACATGTATTTAATATTTATACACTAAACATGTATTTAATATTCATAAACTAAACATGTATTTAACATTTATACACTAAACATGTATTTAATATTCATACACTAAACATGTAGTTATTATTTATACACTAAAGATGTATTTAATATTCATAAACAAAACATGTATTTAACATTTATACACTAAACATGTATTTAATATTCATACACTAAACATGTAGTTATTATTTATACACTAAACATGTATTTAATATTAATATACTAAACATGTATTTAATATTTATACACTAAACATGTATTTAATATTAATACACTAAATATGTATTTATTAAATATCCACTAAACATGTATTTAATATTAATACACTAAACTTGTATTTAATATTTATACACTGAACATGTATTTAATATTCATACACTAAATATGTATTTAATATTCATACACTAAACATGTATTTAATATTAATACACTGAACATGTATTTAATAATCATATACTAAACGTATATGTAATCATATACTAATCATATATTTAATATTCATTTAGTAAACATGTATTTATTATCCTCTAAATAAGGCACACTTGGAAATAATGAATTTCTTTATGCGTACAGTTGCGGCAGAAGTCCACAGGAGGGCGCACGTTCCCTCTTAATAAGTCCGGTCCTCTCCGTCTCTCTATCTCTCTTTTTCCTTTTTTTTGTTTCTTTTATTTTTTTTACACAAGTTTGGTTTCTCATACACTTATATTTATACACTAAACATGTATTTAATATTCATAAACTAAACATGTATTTAATATTAGTACAAAAACATGTATTTATTTTAATAAACTAAACATATATTTAATATTAATACACTAAACAAGTATTTAATATTTATACACTAAACATGTATTTAATATTCATAAACTAAACATGTATTTAATATTCATACACTAAACATGTAGTTATTATTTATACACTAAACATGTATTTAATATTCATAAACTAAACATGTATTTAACATTTATACACTAAATATGTATTTAATATTCATACACTAAACATGTAGTTATTATTTATACACTAAACATGTATTTAATATTAATACACTAAACATGTATTTAATATTTATACACTAAACATGTATTTAATATTAATACAAAACATGTATTTAAGTTTAATAAACTAAACATATATTTAATATTAATACACTAAACATGTATTTAATATTCATACACTAAACATGCATTTAATATTCATACACTAAACATGTATTTAATATTATACACTAAACATGCATTTAATATTCATACACTAAACATGTATTTAATATTTATACACTAAACATGTATTTAATATTAATACAAAAACATGTATTTAATTTTAATAAACTAAACATATATTTAATATTATTACACTAAACATGTATTTAATATTTATACACTGAACATGTATTTAATAGTTATACACTAATCATGTATTTAATATTAATACACTAATCATGTATTTAATATTCATACACTAAATATGTATTTAATATTCATACACTTAACATGTATTTAATATTTATTCACGAAACATGTATTTAATATTTATACACTAAACATGTATTTAATATTAATACACTAAATATGTATTTATTATATATCCACTAAACATTTATTTAATATTCATAAACTAAATATATATTTAATATTAATACACTAAACATGTATTTAACATTAATACACTAAACATGTATTTAATATTTTGACACTAAACATGTATTTAATATTCATACAAAAACATGTATTTAATTTTAATAAACTAAACATATATTTAATATTATTACACTAAACATGTATTTAATATTTATACACTGAACATGTATTTAATATTCATACACTAAACATTTAGTTATTATTTATACACTGAACATGTATTTAATATTTATTCACGAAACATGTTTTTAATATTTATACACTAAACATGTATTTGATATTCATACATTAAAAATGTATTTAATATTCATACACTAAACATGTATTTAATATTCGTACACGAAACATGTATTTAATATTTCTACAAAAACATGTATTTAATTTTAATAAACTAAACATATATTTAATATTAATACACTAAACATGTATTTAATATTCATACACTAAACATGTATTTAATATTAATACACTAAACATGTATTTAATATTAATACAAAAACATGTATTTAATATTAATACACTAAACATGTGTTTAATATTTATACAAAAAACATGTATTTAATTTTAATAAACTAAACATATATTTAATATTAATACACTAAACATGTATTTAATATTTATACACTAAACATGTATTTAATATTCATACACTAAACATGTAGTTATTATTAATACACTAAACATGTATTTAATATGTATACACTAAATATGTATTTAATATTCATACACTAAACATGTATTTAATATTAATACACTGAACATGTATTTAATAATCATATACTAAACGTATATGTAATCATGTACTAATCATATATTTAATATTCATTTAGTAAACATGTATTTATTATCCTCTAAATAAGGCACACTTGGAAATAATGAATTTCTTTATGTGTGCAGTTGCGGCAGAAGTCCACAGGAGGGCGCACGTTCCCTCTTAATAAGTCCGGTCCTCTCCGCCTCTCTATCTCTCTTTTTCCTTTTTTTTGTTTCTTTTATTTTTTTTACATAAGTTTGGTTTCTCATACACTTATATTTATACACTAAACATGTATTTAATATTAATACACTAAACATGTATTTAATATTTATACACTAAACATGTATTTAATATTAGAACAAAAACATGTATTTAATTTTGATAAACTAAACATATATTTAATATTAATACACTAAACATGTATTTAATATTAATACAAAAACATGTATTTAATTTTAATAAACTAAATATATATTTAATATTAATACACTAAACATGTATTTAATATTCATAAACTAAACATGTATTTAACATTTATACACTAAACATGTATTTAATATTAAAACACTAAACATGTATTTAATATTTATACACTAAACATGTATTTAATATTAGAACAAAAACATGTATTTAATATTTATACACTAAACATGTATTTAATATTCATACACTAAACATGTAGTTATTATTCATACACTAAACATGTATTTAATATTAATACACTAAACATGTATTTAATATTTATACACTAAACATGTATTTAATATTCATAAACTAAACATGTATTTAACATTTATACACTAAACATGTATTTAATATTCATACACTAAACATGTAGTTATTATTTATACACTAAACATGTATTTAATATTAATACACTAAACATGTATTTAATATTTATACACTAAACATGTATTTAATATTAATACACTAAATATGTATTTATTATATATCCACTAAACATGTATTTAATATTCATAAACTAAACATGTATTTAATATTCATACACTAAACGTGTATTTAATATTCATACACTAAACATGTATTTAATATTAATACAAAACATGTATTTACGTTTAATAAACTAAACATATATTTAATATTATTAAACTAAACATGTATTTAATATTTATACACTGAACATGTATTTAATATTAATACACTAATCATGTATTTAATATTCATACACTAAATATGTATTTAATATTCATACACTAAATATGTATTTAATATTCATACACTTAACATGTATTTAATATTTTTACACGAAACATGTATTTAATATTTATACACTAAACATGTATTTAATATTCATACATTAAACATGTACTTAATATTCATACACTAAACATGTATTTAATATTTATACACTAAACATGTATTTAATATTCATACATTAAACATGTATTTAATATTTATACACTAAACATGTATTTAATATTCATACACTAAACATGTAGTTATTATTTATACACTAAACATGTATTTAATATTAATACAGTAAACATGTATTTAATATTAATACACTAAGCATGTATTTAATATTAATACAAAAACATGTATTTAATTTTAGTAAACTAAATATATATTTAATATTCATACACTAAACGTGTATTTAATATTCATACACTAAACATGTATTTAATATTAATACACTAATCATGTATTTAATATTCATAAACTAAATATGTATTTAATATTTATACACTAAACATGTATTTAATATTCATACATTAAAAATGTATTGAATATTCATACACTAAACATGTATTTAATATTATACACTAAACGTGCATTTAATATTCATACACTAAACATGTATTTAATATTAATACAAAAACATGTATTTAATTTTAATAAATTAAACATATATTTAATATTATTACACTAAACATGTATTTAATATTTATACACTGAACATGTATTTAATAGTTATACACTAATCATGTATTTAATATTAATACACTAATCATGTATTTAATATTCATACACTAAATATGTATTTAATATTCATACACTTAACATGTATTTAATATTTATACACGAAACATGTATTTAATATTAATACACTAAACATGTATTTAATATTAATACAAAAACATGTATTTAATTTTAATAAACTAAACATATATTTAATATTCATACACTAAACATGTATTTAACATTTATACACTAAATTTGTATTTAATATTAATACACTAAACATGTATTTAATATTAATACACTAAACATGTATTTAATATTAATACAAAAACATGTATTTAATTTTAATAAACTAAACACATATTTAATATTAATACACTAAACATGTATTAAATATTCATACACTAAACATGTATTTAATATTCATTCAATAAACATGTAGTTATTATTCTTACACTTAATATGTATTTAATATTAATACAAAAACATGTATTTAATATTGTTACACTAAACGTGTATTTACTATTTATACACTAAAAGTGTATTTAATATTAATACACTAAACATGTATTTAATATTCATACACTAAACATGTATTTAATATTAATACACTAAACATGTATTTAATATTTATACACTAAACATGTATTTAATATTAATACAAAACATGTATTTAATTTTAATAAACTAAATATATATTTAATATTAATACTCTAAACATGTATTTAATATTCATAAACTAAACATGTATTTAACATTCATACACTAAACATTTATTTAATATTAATACACTAAACATGTATTTAATATTAATACAAAAACATTTATTTAATTTTAATAAAGTAAACACATATTTAATATTAATACACTAAACATGTATTTAATATTTATACAATAAACATGTATTTAATATGTATACACTAAACATGTATTTAATATTAATACACTAAATATTTATTTATTATTCATCCACTAAACCTGTATTTAATATTTATACACTAAACATGTATCTAATATTAATACAAAAACATGTATTTAAGTTTAATAAACTAAACATGTATTTAATATTAATATACTAAACATGTAGTTAATATTTATACACAAACACGTATTTAATATTCATACACTAAACATGTATTTAATATTCATACACTAAACATGTATTTAATATTCATACACTAAACATGGATTTAATATTAATACACTGAACATGTATTTCATAATCATATACCAAACATATATGTAATCATATACTAATCATATATTTAATATTCATACTGTAAACATGTATTTATTATCCTCTAAATAAGGCACACTTGGAAATAATGAATTTCTTTATGTGTGCAGGTGCGGCAGAAGTCCACAGGAGGGCGCACGTTCCCTCTTAATAAGTCCGGTCCTCTCCGTCTCTCTCTCTCTCTTTTTCCTTTTTTTTGTTTCTTTTATTTTTTTTAAAATAAGTTTGGGTTCTCATACACTTATATTTATACACTAAACATGTATTTAATATTAGTACAAAAACATGTATTTAATTTTAATAAACTAAACATATATTTAATATTAATACACTAAACATGTATTTAATATTAATACAAAAACATGTATTTAATTTGAATAAACTAAACATATATTTAATATTAATACACTAAACATGTATTAAATATTCATACACTAAACATTTATTTAATATTCATTCAATAAACATGTAGTTATTATTCTTACACTTAATATGTATTTAATATTAATACAAAAACATGTATTTAATTTTAGTAAACTAAACATATATTTAAAACTCATACACTAAACATGTATTTAATATTAATACAAAAACATGTATTTAATTTTAATACACTAAACATATATTTAATATTAATACACTAAACATGTATTTAACATTCATACACTAAACATGTATTTAACATTCATACACTAAACATGTTTTTAATATTAATACACTAAACATGTATTTAATATTAATACAAAAACATGTATTTAATTTTAATAAACTAAACATTTAATATTAATACACTAAACATGTATTTAATATTCATACACTAAACATGTAGTTATTATTCATACACTAAACATGTATTTAATATTAATACACTAAACCTGTATTTAATATTTATACACTAAACATGTATTTAATATTAATACACTAAACATGTATTTAATATTAATACACTAAATATGTATTTATTACATATCAACTAAACATGTATTTAATATTCATAAACTAAACATGTATTTAATATTCATACACTAAACGTGTATTTAATATTCATACACTAAACATGTATTTAATATTAATACAAAAACATGTATTTAAGTTTAATAAACTAAACATATATTTAAAATTTATACACTAAACATGTATTTAATATTAATACAAAAATATGTATTTAATTTTAATACACTAAACATATATTTAATATTAATACATAAATCATGTATTTAACATTCATACACTAAACATGTATTTAACATTTATAGACTAAACATGTTTTTAATATTAATACACTAAACATGTATTTAATATTAATACAAAAACATGTATTTAATTTTAATAAACTAAACATTTAATATTAATACACTAAACATGTATTTAATATTCATACACTAAACATGTAGTTATTATTCATACACTAAACATGTATTTAATATTAATACACTAAACCTGTATTTAATATTTATACACTAAACTTGTATTTAATATTAATACACTAAACATGTATTTAATATTTATACACTAAACATGTATTTAATATTAATACACTAAATATGTATTTATTATATATCAACTAAACATGTATTTAATATACATGAACTAAACATGTATTTAATATTCATACACTAAACATGTATTTAATATTCATACACTAAACATGTATTTAATATTAATACAAAAACATGTATTTAAGTTTAATAAACTAAACATATATTTAATATTAATACACTAAACATGTTTTTAATATCTATACACTAAACATGTATTTAATATTAACACACTAAATATGTATTTATTATATATCAACTAAACATGTATTTAATATTCATAAACTAAACATGTATTTAATATTCATACACTAAACGTTTATTTAATATTCTTACACTAAACATGTATTTAATATTAATACAAAAACATGTATTTAAGTTTAATAAACTAAACATGTATCTAATATTAATACACTAAACATGTATTTAATATTCATACACTAAACATGTATTTAATATTCATACACTAAACATGTATTTAATATTCATACACTAAACATGTATTTAATATTCATACACTAAACATGTATTTAATATTTATACACTAAACATGTATTTAATATTCATACACTAAACATAGTGTTATTATTTATACACTAAACATGTATTTAATATTAATACATTAAACATTTATTTAATATTAATACACCAGACATGTATTTAATATTTATACACTAATCATGTATTTAATATTAATACTCTAATCATGTATTTAATATTCATACACTAAACATGTAGTTATTATTCATACACTAAACATGTATTTAATATTAATACACTAAACCTGTATTTAATATTTATACACTAAACATGTATTTAATATTAATACACTAAACATGTATTTAATATTCATACACTAAACATGTATTTAATATTAATACACTAAATATGTATTTATTATATATCAACTAAACATGTATTTAATATTCATACACTAAACGTGTATTTAATATTCATACACTAAACATGTATTTAATATTAATACAAAAACATGTATTTAAGTTTAATAAACTAAACATATATTTAAAATTTATACACTAAACATGTATTTAATATTAATACAAAAACATGTATTTAATTTTAATACACTAAACATATATTTAATATTAATACACTAAACATGTATTTAACATTCATACACTAAACATGTATTTAACATTCATACACTAAACATGTTTTTAATATAAATACACTAAACATGTATTTAATATTAATACAAAAACATGTATTTAATTTTAATAAACTAAACATTTAATATTAATACACTAAACATGTATTTAATATTCATAGACTAAACATGTAGTTATTATTCATACACTAAACATGTATTTAATATTAATACACTAAACCTGTATTTAATATTTATACACTAAACATGTATTTAATATTAATACACTAAACATGTATTTAATATTTATACACTAAACATGTGTTTAATATTAATACACTAAATATGTATTTATTATATATCAACTAAACATGTATTTAATATTCATAAACTAAACATGTATTTAATATTCATACACTAAACGTGTATTTAATATTCATACACTAAACATGTATTTAATATGAATACAAAAACATGTATTTAAGTTTAATAAACTAAACATATATTTAATATTAATACACTAAACATGTTTTTAATATTTATACACTAAACATGTACTTAATATTAACACACTAAATATGTATTTATTTTATATCAACTAAACATGTATTTAATATTCATAAACTAAACATATATTTAATATTTATACACTAAACATGTATTTAATATGTATACACTAAACATGTATTTAATATTAATACACTAAACATGTATTTAATATTTATACACTTAACATGTATTTAATAGTAATACAAAAACATGTATTTAATTTTAATAAACTAAACATATATTTAATATTATTACACTAAACATGTATTTAATATTTATACACTAAACATGTATTTAATATTCATACACTAAACATTTAGTCATTATTTATACACTAAACATGTATTTAATATTAATACACTAAACATTTATTTAATATTAATACACCAAACATGTATTTAATATTTATACACTAATCATGTATTTAATATTAATACTCTAATCATGTATTTAATATTTATACACTAAATATGTATTTAATATTTATACACTTAACATGTATTTAATATTTATACACGAAACATGTATTTAATATTTATACACTAAACATGTATTTAATATTCATACATTAAACATGTATTTAATATTCATACACTAAACATGTATTTAATATTCATACATTAAACATGTATTTTTTATACACTAATCATTTATTTAATTTTCATACAGTAAACATGTATTTAATATTTATACACTAAACATGTATTTAATATTCATACACTAAACATGTATTTAATATTAATACACTGAACATGTATTTAATAATCATATACTAAACGTATATGTAATCATATACTAATCATATATTTAATATTCATTTAGTAAACATGTATTTATTATCCTCTAAATAAGGCACACTTGGAAATAATGAATTTCTTTATGTGTGCAGTTGCGGCAAAACTCCACAGGAGGGCGCAGGTTCCCTCGAAATAAGTCCGGTCCTCTCCGTCTCTCTATCTCTCTTTTTCCTTTTTTTTTGTTTCTTTTATTTTTTTTACATAAGTTTGGTTTCTCATACACTTATATTTATACACTAAACATGTATTTGATATTAATACACTAAACATGTATTTAATATTTATACACTAAACATGTATTTAATATTAGTACAAAAACATGTATTTAATTTTGATAAACCAAACATATATTTAATATTAATACACTAAACATGTATTTAATATTAATACAAAAACATGTATTTAATTTTAATAAACTAAACATATATTTAATATTAATACACTAAACGTGTATTAAATATTCATACACTAAACATTTAATTAATATTCATTCAATAAACATGTGGTTATTATTCTTACACTTAATATGTATTTAATATTAATACAAAAACATGTATTTAATTTTAATAAACTAATCATATATTTAATATTAATACACTAAACATGTATTTAATATTCATACACTAAACATGTATTTAATATTAATACACTAAACATGTATTTAATATTGATACACTAAACATGTATTTAATATTTATACACTAAAGATGTATTTAATATTCATACACTAAACATGTATTTAAAATTAATACACTAAACATGTATTTAACATTCATACACTAAACATGTATTTAACATTCATAAACTAAACATGTATTTAACATTTATACACTAAACATGTATTTAATATTAATACAAAAACATGTATTTAATTTTAATAAACTAAACATTTAATATTAATACACTAAACATGTATTTAATATTCATAGACTAAACATGTAGTTATTATTCATACACTAAACATGTATTTAATATTAATACACTAAACCTGTATTTAATATTTATACACTAAACTTGTATTTAATATTAATACACTAAACATGTATTTAATATTTATACACTAAACATGTATTTAATATTAATACACTAAATATGTATTTATTATATATCAACTAAACATGTATTTAATATACATGAACTAAACATGTATTTAATATTCATACACTAAACGTGTATTTAATATTCATACACTAAACATGTATTTAATATTAATACAAAAACATGTATTTAAGTTTAATAAACTAAACATATATTTAATATTAATACACTAAACATGTTTTTAATATTTATACACTAAACATGTATTTAATATTAACACACTAAATATGTATTTATTATATATCAACTAAACATGTATTTAATATTCATAAACTAAACATGTATTTAATATTCATACACTAAACGTTTATTTAATATTCTTACACTAAACATGTATTTAATATTAATACAAAAACATGTATTTAAGTTTAATAAACTAAACATGTATTTAATATTAATACACTAAACATGTATTTGATATGTATACAGTAAACATGTATTGAATATTCATACACTAAACATGTATTTAATATTCATACACTAAACATGTATTTAATATTAATACACTAAACATGTATTTAATATTTATACACTAAACATGTATTTAATATTAATACAAAAACATGTATTTAATTTTAATAAACTAAACATGTATTCAACATTCATACACTAAACATGAATCTAATATTAATACACTAAACATGTATTTAATATTTATACACTTAACATGTATTTAATATTAATACAAAAACATGTATTTAATTTTAATAAACTAAACATATATTTAATATTATTACACTAAACATGTATTTAATATTTATACACTAAACATGTATTTAATATTCATACACTAAACATAGTGTTATTGTTTATACACTAAACATGTATTTAATATTAATACATTAAACATTTATTTAATATTAATACACCAGACATGTATTTAATATTTATACACTAATCATGTATTTAATATTAATACTCTAATCATGTATTTAATATTCATACACTAAACATGTAGTTATTATTCATACACTAAACCTGTATTTAATATTAATACACTAAACCTGTATTTAATATTTATACACTAAACATGTATTTAATATTAATACACTAAACATGTATTTAATATTTATACACTAAACATGTATTTAATATTAATACACTAAATATGTATTTATTATATATCAACTAAACATGTATTTAATATTCATACACTAAACGTGTATTTAATATTCATACACTAAACATGTATTTAATATTAATACAAAAACATGTATTTAAGTTTAATAAACTAAACATATATTTAAAATTTATACACTAAACATGTATTTAATATTAATACAAAAACATGTATTTAAGTTTAATACACTAAACATATATTTAATATTAATACACTAAACATGTATTTAACATTCATACACTAAACATGTATTTAACATTCATACACTAAACATGTTTTTAATATAAATACACTAAACATGTATTTAATATTAATACAAAAACATGTATTTAATTTTAATAAACTAAACATTTAATATTAATACACTAAACATGTATTTAATATTCATAGACTAAACATGTAGTTATTATTCATACACTAAACATGTATTTAATATTAATACAAAACATGTATTTAAGTTTAATAAACTAAACATATATTTAATATTAATACACTAAACATGTATTTAATATTTATACACTAAACAAGTGTTTAATATTAATACACTAAATATGTATTTATTATATATCAACTAAACATGTATTTAATATTCATAAACTAAACATGTATTTAATATTCATACACTAAACGTGTATTTAATATTCATACACTAAACATGTATTTAATATTAATACAAAAACATGTATTTAAGTTTAATAAACTAAACATATATTTAATATTAATACACTAAACATGTTTTTAATATTTATACACTAAACATGTATTTAATATTAACACACTAAATATGTATTTATTTTATATCAACTAAACATGTATTTAATATTCATAAACTAAACATATATTTAATATTTATACACTAAACATGTATTTAATATGTATACACTAAACATGTATTTAATATTAATACACTAAACATGTATTTAATATTTATACACTTAACATGTATTTAATAGTAATACAAAAACATGTATTTAATTTTAATAAACTAAACATATATTTAATATTATTACACTAAACATGTATTTAATATTTATACACTAAACATGTATTTAATATTCATACACTAAACATTTAGTCATTATTTATACACTAAACATGTATTTAATATTAATACACTAAACATTTATTTAATATTAATACACCAAACATGTATTTAATATTTATACACTAATCATGTATTTAATATTAATACTCTAATCATGTATTTAATATTTATACACTAAATATGTATTTAATATTTATACACTTAACATGTATTTAATATTTATACACGAAACATGTATTTAATATTTATACACTAAACATGTATTTAATATTCATACATTAAACATGTATTTAATATTCATACACTAAACATGTATTTAATATTCATACATTAAACATGTATTTAATATTTATACACTAATCATTTATTTAATTTTCATACAGTAAACATGTATTTAATATTTATACACTAAACATGTATTTAATATTCATACACTAAACATGTATTTAATATTAATACACTGAACATGTATTTAATAATCATATATTAAACGTATATGTAATCATATACTAATCATATATTTAATATTCATTTAGTAAACATGTATTTATTATCCTCTAAATAAGGCACACTTGGAAATAATGAATTTCTTTATGTGTGCAGTTGCGGCAAAACTCCACAGGAGGGCGCAGGTTCCCTCGAAATAAGTCCGGTCCTCTCCGTCTCTCTATCTCTCTTTTTCCTTTTTTTTTGTTTCTTTTATTTTTTTTACATAAGTTTGGTTTCTCATACACTTATATTTATACACTAAACATGTATTTGATATTAATACACTAAACATGTATTTAATATTTATACACTAAACATGTATTTAATATTAGTACAAAAACATGTATTTAATTTTGATAAACCAAACATATATTTAATATTAATACACTAAACATGTATTTAATATTAATACAAAAACATGTATTTAATTTTAATAAACTAAACATATATTTAATATTAATACACTAAACATGTATTAAATATTCATACACTAAACATTTAATTAATATTCATTCAATAAACATGTGGTTATTATTCTTACACTTAATATGTATTTAATATTAATACAAAAACATGTATTTAATTTTAATAAACTAATCATATATTTAATATTAATACACTAAACATGTATTTAATATTCATACACTAAACATGTATTTAATATTAATACACTAAACATGTATTTAATATTGATACACTAAACATGTATTGGGCTTCACAGTGGCAGAGGGGTTAGTGCGTCTGCCTCACAATACGAAGGTCCTGCAGTCTTGGGTTCAAATCCAGGCTCGGGATCTTTCTGTGTGGAGTTTGCATATTCTCCCCGTGAATGCGTGGGTTCCCTCCGGGTACTCCGGCTTCCTCCCACTTCCAAAGACATGCACCTGGGGATAGGTTGATTGGCAACACTAAATTGGCCCTAGTGTGTGAATGTGAGTGTGAATGTTGTCTGTCTATCTGTGTTGGCCCTGCGATGAGGTGGCGACTTGTCCAAGGTGTACCCCGCCTTCCGCCCGATTGTAGCTGAGATAGGCGCCAGCGCCCCCCGCGACCCCAAAAGGGAATAAGCGGTAGAAAATGGATGGATGGATGGATAAACATGTATTTAATATTTATACACTAAACATGTATTTAATATTCATACACTAAACATGTATTTAAAATTAATACACTAAACATGTATTTAATATTTATACACTAAACATGTATTTAATATTCATAAACTAAACATGTATTTAACATTTATACACTAAACATGTATTTAATATTCATACACTAAACATGTAGTTATTATTTATACACTAAAGATGTATTTAATATTCATAAACAAAACATGTATTTAACATTTATACACTAAACATGTATTTAATATTCATACACTAAACATGTAGTTATTATTTATACACTAAACATGTATTTAATATTAATATACTAAACATGTATTTAATATTTATACACTAAACATGTATTTAATATTAATACACTAAATATGTATTTATTAAATATCCACTAAACATGTATTTAATATTAATACACTAAACTTGTATTTAATATTTATACACTGAACATGTATTTAATATTCATACACTAAATATGTATTTAATATTCATACACTAAACATGTATTTAATATTAATACACTGAACATGTATTTAATAATCATATACTAAACGTATATGTAATCATATACTAATCATATATTTAATATTCATTTAGTAAACATGTATTTATTATCCTCTAAATAAGGCACACTTGGAAATAATGAATTTCTTTATGCGTACAGTTGCGGCAGAAGTCCAAAGGAGGGCGCACGTTCCCTCTTAATAAGTCCGGTCCTCTCCGTCTCTCTATCTCTCTTTTTCCTTTTTTTTGTTTCTTTTATTTTTTTTACATAAGTTTGGTTTCTCATATACTTATATTTATACACTAAACATGTATTTAATATTCATAAACTAAACATGTATTTAATATTAGTACAAAAACATGTATTTATTTTAATAAACTAAACATATATTTAATATTAATACACTAAACAAGTATTTAATATTTATACACTAAACATGTATTTAATATTCATAAACTAAACATGTATTTAATATTCATACACTAAACATGTAGTTATTATTTATACACTAAACATGTATTTAATATTCATAAACTAAACATGTATTTAACATTTATACACTAAATATGTATTTAATATTCATACACTAAACATGTAGTTATTATTTATACACTAAACATGTATTTAATATTAATACACTAAACATGTATTTAATATTTATACACTAAACATGTATTTAATATTAATACAAAACATGTATTTAAGTTTAATAAACTAAACATATATTTAATATTAATACACTATACATGTATTTAATATTCATACACTAAACATGCATTTAATATTCATACACTAAACATGTATTTAATATTATACACTAAACATGCATTTAATATTCATACACTAAACATGTATTTAATATTTATACACTAAACATGTATTTAATATTAATACAAAAACATGTATTTAATTTTAATAAACTAAACATATATTTAATATTATTACACTAAACATGTATTTAATATTTATACACTGAACATGTATTTAATAGTTATACACTAATCATGTATTTAATATTAATACACTAATCATGTATTTAATATTCATACACTAAATATGTATTTAATATTCATACACTTAACATGTATTTAATATTTATTCACGAAACATGTATTTAATATTTATACACTAAACATGTATTTAATATTAATACACTAAATATGTATTTATTATATATCCACTAAACATTTATTTAATATTCATAAACTAAATATATATTTAATATTAATACACTAAACATGTATTTAACATTAATACACTAAACATGTATTTAATATTTTGACACTAAACATGTATTTAATATTCATACAAAAACATGTATTTAATTTTAATAAACTAAACATATATTTAATATTATTACACTAAACATGTATTTAATATTTATACACTGAACATGTATTTAATATTCATACACTAAACATTTAGTTATTATTTATACACTGAACATGTATTTAATATTTATTCACGAAACATGTTTTTAATATTTATACACTAAACATGTATTTGATATTCATACATTAAAAATGTATTTAATATTCATACACTAAACATGTATTTAATATTCATACATTAAACATGTATTTAATATTCATACACTAAACATGTATTTAATATTCGTACACGAAACATGTATTTAATATTTCTACAAAAACATGTATTTAATTTTAATAAACTAAACATATATTTAATATTAATACACTAAACATGTATTTAATATTCATACACTAAACATGTATTTAATATTAATACACTAAACATGTATTTAATATTAATACAAAAACATGTATTTAATATTAATACACTAAACATGTGTTTAATATTTATACAAAAAACATGTATTTAATTTTAATAAACTAAACATATATTTAATATTAATACAGTAAACATGTATTTAATATTTATACACTAAACATGTATTTAATATTCATACACTAAACATGTAGTTATTATTAATACACTAAACATGTATTTAATATGTATACACTAAATATGTATTTAATATTCATACACTAAACATGTATTTAATATTAATACACTGAACATGTATTTAATAATCATATACTAAACGTATATGTAATCATGTACTAATCATATATTTAATATTCATTTAGTAAACATGTATTTATTATCCTCTAAATAAGGCACACTTGGAAATAATGAATTTCTTTATGTGTGCAGTTGCGGCAGAAGTCCACAGGAGGGCGCACGTTCCCTCTTAATAAGTCCGGTCCTCTCCGCCTCTCTATCTCTCTTTTTCCTTTTTTTTGTTTCTTTTATTTTTTTTACATAAGTTTGGTTTCTCATACACTTATATTTATACACTAAACATGTATTTAATATTAATACACTAAACATGTATTTAATATTTATACACTAAACATGTATTTAATATTAGAACAAAAACATGTATTTAATTTTGATAAACTAAACATATATTTAATATTAATACACTAAACATGTATTTAATATTAATACAAAAACATGTATTTAATTTTAATAAACTAAATATATATTTAATATTAATACACTAAACATGTATTTAATATTCATAAACTAAACATGTATTTAACATTTATACACTAAACATGTATTTAATATTAATACACTAAACATGTATTTAATATTTATACACTAAACATGTATTTAATATTAGAACAAAAAAATGTATTTAATATTTATACACTAAACATGTATTTAATATTCATACACTAAACATGTAGTTATTATTCATACACTAAACATGTATTTAATATTAATACACTAAACATGTATTTAATATTTATACACTAAACATGTATTTAATATTCATAAACTAAACATGTATTTAACATTTATACACTAAACATGTATTTAATATTCATACACTAAACATGTAGTTATTATTTATACACTAAACATGTATTTAATATTAATACACTAAACATGTATTTAATATTTATACACTAAACATGTATTTAATATTAATACACTAAATATGTATTTATTATATATTCACTAAACATGTATTTAATATTCATAAACTAAACATGTATTTAATATTCATACACTAAACGTGTATTTAATATTCATACACTAAACATGTATTTAATATTAATACAAAACATGTATTTACGTTTAATAAACTAAACATATATTTAATATTATTAAACTAAACATGTATTTAATATTTATACACTGAACATGTATTTAATATTAATACACTAATCATGTATTTAATATTCATACACTAAATATGTATTTAATATTCATACACTAAATATGTATTTAATATTCATACACTTAACATGTATTTAATATTTTTACACGAAACATGTATTTAATATTTATACACTAAACATGTATTTAATATTCATACATTAAACATGTACTTAATATTCATACACTAAACATGTATTTAATATTCATACACTAAACATGTATTTAATATTCATACATTAAACATGTATTTAATATTTATACACTAAACATGTATTTAATATTCATACACTAAACATGTAGTTATTATTTATACACTAAACATGTATTTAATATTAATACAGTAAACATGTATTTAATATTAATACACTAAGCATGTATTTAATATTAATACAAAAACATGTATTTAATTTTAGTAAACTAAATATATATTTAATATTCATACACTAAACGTGTATTTAATATTCATACACTAAACATGTATTTAATATTAATACACTAATCATGTATTTAATATTCATAAACTAAATATGTATTTAATATTTATACACTAAACATGTATTTAATATTCATACATTAAAAATGTATTGAATATTCATACACTAAACATGTATTTAATATTATACACTAAACGTGCATTTAATATTCATACACTAAACATGTATTTAATATTAATACAAAAACATGTATTTAATTTTAATAAATTAAACATATATTTAATATTATTACACTAAACATGTATTTAATATTTATACACTGAACATGTATTTAATAGTTATACACTAATCATGTATTTAATATTAATACACTAATCATGTATTTAATATTCATACACTAAATATGTATTTAATATTCATACACTTAACATGTATTTAATATTTATACACGAAACATGTATTTAATATTAATACACTAAACATGTATTCAATATTCATACATTAAAAATGTATTTAATATTCATACACTAAACATGTATTTAATATTCATACATTAAACATGTATTTAATATTCATACACTAAACATGTATTTAATATTCGTATACGAAACATGTATTTAATATTTATACACTAAACATGTATTTAATATTCATACATTAAACATGTATTTAATATTCATACACTAAACATGAGTTTAATATTCATACACTAAACATGTATTTAATATTCATACACTAAACATGTATTTAATATTTATACAAAAACGTGTATTCAATTTTAATAAACTAAACATATATTTAATATCAATACACTAAACATGTATTTAATATTTATACACTAAACATGTATTTAATATTCATACAAAAACATGTATTTAATTTTAATAAACTAAATATATATTTAATATTAATAAACTAAACATGTATTTAACATTTATACACTAAACATGTATTTAATATTCATACACTAAACATGTATTTAATTTTTGATAAATTAAACATATATTTAATATTAATACACTAAACATGTATTAAATATTTATACACTAAACATGTATTTAATATTCATATTCTAAACATGTAGTCATTATTCATACACTAAACATGTATTTAATATTTATACACTAAACATGTATTTAATATTAATACACTAAATATGTATTTATTATATATCCACTAAACATGTATTTAATATTCATAAACTAAATATATATTTAATATTAATACACTAAACATGTATTTAATATTAATACACTAAACATGTATTTAATATTTTTACACTAAACATGTATTTAATATTCATACAAAAACATGTATTTAATTTTAATAAACTAAACATATATTTAATATTATTACACTAAACATGTATTTAATATTTATACACTGAACATGTATTTAATATTCATACACTAAACATTTAGTTATTATTTATACACTGAACATGTATTTAATATTTATTCACGAAACATGTTTTTAATATTTATACACTAAACATGTATTTAATATTCATACATTAAAAATTTATTTAATATTCATACACTAAACATGTATTTAATATTCATACATTAAACATGTATTTAATATTTATACACTAAACATGTATTTAATATTCGTACACGAAACATGTATTTAATATTTCTACAAAAACATGTATTTAATTTTAATAAACTAAACATATATTTAATATTAATACACTAAACATGTATTTAATATTCATACACTAAACATGTATTTAATATTAATACACTAAAAATTTATTTAATATTAATACAAAAACATGTATTTAATATTAATACACTAAACATGTGTTTAATATTTATACAAAAACATGTATTTAATTTTAATAAACTAAACATATATTTAATATTAATACACTAAACATGTATTTAATATTTATACACTAAACATGTATTTAATATTCATACACTAAACATGTAGTTATTATTAATACACTAAACATGTATTTAATATGTATACACTAAATATGTATTTAATATTCATACACTAAACATGTATTTAATATTAATACACTGAACATGTATTTAATAATCATATACTAAACGTATATGTAATCATGTACTAATCATATATTTAATATTCATTTAGTAAACATGTATTTATTATCCTCTAAATAAGGCACACTTGGAAATAATGAATTTCTTTATGTGTGCAGTTCGGGCAGAAGTCCACAGGAGGGCGCACGTTCCCTCTTAATAAGTCCGGTCCTCTCCGCCTCTCTATCTCTCTTTTTCCTTTTTTTTGTTTCTTTTATTTTTTTTACATAAGTTTGGTTTCTCATACACTTATATTTATACACCAAACATGTATTTAATATTAATACACTAAACATGTATTTAATATTTATACACTAAACATGTATTTAATATTAGAACAAAAACATGTATTTAATTTTGATAAACTAAACATATATTTAATATTAATACACTAAACATGTATTTAATATTAATACAAAAACATGTATTTAATTTTAATAAACTAAATATATATTTAATATAAATACACTAAACATGTATTTAATATTCATAAACTAAACATGTATTTAACATTTATACACTAAACATGTATTTAATATTAATACACTAAACATGTATTTAATATTTATACACTAAACATGTATTTAATATTAGAACAAAAACATGTATTTAATATTTATACACTAAACATGTATTTAATATTCATACACTAAACATGTAGTTATTATTCATACACTAAACATGTATTTAATATTAATACACTAAACATGTATTTAATATTTATACACTAAACATGTATTTAATATTCATAAACTAAACATGTATTTAACATTTATACACTAAACATGTATTTAATATTCATACACTAAACATGTAGTTATTATTTATACACTAAACATGTATTTAATATTAATACACTAAACATGTATTTAATATTTATACACTAAACATGTATTTAATATTAATACACTAAATATGTATTTATTATATATCCACTAAACATGTATTTAATATTCATAAACTAAACATGTATTTAATATTCATACACTAAACGTGTATTTAATATTCATACACTAAACATGTATTTAATATTAATACAAAACATGTATTTACGTTTAATAAACTAAACATATATTTAATATTATTAAACTAAACATGCATTTAATATTTATACACTGAACATGTATTTAATATTAATACACTAATCATGTATTTAATATTCATACACTAAATATGTATTTAATATTCATACACTTAACATGTATTTAATATTTATACACGAAACAAGTATTTAATATTTAAACACTAAACATGTATTTAATATTCATACATTAAACATATATTTAATATTAATACACTAAACATGTATTTAATATTAATACAAAAACATGTATTTAATTTTAATAAACTAAATATATATTTAATATTAATACACTAAACATGTATTTAATATTCATAAACTAAACATGTATTTAACATTTATACACTAAACATGTATTTAATATTAATACACTAAACATGTATTTAATATTTATACACTAAACATGTATTTAATATTAGAACAAAAACATGTATTTGATTTTGATAAACTAAACATATATTTAATATTAATACACTAAACATGTATTTAATATTAATACAAAAACATGTATTTAATTTTAATAAACTAAATATATATTTAATATTAATACACTAAACATGTATTTAATATTCATAAACTAAACATGTATTTAACATTTATACACTAAACATGTATTTAATATTAATACACTAAACATGTATTTAATATTTATACACTAAACATGTATTTAATAGTAGAACAAAAACATGTATTTAATATTTATACACTAAACATGTATTTAATATTCATACACTAAACATGTAGTTATTATTCATACACTAAACATGTATTTAATATTAATACACTAAACATGTATTTAATATTTATACACTAAACATGTATTTAATATTCATAAACTAAACATGTATTTAACATTTATACACTAAACATGTATTTAATATTCATACACTAAACATGTAGTTATTATTCATACACTAAACATGTATTTAATATTAATACACTAAACATGTATTTAATATTTATACACTAAACATGTATTTAATATTCATAAACTAAACATGTATTTAACATTTATACACTAAACATGTATTTAATATTCATACACTAAACATGTAGTTATTATTTATACACTAAACATGTATTTAATATTAATACACTAAACATGTATTTAATATTTATACACTAAACATGTATTTAATATTAATACACTAAATATGTATTTATTATATATCCACTAAACATGTATTTAATATTCATAAACTAAACATGTATTTAATATTCATACACTAAACGTGTATTTAATATTCATACACTAAACATGTATTTAATATTAATACAAAACATGTATTTACGTTTAATAAACTAAACATATATTTAATATTATTAAACTAAACATGTATTTAATATTTATACACTGAACATGTATTTAATATTAATACACTAATCATGTATTTAATATTCATACACTAAATATGTATTTAATATTCATACACTAAATATGTATTTAATATTCATACACTTAACATGTATTTAATATTTTTACACGAAACATGTATTTAATATTTATACACTAAACATGTATTTAATATTCATACATTAAACATGTACTTAATATTCATACACTAAACATGTATTTAATATTTATACACTAAACATGTATTTAATATTCATACATTAAACATGTATTTAATATTTATACACTAAACATGTATTTAATATTCATACACTAAACATGTAGTTATTATTTATACACTAAACATGTATTTAATATTAATACAGTAAACATGTATTTAATATTAATACACTAAGCATGTATTTAATATTAATACAAAAACATGTATTTAATTTTAGTAAACTAAATATATATTTAATATTCATACACTAAACGTGTATTTAATATTCATACACTAAACATGTATTTAATATTAATACACTAATCATGTATTTAATATTCATAAACTAAATATGTATTTAATATTTATACACTAAACATGTATTTAATATTCATACATTAAAAATGTATTGAATATTCATACACTAAACATGTATTTAATATTATACACTAAACGTGCATTTAATATTCATACACTAAACATGTATTTAATATTAATACAAAAACATGTATTTAATTTTAATAAATTAAACATATATTTAATATTATTACACTAAACATGTATTTAATATTTATACACTGAACATGTATTTAATAGTTATACACTAATCATGTATTTAATATTAATACACTAATCATGTATTTAATATTCATACACTAAATATGTATTTAATATTCATACACTTAACATGTATTTAATATTTATACACGAAACATGTATTTAATATTAATACACTAAACATGTATTTAATATTCATACATTAAAAATGTATTTAATATTCATACACTAAACATGTATTTAATATTCATACATTAAACATGTATTTAATATTCATACACTAAACATGTATTTAATATTCGTACACGAAACATGTATTTAATATTTATACACTAAACATGTATTTAATATTCATACATTAAACATGTATTTAATATTTATACACTAAACATGTATTTAATATTCATACACTAAACATGTAGTTATTATTTATACACTAAACATGTATTTAATATTAATACAGTAAACATGTATTTAATATTAATACACTAAGCATGTATTTAATATTAATACAAAAACATGTATTTAATTTTAATAAACTAAATATATATTTAATATTCATACACTAAACGTGTATTTAACATTCATACACTAAACATGTATTTAATATTAATACACTAATCATGTATTTAATATTCATAAACTAAATATGTATTTAATATTTATACACTAAAAATGTATTTAATATTCATACATTAAAAATGTATTGAATATTCATACACTAAACATGTATTTAATATTATACACTAAACATGCATTTAATATTCATACACTAAACATGTATTTAATATTTATACACTAAACATGTATTTAATATTAATACAAAAACATGTATTTGGTTTTAATAAACTAAACATGTATTTAATATTATTACACTAAACATGTATTTAATATTTATACACTGAACAAATATTTAATAGTTATACACTAATCATGTATTTAATATTAATACACTAATCATGTATTTAATATTCATACACTAAATATGTATTTAATATTCATACACTAAACATGTATTTAATATTTATACACTAAACATGTATTTAATATTCATACATTAAACATGTATTTAATATTCATACACTAAACATGTATTTAATATTCGTACACGAAACATGTATTTAATATTTATACACTAAACATGTATTTAATATTTATACACTAAACATGTATTTAATATTAGAACAAAAACATGTATTTGATTTTGATAAACTAAACATATATTTAATATTAATACACTAAACATGTATTTAATATTAATACAAAAACATGTATTTAATTTTAATAAACTAAATATATATTTAATATTAATACACTAAACATGTATTTAATATTCATAAACTAAACATGTATTTAACATTTATACACTAAACATGTATTTAATATTAATACACTAAACATGTATTTAATATTTATACACTAAACATGTATTTAATAGTAGAACAAAAACATGTATTTAATATTTATACACTAAACATGTATTTAATATTCATACACTAAACATGTAGTTATTATTCATACACTAAACATGTATTTAATATTAATACACTAAACATGTATTTAATATTTATACACTAAACATGTATTTAATATTCATAAACTAAACATGTATTTAACATTTATACACTAAACATGTATTTAATATTCATACACTAAACATGTAGTTATTATTTATACACTAAACATGTATTTAATATTAATACACTAAACATGTATTTAATATTTATACACTAAACATGTATTTAATATTAATACACTAAATATGTATTTATTATATATCCACTAAACATGTATTTAATATTCATAAACTAAACATGTATTTAATATTCATACACTAAACGTGTATTTAATATTCATACACTAAACATGTATTTAATATTAATACAAAACATGTATTTACGTTTAATAAACTAAACATATATTTAATATTATTAAACTAAACATGTATTTAATATTTATACACTGAACATGTATTTAATATTAATACACTGATCATGTATTTAATATTCATACACTAAATATGTATTTAATATTCATACACTTAACATGTATTTAATATTCATACACGAAACATGTATTTAATATTTATACACTAAACATGTATTTAATATTTATACACTAAACATGTATTTAATATTCATACATTAAAAATGTATTTAATATTCATACACTAAACATGTATTTAATATTCATACACTAAACATGTATTTAATATTCATACACTAAACATGTATTTAATATTCGTACACGAAACATGTATTTAATATTTATACACTAAACATGTATTTAATATTTATACACTAAACATGTATTTAATATTAGAACAAAAACATGTATTTGATTTTGATAAACTAAACATATATTTAATATTAATACACTAAACATGTATTTAATATTAATACAAAAACATGTATTTAATTTTAATAAACTAAATATATATTTAATATTAATACACTAAACATGTATTTAATATTCATAAACTAAACATGTATTTAACATTTATACACTAAACATGTATTTAATATTAATACACTAAACATGTATTTAATATTTATACACTAAACATGTATTTAATATTAGAACAAAAACATGTATTTGATTTTGATAAACTAAACATATATTTAATATTAATACACTAAACATGTATTTAATATTAATACAAAAACATGTATTTAATTTTAATAAACTAAATATATATTTAATATTAATACACTAAACATGTATTTAATATTCATAAACTAAACATGTATTTAACATTTATACACTAAACATGTATTTAATATTAATACACTAAACATGTATTTAATATTTATACACTAAACATGTATTTAATAGTAGAACAAAAACATGTATTTAATATTTATACACTAAACATGTATTTAATATTCATACACTAAACATGTAGTTATTATTCATACACTAAACATGTATTTAATATTAATACACTAAACATGTATTTAATATTTATACACTAAACATGTATTTAATATTCATAAACTAAACATGTAGTTATTATTTATACACTAAACATGTATTTAATATTAATACACTAAACATGTATTTAATATTTATACACTAAACATGTATTTAATATTAATACACTAAATATGTATTTATTATATATCCACTAAACATGTATTTAATATTCATAAACTAAACATGTATTTAATATTCATACACTAAACGTGTATTTAATATTCATACACTAAACATGTAGTTATTATTCATACACTAAACATGTATTTAATATTAATACACTAAACATGTATTTAATATTTATACACTAAACATGTATTTAATATTCATACACTAAACATGTAGTTATTATTTATACACTAAACATGTATTTAATATTAATACACTAAACATGTATTTAATATTTATACACTAAACATGTATTTAATATTAATACACTAAATATGTATTTATTATATATCCACTAAACATGTATTTAATATTCATAAACTAAACATGTATTTAATATTCATACACTAAACGTGTATTTAATATTCATACACTAAACATGTATTTAATATTAATACAAAACATGTATTTACGTTAAATAAACTAAACATATATTTAATATTATTAAACTAAACATGCATTTAATATTTATACACTGAACATGTATTTAATATTAATACACTAATCATGTATTTAATATTCATACACTAAATATGTATTTAATATTCATACACTTAACATGTATTTAATATTTATACACGAAACATGTATTTAATATTTAAACACTAAACATGTATTTAATATTCATACATTAAACATGTACTTAATATTCATACACTAAACATGTATTTAATATTTATACACTAAACATGTATTTAATATTCATACATTAAACATGTATTTAATATTTATACACTAAACATGTATTTAATATTCATACACTAAACATGTAGTTATTATTTATACACTAAACATGTATTTAATATTAATACAGTAAACATGTATTTAATATTAATACACTAAGCATGTATTTAATATTTATACACTAAACATGTATTTAATATTCATACATTAAAAATGTATTGAATATTCATACACTAAACATGTATTTAATATTATACACTAAACATGCATTTAATATTCATACACTAAACATGTATTTAATATTTATACACTAAACATGTATTTAATATTAATACAAAAACATGTATTTAATTTTAATAAACTAAACATATATTTAATATTATTACACTAAACATGTATTTAATATTTATACACTGAACATGTATTTAATAGTTATACACTAATCATGTATTTAATATTAATACACTAATCATGTATTTAATATTCATACACTAAATATGTATTTTATATTCATACACTTAACATGTATTTAATATTTATACACGAAACATGTATTTAATATTTATACACTAAACATGTATTTAATATTCATACATTAAAAATGTATTTAATATTCATACACTAAACATGTATTTAATATTCATACATTAAACATGTATTTAATATTCATACACTAAACATGTATTTAATATTCGTACACGAAACATGTATTTAATATTTATACACTAAACATGTATTTAATATTTATACACTAAACATGTATTTAATATTAGAACAAAAACATGTATTTGATTTTGATAAACTAAACATATATTTAATATTAATACACTAAACATGTATTTAATATTAATACAAAAACATGTATTTAATTTTAATAAACTAAATATATATTTAATATTAATACACTAAACATGTATTTAATATTCATAAACTAAACATGTATTTAACATTTATACACTAAACATGTATTTAATATTAATACACTAAACATGTATTTAATATTTATACACTAAACATGTATTTAATATTAGAACAAAAACATGTATTTGATTTTGATAAACTAAACATATATTTAATATTAATACACTAAACATGTATTTAATATTAATACAAAAACATGTATTTAATTTTAATAAACTAAATATATATTTAATATTAATACACTAAACATGTATTTAATATTCATAAACTAAACATGTATTTAACATTTATACACTAAACATGTATTTAAGATTAATACACTAAACATGTATTTAATATTTATACACTAAACATGTATTTAATAGTAGAACAAAAACATGTATTTAATATTTATACACTAAACATGTATTTAATATTCATACACTAAACATGTAGTTATTATTCATACACTAAACATGTATTTAATATTAATACACTAAACATGTATTTAATATTTATACACTAAACATGTATTTAATATTCATAAACTAAACATGTATTTAACATTTATACACTAAACATGTATTTAATATTCATACACTAAACATGTAGTTATTATTCATACACTAAACATGTATTTAATATTTATACACTAAACATGTATTTAATATTAATACACAAAATATGTATTTATTATATATCCACTAAACATGTATTTAATATTCATAAACTAAACATGTATTTAATATTCATACACTAAACATGTAGTTATTATTTATACACTAAACATGTATTTAATATTAATACACTAAACATGTATTTAATATTTATACACTAAACATGTATTTAATATTAATACACTAAATATGTATTTATTATATATCCACTAAACATGTATTTAATATTCATAAACTAAACATGTATTTAATATTCATACACTAAACGTGTATTTAATATTCATACACTAAACATGTATTTAATATTAATACAAAACATGTATTTACGTTTAATAAACTAAACATATATTTAATATTATTAAACTAAACATGCATTTAATATTTATACACTGAACATGTATTTAATATTAATACACTAATCATGTATTTAATATTCATACACTAAATATGTATTTAATATTCATACACTTAACATGTATTTAATATTTATACACGAAACATGTATTTAATATTTAAACACTAAACATGTATTTAATATTCATACATTAAACATATATTTAATATTAATACACTAAACATGTATTTAATATTAATACAAAAACATGTATTTAATTTTAATAAACTAAATATATATTTAATATTAATACACTAAACATGTATTTAATATTCATAAACTAAACATGTATTTAACATTTATACACTAAACATGTATTTAATATTAATACACTAAACATGTATTTAATATTTATACACTAAACATGTATTTAATATTAGAACAAAAACATGTATTTGATTTTGATAAACTAAACATATATTTAATATTAATACACTAAACATGTATTTAATATTAATACAAAAACATGTATTTAATTTTAATAAACTAAATATATATTTAATATTAATACACTAAACATGTATTTAATATTCATAAACTAAACATGTATTTAACATTTATACACTAAACATGTATTTAATATTAATACACTAAACATGTATTTAATATTTATACACTAAACATGTATTTAATAGTAGAACAAAAACATGTATTTAATATTTATACACTAAACATGTATTTAATATTCATACACTAAACATGTAGTTATTATTCATACACTAAACATGTATTTAATATTAATACACTAAACATGTATTTAATATTTATACACTAAACATGTATTTAATATTCATAAACTAAACATGTATTTAACATTTATACACTAAACATGTATTTAATATTCATACACTAAACATGTAGTTATTATTTATACACTAAACATGTATTTAATATTTATACACTAAACATGTATTTAATATTAATACACTAAATATGTATTTATTATATATCCACTAAACATGTATTTAATATTCATAAACTAAACATGTATTTAATATTCATACACTAAACATGTAGTTATTATTTATACACTAAACATGTATTTAATATTAATACACTAAACATGTATTTAATATTTATACACTAAACATGTATTTAATATTAATACACTAAATATGTATTTATTATATATCCACTAAACATGTATTTAATATTCATAAACTAAACATGTATTTAATATTCATACACTAAACGTGTATTTAATATTCATACACTAAACATGTATTTAATATTAATACAAAACATGTATTTACGTTTAATAAACTAAACATATATTTAATATTATTAAACTAAACATGCATTTAATATTTATACACTGAACATGTATTTAATATTAATACACTAATCATGTATTTAATATTCATACACTAAATATGTGTTTAATATTCATACACTTAACATGTATTTAATATTTATACACGAAACATGTATTTAATATTTAAACACTAAACATGTATTTAATATTCATACATTAAACATGTACTTAATATTCATACACTAAACATGTATTTAATATTTATACACTAAACATGTATTTAATATTCATACATTAAACATGTATTTAATATTTATACACTAAACATGTATTTAATATTCATACACTAAACATGTAGTTATTATTTATACACTAAACATGTATTTAATATTAATACAGTAAACATGTATTTAATATTAATACACTAAGCATGTATTTAATATTTATACACTAAACATGTATTTAATATTCATACATTAAAAATGTATTGAATATTCATACACTAAACATGTATTTAATATTATACACTAAACATGCATTTAATATTCATACACTAAACATGTATTTAATATTTATACACTAAACATGTATTTAATATTAATACAAAAACATGTATTTAATTTTAATAAACTAAACATATATTTAATATTATTACACTAAACATGTATTTAATATTTATACACTGAACATGTATTTAATAGTTATACACTAATCATGTATTTAATATTAATACACTAATCATGTATTTAATATTCATACACTAAATATGTATTTTATATTCATACACTTAACATGTATTTAATATTTATACACAAAACATGTATTTAATATTTATACACTAAACATGTATTTAATATTCATACATTAAAAATGTATTTAATATTCATACACTAAACATGTATTTAATATTCATACATTAAACATGTATTTAATATTCATACACTAAACATGTATTTAATATTCGTACACGAAACATGTATTTAATATTTATACACTAAACATGTATTTAATATTTATACACTAAACATGTATTTAATATTAGAACAAAAACATGTATTTGATTTTGATAAACTAAACATATATTTAATATTAATACACTAAACATGTATTTAATATTAATACAAAAACATGTATTTAATTTTAATAAACTAAATATATATTTAATATTAATACACTAAACATGTATTTAATATTCATAAACTAAACATGTATTTAACATTTATACACTAAACATGTATTTAATATTAATACACTAAACATGTATTTAATATTCATACACTAAACATGTATTTAATAGTAGAACAAAAACATGTATTTAATATTTATACACTAAACATGTATTTAATATTCATACACTAAACATGTAGTTATTATTCATACACTAAACATGTATTTAATATTAATACACTAAACATGTATTTAATATTTATACACTAAACATGTATTTAATATTCATAAACTAAACATGTATTTAACATTTATACACTAAACATGTATTTAATATTCATACACTAAACATGTAGTTATTATTTATACACTAAACATGTATTTAATATTTATACACTAAACATGTATTTAATATTAATACACTAAATATGTATTTATTATATATCCACTAAACATGTATTTAATATTCATAAACTAAACATGTATTTAATATTCATACACTAAACATGTAGTTATTATTTATACACTAAACATGTATTTAATATTAATACACTAAACATGTATTTAATATTTATACACTAAACATGTATTTAATATTAATACACTAAATATGTATTTATTATATATCCACTAAACATGTATTTAATATTCATAAACTAAACATGTATTTAATATTCATACACTAAACGTGTATTTAATATTCATACACTAAACATGTATTTAATATTAATACAAAACATGTATTTACGTTTAATAAACTAAACATATATTTAATATTATTAAACTAAACGTGCATTTAATATTTATACACTGAACATGTATTTAATATTAATACACTAATCATGTATTTAATATTCATACACTAAATATGTGTTTAATATTCATACACTTAACATGTATTTAATATTTATACACGAAACATGTATTTAATATTTAAACACTAAACATGTATTTAATATTCATACATTAAACATGTACTTAATATTCATACACTAAACATGTATTTAATATTTATACACTAAACATGTATTTAATATTCATACATTAAACATGTATTTAATATTTATACACTAAACATGTATTTAATATTCATACACTAAACATGTAGTTATTATTTATACACTAAACATGTATTTAATATTAATACAGTAAACATGTATTTAATATTAATACACTAAGCATGTATTTAATATCTATACACTAAACATGTATTTAATATTCATACATTAAAAATGTATTGAATATTCATACACTAAACATGTATTTAATATTATACACTAAACATGCATTTAATATTCATACACTAAACATGTATTTAATATTTATACACTAAACATGTATTTAATATTAATACAAAAACATGTATTTAATTTTAATAAACTAAACATATATTTAATATTATTACACTAAACATGTATTTAATATTTATACACTGAACATGTATTTAATAGTTATACACTAATCATGTATTTAATATTAATACACTAATCATGTATTTAATATTCATACACTAAATATGTATATTATATTCATACACTTAACATGTATTTAATATTTATACACGAAACATGTATTTAATATTTATACACTAAACATGTATTTAATATTCATACATTAAAAATGTATTTAATATTCATACACTAAACATGTATTTAATATTCATACATTAAACATGTATTTAATATTCATACACTAAACATGTATTTAATATTCGTACACGAAACATGTATTTAATATTTATACACTAAACATGTATTTAATATTTATACACTAAACATGTATTTAATATTAGAACAAAAACATGTATTTGATTTTGATAAACTAAACATATATTTAATATTAATACACTAAACATGTATTTAATATTAATACAAAAACATGTATTTAATTTTAATAAACTAAATATATATTTAATATTAATACACTAAACATGTATTTAATATTCATAAACTAAACATGTATTTAACATTTATACACTAAACATGTATTTAATATTAATACACTAAACATTTATTTAATATTTATACACTAAACATGTATTTAATATTAGAACAAAAACATGTATTTGATTTTGATAAACTAAACATATATTTAATATTAATACACTAAACATGTATTTAATATTAATACAAAAACATGTATTTAATTTTAATAAACTAAATATATATTTAATATTAATACACTAAACATGTATTTAATATTCATAAACTAAACATGTATTTAACATTTATACACTAAACATGTATTTAATATTAATACACTAAACATGTATTTAATATTTATACACTAAACATGTATTTAATAGTAGAACAAAAACATGTATTTAATATTTATACACTAAACATGTATTTAATATTCATACACTAAACATGTAGTTATTATTCATACACTAAACATGTATTTAATATTAATACACTAAACATGTATTTAATATTTATACACTAAACATGTATTTAATATTCATAAACTAAACATGTATTTAACATTTATACACTAAACATGTATTTAATATTCATACACTAAACATGTAGTTATTATTTATACACTAAACATGTATTTAATATTAATACACTAAACATGTATTTAATATTTATACACTAAACATGTATTTAATATTAATACACTAAATATGTATTTATTATATATCCACTAAACATGTATTTAATATTCATAAACTAAACATGTATTTAATATTCATACACTAAACGTGTATTTAATATTCATACACTAAACATGTATTTAATATTAATACAAAACATGTATTTACGTTTAATAAACTAAACATATATTTAATATTATTAAACTAAACATGCATTTAATATTTATACACTGAACATGTATTTAATATTAATACACTAATCATGTATTTAATATTCATACACTAAATATGTATTTAATATTCATACACTTAACATGTATTTAATATTTATACACGAAACATGTATTTAATATTTAAACACTAAACATGTATTTAATATTCATACATTAAACATGTACTTAATATTCATACACTAAACATGTATTTAATATTTATACACTAAACATGTATTTAATATTCATACATTAAACATGTATTTAATATTTATACACTAAACATGTATTTAATATTCATACACTAAACATGTAGTTATTATTTATACACTAAACATGTATTTAATATTAATACAGTAAACATGTATTTAATATTAATACACTAAGCATGTATTTAATATTTATACACTAAACATGTATTTAATATTCATACATTAAAAATGTATTGAATATTCATACACTAAACATGTATTTAATATTATACACTAAACATGCATTTAATATTCATACACTAAACATGTATTTAATATTTATACACTAAACATGTATTTAATATTAATACAAAAACATGTATTTAATTTTAATAAACTAAACATATATTTAATATTATTACACTAAACATGTATTTAATATTTATACACTGAACATGTATTTAATAGTTATACACTAATCATGTATTTAATATTAATACACTAATCATGTATTTAATATTCATACATTAAAAATGTATTTAATATTCATACACTAAACATGTATTTAATATTCATACATTAAACATGTATTTAATATTCATACACTAAACATGTATTTAATATTTGTACACGAAACATGTATTTAATATTTATACACTAAACATGTATTTAATATTTATACACTAAACATGTATTTAATATTAGAACAAAAACATGTATTTGATTTTGATAAACTAAACATATATTTAATATTAATACACTAAACATGTATTTAATATTAATACAAAAACATGTATTTAATTTTAATAAACTAAATATATATTTAATATTAATACACTAAACATGTATTTAATATTCATAAACTAAACATGTATTTAACATTTATACACTAAACATGTATTTAATATTAATACACTAAACATGTATTTAATATTTATACACTAAACATGTATTTAATAGTAGAACAAAAACATGTATTTAATATTTATACACTAAACATGTATTTAATATTCATACACTAAACATGTAGTTATTATTCATACACTAAACATGTATTTAATATTAATACACTAAACATGTATTTAATATTTATACACTAAACATGTATTTAATATTCATAAACTAAACATGTATTTAACATTTATACACTAAACATGTATTTAATATTCATACACTAAACATGTAGTTATTATTTATACACTAAACATGTATTTAATATTAATACACTAAACATGTATTTAATATTTATACACTAAACATGTATTTAATATTAATACACTAAATATGTATTTATTATATATCCACTAAACATGTATTTAATATTCATAAACTAAACATGTATTTAATATTCATACACTAAACGTGTATTTAATATTCATACACTAAACATGTATTTAATATTAATACAAAACATGTATTCACGTTTAATAAACTAAACATATATTTAATATTAATACACTAAACATGTATTTAATATGTATACAGTAAACATGTATTGAATATTCATACACTAAACATGTATTTAATATCATACACTAAACATGCATTTAATATTCATACACTAAACATGTATTTAATATTTATACACTAAACATGTATTTAATATTAATACACTGATCATGTATTTAATATTCATGCACTAAATATGTATTTAATATTCATACACTTAACATGTATTTAATATTTATACACGAAACATGTATTTAATATTTATACACTAAACATGTATTTAATATTCATACATTAAACGTGTACTTAATATTCATACACTAAACATGTATTTAATATTTATACACTAAACATGTATTTAATATTCATACATTAAACATGTATTTAATATTTATACACTAAACATGTATTTAATATTCATACACTAAACATGTAGTTATTATTTATACACTAAACATGTATTTAATATTAATACAGTAAACATGTATTTAATATTAATACACTAAGCATGTATTTAATATTAATACAAAAACATGTATTTAATTTTAATAAACTAAATATATATTTAATATTCATACACTAAACGTGTATTTAACATTCATACACTAAACATGTATTTAATATTAATACACGAATCATGTATTTAATATTCATAAACTAAATATGTATTTAATATTTATACACTAAACATGTATTTAATATTCATACATTAAAAATGTATTGAATATTCATACACTAAACATGTATTTAATATTATACACTAAACATGTATTTAATATTCATACACTAAACATGTATTTAATATTTATACACTAAACATGTATTTAATAATACAAAAACATGTATTTAATTTTAATAAACTAAACATATATTTAATATTATTACACTAAACATGTATTTAATATTTATACACTGAACATGTATTTAATAGTTATACACTAATCATGTATTTAATTTTAATACACTAAACATATATTTAATATTAATACACTAAACATGTATTTAACATTCATACACTAAACATGTATTTAACATTCATACACTAAACATGTTTTTAATATAAATACACTAAACATGTATTTAATATTAATACAAAAACATGTATTTAATTTTAATAAACTAAACATTTAATATTAATACACTAAACATGTATTTAATATTCATAGACTAAACATGTAGTTATTATTCATACACTAAACATGTATTTAATATTAATACACTAAACCTGTATTTAATATTTATACACCAAACATGTATTTAATATTAATACACTAAACATGTATTTAATATTTATACACTAAACATGTGTTTAATATTAATACACTAAATATGTATTTATTATATATCAACTAAACATGTATTTAATATTCATAAACTAAACATGTATTTAATATTCATACACTAAACGTGTATTTAATATTCATACATTAAACATGTATTTAAAATTAATACAAAAACATGTATTTAAGTTTAATAAACTAAACATATATTTAATATTAATACACTAAACATGTTTTTAATATTTATACACTAAACATGTATTTAATATTAACACACTAAATATGTATTTATTTTATATCAACCAAACATGTATTTAATATTCATAAACTAAACATATATTTAATATTTATACACTAAACATGTATTTAATATGTATACACTAAACATGTATTTAATATTAATACACTAAACATGTATTTAATATTTATACACTTAACATGTATTTAATAGTAATACAAAAACATGTATTTAATTTTAATAAACTAAACATATATTTAATATTATTACACTAAACATGTATTTAATATTTATACACTAAACATGTATTTAATATTCATACACTAAACATTTAGTTATTATTTATACACTAAACATGTATTTAATATTAATACACTAATCATTTATTTAATATTAATACACCAAACATGTATTTAATATTTATACACTAATCATGTATTTAATATTAATACTCTAATCATGTATTTAATATTTATACACTAAATATGTATTTAATATTTATACACTTAACATGTATTTAATATTTATACACTAAACATGTATTTAATATTCATACATTAAACATGTATTTAATATTCATACACTAAACATGTATTTAATATTCATACATTAAACATGTATTTAATATTTATACACTAATCATTTATTTAATTTTCATACAGTAAACATGTATTTAATATTTATACACTAAACATGTATTTAATATTCATACACTAGGCTGGCCTGGGAACGCCTCGGGATCCCCCGGGAAGAGCTAGACGAAGTGGCTGGGGAGAGGGAAGTCTGGGTTTCCCTGCTTAGGCTGTTGCCCCCGCGACCCGACCTCGGATAAGCGGAAGATGATGGATGGATGGATGGATAAACATGTATTTAATATTAATACACTGAACATGTATTTAATAATCATATACTAAACGTATATGTAATCATATACTAATCATATATTTAATATTCATTTAGTAAACATGTATTTATTATCCTCTAAATAAGGCACACTTGGAAATAATGAATTTCTTTATGTGTGCAGTTGCGGCAAAACTCCACAGGAGGGCGCAGGTTCCCTCGAAATAAGTCCGGTCCTCTCCGTCTCTCTATCTCTCTTTTTCCTTTTTTTTGTTTCTTTTATTTTTTTTACATAAGTTTGGTTTCTCATACACTTATATTTATACACTAAACATGTATTTGATATTAATACACTAAACATGTATTTAATATTTATACACTAAACATGTATTTAATATTAGTACAAAAACATGTATTTAATTTTGATAAACCAAACATATATTTAATATTAATACACTAAACATGTATTTAATATTAATACAAAAACATGTATTTAATTTTAATAAACTAAACATATATTTAATATTAATACACTAAACATGTATTAAATATTCATACACTAAACATTTAATTAATATTCATTCAATAAACATGTGGTTATTATTCTTACACTTAATATGTATTTGATATTAATACAAAAACATGTATTTAATTTTAATAAACTAATCATATATTTAATATTAATACACTAAACATGTATTTAATATTCATACACTAAACATGTATTTAATATTAATACACTAAACATGTATTTAATATTGATACACTAAACATGTATTTAATATTTATACACTAAAGATGTATTTAATATTCATACACTAAACATGTATTTAAAATTAATACACTAAACATGTATTTAACATTCATACACTAAACATGTATTTAACATTCATAAACTAAACATGTATTTAACATTTATACACTAAACATGTATTTAATATTAATACAAAAACATGTATTTAATTTTAATAAACTAAACATTTAATATTAATACACTAAACATGTATTTAATATTCATACACTAAACATGTAGTTATTATTCATACACTAAACATGTATTTAATATTAATACACTAAACCTGTATTTAATATTTATACACTAAACTTGTATTTAATATTAATACACTAAACATGTATTTAATATTTATACACTAAACATGTATTTAATATTAATACACTAAATATGTATTTATTATATATCAACTAAACATGTATTTAATATACATGAACTAAACATGTATTTAATATTCATACACTAAACGTATATTTAATATTCATACACTAAACATGTATTTAATATTAATACAAAAACATGTATTTAAGTTTAATAAACTAAACATCTATTTAATATTAATACACTAAACATGTTTTTAATATTTATACACTAAACATGTATTTAATATTAACACACTAAATATGTATTTATTATATATCAACTAAACATGTATTTAATATTCATAAACTAAACATGTATTTAATATTCATACACTAAACGTTTATTTAATATTCTTACACTAAACATGTATTAAATATTAATACAAAAACATGTATTTAAGTTTAATAAACTAAACATGTATTTAATATTAATACACTAAACATGTATTTAATATGGATACAGTAAACATGTATTGAATATTCATACACTAAACATGTATTTAATATTCATACACTAAACATGTATTTAATATTAATACACTAAACATGTATTTAATATTTATACACTAAACATGTATTTAATATTAATACAAAAACATGTATTTAATTTTAATAAACTAAACATGTATTTAACATTCATACACTAAACATGAATCTAATATTAATACACTAAACATGTATTTAATATTTATACACTTAACATGTATTTAATATTAATACAAAAACATGTATTTAATTTTAATAAACTAAACATATATTTAATATTATTACACTAAACATGTATTTAATATTTATACACTAAACATGTATTTAATATTCATACACTAAACATAGTGTTATTATTTATACACTAAACATGTATTTAATATTAATACATTAAACATTTATTTAATATTAATACACCAGACATGTATTTAATATTTATACACTAATCATATATTTAATATTAATACTCTAATCATGTATTTAATATTCATACACTAAACATGTAGTTATTATTCATACACTAAACATGTATTTAATATTAATACACTAAACCTGTATTTAATATCTATACACTAAACTTGTATTTAATATTAATACACTAAACATGTATTTAATATTTATACACTAAACATGTATTTAATATTAATACACTAAATATGTATTTATTATATATCAACTAAACATGTATTTAATATACATGAACTAAACATGTATTTAATATTCATACACTAAACGTGTATTTAATATTCATACACTAAACATGTATTTAATATTAATACAAAAACATGTATTTAAGTTTAATAAACTAAACATCTATTTAATATTAATACACTAAACATGTTTTTAATATTTATACACTAAACATGTATTTAATATTAACACACTAAATATGTATTTATTATATATCAACTAAACATGTATTTAATATTCATAAACTAAACATGTATTTAATATTCATACACTAAACGTTTATTTAATATTCTTACACTAAACATGTATTTAATATTAATACAAAAACATGTATTTAAGTTTAATAAACTAAACATGTATTTAATATTAATACACTAAACATGTATTTAATATGGATACAGTAAACATGTATTGAATATTCATACACTAAACATGTATTTAATATTCATACACTAAACATGTATTTAATATTAATACACTAAACATGTATTTAATATTTATACACTAAACATGTATTTAATATTAATACAAAAACATGTATTTAATTTTAATAAACTAAACATGTATTTAACATTCATACACTAAACATGAATCTAATATTAATACACTAAACATGTATTTAATATTTATACACTTAACATGTATTTAATATTAATACAAAAACATGTATTTAATTTTAATAAACTAAACATATATTTAATATTATTACACTAAACATGTATTTAATATTTATACACTAAACATGTATTTAATATTCATACACTAAACATAGTGTTATTATTTATACACTAAACATGTATTTAATATTAATACATTAAACATTTATTTAATATTAATACACCAGACATGTATTTAATATTTATACACTAATCATGTATTTAATATTAATACTCTAATCATGTATTTAATATTCATACACTAAACATGTAGTTATTTTTCATACACTAAACATGTATTTAATATTAATACACTAAACCTGTATTTAATATTTATACACTAAACATGTATTTAATATTAATACACTAAACATGTATTTAATATTTATACACTAAACATGTATTTAATATTAATACACTAAATATGTATTTATTATATATCATCTAAACATGTATTTAATATTCATACACTAAACGTGTATTTAATATTCATACACTAAACATTTATTTAATATTAATACAAAAACATGTATTTAAGTTTAATAAACTAAACATATATTTAAAATTTATACACTAAACATGTATTTAATATTAATACAAAAACATGTATTTAATTTTAATACACTAAACATATATTTAATATTAATACACTAAACATGTATTTAACATTCATACACTAAACATGTATTTAACATTCATACACTAAACATGTTTTTAATATAAATACACTAAATTTAATATTCATAAACTAAACATATATTTAATATTTTTACACTAAACATGTATTTAATATGTATACACTAAACATGTATTTAATATTAATACACTAAACATGTATTTAATATTTATACACTTAACATGTATTTAATAGTAATACAAAAACATGTATTTAATTTTAATAAACTAAACATATATTTAATATTATTACACTAAACATGTATTTATTATTTATACACTAAACATGTATTTAATATTCATACACTAAACATTTAGTTATTATTTATACACTAAACATGTATTTAATATTAATACACTAAACATTTATTTAATATTAATACACCAAACATGTATTTAATATTTATACACTAATCATGTATTTAATATTAATACTCTAATCATGTATTTAATATTTATACACTAAATATGTATTTAATATTTATACACTTAACATGTATTTAATATTTATACACGAAACATGTATTTAATATTTATACACGAAACATGTATTTAATATTCATACACTAAACATGTATTTAATATTCATACACTAAACATGTATTTAATATTCATACACTAAACATGTATTTAATATTTATACACTAATCATTTATTTAATTTTCATACAGTAAACATGTATTTAATATTTATACACTAAACATGTATTTAATATTCATACACTAAACATGTATTTAATATTAATACACTGAACATGTATTTAATAATCATATACTAAACGTATATGTAATCATATACTAATCATATATTTAATATTCATTTAGTAAACATGTATTTATTATCCTCTAAATAAGGCACACTTGGAAATAATGAATTTCTTTATGTGTGCAGTTGCGGCAAAACTCCACAGGAGGGCGCACGTTCCCTCTTAATAAGTCCGGTCCTCTCCGTCTCTCTATCTCTCTTTTTCCTTTTTTTTTGTTTCTTTTATTTTTTTTACATAAGTTTGGTTTCTCATACACTTATATTTATACACTAAACATGTATTTGATATTAATACACTAAACATGTATTTAATATTTATACACTAAACATGTATTTAATATTAATACACTAAATATGTATTTATTATATATCCACTAAACATGTATTTAATATTCATAAACTAAACATGTATTTAATATTCATACACTAAACGTGTATTTAATATTCATACACTAAACATGTATTTAATATTAATACAAAACATGTATTTACGTTTAATAAACTAAACATATATTTAATATTATTAAACTAAACATGTATTTAATATTTATACACTGAACATGTATTTAATATTAATACACTAATCATGTATTTAATATTCATACACTAAATATGTATTTAATATTCATACACTTAACATGTATTTAATATTTATACACGAAACATGTATTTAATATTTATACACTAAACATGTATTTAATATTCATACATTAAACATGTACTTAATATTCATACACTAAACATGTATTTAATATTCATACACTAAACATGTATTTAATATTCATACATTAAACATGTATTTAATATTTATACACTAAACATGTATTTAATATTCATACACTAAACATGTAGTTATTATTTATACACTAAACATGTATTTAATATTAATACAGTAAACATGTATTTAATATTAATACACTAAGCATGTATTTAATATTAATACAAAAACATGTATTTAATTTTAATAAACTAAATATATATTTAATATTCATACACTAAACGTGTATTTAATATTCATACACTAAACATGTATTTAATATTAATACACTAATCATGTATTTAATATTCATAAACTAAATATGTATTTAATATTTATACACTAAACATGTATTTAATATTCATACATTAAAAATGTATTGAATATTCATACACTAAACATGTATTTAATATTATACACTAAACGTGCATTTAATATTCATACACTAAACATGTATTTAATATTAATACAAAAACATGTATTTAATTTTAATAAACTAAACATATATTTAATATTATTACACTAAACATGTATTTAATATTTATACACTGAACATGTATTTAATAGTTATACACTAATCATGTATTTAATATTAATACACTAATCATGTATTTAATATTCATACACTAAATATGTATTTAATATTCATACACTTAACATGTATTTAATATTTATACACGAAACATGTATTTAATATTAATACACTAAACATGTATTTAATATTCATACATTAAAAATGTATTTAATATTCATACACTAAACATGTATTTAATATTCATACATTAAACATGTATTTAATATTCATACACTAAACATGTATTTAATATTCGTACACGAAACATGTATTTAATATTTATACACTAAACATGTATTTAATATTCATACACTAAACATGAGTTTAATATTCATACACTAAACATGTATTTAATATTCATACACTAAACATGTATTTAATATTTATACAAAAACGTGTATTTAATATTTATACAAAAACGTGTATTCAATTTTAATAAACTAAACATATATTTAATATCAATACACTAAACATGTATTTAATATTTATACACTAAACATGTATTTAATATTCATACAAAAACATGTATTTAATTTTAATAAACTAAATATATATTTAATATTAATAAACTAAACATGTATTTAACATTTATACACTAAACATGTATTTAATATTCATACACTAAACATGTATTTAATTTTTGATAAATTAAACATATATTTAATATTAATACACTAAACATGTATTAAATATTTATACACTAAACATGTATTTAATATTCATATTCTAAACATGTAGTCATTATTCATACACTAAACATGTATTTAATATTTATACACTAAACATGTATTTAATATTAATACACTAAATATGTATTTATTATATATCCACTAAACATGTATTTAATATTCATAAACTAAATATATATTTAATATTAATACACTAAACATGTATTTAATATTAATACACTAAACATGTATTTAATATTTTTACACTAAACATGTATTTAATATTCATACAAAAACATGTATTTAATTTTAATAAACTAAACATATATTTAATATTATTACACTAAACATGTATTTAATATTTATACACTGAACATGTATTTAATATTCATACACTAAACATTTAGTTATTATTTATACACTGAAAATGTATTTAATATTTATTCACGAAACATGTTTTTAATATTTATACACTAAACATGTATTTAATATTCATACATTAAAAATTTATTTAATATTCATACACTAAACATGTATTTAATATTCATACATTAAACATGTATTTAATATTTATACACTAAACATGTATTTAATATTCGTACACGAAACATGTATTTAATATTTCTACAAAAACATGTATTTAATTTTAATAAACTAAACATATATTTAATATTAATACACTAAACATGTATTTAATATTCATACACTAAACATGTATTTAATATTAATACACTAAACATTTATTTAATATTAATACAAAAACATGTATTTAATATTAATACACTAAACATGTGTTTAATATTTATACAAAAAACATGTATTTAATTTTAATAAACTAAACATATATTTAATATTAATACACTAAACATGTATTTAATATTTATACACTAAACATGTATTTAATATTCATACACTAAACATGTAGTTATTATTAATACACTAAACATGTATTTAATATGTATACACTAAATATGTATTTAATATTCATACACTAAACATGTATTTAATATTAATACACTGAACATGTATTTAATAATCATATACTAAACGTATATGTAATCATGTACTAATCATATATTTAATATTCATTTAGTAAACATGTATTTATTATCCTCTAAATAAGGCCCACTTGGAAATAATGAATTTCTTTATGTGTGCAGTTGCGGCAGAAGTCCACAGGAGGGCGCACGTTCCCTCTTAATAAGTCCGGTCCTCTCCGCCTCTCTATCTCTCTTTTTCCTTTTTTTTGTTTCTTTTATTTTTTTTACATAAGTTTGGTTTCTCATACACTTATATTTATACACTAAACATGTATTTAATATTAATACACTAAACATGTATTTAATATTTATACACTAAACATGTATTTAATATTAGAACAAAAACATGTATTTAATTTTGATAAACTAAACATATATTTAATATTAATACACTAAACATGTATTTAATATTAATACAAAAACATGTATTTAATTTTAATAAACTAAATATATATTTAATATAAATACACTAAACATGTATTTAATATTCATAAAGTAAACATGTATTTAACATTTATACACTAAACATGTATTTAATATTAATACACTAAACATGTATTTAATATTTATACACTAAACATGTATTTAATATTAGAACAAAAACATGTATTTAATATTTATACACTAAACATGTATTTAATATTCATACACTAAACATGTAGTTATTATTCATACACTAAACATGTATTTAATATTAATACACTAAACATGTATTTAATATTTATACACTAAACATGTATTTAATATTCATAAACTAAACATGTATTTAACATTTATACACTAAACATGTATTTAATATTCATACACTAAACATGTAGTTATTATTTATACACTAAACATGTATTTAATATTAATACACTAAACATGTATTTAATATTTATACACTAAACATGTATTTAATATTAATACACTAAATATGTATTTATTATATATCCACTAAACATGTATTTAATATTCATAAACTAAACATGTATTTAATATTCATACACTAAACGTGTATTTAATATTCATACACTAAACATGTATTTAATATTAATACAAAACATGTATTTACGTTTAATAAACTAAACATATATTTAATATTATTAAACTAAACATGCATTTAATATTTATACACTGAACATGTATTTAATATTAATACACTAATCATGTATTTAATATTCATACACTAAATATGTATTTAATATTCATACACTTAACATGTATTTAATATTTATACACGAAACATGTATTTAATATTTAAACACTAAACATGTATTTAATATTCATACATTAAACATGTACTTAATATTCATACACTAAACATGTATTTAATATTTATACACTAAACATGTATTTAATATTCATACATTAAACATGTATTTAATATTTATACACTAAACATGTATTTAATATTCATACACTAAACATGTAGTTATTATTTATACACTAAACATGTATTTAATATTAATACAGTAAACATGTATTTAATATTAATACACTAAGCATGTATTTAATATTAATACAAAAACATGTATTTAATTTTAATAAACTAAATATATATTTAATATTCATACACTAAACGTGTATTTAACATTCATACACTAAACATGTATTTAATATTAATACACTAATCATGTATTTAATATTCATAAACTAAATATGTATTTAATATTTATACACTAAACATGTATTTAAAATTCATACATTAAAAATGTATTGAATATTCATACACTAAACATGTATTTAATATTATACACTAAACATGCATTTAATATTCATACACTAAACATGTATTTAATATTTATACACTAAACATGTATTTAATATTAATACAAAAACATGTATTTAATTTTAATAAACTAAACATATATTTAATATTATACACTAAACATGCATTTAATATTCATACACTAAACATGTATTTAATATTCATACACTAAACATGTATTTAATATTCGTACACGAAACATGTATTTAATATTTATACACTAAACATGTATTTAATATTTATACACTAAACATGTATTTAATATTAGAACAAAAACATGTATTTGATTTTGATAAACTAAACATATATTTAATATTAATACACTAAACATGTATTTAATATTAATACAAAAACATGTATTTAATTTTAATAAACTAAATATATATTTAATATTAATACACTAAACATGTATTTAATATTCATATACTAAACATGTATTTAACATTTATACACTAAACATGTATTTAATATTAATACACTAAACATGTATTTAATATTTATACACTAAACATGTATTTAATAGTAGAACAAAAACATGTATTTAATATTTATACACTAAACATGTAGTTATTATTCATACACTAAACATGTAGTTATTATTCATACACTAAACATGTATTTAATATTAATACACTAAACATGTATTTAATATTTATACACTAAACATGTATTTAATATTCATAAACTAAACATGTATTTAACATTTATACACTAAACATGTATTTAATATTCATACACTAAACATGTAGTTATTATTTATACACTAAACATGTATTTAATATTAATACACTAAACATGTATTTAATATTTATACACTAAACATGTATTTAATATTAATACACTAAATATGTATTTATTATATATCCACTAAACATGTATTTAATATTCATAAACTAAACATGTATTTAATATTCATACACTAAACGTGTATTTAATATTCATACACTAAACATGTATTTAATATTAATACAAAACATGTATTTACGTTTAATAAACTAAACATATATTTAATATTATTAAACTAAACATGTATTTAATATTTATACACTGAACATGTATTTATTATTAATATACTGATCATGTATTTAATATTCATACACTAAATATGTATTTAATATTCATACACTTAACATGTATTTAATATTTATACACGAAACATGTATTTAATATTTATACACTAAACATGTATTTAATATTCATACATTAAACATGTACTTAATATTCATACACTAAACATGTATTTAATATTTATACACTAAACATGTATTTAATATTCACACATTAAACATGTATTTAATATTTATACACTAAACATGTATTTAATATTCATACACTAAACATGTAGTTATTATTTATACACTAAACATGTATTTAATATTAATACAGTAAACATGTATTTAATATTAATACACTAAGCATGTATTTAATATTAATACAAAAACATGTATTTAATTTTAATAAACTAAATATATATTTAATATTCATACACTAAACGTGTATTTAACATTCATACACTAAACATGTATTTAATATTAATACACTAATCATGTATTTAATATTCATAAACTGAATATGTATTTAATATTTATACACTAAACATGTATTTAATATTCATACATTAAAAATGTATTGAATATTCATACACTAAACATGTATTTAATATTATACACTAAACATGCATTTAATATTCATACACTAAACATGTATTTAATATTTATACACTAAACATGTATTTAATATTAATACAACAACATGTATTTAATTTTAATAAACTAAACATATATTTAATATTATTACACTAAACATGTATTTAATATTTGTACACTGAACATGTATTTAATAGTTATACACTAATCATGTATTTAATTTTAATACACTAAACATATATTTAATATTAATACACTAAACATGTATTTAACATTCATACACTAAACATGTATTTAACATTCATACACTAAACATGTTTTTAATATAAATACACTAAACATGTATTTAATATTAATACAAAAATATGTATTTAATTTTAATAAACTAAACATTTAATATTAATACACTAAACATGTATTTAATATCCATAGACTAAACATGTAGTTATTATTCATACACTAAACATGTGTTTAATATTAATACACTAAACCTGTATTTAATATTTATACACTAAACATGTATTTAATATTAATACACTAAACATGTATTTAATATTCATACACTAAACATGTGTTTAATATTAATACACTAAATATGTATTTATTATATATCAACTAAACATGTATTTAATATTCATAAACTAAACATGTATTTAATATTCATACACTAAACGTGTATTTAATATTCATACACTAAACATGTATTTAATATTAATACAAAAACATGTATTTAAGTTTAATAAACTAAACATATATTTAATATTAATACACTAAACATGTTTTTAATATTTATACACTAAACATGTATTTAATATTAACACACTAAATATGTATTTATTTTATATCAACCAAACATGTATTTAATATTCATAAACTAAACATATATTTAATATTTATACACTAAACATGTATTTAATATGTATACACTAAACATGTATTTAATATTAATACACTAAACATGTATTTAATATTTATACACTTAACATGTATTTAATAGTAATACAAAAACATGTATTTAATTTTAATAAACTAAACATATATTTAATATTATTACACTAAACATGTATTTAATATTTATACACTAAACATGTATTTAATATTCATACACTAAACATTTAGTTATTATTTATACACTAAACATGTATTTAATATTAATACACTAATCATTTATTTAATATTAATACACCAAACATGTATTTAATATTTATACACTAATCATGTATTTAATATTAATACTCTAATCATGTATTTAATATTTATACACTAAATATGTATTTAATATTTATACACTTAACATGTATTTAATATTTATACACGAAACATGTATTTAATATTTATACACTAAACATGTATTTAATATTCATACATTAAACATGTATTTAATATTCATACACTAAACATGTATTTAATATTCATACATTAAACATGTATTTAATATTTATACACTAATCATTTATTTAATTTTCATACAGTAAACATGTATTTAATATTTATACACTAAACATGTATTTAATATTCATACACTAAACATGTATTTAATATTAATACACTGAACATGTATTTAATAATCATATACTAAACGTATATGTAATCATATACTAATCATATATTTAATATTCATTTAGTAAACATGTATTTATTATCCTCTAAATAAGGCACACTTGGAAATAATGAATTTCTTTATGTGTGCAGTTGCGGCAAAACTCCACAGGAGGGCGCAGGTTCCCTCGAAATAAGTCCGGTCCTCTCCGTCTCTCTATCTCTCTTTTTCCTTTTTTTTTGTTTCTTTTATTTTTTTTACATAAGTTTGGTTTCTCATACACTTATATTTATACACTAAACATGTTTTTGATATTAATACACTAAACATGTATTTAATATTTATACACTAAACATGTATTTAATATTAGTACGAAAACATGTATTTAATTTTGATAAACCAAACATATATTTAATATTAATACACTAAACATGTATTTAATATTAATACAAAAACATGTATTTAATTTTAATAAACTAAACATATATTTAATATTAATACACTAAACATGTATTAAATATTCATACACTAAACATTTAATTAATATTCATTCAATAAACATGTGGTTATTATTCTTACACTTAATATGTATTTAATATTAATACAAAAACATGTATTTAATTTTAATAAACTAATCATATATTTAATATTAATACACTAAACATGTATTTAATATTCATACACTAAACATGTATTTAATATTAATACACTAAACATGTATTTAATATTGATACACTAAACATGTATTTAATATTTATACACTAAAGATGTATTTAATATTCATACACTAAACATGTATTTAAAATTAATACACTAAACATGTATTTAACATTCATACACTAAACATGTATTTAACATTCATAAACTAAACATGTATTTAACATTCATACACTAAACATGTATTTAATATTAATACAAAAACATGTATTTAATTTTAATAAACTAAACATTTAATATTAATACACTAAACATGTATTTAATATTCATACACTAAACATGTAGTTATTATTCATACACTAAACATGTATTTAATATTAATACACTAAACCTGTATTTAATATTTATACACTAAACTTGTATTTAATATTAATACACTAAACATGTATTTAATATTTATACACTAAACATGTATTTAATATTAATACACTAAATATGTATTTATTATATATCAACTAAACATGTATTTAATATACATGAACTAAACATGTATTTAATATTCATACACTAAACGTGTATTTAATATTCATACACTAAACATGTATTTAATATTAATACAAAAACATGTATTTAAGTTTAATAAACTAAACATATATTTAATATTAATACACTAAACATGTTTTTAATATTTATACACTAAACATGTATTTAATATTAACACACTAAATATGTATTTATTATATATCAACTAAACATGTATTTAATATTCATAAACTAAACATGTATTTAATATTCATACACTAAACGTTTATTTAATATTCTTACACTAAACATGTATTTAATATTAATACAAAAACATGTATTTAAGTTTAATAAACTAAACATGTATTTAATATTAATACACTAAACATGTATTTAATATGTATACAGTAAACATGTATTGAATATTCATACACTAAACATGTATTTAATATTCATACACTAAACATGTATTTAATATTAATACACTAAACATGTATTTAATATTTATACACTAAACATGAATCTAATATTAATACACTAAACATGTATTTAATATTTATACACTTAACATGTATTTAATATTAATACAAAAACATGTATTTAATTTTAATAAACTAAACATATATTTAATATTATTACACTAAACATGTATTTAATATTTATACACTAAACATGTATTTAATATTCATACACTAAACATAGTGTTATTATTTATACACTAAACATGTATTTAATATTAATACATTAAACATTTATTTAATATTAATACACCAGACATGTATTTAATATTTATACACTAATCATGTATTTAATATTAATACTCTAATCATGTATTTAATATTCATACACTAAACATGTAGTTATTATTCATACACTAAACATGTATTTAATATTAATACACTAAACCTGTATTTAATATTTATACACTAAACATGTATTTAATATTAATACACTAAACATGTATTTAATATTTATACACTAAACATGTATTTAATATTAATACACTAAATATGTATTTATTATATATCAACTAAACATGTATTTAATATTCATACACTAAACGTGTATTTAATATTCATACACTAAACATTTATTTAATATTAATACAAAAACATGTATTTAAGTTTAATAAACTAAACATATTTAAAATTTATACACTAAACATGTATTTAATATTAATACAAAAACATGTATTTAATTTTAATACACTAAACATATATTTAATATTAATACACTAAACATGTATTTAACATTCATACACTAAACGTGTATTTAATATTCATACACTAAACATGTATTTAATATTAATACAAAACATGTATTTACGTTTAATAAACTAAACATATATTTAATATTATTAAACTAAACATGTATTTAATATTTATACACTGAACATGTATTTATTATTAATATACTGATCATGTATTTAATATTCATACACTAAATATGTATTTAATATTCATACACTTAACATGTATTTAATATTTATACACGAAACATGTATTTAATATTTATACACTAAACATGTATTTAATATTCATACATTAAACATGTACTTAATATTCATACACTAAACATGTATTTAATATTTATACACTAAACATGTATTTAATATTCACACATTAAACATGTATTTAATATTTATACACTAAACATGTATTTAATATTCATACACTAAACATGTAGTTATTATTTATACACTAAACATGTATTTAATATTAATACAGTAAACATGTATTTAATATTAATACACTAAGCATGTATTTAATATTAATACAAAAACATGTATTTAATTTTAATAAACTAAATATATATTTAATATTCATACACTAAACGTGTATTTAACATTCATACACTAAACATGTATTTAATATTAATACACTAATCATGTATTTAATATTCATAAACTGAATATGTATTTAATATTTATACACTAAACATGTATTTAATATTCATACATTAAAAATGTATTGAATATTCATACACTAAACATGTATTTAATATTATACACTAAACATGCATTTAATATTCATACACTAAACATGTATTTAATATTTATACACTAAACATGTATTTAATATTAATACAACAACATGTATTTAATTTTAATAAACTAAACATATATTTAATATTATTACACTAAACATGTATTTAATATTTGTACACTGAACATGTATTTAATAGTTATACACTAATCATGTATTTAATTTTAATACACTAAACATATATTTAATATTAATACACTAAACATGTATTTAACATTCATACACTAAACATGTATTTAACATTCATACACTAAACATGTTTTTAATATAAATACACTAAACATGTATTTAATATTAATACAAAAATATGTATTTAATTTTAATAAACTAAACATTTAATATTAATACACTAAACATGTATTTAATATCCATAGACTAAACATGTAGTTATTATTCATACACTAAACATGTGTTTAATATTAATACACTAAACCTGTATTTAATATTTATACACTAAACATGTATTTAATATTAATACACTAAACATGTATTTAATATTCATACACTAAACATGTGTTTAATATTAATACACTAAATATGTATTTATTATATATCAACTAAACATGTATTTAATATTCATAAACTAAACATGTATTTAATATTCATACACTAAACGTGTATTTAATATTCATACACTAAACATGTATTTAATATTAATACAAAAACATGTATTTAAGTTTAATAAACTAAACATATATTTAATATTAATACACTAAACATGTTTTTAATATTTATACACTAAACATGTATTTAATATTAACACACTAAATATGTATTTATTTTATATCAACCAAACATGTATTTAATATTCATAAACTAAACATATATTTAATATTTATACACTAAACATGTATTTAATATGTATACACTAAACATGTATTTAATATTAATACACTAAACATGTATTTAATATTTATACACTTAACATGTATTTAATAGTAATACAAAAACATGTATTTAATTTTAATAAACTAAACATATATTTAATATTATTACACTAAACATGTATTTAATATTTATACACTAAACATGTATTTAATATTCATACACTAAACATTTAGTTATTATTTATACACTAAACATGTATTTAATATTAATACACTAATCATTTATTTAATATTAATACACCAAACATGTATTTAATATTTATACACTAATCATGTATTTAATATTAATACTCTAATCATGTATTTAATATTTATACACTAAATATGTATTTAATATTTATACACTTAACATGTATTTAATATTTATACACGAAACATGTATTTAATATTTATACACTAAACATGTATTTAATATTCATACATTAAACATGTATTTAATATTCATACACTAAACATGTATTTAATATTCATACATTAAACATGTATTTAATATTTATACACTAATCATTTATTTAATTTTCATACAGTAAACATGTATTTAATATTTATACACTAAACATGTATTTAATATTCATACACTAAACATGTATTTAATATTAATACACTGAACATGTATTTAATAATCATATACTAAACGTATATGTAATCATATACTAATCATATATTTAATATTCATTTAGTAAACATGTATTTATTATCCTCTAAATAAGGCACACTTGGAAATAATGAATTTCTTTATGTGTGCAGTTGCGGCAAAACTCCACAGGAGGGCGCAGGTTCCCTCGAAATAAGTCCGGTCCTCTCCGTCTCTCTATCTCTCTTTTTCCTTTTTTTTTGTTTCTTTTATTTTTTTTACATAAGTTTGGTTTCTCATACACTTATATTTATACACTAAACATGTTTTTGATATTAATACACTAAACATGTATTTAATATTTATACACTAAACATGTATTTAATATTAGTACGAAAACATGTATTTAATTTTGATAAACCAAACATATATTTAATATTAATACACTAAACATGTATTTAATATTAATACAAAAACATGTATTTAATTTTAATAAACTAAACATATATTTAATATTAATACACTAAACATGTATTAAATATTCATACACTAAACATTTAATTAATATTCATTCAATAAACATGTGGTTATTATTCTTACACTTAATATGTATTTAATATTAATACAAAAACATGTATTTAATTTTAATAAACTAATCATATATTTAATATTAATACACTAAACATGTATTTAATATTCATACACTAAACATGTATTTAATATTAATACACTAAACATGTATTTAATATTGATACACTAAACATGTATTTAATATTTATACACTAAAGATGTATTTAATATTCATACACTAAACATGTATTTAAAATTAATACACTAAACATGTATTTAACATTCATACACTAAACATGTATTTAACATTCATAAACTAAACATGTATTTAACATTCATACACTAAACATGTATTTAATATTAATACAAAAACATGTATTTAATTTTAATAAACTAAACATTTAATATTAATACACTAAACATGTATTTAATATTCATACACTAAACATGTAGTTATTATTCATACACTAAACATGTATTTAATATTAATACACTAAACCTGTATTTAATATTTATACACTAAACTTGTATTTAATATTAATACACTAAACATGTATTTAATATTTATACACTAAACATGTATTTAATATTAATACACTAAATATGTATTTATTATATATCAACTAAACATGTATTTAATATACATGAACTAAACATGTATTTAATATTCATACACTAAACGTGTATTTAATATTCATACACTAAACATGTATTTAATATTAATACAAAAACATGTATTTAAGTTTAATAAACTAAACATATATTTAATATTAATACACTAAACATGTTTTTAATATTTATACACTAAACATGTATTTAATATTAACACACTAAATATGTATTTATTATATATCAACTAAACATGTATTTAATATTCATAAACTAAACATGTATTTAATATTCATACACTAAACGTTTATTTAATATTCTTACACTAAACATGTATTTAATATTAATACAAAAACATGTATTTAAGTTTAATAAACTAAACATGTATTTAATATTAATACACTAAACATGTATTTAATATGTATACAGTAAACATGTATTGAATATTCATACACTAAACATGTATTTAATATTCATACACTAAACATGTATTTAATATTAATACACTAAACATGTATTTAATATTTATACACTAAACATGAATCTAATATTAATACACTAAACATGTATTTAATATTTATACACTTAACATGTATTTAATATTAATACAAAAACATGTATTTAATTTTAATAAACTAAACATATATTTAATATTATTACACTAAACATGTATTTAATATTTATACACTAAACATGTATTTAATATTCATACACTAAACATAGTGTTATTATTTATACACTAAACATGTATTTAATATTAATACATTAAACATTTATTTAATATTAATACACCAGACATGTATTTAATATTTATACACTAATCATGTATTTAATATTAATACTCTAATCATGTATTTAATATTCATACACTAAACATGTAGTTATTATTCATACACTAAACATGTATTTAATATTAATACACTAAACCTGTATTTAATATTTATACACTAAACATGTATTTAATATTAATACACTAAACATGTATTTAATATTTATACACTAAACATGTATTTAATATTAATACACTAAATATGTATTTATTATATATCAACTAAACATGTATTTAATATTCATACACTAAACGTGTATTTAATATTCATACACTAAACATTTATTTAATATTAATACAAAAACATGTATTTAAGTTTAATAAACTAAACATATTTAAAATTTATACACTAAACATGTATTTAATATTAATACAAAAACATGTATTTAATTTTAATACACTAAACATATATTTAATATTAATACACTAAACATGTATTTAACATTCATACACTAAACATGTATTTAACATTCATACACTAAACATGTTTTTAATATAAATACACTAAATTTAATATTCATAAACTAAACATATATTTAATATTTATACACTAAACATGTATTTAATATGTATACACTAAACATGTATTTAATATTAATACACTAAACATGTATTTAATATTTATACACTTAACATGTATTTAATAGTAATACAAAAACATGTATTTAATTTTAATAAACTAAACATATATTTAATATTATTACACTAAACATGTATTTAATATTTATACACTAAACATGTATTTAATATTCATACACTAAACATTTAGTTATTATTTATACACTAAACATGTATTTAATATTAATACACTAAACATTTATTTAATATTAATACACCAAACATGTATTTAATATTTATACACTAATCATGTATTTAATATTAATACTCTAATCATGTATTTAATATTTATACACTAAATATGTATTTAATATTTATACACTTAACATGTATTTAATATTTATACACGAAACATGTATTTAATATTTATACACTAAACATGTATTTAATATTCATACATTAAACATGTATTTAATATTCATACACTAAACATGTATTTAATATTCATACATTAAACATGTATTTAATATTCATACACTAATCATTTATTTAATTTTCATACAGTAAACATGTATTTAATATTTATACACTAAACATGTATTTAATATTCATACACTAAACATGTATTTAATATTAATACACTGAACATGTATTTAATAATCATATACTAAACGTATATGTAATCATATACTAATCATATATTTAATATTCATTTAGTAAACATGTATTTATTATCCTCTAAATAAGGCACACTTGGAAATAATGAATTTCTTTATGTGTGCAGTTGCGGCAAAACTCCACAGGAGGGCGCAGGTTCCCTCGAAATAAGTCCGGTCCTCTCCGTCTCTCTATCACTCTTTTTCCTTTTTTTTTGTTTCTTTTATTTTTTTTACATAAGTTCGGTTTCTCATACACTTATATTTATACACTAAACATGTATTTGATATTAATACACTAAACATGTATTTAATAATTATACACTAAACATGTATTTAATATTAGTACAAAAACATGTATTTAATTTTGATAAACCAAACATATATTTAATATTAATACACTAAACATGTATTTAATATTAATACAAAAACATGTATTTAATTTTAATAAACTAAACATATATTTAATATTAATACACTAAACATGTATTAAATATTCATACACTAAACATTTAATTAATATTCATTCAATAAACATGTGGTTATTATTCTTACACTTAATATGTATTTAATATTAATACAAAAACATGTATTTAATTTTAATAAACTAATCATATATTTAATATTAATACACTTAACATGTATTTAATATTCATACACTAAACATGTATTTAATATTAATACACTAAACATGTATTTAATATTGATACACTAAACATGTATTTAATATTCATACACTAAACATGTATTTAAAGTTAATACACTAAACATGTATTTAATATTTATACACTAAACATGTATTTAATATTCATAAACTAAACATGTATTTAATATTCATAAACTAAACATGTATTTAACATTTATACACTAAACATGTATTTAATATTCATACACTAAACATGTAGTTATTATTTATACACTAAAGATGTATTTAATATTCATAAACAAAACATGTATTTAACATTTATACACTAAACATGTATTTAATATTCATACACTAAACATGTAGTTATTATTTATACACTAAACATGTATTTAATATTAATACACTAAACATGTATTTAATATTTATACACTAAACATGTATTTAATATTAATACACTAAATATGTATTTATTATATATCCACTAAACATGTATTTAATATTAATACACTAAACATGTATTTAATATTTATACACTGAACATGTATTTAATATTCATACACTAAATATGTATTTAATATTCATACACTAAACATGTATTTAATATTAATACACTGAACATGTATTTAATAATCATATACTAAACGTATATGTAATCATATACTAATCATATATTTAATATTCATTTAGTAAACATGTATTTATTATCCTCTAAATAAGGCACACTTGGAAATAATGAATTTTTTTATGCGTACAGTTGCGGCAGAAGTCCACAGGAGGGCGCACGTTCCCTCTTAATAAGTCCGGTCCTCTCCGTCTCTCTATCTCTCTTTTTCCTTTTTTTTGTTTCTTTTATTTTTTTTACATAAGTTTGGTTTCTCATACACTTATATTTATACACTAAACATGTATTTAATATTCATAAACTAAACATGTATTTAATATTAGTACAAAAACATGTATTTATTTTAATAAACTAAACATATATTTAATATTAATACACTAAACATGTATTTAATATTTATACACTAAACATGTATTTAATATTCATAAACTAAACATGTATTTAATATTCATACACTAAACATGTAGTTATTATTTATACACTAAACATGTATTTAATATTCATAAACTGAACATGTATTTAACATTTATACACTAAACATGTATTTAATATTCATACACTAAACATGTAGTTATTATTTATACACTAAACATGTATTTAATATTAATACACTAAACATGTATTTAATATTTATACACTAAACATGTATTTAATATTAATACAAAACATGTATTTAAGTTTAATAAACTAAACATATATTTAATATTAATACACTAAACATGTATTTAATATTCATACACTAAACATGCATTTAATATTCATACACTAAACATGTATTTAATATTATACACTAAACATGCATTTAATATTTATACACTAAACATGTATTTAATATTTATACACTAAACATGTATTTAATATTAATACAAAAACATGTATTTAATTTTAATAAACTAAACATATATTTAATATTATTACACTAAACATGTATTTAATATTTATACACTGAACATGTATTTAATAGTTATACACTAATCATGTATTTAATATTAATACACTAATCATGTATTTAATATTCATACACTAAATATGTATTTAATATTCATACACTTAACATGTATTTAATATTTATTCACGAAACATGTATTTAATATTTATACACTAAACATGTATTTAATATTAATACACTAAATATGTATTTATTATATATCTACTAAACATTTATTTAATATTCATAAACTAAATATATATTTAATATTAATACACTAAACATGTATTTAATATTAATACACTAAACATGTATTTAATATTTTTACACTAAACATGTATTTAATATTCATACAAAAACATGTATTTAATTTTAATAAACTAAACATATATTTAATATTATTACACTAAACATGTATTTAATATTTATACACTGAACATGTATTTAATATTCATACACTAAACATTTAGTTATTATTTATACACTGAACATGTATTTAATATTTATTCACGAAACATGTTTTTAATATTCATACACTAAACATGTATTTAATATTCATACATTAAAAATGTATTTAATATTCATACACTAAACATGTATTTAATATTCATACATTAAACATGTATTTAATATTCATACACTAAACATGTATTTAATATTCGTACACGAAACATGTATTTAATATTCGTACACGAAACATGTATTTAATATTTCTACAAAAACATGTATTTAATTTTAATAAACTAAACATATATTTAATATTAATACACTAAACATGTATTTAATATTCATACACTAAACATGTATTTAATATTAATACACTAAACATGTATTTAATATTAATACAAAAACATGTATTTAATATTAATACACTAAACATGTGTTTAATATTTATACAAAAAACATGTATTTAATTTTAATAAACTAAACATATATTTAATATTAATACACTAAACATGTATTTAATATTTATACACTAAACATGTATTTAATATTCATACACTAAACATGTAGTTATTATTAATACACTAAACATGTATTTAATATGTATACACTAAATATGTATTTAATATTCATACACTAAACATGTATTTAATATTAATACACTGAACATGTATTTAATAATCATATACTAAACGTATATGTAATCATGTACTAATCATATATTTAATATTCATTTAGTAAACATGTATTTAATATTAATACACTAAACATGTATTTAATATTTATACACTAAACATGTATTTAATATTAATACACTAAATATGTATTTATTATATATCAACTAAACATGTATTTAATATTCATACACTAAACGTGTATTTAATATTCATACACTAAACATTTATTTAATATTAATACAAAAACATGTATTTAAGTTTAATAAACTAAACATATTTAAAATTTATACACTAAACATGTATTTAATATTAATACAAAAACATGTATTTAATTTTAATACACTAAACATATATTTAATATTAATACACTAAACATGTATTTAACATTCATACACTAAACATGTATTTAACATTCATACACTAAACATGTTTTTAATATAAATACACTAAATTTAATATTCATAAACTAAACATATATTTAATATTTATACACTAAACATGTATTTAATATGTATACACTAAACATGTATTTAATATTAATACACTAAACATGTATTTAATATTTATACACTTAACATGTATTTAATAGTAATACAAAAACATGTATTTAATTTTAATAAACTAAACATATATTTAATATTATTACACTAAACATGTATTTAATATTTATACACTAAACATGTATTTAATATTCATACACTAAACATTTAGTTATTATTTATACACTAAACATGTATTTAATATTAATACACTAAACATTTATTTAATATTAATACACCAAACATGTATTTAATATTTATACACTAATCATGTATTTAATATTAATACTCTAATCATGTATTTAATATTTATACACTAAATATGTATTTAATATTTATACACTTAACATGTATTTAATATTTATACACGAAACATGTATTTAATATTTATACACTAAACATGTATTTAATATTCATACATTAAACATGTATTTAATATTCATACACTAAACATGTATTTAATATTCATACATTAAACATGTATTTAATATTCATACACTAATCATTTATTTAATTTTCATACAGTAAACATGTATTTAATATTTATACACTAAACATGTATTTAATATTCATACACTAAACATGTATTTAATATTAATACACTGAACATGTATTTAATAATCATATACTAAACGTATATGTAATCATATACTAATCATATATTTAATATTCATTTAGTAAACATGTATTTATTATCCTCTAAATAAGGCACACTTGGAAATAATGAATTTCTTTATGTGTGCAGTTGCGGCAAAACTCCACAGGAGGGCGCAGGTTCCCTCGAAATAAGTCCGGTCCTCTCCGTCTCTCTATCACTCTTTTTCCTTTTTTTTTGTTTCTTTTATTTTTTTTACATAAGTTCGGTTTCTCATACACTTATATTTATACACTAAACATGTATTTGATATTAATACACTAAACATGTATTTAATATTTATACACTAAACATGTATTTAATATTAGTACAAAAACATGTATTTAATTTTGATAAACCAAACATATATTTAATATTAATACACTAAACATGTATTTAATATTAATACAAAAACATGTATTTAATTTTAATAAACTAAACATATATTTAATATTAATACACTAAACATGTATTAAATATTCATACACTAAACATTTAATTAATATTCATTCAATAAACATGTGGTTATTATTCTTACACTTAATATGTATTTAATATTAATACAAAAACATGTATTTAATTTTAATAAACTAATCATATATTTAATATTAATACACTTAACATGTATTTAATATTCATACACTAAACATGTATTTAATATTAATACACTAAACATGTATTTAATATTGATACACTAAACATGTATTTAATATTCATACACTAAACATGTATTTAAAATTAATACACTAAACATGTATTTAATATTTATACACTAAACATGTATTTAATATTCATAAACTAAACATGTATTTAATATTCATAAACTAAACATGTATTTAACATTTATACACTAAACATGTATTTAATATTCATACACTAAACATGTAGTTATTATTTATACACTAAAGATGTATTTAATATTCATAAACAAAACATGTATTTAACATTTATACACTAAACATGTATTTAATATTCATACACTAAACATGTAGTTATTATTTATACACTAAACATGTATTTAATATTAATACACTAAACATGTATTTAATATTTATACACTAAACATGTATTTAATATTAATACACTAAATATGTATTTATTATATATCCACTAAACATGTATTTAATATTAATACACTAAACATGTATTTAATATTTATACACTGAACATGTATTTAATATTCATACACTAAATATGTATTTAATATTCATACACTAAACATGTATTTAATATTAATACACTGAACATGTATTTAATAATCATATACTAAACGTATATGTAATCATATACTAATCATATATTTAATATTCATTTAGTAAACATGTATTTATTATCCTCTAAATAAGGCACACTTGGAAATAATGAATTTTTTTATGCGTACAGTTGCGGCAGAAGTCCACAGGAGGGCGCACGTTCCCTCTTAATAAGTCCGGTCCTCTCCGTCTCTCTATCTCTCTTTTTCCTTTTTTTTGTTTCTTTTATTTTTTTTACATAAGTTTGGTTTCTCATACACTTATATTTATACACTAAACATGTATTTAATATTCATAAACTAAACATGTATTTAATATTAGTACAAAAACATGTATTTATTTTAATAAACTAAACATATATTTAATATTAATACACTAAACATGTATTTAATATTTATACACTAAACATGTATTTAATATTCATAAACTAAACATGTATTTAATATTCATACACTAAACATGTAGTTATTATTTATACACTAAACATGTATTTAATATTCATAAACTGAACATGTATTTAACATTTATACACTAAACATGTATTTAATATTCATACACTAAACATGTAGTTATTATTTATACACTAAACATGTATTTAATATTAATACACTAAACATGTATTTAATATTTATACACTAAACATGTATTTAATATTAATACAAAACATGTATTTAAGTTTAATAAACTAAACATATATTTAATATTAATACACTAAACATGTATTTAATATTCATACACTAAACATGCATTTAATATTCATACACTAAACATGTATTTAATATTATACACTAAACATGCATTTAATATTTATACACTAAACATGTATTTAATATTTATACACTAAACATGTATTTAATATTAATACAAAAACATGTATTTAATTTTAATAAACTAAACATATATTTAATATTATTACACTAAACATGTATTTAATATTTATACACTGAACATGTATTTAATAGTTATACACTAATCATGTATTTAATATTAATACACTAATCATGTATTTAATATTCATACACTAAATATGTATTTAATATTCATACACTTAACATGTATTTAATATTTATTCACGAAACATGTATTTAATATTTATACACTAAACATGTATTTAATATTAATACACTAAATATGTATTTATTATATATCTACTAAACATTTATTTAATATTCATAAACTAAATATATATTTAATATTAATACACTAAACATGTATTTAATATTAATACACTAAACATGTATTTAATATTTTTACACTAAACATGTATTTAATATTCATACAAAAACATGTATTTAATTTTAATAAACTAAACATATATTTAATATTATTACACTAAACATGTATTTAATATTTATACACTGAACATGTATTTAATATTCATACACTAAACATTTAGTTATTATTTATACACTGAACATGTATTTAATATTTATTCACGAAACATGTTTTTAATATTCATACACTAAACATGTATTTAATATTCATACATTAAAAATGTATTTAATATTCATACACTAAACATGTATTTAATATTCATACATTAAACATGTATTTAATATTCATACACTAAACATGTATTTAATATTCGTACACGAAACATGTATTTAATATTCGTACACGAAACATGTATTTAATATTTCTACAAAAACATGTATTTAATTTTAATAAACTAAACATATATTTAATATTAATACACTAAACATGTATTTAATATTCATACACTAAACATGTATTTAATATTAATACACTAAACATGTATTTAATATTAATACAAAAACATGTATTTAATATTAATACACTAAACATGTGTTTAATATTTATACAAAAAACATGTATTTAATTTTAATAAACTAAACATATATTTAATATTAATACACTAAACATGTATTTAATATTTATACACTAAACATGTATTTAATATTCATACACTAAACATGTAGTTATTATTAATACACTAAACATGTATTTAATATGTATACACTAAATATGTATTTAATATTCATACACTAAACATGTATTTAATATTAATACACTGAACATGTATTTAATAATCATATACTAAACGTATATGTAATCATGTACTAATCATATATTTAATATTCATTTAGTAACCATGTATTTATTATCCTCTAAATAAGGCACACTTGGAAATAATGAATTTCTTTATGTGTGCAGTTGCGGCAGAAGTCCACAGGAGGGCGCACGTTCCCTCTTAATAAGTCCGGTCCTCTCCGCCTCTCTATCTCTCTTTTTCCTTTTTTTTGTTTCTTTTATTTTTTTTACATAAGTTTGGTTTCTCATACACTTATATTTATACACTAAACATGTATTTAATATTAATACACTAAACATGTATTTAATATTTATACACTAAACATGTATTTAATATTAGAACAAAAACATGTATTTAATTTTGATAAACTAAACATATATTTAATATTAATACACTAAACATGTATTTATTAATACAAAAACATGTATTTAATTTTAATAAACTAAATATATATTTAATATTAATACACTAAACATGTATTTAATATTCATAAACTAAACATGTATTTAACATTTATACACTAAACATGTATTTAATATTAATACACTAAACATGTATTTAATATTTATACACTAAACATGTATTTAATATTAGAACAAAAACATGTATTTAATATTTATACACTAAACATGTATTTAATATTAATACACTAAACATGTATTTAATATTTATACACTAAACATGTATTTAATATTCATAAACTAAACATGTATTTAACATTTATACACTAAACATGTATTTAATATTCATACACTAAACATGTAGTTATTATTTATACCCTAAACATGTATTTAATATTAATACACTAAACATGTATTTAATATTTATACACTAAACATGTATTTAATATTAATACACTAAATATGTATTTATTATATATCCACTAAACATGTATTTAATATTCATAAACTAAACATGTATTTAATATTCATACACTAAACGTGTATTTAATATTCATACACTAAACATGTATTTAATATTAATACAAAACATGTATTTACGTTTAATAAACTAAACATATATTTAATATTATTAAACTAAACATGTATTTAATATTTATACACTGAACATGTATTTAATATTAATACACTAATCATGTATTTAATATTCATACACTAAATATGTATTTAATATTCATACACTTAACATGTATTTAATATTTATACACGAAACATGTATTTAATATTTATACACTAAACATGTATTTAATATTCATACATTAAACATGTACTTAATATTCATACACTAAACATGTATTTAATATTCATACACTAAACATGTATTTAATATTCATACATTAAACATGTATTTAATATGTATACACTAAACATGTATTTAATATTCATACACTAAACATGTAGTTATTATTTATACACTAAACATGCATTTAATATTAATACAGTAAACATGTATTTAATATTAATACACTAAGCATGTATTTAATATTAATACAAAAACATGTATTTAATTTTAATAAACTAAATATATATTTAATATTCATACACTAAACGTGTATTTAATATTCATACACTAAACATGTATTTAATATTAATACACTAATCATGTATTTAATATTCATAAACTAAATATGTATTTAATATTTATACACTAAACATGTATTCAATATTCATACATTAAAAATGTATTGAATATTCATACACTAAACATGTATTTAATATTATACACTAAACATGCATTTAATATTCATACACTTAACATGTATTTAATATTTATACACTAAACATGTATTTAATATTAATACAAAAACATGTATTTAATTTTAATAAACTAAACATATATTTAATATTAATACACTAATCATGTATTTAATATTCATAAACTAAATATGTATTTAATATTTATACACTAAACATGTATTTAATATTCATACATTAAAAATGTATTGAATATTCATACACTAAACATGTATTTAATATTATACACTAAACATGCATTTAATATTCATACACTAAACATGTATTTAATATTTATACACTAAACATGTATTTAATATTAATACAAAAACATGTATTTAATTTTAATAAACTAAACATATATTTAATATTATTACACTAAACATGTATTTAATATTTATACACTGAACATGTATTTAATAGTTATACACTAATCATGTATTTAATATTAATACACTAATCATGTATTTAATATTCATACACTAAATATGTATTTAATATTCATACACTTAACATGTATTTAATATTTATACACGAAACATGTATTTAATATTATACACTAAACATGTATTTAATATTCATACATTAAAAATGTATTTAATATTCATACACTAAACATGTATTTAATATTCATACATTAAACATGTATTTAATATTCATACACTAAACATGTATTTAATATTCGTACACGAAACATGTATTTAATATTTGTACACTAAACATGTATTTAATATTCATACATTAAACATGTATTTAATATTCATACACTAAACATGTATTTAATATTTATACAAAAACGTGTATTTAATTTTAATAAACTAAACATATATTTAATATCAATACACTAAACATGTATTTAATATTTATACACTAAACATGTATTTAATATTCATACAAAAATATGTATTTAATTTTAATAAACTAAATATATATTTAATATTAATACACTAAACATGTATTTAATATTCATGAACTAAACATGTATTTAACATTTATACACTAAACATGTATTTAATATTCATACACTAAACATGTATTTAATTTTTGATAAATTAAACATATATTTAATATTAATACACTAAACATGTATTAAATATTTATACACTAAACATGTATTTAATATTCATATTCTAAACATGTAGTTATTATTCATACACTAAACATGTATTTAATATTTATACACTAAACATGTATTTAATATTAGTACACTAAATATGTATTTATTATATATCCACTAAACATGTATTTAATATTCATAAACTAAATATATATTTAATATTAATACACTAAACATGTATTTAATATTAATACACTAAACATGTATTTAATATTTTTACACTAAACATGTATTTAATATTCATACAAAAACATGTATTTAATTTTAATAAACTAAACATATATTTAATATTATTACACTAAACATGTATTTAATATTTATACACTGAACATGTATTTAATATTCATACACTAAACATGTAGTTATTATTTATACACTGAACATGTATTTAATATTTATTCACGAAACATGTTTTTAATATTTATACACTAAACATGTATTTAATATTCATATATTAAAAATTTATTTAATATTCATACACTAAACATGTATTTAATATTCATACATTAAACATGTATTTAATATTTATACACTAAACATGTATTTAATATTCGTACACGAAACATGTATTTAATATTTCTACAAACACATGTATTTAATTTTAATAAACTAAACATATATTTAATATTAATACACTAAACATGTATTTAATATTCATACACTAAACATGTATTTAATATTAATACACTAAACATGTATTTAATATTAATACACTGAACATGTATTTAATAATCATATACTAAACGTATATGTAATCATGTACTAATCATATATTTAATATTCATTTAGTAAACATGTATTTATTATCCTCTAAATAAGGCACACTTGGAAATAATGAATTTCTTTATGTGTGCAGTTGCGGCAGAAGTCCACAGGAGGGCGCACGTTCCCTCTTAATAAGTCCGGTCCTCTCCGCCTCTCTATCTCTCTTTTTCCTTTTTTTTGTTTCTTTTATTTTTTTTACATAAGTTTGGTTTCTCATACACTTATATTTATACACTAAACATGTATTTAATATTAATACACTAAACATGTATTTAATATTTATACACTAAACATGTATTTAATATTAGAACAAAAACATGTATTTAATTTTGATAAACTAAACATATATTTAATATTAATACACTAAACATGTATTTAATATTAATACAAAAACATGTATTTAATTTTAATAAACTAAATATATATTTAATATTAATACACTAAACATGTATTTAATATTCATAAACTAAACATGTATTTAACATTTATACACTAAACATGTATTTAATATTAATACACTAAACATGTATTTAATATTTATACACTAAACATGTGTTTAATATTAGAACAAAAACATGTATTTAATATTTATACACTAAACATGTATTTAATATTCATACACTAAACATGTAGTTATTATTCATACACTAAACATGTATTTAATATTAATACACTAAACATGTATTTAATATTTATACACTAAACATGTATTTAATATTCATAAACTAAACATGTATTTAACATTTATACACTAAACATGTATTTAATATTCATACACTAAACATGTAGTTATTATTTATACACTAAACATGTATTTAATATTAATACACTAAACATGTATTTAATATTTATACACTAAACATGTATTTAATATTAATACACTAAATATGTATTTATTATATATCCACTAAACCTGTATTTAATATTCATAAACTAAACATGTATTTAATATTCATACACTAAACGTGTATTTAATATTCATACACTAAACATGTATTTAATATTAATACAAAACATGTATTTACGTTTAATAAACTAAACATATATTTAATATTAATACACTAAACATGTATTTAATATTTATACAGTAAACATGTATTGAATATTCATACACTAAACATGTATTTAATATTATACACTAAACATGCATTTAATATTCATACACTAAACATGTATTTAATATTTATACACTAAACATGTATTTAATATTAATACAAAAACATGTATTTAATTTTAATAAACTAAACATATATTTAAAATTATTAAACTAAACATGTATTTAATATTTATACACTGAACATGTATTTAATATTAATACACTAATCATGTATTTAATATTCATACACTAAATATGTATTTAATATTCATACACTTAACATGTATTTAATATTTTTACACGAAACATGTATTTAATATTTATACACTAAACATGTATTTAATATTCATACATTAAACATGTACTTAATATTCATACACTAAACATGTATTTAATATTTATACACTAAACATGTATTTAATATTCATACATTAAACATGTATTTAATATTCATACATTAAAAATGTATTGAATATTCATACACTAAACATGTATTTAATATTATACACTAAACATGCATTTAATATTCATACACTAAACATGTATTTAATATTTATACACTAAACATGTATTTAATATTAATACAAAAACATGTATTTAATTTTAATAAACTAAACATATATTTAATATTATTACACTAAACATGTATTTAATATTTATACACTGAACATGTATTTAATAGTTATACACTAATCATGTATTTAATATTAATACACTAATCATGTATTTAATATTCATACACTAAATATGTATTTAATATTCATACACTTAACATGTATTTAATATTTATACACGAAACATGTATTTAATATTATACACTAAACATGTATTTAATATTCATACATTAAAAATGTATTTAATATTCATACACTAAACATGTATTTAATATTCATACATTAAACATGTATTTAATATTCATACACTAAACATGTATTTAATATTCGTACACGAAACATGTATTTAATATTTGTACACTAAACATGTATTTAATATTCATACATTAAACATGTATTTAATATTCATACACTAAACATGTATTTAATATTTATACAAAAACGTGTATTTAATTTTAATAAACTAAACATATATTTAATATCAATACACTAAACATGTATTTAATATTTATACACTAAACATGTATTTAATATTCATACAAAAATATGTATTTAATTTTAATAAACTAAATATATATTTAATATTAATACACTAAACATGTATTTAATATTCATGAACTAAACATGTATTTAACATTTATACACTAAACATGTATTTAATATTCATACACTAAACATGTATTTAATTTTTGATAAATTAAACATATATTTAATATTAATACACTAAACATGTATTAAATATTTATACACTAAACATGTATTTAATATTCATATTCTAAACATGTAGTTATTATTCATACACTAAACATGTATTTAATATTTATACACTAAACATGTATTTAATATTAGTACACTAAATATGTATTTATTATATATCCACTAAACATGTATTTAATATTCATAAACTAAATATATATTTAATATTAATACACTAAACATGTATTTAATATTAATACACTAAACATGTATTTAATATTTTTACACTAAACATGTATTTAATATTCATACAAAAACATGTATTTAATTTTAATAAACTAAACATATATTTAATATTATTACACTAAACATGTATTTAATATTTATACACTGAACATGTATTTAATATTCATACACTAAACATGTAGTTATTATTTATACACTGAACATGTATTTAATATTTATTCACGAAACATGTTTTTAATATTTATACACTAAACATGTATTTAATATTCATATATTAAAAATTTATTTAATATTCATACACTAAACATGTATTTAATATTCATACATTAAACATGTATTTAATATTTATACACTAAACATGTATTTAATATTCGTACACGAAACATGTATTTAATATTTCTACAAACACATGTATTTAATTTTAATAAACTAAACATATATTTAATATTAATACACTAAACATGTATTTAATATTCATACACTAAACATGTATTTAATATTAATACACTAAACATGTATTTAATATTAATACACTGAACATGTATTTAATAATCATATACTAAACGTATATGTAATCATGTACTAATCATATATTTAATATTCATTTAGTAAACATGTATTTATTATCCTCTAAATAAGGCACACTTGGAAATAATGAATTTCTTTATGTGTGCAGTTGCGGCAGAAGTCCACAGGAGGGCGCACGTTCCCTCTTAATAAGTCCGGTCCTCTCCGCCTCTCTATCTCTCTTTTTCCTTTTTTTTGTTTCTTTTATTTTTTTTACATAAGTTTGGTTTCTCATACACTTATATTTATACACTAAACATGTATTTAATATTAATACACTAAACATGTATTTAATATTTATACACTAAACATGTATTTAATATTAGAACAAAAACATGTATTTAATTTTGATAAACTAAACATATATTTAATATTAATACACTAAACATGTATTTAATATTAATACAAAAACATGTATTTAATTTTAATAAACTAAATATATATTTAATATTAATACACTAAACATGTATTTAATATTCATAAACTAAACATGTATTTAACATTTATACACTAAACATGTATTTAATATTAATACACTAAACATGTATTTAATATTTATACACTAAACATGTGTTTAATATTAGAACAAAAACATGTATTTAATATTTATACACTAAACATGTATTTAATATTCATACACTAAACATGTAGTTATTATTCATACACTAAACATGTATTTAATATTAATACACTAAACATGTATTTAATATTTATACACTAAACATGTATTTAATATTCATAAACTAAACATGTATTTAACATTTATACACTAAACATGTATTTAATATTCATACACTAAACATGTAGTTATTATTTATACACTAAACATGTATTTAATATTAATACACTAAACATGTATTTAATATTTATACACAAAACATGTATTTAATATTAATACACTAAATATGTATTTATTATATATCCACTAAACCTGTATTTAATATTCATAAACTAAACATGTATTTAATATTCATACACTAAACGTGTATTTAATATTCATACACTAAACATGTATTTAATATTAATACAAAACATGTATTTACGTTTAATAAACTAAACATATATTTAATATTAATACACTAAACATGTATTTAATATTTATACAGTAAACATGTATTGAATATTCATACACTAAACATGTATTTAATATTATACACTAAACATGCATTTAATATTCATACACTAAACATGTATTTAATATTTATACACTAAACATGTATTTAATATTAATACAAAAACATGTATTTAATTTTAATAAACTAAACATATATTTAAAATTATTAAACTAAACATGTATTTAATATTTATACACTGAACATGTATTTAATATTAATACACTAATCATGTATTTAATATTCATACACTAAATATGTATTTAATATTCATACACTTAACATGTATTTAATATTTTTACACGAAACATGTATTTAATATTTATACACTAAACATGTATTTAATATTCATACATTAAACATGTACTTAATATTCATACACTAAACATGTATTTAATATTTATACACTAAACATGTATTTAATATTCATACATTAAACATGTATTTAATATTTATACACTAAACATGTATTTAATATTCATACACTAAACATGTAGTTATTATTTATACACTAAACATGTATTTAATATTAATACAGTAAACATGTATTTAATATTAATACACTAAGCATGTATTTAATATTAATACAAAAACATGTATTTAATTTTAATAAACTAAATATATATTTAATATTCATACACTAAACGTGTATTTAATATTCATACACTAAACATGTATTTAATATTAATACACTAATCATGTATTTAATATTCATAAACTAAATATGTATTTAATATTTATACACTAAACATGTATTTAATAGTTATACACTAATCATGTATTTAATATTAATACACTAATCATGTATTTAATATTCATACACTAAATATGTATTTAATATTCATACACTTAACATGTATTTAATATTTATACACGAAACATGTATTTAATATTAATACACTAAACATGTATTTAATATTCATTAATTAAAAATGTATTTAATATTCATACACTAAACATGTATTTAATATTCATACATTAAACATGTATTTAATATTCATACACTAAACATGTATTTAATATTCGTACACGAAACATGTATTTAATATTTATACACTAAACATGTATTTAATATTCATACATTAAACATGTATTTAATATTCATACACTAAACATGAGTTTAATATTCATACACTAAACATGTATTTAATATTCATACACTAAACATGTATTTAATATTTATACAAAAACGTGTATTTAATTTTAATAAACTAAACATATATTTAATATCAATACACTAAACATGTATTTAATATTTATACACTAAACATGTATTTAATATTCATACAAAAACATGTATTTAATTTTAATAAACTAAATATATATTTAATATTAATACACTAAACATGTATTTAATATTCATGAACTAAACATGTATTTAACATTTATACACTAAACATGTATTTAATATTCATACACTAAACATGTATTTAATTTTTGATAAATTAAACATATATTTAATATTAATACACTAAACATGTATTAAATATTTATACACTAAACATGTATTTAATATTCATATTCTAAACATGTAGTTATTATTCATACACTAAACATGTATTTAATATTTATACACTAAACATGTATTTAATATTAATACACTAAATATGTATTTATTATATATCCACTAAACATGTATTTAATATTCATAAACTAAATATATATTTAATATTAATACACTTAACATGTATTTAATATTAATACACTAAACATGTATTTAATATTTTTACACTAAACATGTATTTAATATTCATACAAAAACATGTATTTAATTTGAATAAACTAAACATATATTTAATATTATAACACTAAACATGTATTTAATATTTATACACTGAACATGTATTTAATATTCATACACTAAACATTTAGTTATTATTTATACACTGAACATGTATTTAATATTTATTCACGAAACATGTTTTTAATATTTATACACTAAACATGTATTTAATATTCATACATTAAAAATTTATTTAATATTCATACACTAAACATGTATTTAATATTCATACATTAAACGAGTATTTAATATTTATACACTAAACATGTATTTAATATTCGTACACGAAACATGTATTTAATATTTCTACAAAAACATGTATTTAATTTTAATAAACTAAACATATATTTAATATTAATACACTAAACATGTATTTAATATTCATACACTAAACATGTATTTAATATTAATACACTAAACATGTATTTAATATTAATACAAAAACATGTATTTAATATTAATACACTAAACATGTGTTTAATATTTATACAAAAAACATGTATTTAATTTTAATAAACTAAACATATATTTAATATTAATACACTAAACATGTATTTAATATTTATACACTAAACATGTATTTAATATTCATACACTAAACATGTAGTTATTATTAATACACTAAACATGTATTTAATATGTATACACTAAATATGTATTTAATATTCATACACTAAACATGTATTTAATATTAATACACTGAACATGTATTTAATAATCATATACTAAACGTATATGTAATCATGTACTAATCATATATTTAATATTCATTTAGTAAACATGTATTTATTATCCTCTAAATAAGGCACACTTGGAAATAATGAATTTCTTTATGTGTGCAGTTGCGGCAGAAGTCCACAGGAGGGCGCACGTTCCCTCTTAATAAGTCCGGTCCTCTCCGCCTCTCTATCTCTCTTTTTCCTTTTTTTTGTTTCTTTTATTTTTTTTACATAAGTTTGGTTTCTCATACACTTATATTTATACACTAAACATGTATTTAATATTAATACACTAAACATGTATTTAATATTTATACACTAAACATGTATTTAATATTAGAACAAAAACATGTATTTAATTTTGATAAACCAAACATATATTTAATATTAATACACTAAACATGTATTTAATATTAATACAAAAACATGTATTTAATTTTAATAAACTAAATATATATTTAATATTAATACACTAAACATGTATTTAATATTCATAAACTAAACATGTATTTAACATTTATACACTAAACATGTATTTAATATTAATACACTAAACATGTATTTAATATTTATACACTAAACATGTATTTAATATTAGAACAAAAACATGTATTTAATATTTATACACTAAACATGTATTTAATATTCATACACTAAACATGTAGTTATTATTCATACACTAAACATGTATTTAATATTAATACACTAAACATGTATTTAATATTTATACACTAAACATGTATTTAATATTCATAAACTAAACATGTATTTAACATTTATACACTAAACATGTATTTAATATTCATACACTAAACATGTAGTTATTATTTATACACTAAACATGTATTTAATATTAATACACTAAACATGTATTTAATATTTATACACTAAACATGTATTTAATATTAATACACTAAATATGTATTTATTATATATCCACTAAACATGTATTTAATATTCATAAACTAAACATGTATTTAATATTCATACACTAAACGTGTATTTAATATTCATACACTAAACATGTATTTAATATTAATACAAAACATGTATTTACGTTTAATAAACTAAACATATATTTAATATTATTAAACTAAACATGCATTTAATATTTATACACTGAACATGTATTTAATATTAATACACTAATCATGTATTTAATATTCATACACTAAATATGTATTTAATATTCATACACTTAACATGTATTTAATATTTATACACGAAACATGTATTTAATATTTAAACACTAAACATGTATTTAATATTCATACATTAAACATGTACTTAATATTCATACACTAAACATGTATTTAATATTTATACACTAAACATGTATTTAATATTCATACATTAAACATGTATTTAATATTTATACACTAAACATGTATTTAATATTCATACACTAAACATGTAGTTATTATTTATACACTAAACATGTATTTAATATTAATACAGTAAACATGTATTTAATATTAATACACTAAGCATGTATTTAATATTAATACAAAAACATGTATTTAATTTTAATAAACTAAATATATATTTAATATTCATACACTAAACGTGTATTTAACATTCATACACTAAACATGTATTTAATATTAATACACCAATCATGTATTTAATATTCATAAACTAAATATGTATTTAATATTTATACACTAAACATGTATTTAATATTCATACATTAAAAATGTATTGAATATTCATACACTAAACATGTATTTAATATTATACACTAAACATGCATTTAATATTCATACACTAAACATGTATTTAATATTTATACACTAAACATGTATTTAATATTAATACAAAAACATGTATTTAATTTTAATAAACTAAACATATATTTAATATTATTACACTAAACATGTATTTAATATTTATACACTGAACATGTATTTAATAGTTATACACTAATCATGTATTTAATATTAATACACTAATCATGTATTTAATATTCATACACTAAATATGTATTTAATATTCATACACTTAACATTTATTTAATATTTATACACGAAACATGTATTTAATATTTATACACTAAACATGTATTTAATATTCATACATTAAAAATGTATTTAATATTCATACACTAAACATGTATTTAATATTCATTCATTAAACATGTATTTAATATTCATACACTAAACATGTATTTAATATTCGTACACGAAACATGTATTTAATATTTATACACTAAACATGCATGTATTTAATATTTATACACTAAACATGTATTTAATATTAGAACAAAAACATGTATTTAATTTTGATAAACTAAACATATATTTAATATTAATACACTAAACATGTATTTAATATTAATACAAAAACATGTATTTAATTTTAATAAACTAAATATATATTTAATATTAATACACTAAACATGTATTTAATATTCATAAACTAAACATGTATTTAACATTTATACACTAAACATGTATTTAATATTAATACACTAAACATGTATTTAATATTTATACACTAAACATGTATTTAATATTAGAACAAAAACATGTATTTAATATTTATACACTAAACATGTATTTAATATTCATACACTAAACATGTAGTTATTATTCATACACTAAACATGTATTTAATATTAATACACTAAACATGTATTTAATATTTATACACTAAACATGTATTTAATATTCATAAACTAAACATGTATTTAACATTTATACACTAAACATGTATTTAATATTCATACACTAAACATGTAGTTATTATTTATACACTAAACATGTATTTAATATTAATACACTAAACATGTATTTAATATTTATACACTAAACATGTATTTAATATTAATACACTAAATATGTATTTATTATATATCCACTAAACATGTATTTAATATTCATAAACTAAACATGTATTTAATATTCATACACTAAACGTGTATTTAATATTCATACACTAAACATGTATTTAATATTAATACAAAACATGTATTTACGTTTAATAAACTAAACATATATTTAATATTATTAAACTAAACATGTATTTAATATTTATACACTGAACATGTATTTAATATTAATACACTGATCATGTATTTAATATTCATACACTAAATATGTATTTAATATTCATACACTTAACATGTATTTAATATTTATACACGAAACATGTATTTAATATTTATACACTAAACATGTATTTAATATTCATACATTAAACATGTACTTAATATTCATACACTAAACATGTATTTAATATTTATACACTAAACATGTATTTAATATTCATACATTAAACATGTATTTAATATTTATACACTAAACATGTATTTAATATTCATACACTAAACATGTAGTTATTATTTATACACTAAACATGTATTTAATATTAATACAGTAAACATGTATTTAATATTAATACACTAAGCATGTATTTAATATTAATACAAAAACATGTATTTAATTTTAATAAACTAAATATATATTTAATATTCATACACTAAACGTGTATTTAACATTCATACACTAAACATGTATTTAATATTAATACACTAATCATGTATTTAATATTCATAAACTAAATATGTATTTAATATTTATACACTAAACATGTATTTAATATTCATACATTAAAAATGTATTGAATATTCATACACTAAACATGTATTTAATATTATACACTAAACATGCATTTAATATTCATACACTAAACATGTATTTAATATTTATACACTAAACATGTATTTAATATTAATACAAAAACATGTATTTAATTTTAATAAACTAAACATATATTTAATATTATTACACTAAACATGTATTTAATATTTATACACTGAACATGTATTTAATATTTATACACGAAACATGTATTCAATATTTATACACTAAACATGTATTTAATATTCATACATTAAAAATTTATTTAATATTCATACACTAAACATGTATTTAATATTCATACATTAAACATGTATTTAATATTCATACACTCAACATGTATTTAATATTCGTACACGAAACATGTATTTAATATTTATACACTAAACATGTATTTAATATTCATACATTAAACATGTATTTAATATTCATACACTAAACATGAGTTTAATATTCATACACTAAACATGTATTTAATATTCATACACTAAACATGTATTTAATATTTATACAAAAACGTGTATTTAATTTTAATAAACTAAACATATATTTAATATCAATACACTAAACATGTATTTAATATTTATACACTAAACATGTATTTAATATTCATACACTAAACATGTAGTTATTATTTATACATTAAACATGTATTTAATATTAATACAAAAACATGTATTTAATTTTAATAAACTAAATATATATTTAATATTAATACACTAAACATGTATTTAATATTCATGAACTAAACATGTATTTAACATTTATACACTAAACATGTATTTAATATTCATACACTAAAAATGTATTTAATTTTTGATCAATTAAACATATATTTAATATTAATACACTAAACATGTATTTAATATTCATACACTAAACATGTATTTAATATTCATATTCTAAACATGTAGTTATTATTCATACACTAAACATGTATTTAATATCAATACAGTAAACATGTATTAAATATTTATACACTAAACATGTATTTAATATTCATTCAATAAACATGTAGTTATTATTCTTACACTTAATATGTATTTAATATTAATACAAAAACATGTATCTAATTTTAATAAACTAAACATATATATAATATTAATACAGTAAACATGTATTAAATATTTATACACTAAACATGTATTTAATATTAATACAAAAACATGTATTTAATTTTAATAAACTAATCATATATTTAATATTAATACACTAAACATGTATTTAATATCTTTACACTAATTGTGTATTTAATATTTATACACTAAAAGTGTATTTAATATTCATACACTAAACATGTATTTAATATTAATACACTAAACATGTATTTAATATTTATACACTAAACATGTATTTAATATTCATAAACTAAACATGTATTTAACATTTATACACTAAACATGTATTTAATATTCATACACTAAACATGTAGTTATTATTTATACACTAAACATGTATTTAATATTAATACACTAAACATGTATTTAATATTTATACACTAAACATGTATTTAATATTAATACACTAAATATGTATTTATTATATATCCACTAAACATGTATTTAATATTCATAAACTAAACATGTATTTAATATTTATACACTAAACATGTATTTAATATTAATACAAAACATGTATTTATGTTTAATAAACCAAACATATATTTAATATTAATACACTAAACATGTATTTAATATTTATACAGTAAACATGTATTGAATATTCATACACTATTTAATATTATACACTAAACATGCATTTAATATTCATATACTAAACATGTATTCAATATTTATACACGAAACATGTATTTAATATTTATACACTAAACATGTATTTAATATTCATACATTAAACATGTATTTAATATTCATACACTAAACATGAGTTTAATATTCATACACTAAACATGTATTTAATATTCATACACTAAACATGTATTTAATATTTATACAAAAACGTGTATTTAATTTTAATAAACTAAACATATATTTAATATTATTACTCTAAACATGTATTTAATATTTATACACTGAACATGTATTTAATAGTTATACACTAATCATGTATTTAATATTAATACACTAATCATGTATTTAATATTCATACACTTAACATGTATTTAATATTTATTCACGAAACATGTATTTAATATTTATACACTAAACATGTATTTAATATTAATACACTGAACATGTATTTAATTTTTAATAAACTAAACATATATTTAATATTAATACACTAAACATGTATTTAATATTAATACACTAAACATGTATTTAATATTCATACACTAAACATGTATTTAATATTAATACAGTAAACATGTATTAAATATTTATACACTAAACATGTATTTAATATTCATTCAATAAACATGTAGTTATTATTCTTACACTTAATATGTATTTAATATTAATACAAAAACATGTATCTAATTTTAATAAACTAAACATATATTTAATATTAATACAGTAAACATTAATTAAATATTTATACACTAAACATGTATTTAATATTAATACAAAAACATGTATTTAATTTTAATAAACTAATCATATATTTAATATTAATACACTAAACATGTATTTAATATTTTTACACTAAACGTGTATTTAATATTTATACACTAAAAGTGTATTTAATATTAATACACTAAACATGTATTTAATATTAATACACTAAACATGTATTTAATATTTATACACTAAACATGTATTTAATATTCATAAACTAAACATGTATTTAACATTTATACACTAAACATGTATTTAATATTCATACACTAAACATGTAGTTATTATTTATACACTAAACATGTATTTAATATTAATACACTAAACATGTATTTAATATTTATACACTAAACATGTATTTAATATTAATACACTAAAGATGTATTTATTATATATCCACTAAACATGTATTTAATATTCATAAACTAAACATGTATTTAATATTTATACACTAAACATGTATTTAATATTAATACAAAACATGTATTTACGTTTAATAAACTAAACATATATTTAATATTAATACACTAAACATGTATTTAATATGTATACAGTAAACATGTATTGAATATTCATACACTAAACATGTATTTAATATTATACACTAAACATGCATTTAATATTCATACACTAAACATGTATTTAATATTTATACACTAAACATGTATTTAATATTAATACAAAAACATGTATTTAATTTTAATAAACTAAACATATATTTAATATTATTACACTAAACATGTATTTAATATTTATACACTGAACATGTATTTAAAAGTTATACACTAATCATGTATTTAATATTAATACACTAATCATGTATTTAATATTCATACACTTAACATGTATTTAATATTAAATCACAAAACATGTATTTAATATTCATACATTAAACATGTATCTAATATTTATACACTAAACATGTATTTAATATTCGTACACGAAACATGTATTTAATATTTATACACTAAACATGTATTTAATATTCGTACACGAAACATGTATTTAATATTTATACACTAAACATGTATTTAATATTCATTCAATAAACATGTAGTTATTATTCTTACATATATGTATTTAATATTAATACAAAAACATGTATTCAATATTAATAAACTAAACATATATTTAATATTAATACAGTAAACATGTATTAAATATTTATACACTAAACATGTATTTATTATTAATACAAAAACATGTATTTAATTTTAATAAACTAATCATATATTTAATATTAATACACTAAACATGTATTTAATATCTTTACACTAATTGTGTATTTAATATTTATACACTAAAAGTGTATTTAATATTAATACACTAAACATGTATTTAATATTAATACACTAAACATGTATTTAATATTTATAAACTAAACATGTATTTAATATTCATAAACTAAACATGTATTTAACATTTATACACTAAACATGTATTTAATATTCATACACTAAACATGTAGTTATTATTTATACACTAAACATGTATTTAATATTAATACACTAAACATGTATTTAATATTTATACACTAAACATGTATTTAATATTAATACACTAAATATGTATTTATTATATATCCACTAAACATGTATTTAATATTCATAAACTAAACATGAATTTAATATTTATACACTAAACATGTATTTAATATTAATACAAAACATGTATTTATGTTTAATAAACCAAACATATATTTAATATTAATACACTAAACATGTATTTAATATTTATACGGTAAACATGTATTGAATATTCATACACTAAACATGTATTTAATTTTATACACTAAACATGCATTTATTATTCATACACTAAACATGTATTCAATATTTATACACTAAACATGTATTTAATATTAATACAAAAACATGTATTTAATTTTAATAAACTAAACATATATTTAATATTATTACACTAAACATGTATTTAATATTTATACACTGAACATGTATTTAATAGTTATACACTAATCATGTATTTAATATTAATACACTAATCATGTATTTAATATTCATACACTTAACATGTATTTAATATTTATTCACGAAACATGTATTTAATATTTATACACTAAACATGTATTTAATATAATACACTGAACATGTATTTAATTTTTAATAAACTAAACATATATTTAATATTAATACACTAAACATGTATTTAATATTAATACACTAAACATGTATTTAATATTCATACACTAAACATGTATTTAATATTAATACAGTAAACATGTATTAAATATTTATACACTAAACATGTATTTAATATTCATTCAATAAACATGTAGTTATTATTCTTACACTTAATATGTATTTAATATTAATACAAAAACATGTATCTAATTTTAATAAACTAAACATATATTTAATATTAATACAGTAAACATTAATTAAATATTTATACACTAAACATGTATTTAATATTAATACAAAAACATGTATTTAATTTTAATAAACTAATCATATATTTAATATTAATACACCAAACATGTATTTAATATTTTTACACTAAACGTGTATTTAATATTTATACACTAAAAGTGTATTTAATATTAATACACTAAACATGTATTTAATATTAATACACTAAACATGTATTTAATATTTATACACTAAACATGTATTTAATATTCATAAACTAAACATGTATTTAACATTTATACACTAAACATGTATTTAATATTCATACACTAAACATGTAGTTATTATTTATACACTAAACATGTATTTAATATTAATACACTAAACATGTATTTAATATTTATACACTAAACATGTATTTAATATTAATACACTAAATATGTATTTATTATATATCCACTAAACATGTATTTAATATTCATAAACTAAACATGTATTTAATATTTATACACTAAACATGTATTTAATATTCATAAACTAAACATGTATTTAATATTTATACACTAAACATGTATTTAATATTAATACAAAACATGTATTTACGTTTAATAAACTAAACATATATTTAATATTAATACACTAAACATGTATTTAATATGTATACAGTAAACATGTATTGAATATTCATACACTAAACATGTATTTAATATTATACACTAAACATGCATTTAATATTCATACACTAAACATGTATTTAATATTTATACACTAAACATGTATTTAATATTAATACAAAAACATGTATTTAATTTTAATAAACTAAACATATATTTAATATTATTACACTAAACATGTATTTAATATTCATACACTGAACATGTATTTAAAAGTTATACACTAATCATGTATTTAATATTAATACACTAATCATGTATTTAATATTCATACACTTAACATGTATTTAATATTTATTCACAAAACATGTATTTAATATTCATACATTATACATGTATTTAATATTTATACACTAAACATGTATTTAATATTCGTACACGAAACATGTATTTAATATTTATACACTAAACATGTATTTAATATTCATTCAATAAACATGTAGTTATTATTCTTACATATAATATGTATTTAATATTAATACAAAAACATGTATTCAATATTAATAAACTAAACATATATTTAATATTAATACACTAAACATGTATTTAATATTTATACACTAAACATGTATTTAATATTCATACACTAAACATGTAGTTATTATTCATAAACTAAACATATATTTACTATTAATACACTAAACATGTATTTAATATTTATACACTAAACATGTATTTAATATTTATACACTAAACATGTATTTAATATTCATACACTAAACATGTATCTAATATTAATACACTGAACATGTATTTAATAATCATATACTAAACGTATATGTAATCATATACTAATCATATATTTAATATTCATACTGTAAACATGTATTTCTTATCCTCTAAATAAGGCACACTTGGAAATAATGAATTTCTTTATGTGTGCAGTTGCGGCAAAACTCCACAGGAGGGCGCACGTTTCCTCTTAATAAGTCCGGTCCTCTCCGTCTCTCTATCTCTCTTTTTCCTTTTTTTTGTTTCTTTTATTTTTTTACATAAGTTTGGTTTCTCATACACTTATATTTATACACTTAACATGTATTTAATATTAATACACTAAACATGTATTTAATATTAATACACTAAACATGTATTTAATATTAGTACAAAAACATGTATTTAATTTTAATAAACTAAACATATATTTAATATTAATGCACTAAACATGTATTTAATATTAATACGAAAGCATGTATTTAATTTTAAACATATATTTAATATTAATACACTAAACATGTATTACATATTCATACACTAAACATTTATTTAATATTCATTCAATAAACATGTAGTTATTATTCTTACACTTAATATGTATTTAATATTAATACAAAAACATGTATTTAATTTTAATAAACTAATCATATATTTAATATTAATACACTAAACATGTATTTTATATTTATACACTAAACATGTATTTAATATTCATACACTAAACATGTATTTAATATTAATACACTAAACATGTATTTAATATTTATACACTGAACATGTATTTAAAAGTTATACACTAATCATGTATTTAATATTAATACACTAATCATGTATTTAATATTCATACACTTAACATGTATTTAATATTTATTCACAAAACATGTATTTAATATTCATACATTAAACATGTATTTAATATTTATACACTAAACATGTATTTAATATTCATACACTTAACATGTATTTAATATTTATTCACGAAACATGTATTTAATATTTATACACTAAACATGTATTTAATATTAATACACTGAACATGTATTTAATTTTTAATGAACTAAACATATATTTAATATTAATACACTAAACATGTATTTAATATTAATACACTAATCATGTATTTAATATTCATACACTAAACATGTATTTAATATTAATACAGTAAACATGTATTAAATATTTATACACTAAACATGTATTTAATATTCATTCAATAAACATGTAATTTTTATTCTTACACTTAATATGTATTTAATATTAATACAAAACCATGTATCTAATTTTAATAAACTAAACATATATTTAATATTAATACAGTAAACATTAATTAAATATTTATACACTAAACATGTATTTAATATTAATACAAAAACATGTATTTAATTTTAATAAACTAATCATATATTTAATATTAATACACCAAACATGTATTTAATATTTTTACACTAAACGTGTATTTAATATTTATACACTAAAAGTGTATTTAATATTAATACACTAAACATGTATTTAATATTAATACACTAAACATGTATTTAATATTTATACACTAAACATGTATTTAATATTCATAAACTAAACATGTATTTAACATTTATACACTAAACATGTATTTAATATTCATACACTAAACATGTAGTTATTATTTATACACTAAACATGTATTTAATATTAATACACTAAACATGTATTTAATATTTATACACTAAACATGTATTTAATATTAATACACTAAATATGTATTTATTATATATCCACTAAACATGTATTTAATATTCATAAACTAAACATGTATTTAATATTTATACACTAAACATGTATTTAATATTAATACAAAATATGTATTTACGTTTAATAAACTAAACATATATTTAATATTAATACACTAAACATGTATTTAATATTATACACTAAACATGCATTTAATATTCATACACTAAACATGTATTTAATATTTATACACTAAACATGTATTTAATATTAATACAAAAACATGTATTTAATTTTAATAAACTAAACATATATTTAATATTATTACACTAAACATGTATTTAATATTCATACACTGAACATGTATTTAAAAGTTATACACTAATCATGTATTTAATATTAATACACTAATCATGTATTTAATATTCATACACTTAACATGTATTTAATATTTATTCACAAAACATGTATTTAATATTCATACATTATACATGTATTTAATATTTATACACTAAACATATATTTAATATTCGTACACGAAACATGTATTTAATATTTATACACTAAACATGTATTTAATATTCATTCAATAAACATGTAGTTATTATTCTTACATATAATATGTATTTAATATTAATACAAAAACATGTATTCAATATTAATAAACTAAACATATATTTAATATTAATACACTAAACATGTATTTAATATTTATACACTAAACATGTATTTAATATTCATACACTAAACATGTAGTTATTATTCATAAACTAAACATATATTTAATATTAATACACTAAACATGTATTTAATATTTATACACTAAACATGTATTTAATATTTATACACTAAACATGTATTTAATATTCATACACTAAACATGTATCTAATATTAATACACTGAACATGTATTTAATAATCATATACTAAACTAATATGTAATCATATACTAATCATATATTTAATATTCATACTGTAAACATGTATTTCTTATCCTCTAAATAAGGCACACTTGGAAATAATGAATTTCTTTATGTGTGCAGTTGCGGCAAAACTCCACAGGAGGGCGCACGTTCCCTCTTAATAAGTCCGGTCCTCTCCGTCTCTCTCTCTCTCTCTTTTTCCTTTTTTTTTGTTTCTTTTATTTTTTTTACATAAGTTTGGTTTCTCATACACTTATATTTATACACTAAACATGTATTTAATATTAATACACTAAACATGTATTTAATATTAATACACTAAACATGTATTTAATATTTATACACTAAACATGTATTTAATATTCATAAACTAAACATGTATTTAACATTTATACACTAAACATGTATTTAATATTCATACACTAAACATGTAGTTATTATTTATACACTAAACATGTATTTAATATTAATACACTAAACATGTATTTAATATTAGTACAAAAACATGTATTTAATTTTAATAAACTAAACATATATTTAATATTAATGCACTAAACATGTATTTAATATTAATACGAAAGCATGTATTTAATTTTAAACATATATTTAATATTAATACACTAAACATGTATTACATATTCATACACTAAACATTTATTTAATATTCATTCAATAAACATGTAGTTATTATTCTTACACTTAATATGTATTTAATATTAATACAAAAACATGTATTTAATTTTAATAAACTAATCATATATTTAATATTAATACACTAAACATGTATTTTATATTTATACACTAAACATGTATTTAATATTCATACACTAAACATGTATTTAATATTAATACACTAAACATGTATTTAATATTTATACACTGAACATGTATTTAAAAGTTATACACTAATCATGTATTTAATATTAATACACTAATCATGTATTTAATATTCATACACTTAACATGTATTTAATATTTATTCACAAAACATGTATTTAATATTCATACATTAAACATGTATTTAATATTTATACACTAAACATGTATTTAATATTCATACACTTAACATGTATTTAATATTTATTCACAAAACATGTATTTAATATTTATACACTAAACATGTATTTAATATTAATACACTGAACATGTATTTAATTTTTAATAAACTAAACATATATTTAATATTAATACACTAAACATGTATTTAATAATACACTAAACATGTATTTAATATTCATACACTAAACATGTATTTAATATTAATACAGTAAACATGTATTAAATATTTATACACGAAACATGTATTTAATATTTATACACTAAACATGTATTTAATATTAATACAAAAACATGTATTTAATTTTAATAAACTAAACATATATTTAATATTATTACACTAAACATGTATTTAATATTTATACACTGAACATGTATTTAAAAGTTATACACTAATCATGTATTTAATATTAATACACTAATCATGTATTTAATATTCATACACTTAACATGTATTTAATATTTATTCACAAAACATGTATTTAATATTCATACATTAAACATGTATTTAATATTTATACACTAAACATGTATTTAATATTCGTACACGAAACATGTATTTAATATTTATACACTAAACATGTATTTAATATTCATTCAATAAACATGTAGTTATTATTCTTACATATAATATGTATTTAATAATACAAAAACATGTATTCAATATTAATAAACTAAACATATATTTAATATTAATACAGTAAACATGTATTAAATATTTATACACTAAACATGTATTTATTATTAATACAAAAACATGTATTTAATTTTAATAAACTAATCATATATTTAATATTAATACACTAAACATGTATTTAATATCTTTACACTAATTGTGTATTTAATATTTATACACTAAAAGTGTATTTAATATTAATACACTAAACATGTATTTAATATTAATACACTAAACATGTATTTAATATTTATACACTAAACATGTATTTAATATTCATAAACTAAACATGTATTTAACATTTATACACTAAACATGTATTTAATATTCATACACTAAACATGTAGTTATTATTTATACACTAAACATGTATTTAATATTAATACACTAAACATGTATTTAATATTTATACACTAAACATGTATTTAATATTAATACACTAAAAATGTATTTATTATATATCCACTAAACATGTATTTAATATTCATAAACTAAACATGTATTTAATATTTATACACTAAACATGTATTTAATATTAATACAAAACATGTATTTATGTTTAATAAACCAAACATATATTTAATATTAATACACTAAACATGTATTTAATATTTATACGGTAAACATGTATTGAATATTCATACACTAAACATGTATTTGATTTTATACACTAAACATGCATTTATTATTCATACACTAAACATGTATTCAATATTTATACACTAAACATGTATTTAATATTAATACAAAAACATGTATTTAATTTTAATAAACTAAAAATATATTTAATATTATTACACTAAACATGTATTTAATATTTATACACTGAACATGTATTTAATAGTTATACACTAATCATGTATTTAATATTAATACACTAATCATGTATTTAATATTCATACACTTAACATGTATTCAATATTTATTCACGAAACATGTATTTAATATTTATACACTAAACATGTATTTAATATAATACACTGAACATGTATTTAATTTTTAATAAACTAAACATATATTTAATATTAATACACTAAACATGTATTTAATATTAATACACTAAACATGTATTTAATATTCATACACTAAACATGTATTTAATATTGATACAGTAAACATGTATTAAATATTTATACACTAAACATGTATTTAATATTCATTCAATAAACATGTAGTTATTATTCTTACACTTAATATGTATTTAATATTAATACAAAAACATGTATCTAATTTTAATAAACTAAACATATATTTAATATTAATACAGTAAACATTAATTAAATATTTATACACTAAACATGTATTTAATATTAATACAAAAACATGTATTTAATTTTAATAAACTAATCATATATTTAATATTAATACACCAAACATGTATTTAATATTTTTACACTAAACGTGTATTTAATATTTATACACTAAAAGTGTATTTAATATTAATACACTAAACATGTATTTAATATTAATACACTAAACATGTATTTAATATTTATACACTAAACATGTATTTAATATTCATAAACTAAACATGTATTTAACATTTATACACTAAACATGTATTTAATATTCATACACTAAACATGTAGTTATTATTTATACACTAAACATGTATTTAATATTAATACACTAAACATGTATTTAATATTTATACACTAAACATGTATTTAATATTAATACACTAAATATGTATTTATTATATATCCACTAAACATGTATTTAATATTCATAAACTAAACATGTATTTAATATTTATACACTAAACATGTATTTAATATTAATACAAAACATGTATTTACGTTTAATAAACTAAACATATATTTAATATTAATACACTAAACATGTATTTAATATGTATACAGTAAACATGTATTGAATATTCATACACTAAACATGTATTTAATATTATACACTAAACATGCATTTAATATTCATACACTAAACATGTATTTAATATTTATACACTAAACATGTATTTAATATTAATACAAAAACATGTATTTAATTTTAATAAACTAAACATATATTTAATATTATTACACTAAACATGTATTTAATATTCATACACTGAACATGTATTTAAAAGTTATACACTAATCATGTATTTAATATTAATACACTAATCATGTATTTAATATTCATACACTTAACATGTATTTAATATTTATTCACAAAACATGTATTTAATATTCATACATTATACATGTATTTAATATTTATACACTAAACATGTATTTAATATTCGTACACGAAACATGTATTTAATATTTATACACTAAACATGTATTTAATATTCATTCAATAAACATGTAGTTATTATTCTTACATATAATATGTATTTAATATTAATACAAAAACATGTATTCAATATTAATAAACTAAACATATATTTAATATTAATACACTAAACATGTATTTAATATTTATACACTAAACATGTATTTAATATTCATACACTAAACATGTAGTTATTATTCATAAACTAAACATATATTTACTATTAATACACTAAACATGTATTTAATATTTATACACTAAACATGTATTTAATATTCATACACTAAACATGTATCTAATATTAATACACTGAACATGTATTTAATAATCATATACTAAACTAATATGTAATCATATACTAATCATATATTTAATATTCATACTGTAAACATGTATTTCTTATCCTCTAAATAAGGCACACTTGGAAATAATGAATTTCTTTATGTGTGCAGTTGCGGCAAAACTCCACAGGAGGGCGCACGTTCCCTCTTAATAAGTCCGGTCCTCTCCGTCTCTCTCTCTCTCTCTTTTTCCTTTTTTTTTGTTTCTTTTATTTTTTTTACATAAGTTTGGTTTCTCATACACTTATATTTATACACTAAACATGTATTTAATATTAATACACTAAACATGTATTTAATATTAATACACTAAACATGTATTTAATATTAGTACAAAAACATGTATTTAATTTTAATAAACTAAACATATATTTAATATTAATGCACTAAACATGTATTTAATATTAATACGAAAGCATGTATTTAATTTTAAACATATATTTAATATTAATACACTAAACATGTATTACATATTCATACACTAAACATTTATTTAATATTCATTCAATAAACATGTAGTTATTATTCTTACACTTAATATGTATTTAATATTAATACAAAAACATGTATTTAATTTTAATAAACTAATCATATATTTAATAATAATACACTAAACATGTATTTTATATTTATACACTAAACATGTATTTAATATTCATACACTAAACATGTATTTAATATTAATACAGTAAACATGTATTAAATATTTATACACTAAACATGTATTTAATATTCATTCAATAAACATGTAGTTATTATTCTTACACTTAATATGTATTTAATATTAATACAAAAACATGTATCTAATTTTAATAAACTAAACATATATTTAATATTAATACAGTAAACATTAATTAAATATTTATACACTAAACATGTATTTAATATTAATACAAAAACATGTATTTAATTTTAATAAACTAATCATATATTTAATATTAATACACTAAACATGTATTTAATATTTTTACACTAAACGTGTATTTAATATTTATACACTAAAAGTGTATTCAATATTAATACACTAAACATGTATTTAATATTAATACACTAAACATGTATTTAATATTTATACACTAAACATGTATTTAATATTCATAAACTAAACATGTATTTAACATTTATACACTAAACATGTATTTAATATTCATACACTAAACATGTAGTTATTATTTATACACTAAACATGTATTTAATATTAATACACTAAACATGTATTTAATATTTATACACTAAACATGTATTTAATATTAATACACTAAAGATGTATTTATTATATATCCACTAAACATGTATTTAATATTCATAAACTAAACATGTATTTAATATTTATACACTAAACATGTATTTAATATTAATACAAAACATGTATTTACGTTTAATAAACTAAACATATATTTAATATTAATACACTAAACATGTATTTAATATGTATACAGTAAACATGTATTTAATATTATACACTAAACATGCATTTAATATTCATACACTAAACATGTATTTAATATTTATACACTAAACATGTATTTAATATTAATACAAAACATGTATTTACGTTTAATAAACTAAACATATATTTAATATTAATACACTAAACATGTATTTAATATGTATACACTAAACATGTATTTAATATTCATACACTAAACATGTATTTAATATTTATACACTAAACATGTATTTAATATTAATACAAAAACATGTATTTAATTTTAATAAACTAAACATATATTTAATATTATTACACTAAACATGTATTTAATATTTATACACTGAACATGTATTTAAAAGTTATACACTAATCATGTATTTAATATTAATACACTAATCATGTATTTAATATTCATACACTTAACATGTATTTAATATTTATTCACAAAACATGTATTTAATATTCATACATTAAACATGTATTTAATATTTATACACTAAACATGTATTTAATATTCGTACACGAAACATGTATTTAATATTTATACACTAAACATGTATTTAATATTCATTCAATAAACATGTAGTTATTATTCTTACATATAATATGTATTTAATATTAATACAAAAACATGTATTCAATATTAATAAACTAAACATATATTTAATATTAATACACTAAACATGTATTTAATATTTATACACTAAACATGTATTTAATATTCATACACTAAACATTTAGTTATTATTCATAAACTAAACATATATTTACTATTAATACACTAAACATGTATTTAATATTTATACACTAAACATGTATTTAATATTTATACACTAAACATGTATTTAATATTCATACACTAAACATGTATTTAATATTAATACACTGAACATGTATTTAATAATCATATACTAAACGTATATGTAATCATATACTAATCATATATTTAATATTCATACTGTAAACATGTATTTATTATCCTCTAAATAAGGCACACTTGGAAATAATGAATTTCTTTATGTGTGCAGTTGTGGCAAAACTCCACAGGAGGGCGCACGTTCCCTCTTAATAAGTCCGGTCCTCTCCGTCTCTCTCTCTCTCTTTTTCCTTTTTTTTTGTTTCTTTTATTTTTTTTACATAAGTTTGGTTTCTCATACACTTATATTTATACACTAAACATGTATTTAATATTAATACACTAAACATGTATTTAATATTAATACACTAAACATGTATTTCATATTAGTACAAAAACATGTATTTAATTTTAATAAACTAAACATATATTTAATATTAATGCACTAGACATGTATTTAATATTAATACGAAAGCATGTATTTAATTTTAATAAACTAAACATATATTTAATATTAATACACTAAACATGTATTACATATTCATACACTAAACATTTAATATTCATTCAATAAACATGTAGTTATTATTCTTACACTTAATATGTATTTAATATTAATACAAAAACATGTATTTAATTTTAATAAACTAATCATATATTTAATATTAATACACTAAACATGTATTTTATATTTATACACTAAACATGTATTTAATATTCATACACTAAACATGTATTTAATATTAATACACTAAACATGTATTTAATATTTATACACTAAACATGTATTTAATATTCATAAACTAAACATGTATTTAACATTTATACACTAAACATGTATTTAATATTCATACACTAAACATGTAGTTATTATTTATACACTAGACATGTATTTAATATTCATAAACTAAACATGTATTTAACATTCATACACTAAACATGTATTTAATATTCATACACTAAACATGTAGTTATTATTTATACACTAAACATGTATTTAATATTATTACACTAAACATGTATTTAATATTTATACACTAAACATGTATTTAATATTAATACACTAAATATGTATTTATTATATATCCACTAAACATGTATTTAATATTCATAAACTAAACATGTATTTAATATTCATACACTAAACGTGTATTTAATATTCATTCAATAAACATGTAGTTATTATTCTTACATATAATATGTATTTAATATTAATACAAAAACATGTATTCAATATTAATAAACTAAACATATATTTAATATTAATACACTAAACATGTATTTAATATTTATACACTAAACATGTATTTAATATTCATACACTAAACATTTAGTTATTATTCATAAACTAAACATATATTTACTATTAATACACTAAACATGTATTTAATATTTATACACTAAACATGTATTTAATATTTATACACTAAAAATGTATTTAATATTCATACACTAAACATGTATTTAATATTAATACACTGAACATGTATTTAATAATCATATACTAAACGTATATGTAATCATATACTAATCATATATTTAATATTCATACTGTAAACATGTATTTATTATCCTCTAAATAAGGCACACTTGGAAATAATGAATTTCTTTATGTGTGCAGTTGTGGCAGAAGTCCACAGGAGGGCGCACGTTCCCTCTTAATAAGTCCGGTCCTCTCCGTCTCTCTCTCTCTCTTTTTCCTTTTTTTTTGTTTCTTTTATTTTTTTTACATAAGTTTGGTTTCTCATACACTTATATTTATACACTAAACATGTATTTAATATTAATACACTAAACATGTATTTAATATTAACACACTAAACATGTATTTCATATTAGTACAAAAACATGTATTTAATTTTAATAAACTAAACATATATTTAATATTAATGCACTAGACATGTATTTAATATTAATACGAAAGCATGTATTTAATTTTAATAAACTAAACATATATTTAATATTAATACACTAAACATGTATTACATATTCATACACTAAACATTTAATATTCATTCAATAAACATGTAGTTATTATTCTTACACTTAATATGTATTTAATATTAATACAAAAACATGTATTTAATTTTAATAAACTAATCATATATTTAATATTAATACACTAAACATGTATTTTATATTTATACACTAAACATGTATTTAATATTCATACACTAAACATGTATTTAATATTAATACACTAAACATGTATTTAATATTTATACACTAAACATGTATTTAATATTCATAAACTAAACATGTATTTAACATTTATACACTAAACATGTATTTAATATTCATACACTAAACATGTAGTTATTATTTATACACTAGACATGTATTTAATATTCATAAACTAAACATGTATTTAACATTTATACACTAAACATGTATTTAATATTCATACACTAAACATGTAGTTATTATTTATACACTAAACATGTATTTAATATTATTACACTAAACATGTATTTAATATTTATACACTAAACATGTATTTAATATTAATACACTAAATATGTATTTATTATATATCCACTAAACATGTATTTAATATTCATACACTAAACGTGTATTTAATATTCATACACTAAACATGTATTTAATATTAATACAAAACATGTATTTAAGTTGAATAAACTAAACATGTATTTATTTGTAATAAACTAAATATATATTTAATATTAATACACTAAACATGTATTTAATATTCATAAACTAAACATGTATTTAACATTCATACACTAAACATGTATTTAATATTCATACACTAAACATGTATTTAATATTCATACACTAAACATGTATTTAATATTCATACAGTAAACATGTATTTAATATTCATATACTAAACATGTATTTAATATTCATACACTAAACATGTATTTAATATTCATACACTAAACATGTATTTAATATTAATACACTAAACATGTATTTAATATTAATACACTAAACATATATTTAATATTAATACACTAAACATGTATTTAACATTCATACACTAAACATGTATTTAATATTCATACACTAAACATGTATTTAATATTAATACACTAAACATGTATTTAATATTTATACAGTAAACATGTATTGAATATTCATACACTAAACATGTATTGAATATTCATACACTAAACATGTATTTAATATTCATACACTAAACATGTATTTAATATTAATACACTAACCATATATTTAATATTATTACACTAAACATGTATTTAATATTCATACATTAAACATGTATTTAATATTTATACACTAAACATGTATTTAATATTCGTACACGAAACATGTATTTAATATTTATATACTAAAGATGTATTTAATATTCATACATTAAACATATATTTAATATTCATACACTAAACATGTATTTAATATTCATACACTAAACATGTATTTAATATTTATACACTAAATATGTATTTAATATTAATACACTGAACATGTATTTAATAATCATATACTAATCATATATTTAATATTCATACAGTAAACATGTATTTATTATCCTCTAAATAAGGCACACTTGGAAATAATGAATTTCTTTATGCGTGCAGTTGTGGCAGAAGTCCACAGGAGGGCGCACGTACCCTCATAATAAGTCCGGTACTCTCCGTCTCTCTATCCCTCTTTTTCCTTTTTTTTTGTTTCTTTTATTTTTTTTACATAAGTTTGGTTTCTCATACACTTATATTTATACACTAAACATGTATTTAATATTAATACACTAAACATGTATTTAATATTTATACACTAAACATGTATTTAATATTAGTACAAAAACATGTATTTAATTTTAATGAACTAAACATACATTTAATATTAATACACTAAACATGTATTTAATATTAATACAAAAACATGTATTTAATTTTAATAAACTAAACATATATTTATTATTAATACACTAAACATGTATTAAATATTCATACACTAAACATTTATTTAATATTCATTCAATAAACATGTAGTTATTATTCTTACACTTAATATGTATTTAATATTAATACAAAAACATGTATTTAATTTTAATAAACTAATCATATATTTAATATTAATACACTAAACATCCATCCATCATCCATCATCTTCCGCTTATCTGAGGTCGGGTCGCGGGGGCAACAGCCTAAGCAGGGAAACCCAGACTTCCCTCTCCCCAGCCACTTCGTCTAGCTCTTCCCGGGGGATCCCGAGGCGTTCCCAGGCCAGCCGGGAGACATAGTCTTCCCAACGTGTCCTGGGTCTTCCCCATGGCCTCCTACCGGTTGGACGTGCCCTAAACACCTCCCTAGGGAGGCGTTCGAGTGGCATCCTGACCAGATGCCCGAACCACCTCATCTGGCTCCTCTCGATGTGAAGGAGCAGCGGCTTTACTTTGAGTTCCTCCCGGATGGCAGAGCTTCTCACCCTATCTCTAAGGGAGAGCCCCGCCACACGGCGGAGGAAACTCATTTCGGCCGCTTGTACCCGTGATCTTATCCTTTCGGTCATGACCCAAAGCTCATGACCATAGGTGAGGATGGGAACGTAGATCGACCGGTAAATTGAGAGCTTTACCTTCCGGCTCAGCTCCTTCTTCACCACAACGGACCGGTACAACGTCCGCATTACTGAAGACGCCGCACCGATCCGCCTGTCGATCTCACGATCCACTCTTCCCTCACTCGTGAACAAGACTCCTAGGTACTTGAACTCCTCCACTTGGGGCAGGGTGTCCTCCCCAACCCGGAGATGGCACTCCACCCTTTTCCGGGCGAGAACCATGGACTCGGACTTGGAGGTGCTGATTCTCATTCCGGTCGCTTCACACTCGGCTGCGAAACGATCCAGCGAGAGCTGAAGATCCCGGTCAGATGAAGCCATCAGGACCACATCATCTGCAAAAAGCAGAGACCTAATCCTGCGGTTACCAAACCGGAACCCCTCAACGCCTTGACTGCGCCTAGAAATTCTGTCCATTAAAGTTATGAACAGAATCGGTGACAAAGGACAGCCTTGGCGGAGTCCAACCCTCACTGGAAATGTGTTCGACTTACTGCCGGCAATGCGGACCAAGCTCTGGCACTGATCGTACAGGGAACGGACCGCCACAATAAGACAGTCCGATACCCCATACTCTCTGAGCACTCCCCACAGGACTTCCCGAGGGACACGGTCGAATGCCTTCTCCAAGTCCACAAAGCACATGTAGACTGGTTGGGCAAACTCCCATGCACCCTCAAGAACCCTGCCGAGAGTATATCAATCAATCAATCAATGTTTACTTATATAGCCCTAAATCACTAGTGTCTCAAAGGGCTGCACAAACCACCACGACATCCTCGGTAGGCCCACATAAGGGCAAGGAAAACTCACACCCAGTGGGACATTGGTGACAATGATGACTATGAGAACCTTAGAGAGGAGGAAAGCAATGGATGTCGAGCGGGTCTAACAGGATACTGTGAAAGTTCAATCCACAATGGATACAACACAGTCGCGAGAGTCCAGTCCAAAGAGGATCCAAGACACAGCAGCGAGAGTCCCGTTCACAGCGGAGCCAGCAGGAAACCATCCCAAGCGTAGGCGGACCAGCAGCGCAGAGATGTCCCCAGCCGATACACAGGCAAGCAGTACATGGCTACCGGATCGGACCGGACCCCCTCCACACGGGAGAGTGGGACATAGAAGAAAAAGAAAAGAAACGGCAGATCAACTGGTCTAAAAAGGGAGTCTATTTAAAGGCTAGAGTATACAAATGAGTTTTAAGGTGAGACTTAAATGCTTCTACTGAGGTGGCATCGCGAACTGTTACCGGGAGGGTATTCCAGAGTACTGGAGCCCAAACGGAAAATGCTCTATAGCCCGCAGACTTTTTTTGGGCTTTGGGAATCACTAATAAGCCGGAGTCCTTTGAACGCAGATTTCTTGCCGGGACATATGGTACAATACAATCGGCAAGATAAGATGGAGCTAGACCGTGTAGTACTTTATACGTAAGTAGTAAAACCTTAAAGTCACATCTTAAGTGCACAGGAAGCCAGTGCAGGTGAGCCAGTACAGGCGTAATGTGATCAAACTTTCTTGTTCTTGTCAAAAGTCTAGCAGCCGCATTTTGTACCAACTGTAATCTTTTAATGCTAGACACGGGGAGACCCGAAAATAATACGTTACAGTAGTCGAGGCGAGACGTAACAAACGCATGGATAATGATCTCAGCGTCTTTAGTGGACAGAATGGAGCGAATTTTAGCGATGTTACGGAGATGAAAGAAAGCCGTTTTAGTAACGCTTTTAATGTGTGCCTCAAAGGAGAGAGTTGGGTCGAAGATAATACCCAGATTCTTTACCGTGTCGCCTTGTTTAATTGTTTGGTTGTCAAATGTTAGAGTTGTATTATTAAATAGAGTTCGGTGTCTAAAAGGACCGATAATCAGCATTTCCGTTTTTTTGGCGTTGAGTTGCAAAAAGTTAGCGGACATCCATTGTTTAATTTCATTAAGACACGCCTCCAGCTGACTACAATCCGGCGTGTTGGTCAGCTTTAGGGGCATGTAGAGTTGGGTGTCATCAGCATAACAGTGAAAGCTAATACCGTATTTGCGTATGATGTCACCTAGCGGCAGCATGTAGATGCTGAAGAGTGCAGGGCCAAGGACCGAACCCTAGGGAACTCCACACGTTACCTTAACGTAGTCCGAGGTCACATTGTTATGGGAGACACACTGCATCCTATCAGTAAGATAAGAGTTAAACCAAGACAGGGCTAAGTCTGACATACCAATTCGTGTTTTGATACGTTCTAATAAAATATTATGATCGACGGTATGGAAAGCAGCGCTAAGATCGAGGAGCAGCAACATAGATGACGCATCAGAATCCATCGTTAGCAATAGATCATTAGTCATTTTTGCGAGGGCTGTCTCCGTGGAGTGATTTGCCCTGAAACCGGATTGAAAGGTTTCACATAGATTTTTAGACGCTAAGTGTTCATTTAACTGCTCCGCAACAATTTTTTCAAGGATTTTTGAAATAAAGGGAAGGTGAGACACCGGTCGGTAATTTACCATGAGGTCGGGATCGAGGTTAGGTCTTAAGAAGAGGATGAATAACCGCTTTTTTGAATGCTAGGGGAACAGTGCCCGAGGAGAGTGATAAGTTTATAATATTTAGCACTGATGGACCTAATAATACAAAGAGCTCCTTGATCAGTTTCCCAGGAAGAGGGTCAAGTAAACATGTCTGTTTTATTCCATTTACACGTTGTAACAATTCCTCTAATGTTATTTCCTCAAAACGAGAGAAACTATTTTGGAGGGCAGTATCCGCCGTATATACAATCGTGTCAGTGTTAATAGAACCCCGTTGTAGCTGGGACGCATTGTCTTTAATCTCCTTTCTAATGACTTCAAATTTCTTACTAAAGAATTGCATAAAGTCATCAGCTGAGTGGGTTGAGCTACTGGAAGGAGTCCCTTGTTGGGTTAGCGATGCTACCGTACTAAACAAAAATTTAGGATCGTTTTTATTACGGTGGATGAGATTTGAGTAATATTTAGCTTTAGCTAAGGTAAGCATGCGTTTATAAGTTATTAAACCATCACTCCATGCTTGATGGTGCACCTCAAGTTTAGTCGTGCGCCATTTGCGTTCCAGCTTTCTACATAATAATTTCTGAGCTCTAGTTTCTTCTGTAAACCACGGGGTGCGCTTTTTTGGAGCCTTTTTTAACTTTAGCGGTGCTATGTTATCAATGGTTTCGCGCAGGGCGTCGTTAAAGTTGTTAGCGAGGTTATCAATAGAGCCCACATACTTTGGGAATGGTGCCATTACCGAGGGCAGTAGGTCAGCAAGAGTTGTCGTTGTGGCTGTATTAATGTTGCGGCTGCTATAGCAGGTATTATTATTAGTTTGACGAACATGCGTCTGAACCTCGAATTTTATAAGGTAATGATCGGACAATACTTTAGTATACGGGAGTATCGTAACTTTGGAAACGGTGATGCCCCTGACAAGCACTGGGTCTATCGTATTACCGTTGCGATGCGTGGGTTCATTTATTATTTGTGTGAGACCACAGCTATCAATTACAGTCTGGAGCGCTACGCACGGTGGGTCCGATGGGGTATTCATATGGATATTAAAGTCCCCCATTGTGATTATATTATCGGCGTGTGTCACTAGATCAGCAACGAACTCTGAGAATTCATTAATAAAGTCCGAATAGGGCCCTGGGGGGCGGTAGATAACAGCCAGGTGTAGAGGCAGCGGTGTGACAGACCTCATAGTAAGAACCTCAAACGATTTATATTTATTATCTATGTTAGGACTAAGGTTAAAGTTTTCGTTGTATATTAGTGCGACCCCCCCACCCCTTTTGAGCGGATGGGCAATATGCGCATGTGTAAAGTTAGGAGGACATGCCTCATTTAGCGCAAAAAAGTCGTTTGGTTTAAGCCAGGTTTTGCTGAGACCGATGACGTTAAGATTGTTGTCTCTGATAATATCATTAACTAACAACGTTTTAGGAGACAATGATCTTATGTTTAAAAAACCTATATTATAGGTAGTGGGCTGTTTTAGGGAGTTTTTGATCAAATTATCCGTAGTAGCAATATTAATAATGTTGTGTTTATTATGCCCAGTGCATTTAGTATAGTTACGACCATATCTAGGAATTGATACGACAGGAATTTTCCGATTGTTTGATTGTTGCTTTGATAAACTGCACGCATCATGGTTAGCCACCTCAGTAACGGGGATTTTCCGATTGTTTGTTGCTTTGATAAACTGCACGCATCATAGTTAGCCACCTCGGTAAAACACATGTCCAACTCTGAAACACTCAAAGCAGAAAAAACTTGTTCTAATTTAACTGACTCCTTACCCAGACCAGTAGTCTCGCATTTTCCATCTAAATCCGTCTTCGGGATGGAGGGAAGTGGTGTTCTGTGGGGATTAGCCTTCTGCTTTGTTTTAAGCCCCGCTCGGCATCCGCGTTTCCGATCACACCGCTGGCGTCCGCTCCTTAGACGGCCCCCGCTGCTACTAGACTCCCCTGCTTCACAGGCCGCTGGATGTAGCCGCCGATGTATTCCCATGCTAGTTAGCAAGTCTAGCACGCAAGTGTCTATCAGTCCAAAACGGCCTGATTCGTCCACATCCAGAAGTGTCTGGCGGTCGTACGTGATCACGGAGTGACCACGATGCGAGCCAGCCATAAAGTTTGTGGAATTGTCCGGTATTTCTGCCAAATGTTCCATCTTTAGCAGGAGCTCCTCGAGAGCGCAGCCCGTCCGGGCGCCGCCATCTTGAATCAATACAAATTTACCTTGTATTGTAGATGACCCGACTCCCCTTCCCCCCCAAAATTGACCTTGTAGTTAACAAAAACCATGAGGACACAAATGAAATACATATTGACCTTGTATTGTAGATATCACAAACCATGAGAAAAAAAAAAAAAAAAAGGCCCAAAATACATAGACCTTGTAGTAACAAAAAGCATGACAAATAAAATACATATTGACCTTGTATTAGAGATGAGACACCCCCCAAAATTGACCTTGTTAATAGAAACCATGACACAAATAAAATATACATTGACCTTGTATTGTAGATATCAAAAACCATGAGGAAACAAAAACAATGACACAATATACAGACTGACCGTGTAGTTAAAATACAAATTTACCTTGTATTTTTGATGACCACACTCCTTAAAATTGACCTTGTAGATAACGAAAACCATGACACAAATTAAATACATACTGACCCTGTATTGTAGATGACTAGACCCCACAAAATTGACCTTGAAGATAAAAAACATAAAAAAAAAAAAAAACATCTACCTTGTATTGTAGATATCAAAAACCATGAGGAAATAAAAACAATGACAAAAACCCCCCCACAAATTGACCTTGTAGTTAACATAAACTTTGGTCATCTACAATACAAGGTAAATGTGTATTTTATTTGTGTCCTCATGGTTTTTGTTAACTACAAGGTCAATTTGTGGGGGGTTTTGTGTCATTGTTTTTGTTTCCTCATGGCTTTTGATATCTACAATACGTATTTCATTTGTGTCCTCATGGTTTTTGTTAACTACAAGGTCAATTTTGGGGGGGAAGGGGAGTCGGGTCATCTACAATACAAGGTAAATATGTATTTTATTTGTCAGACTCTCCTTCCCCCCCAAAATTGACCTTGTAGTTAACAAAAACCATGAGGACACAAATAAAATACATATTGACCTTGTATTGTAGATATCAAAAACCATGAGGAAACAAAAACAGTGACACAAGTTAAATACATACTGACCTTGTAGTTAAAAACCATGACACAAATACTAATTTACCTTGTATTGTAGATGAACAGACTCCTTAAAATTGACCTTGAAGAAAAAAAAAGAAAAAGAAAATATACATAGACCTTGTATTGTAGACCAGACCCCACAAAATTGACCTTGAAGATAAAAAACTAAATGTTATTTTCAATTATTGCACCCACACAAGGAACCATTACATCAGCCTGGGGTGCAGCCTGAGTAGAGAAACAAAAAAAAAAAAAAACAGGGACACAAAGGAATTTAGAACAAACATTTAAGACACATGAACACAAATCAAGTCATTTGCGGCAAAGAGGTGAGTTTTAAGCTGTGCTCTAAAAGTGTCCAGAGTGGTGGCGGACTTGACTTTCAGGGGGAGCTTATTCCATAGGCCAGGTACCATCATTGAAAATGCACGGTCTCTCTTTGTCACTTGGTTTGACTGTGGGACCTTCAAGGTCATCTGGTTGTCAGATCTGAGGCAACGACCAGGCCTGGAGCTGATAGGTTGGTCCAGGAGATGTTTGATGTAAGCTGGGGCAAGACCACGGAGCGCTTTGAAGACATACGTAAGGATCTTAAATTTCACTCTGCTTCACCAGGAGCCAGTGAAGGGAGGAGAGGATGGGAAAAATGTGTTCCCTCATTTTTGTGCCTGTCACCAGCATTTTGTACCAACTGCATGCTATATATGGTCTTGTCAGTGACCCCAGCATAGAGGGCATTCCATTAGTCCAGTCTGCAGAAGATGAGCATTAACACGACCCTCCGGAAGTCACTGGGGGAAAGGACGGACTTGATCTTGGCTATTGTGCACAGTTGGGGGGTTGGAGTTCCCGAACAGAAGAATTTCACTCTGTCATTGAGCTGCAGGAAGTTTTGACATCCACTCTTTTATGTCCTGCAAGCAGTCCTTCAAATGGTCCAGTCCAGCTGGATCGTCTGTCTTGAGTGGAAGATAGATTTAGTATCATCAGTGTAGAAATGAAAGGAAATTTTATGGCGACGAATGACTTGGCTGAGGAAGAGCATGTAGATGGAGAACAGGATGGAACCCAGTATTGAGCTCTAGGGAACCCACAGGTGAAGTTAGCACAGCGGGAGGAATGTTTGGCTCTGTTCACAGAGAAGGTTCCGTTGTTGAGGACGTAAACCAGCACAGGGCTATGTTAGTGATGTCAACCTCTTATTTCCCCAGAGACACAATACATCCAACATTGGCCGGCCACACACACACACACACACACACACACACACACACACACACACACACACACACACACACACACACACACACACACACACACACACACACACACACACACACACACACACAAAAGCAGCAACTATCAACCCCCCCCCCCGCCTCGGGTGAAGGTAATGTAACTATTGTAAACCAGACTTTCAAACCAAGGATGGCACAACATTTATTTAAACCCCAAAATGTCAAAAGGTGAACAACAACAAGAAAGCCAGCACCAACATCTCTGCAGATGTTTGGTGATGCATGGAGAGCTAAGAACCTTTTGTAAATACATCTTACATAAAGCATCACAAGTGCAAAAATATTCACAGCGTACTTTTCAGCTTGGAGATCACAACTTTGAAATGTCCCAACACCCAGCTTTTGACAACCATAGTAGGGCCAGATCAGTGAGGGCAGGTGTGTTCACCTGTAGCAAACACTCAGCCCCACCTTCATTCATCCATCCATTTCCTACCACTTATTTCCTTTGGGGTCACGGATACCTATTTCAGCTACAATCAGGCCGGAAGGCGGTGTACACCCTGGACAAGTCACCACCTCATCACAGGACCAACTTAACATCACAAAATGAAAATGCTACGCCCACCCTTCTTTCTTTCTTTCTCTAACCCTACTTTGGGCATGTGCATTACGTTTTCAGAACATGGTCACTACTGCCTACTTTGTCTTGTTATATTCTTATTTTACTGTTATGTATATATATATATATATTTTTTCCCCCCATTGTTGCTTTTTATTTTTTATTCCTATTGTAATATTTCTCTATTGTGTTTCCATTTAAACCCCCATTATTTACTTTTATTTAAATTGATCTCAACTCTGTACACTGCTGCTGGAATTTTAATTTTCCTGAAGGAATCAATAAAGTACTATCTATCTATGTTGACATTCACAAGATGCCTTCATGAAATTTATCTTTCTCAGGACAAAAATAAACACTCCAAAACATATACATATGGAGCCTATGTATTGTTAATGCTCATTGACATGCTCCACACATATGTATTATAAATGCTCATTGACATGCACCACACGTATGTATTGTTAATGCTCATTGACATGCTCCACACATATGTATTATAAATGCTCATTGACATGCTCCACACATATGTATTATAAATGCTCATTGACATGCACCACACGTATTATAAATGCTCATTGACATGCACCACACGTATGCATTATAAATGCTCATCGACATGCTCCACACGTATGCATGTATGTATTGTTAATGCTCATTGACAGACTCCACATGCATGTATGTGTTGTTAATGCTTATTGACATGCTTGACATGACATACAAACATGTCAAGCCTGTCAATGAGCATCAACAATACATGTCAAGCATGTAAATGAGCATAAACAATACACACATTCATTCATGCCGGGGCCTGTAAATGACCATAAACAATACATACATGTCGGGCCTGTAAATGACCATGAATAAGACATACATGTCGTGCCTGTAAATGAACATGAATAAGACATACATGTCGTGCCTGCAAATGACCATGAATAATACATACATGCCGGGCCTGTATACGAGCATAAATACATACATGTCAAGCCTGTAAAAGAGCATAAAACGCAACATACATAAACATTGGCGTCGCACACGACCAACGCCAAACCAATTAGTCCGCCCTGAGATGGGTAGGTTTTGAGTTCAAACCCCGCCTGAGTCATACCAAAGACTATAAAAATGGGAGCCATTACCTCCCTGCTTGGCACTCAGAATCAAGGCTTGTAATTGGGGGTTTAATCACCGAAATGTATTCCCGAGCTCAGCCACCACTGCTGCTGCTCACTGCTCCCCTCACCTCCCAGGAAGTGATCCAGGGTGAGGAGTCAAATGCAGATAATTTTGCCACACCTAGTGTGTGACAATTATTGGTTCTTGAACATTGGCCTCAGACTACCAACGCCAAACCAACATTAGCCTTGTCGACGACCGTCAGGAACAAGAGTGAAGCGTCTTGCTCAAGGACACAACGTACAAGACGAGGTCAATAGAAGGTGGGAATTGAACCAGGAATTAAAAGTAGGGGAGACAGGACCTTCTCTGTGGTCGGCCCTAAGCTGTGGAACACTGTGCCCCTCCATACTCAAACTGCTCCCGATGTGGAGTGTTTTAAGTCTCGTCTTAAGACCCATTTTTATTCTTTGGCTTTTAACACTACATGAGTTGTGTGGTCAAAAAATATAATCCTTTAAGTTTACAATTCAGAAAGTTTTATGAAGCATAATTGTAAGCACACTACCACAAAACACAAATTGCTAGCCTCCGATGTTATGAACATTTTTTACAGTTGCATTGTATTGAAAATGAGGACATAGCAAAACATTTATTCCTTTAGTGGGAAAATACATACATAGAATAAAATTTACTTATTGATCCCTGGGGGATGTTAAACACCACAGTTCGCTCACAAACTATGATGATAATAATATATATATCATTGTGAGCGAACTGGGGTGTTGAATTTCCCCCAAGGATCAATAAAGTACATTCTATTCTATGTATATATCTATTATTGTTAATTTAAATTTTTTGTTTTTATACAGTCATTGGGGGAGCTTAAGATAGTATTCAAATGTTGTTTTTAATATTATTGTGCCGCACTTTGGAAACATTTTGTTTAAATGTGCTATATACGGTAAATAAAGTGGATTGGAGGAATCCACAGGTTGCTGGCACGGTCACTCTACCAACCGCACAGTCCCCAAAATAAACCAAAAGGACATTGACTTTGTATAGGACATATACTAATAAATAGGGCTGTGAATCTTTGGGTTTCCCACGATTCAATATCGATTCTTAGGGTTGCAATTCGATTTTTTCTATTCAACGGGATTCTCAATTCACAACAATATTTTTCCAATTCAGAAGGATTGTGTATTCATTCAATACATAGATTTCAGCAGGATCTACCCCAGTCTGCTGACATGCTAGCAGAGCAGTAGATTTAAAAAAAAAAAAAAAAAAGCTTTTATAATTGTAAAGGACAATGTTTTATCAACTGATTGCAATAATGTAAATTTGTTTGAACTGTTAAACGTACCAAAAATATGACTTATTTTATCTTTGTGAAAACATTGGACACAGTGTGTTGTCCAGCTTATGAGATGCCATGCAAGTGTAAGCCACTGTGACACTATTGTTCTTTTTTATTATTTTCATAAATGTCTAATGATAAGGTCAATGAGGGATTTTTAATCACTGCTATGCTGAAATCATAATATTGATACTGTTAATCATTTTTGTTTCACTACTTTTGGTTTGTTCTGTGTGGTGTTTGTGTCTCCTCTCAATTGTTGTTTATTGCAGTTCTGAGTGTTGCTGGCTCAGCTTTGGAATTAGATTGCATTGTTATGGTGTTGCTGTGCAGTGGTTTGTTGGGTTGATTAATTTAAAAAATATATATTTTTTCCTTTTTTTAGTCAATTTTTCTAAAAATGAGAATTGATTCTGAATCGCACAATATGAGAATCGTGATTCTAATTCGAATTGATTTTTTTCCCCACACCCCTACTAATAAATATTAAAATCTATAAAGCGCACACACACACCAAAAAGCAGCAACTATCACACCCCGCCTTGGGTGAAGGTCATGTAAGCATTGTAAACTGGACTTTCAAACCAAGGACGGCAAAACATGCAGTTTAACACTAACATTTATTTAAACCCCAAAATGTCAAAGGTGAACAACAAAAACAAGAAGAAAGCCAGCACCAACATCTCTGCAGATGTTTGGTGATGCATGGATTGCTGACAACTTTATGTAAATACACCTTAAATAAAGCATCACAAGTGTAAAAGTATTCACAGCGTACTTTTGAGCTTGGAGATCCCAACTCTGAAATGTCCTTCTAAACACCCAGCTTTTGACAACCATAGTTGGACCAAATCAGTGAGGGCAGGTGTGTTCACCTGTAGCAAACACTAATCAGTGAGGGCAGGTGTGTTCACCTGTAGCAAACACTAATCAGTGAGGGCAGGTGTGTTCACCTGTAGCAAACACTCAGCCACACCTTGACTCTCTTAGCCAGCAGTTGAGAGCCATGGTGACTGACAGCTTGTCAGTAACTAAATGTGTCTTGTTTCTACATGTGTTCCTAAAACATGTGCATGTTTGTCACTAAATGTGTGTTGTTTTCTACATGTTGTGTTCCTAACACATGTGCATGTTTGTCACTAAATGTGTGTTGTTTTCTACATGTTGTGTACCTAACATGTGCAAGTTTGTCACTAAATGTGTGTTTTCTACATGTTGTGTTCCTAACACATGTGCATGTTTGTCACTGACTAATAAATGTGTGTTTCTACATGTGTTCCTAACACATGTGCATGTTTGTCACTAAATGTGTGTTTTCTACATGTTGTGTTCCTAACACATGTGCATGTTTGTCACTAAATGTGTGTTTTCTACATGTTGTGTTCCTAACACATGTGCATGTTTGTCACTAAATGTGTGTTTCTACATGTTGTGTTCCTAACACATGTGCATGTGCAGTGCGAATCAAACAATTTAAAAGCAGCAATAAAGCACAAGGGAGAAGCATCAAGACAAACAATAGAACGCCAGTGTAAAAGAGAAAACTGTCACAGCAACACAAACAACTTTAAATCAGCAAAGCACACATTAGAAGCATCAAGACAAACAATAGAACGCCAGTGTAAAAGAGCAAAATGTCACAGCAACACAAACACAACTTTAAATCAGCAAAGCACACTTTAGAAGCATCAAGACAAACAATAGAACGCCAGTGTAAAAGAGCAAAGTATTACTCACTGCGACTAAAACCCGTCCGATCCACATCCGTCAAAAAAGAATAATGATGAAGCAGTGAAGGAGGGACTCAGGTGGAACTAAATACAACTAATTAAACGAGGAACAGGTGTGCAGACACGGAGCAGATAGTAAAGGTGCCACAAAAGACAGAGAGCAAACAGGAAACAGTGAGAAAATAAGAGCAGCAGCACAGGAAGTGATTTCAAAGACAGGAAAAGCAAACATCAGCAAAGTGTCAGTAGCACTTCTGACACATCTATATATATATTAGACCAGGGTCTCAGACACGCGAGATCTTATTTTGCGGCTCCCACGCTAATATGAAAGTTGAATGTCAGTGAGAGTTTGATATGAATGGTGCTTGACAGCATTGTGGGCGGAGCTGAAGGAATCCACCAATCACGGTGTGCTATATGGCTCTCCAACAGTGACGTCACTTGTGTGACGCAGGCAGAGAAAGGTTTGAAATAAAGTTGAAAACGATGATGCTGTTCTTCCAAATTTAAGTTATTTAATGAATCTGAATGAGCCTATGGCTTTGTACTTTGTTTATTATGTATTCATTTCTTTGTATTCTATTTTTGTTATTTTGAATTTACAACCCCCTGGCGCTGTTTTGTACTGTTTTTATAATGTTTTGTAAAGTTTTATATTGTTGTTGGACTTACTGTTTGTAATTGTGGAAATGTATAAATAAAAAGAAAAAAGGTTTGAAATAAAGTTGAAAACGATGACACTGTGTTCCAAATTTAAGTTATTTAATGAATCTGAATGAGCCTATGGCTTAATTAATTTGCACTTGGTTATTATATATATATTTTTTTGTATTCTATTTTTGTTACTTTGAATTTACAACCCCCTGGCGCTGTTTGGACTGTTTTTATATTTTTTTGTAATGTTTTATACTGTTTTTGGACTATTTTGATTATTGTTTCTCATCTGTTTGTTATTGTTGAAATTTGTAAATAAACATTTAAAAAAAAAAGTTTGAAATAAAGTGGTCCTCGTGTAAAACTAGAGCCTGCGTCTTTGTTATTGTAAGCGAGAGTTTATATATGTCGCCAATATTGTATAAAAGTACAAAATAAGAAAGAGGGAGGCTGCAGTTTTACACTTTATTTAGGACCACTTTATTTACTTTCTTTCAAAAACCTCCGCTCCACTCAACCTGTCACCACTTCCGCTCCTCGGGCCTTCAAAATAAGACTCCAAGGCATATACTGTAGAAGAGCTTCTACCAGGAATTTAACACCACAAAGAGGCAAGCCCATAAAAATAGGTTACATACCTCCCCTCCTACAAAAAGAAACGTCCTCGTTTCAACACAATAACAGGATAAGTGCAAAAACAATACAGGCAGTTAAAAAAAAAACATATTAACCTGTCCCCCCAAATATACAGAGCCTCACAACACACAAAAACACAACAAAAAAATGTAACTGATGGTTTAAATATGTCGCCTATACTGTATAAAACCACAAAATAATGCTACCTATTTTATGGGCTTGCTTCTTTGTGATGTTAAGTACCTGTTATAAGCTGTTATACAATATTTGCCTCGCGCTCTTATTTTGAAGTCGCTGAGAGCGGACGTGGTGAGAGGTTGAGTTGAGCGGAAGTTTTTGAAAGAAAGTAAATTAAGTGGTCCTCGTGTAAAACTGGAGCTTCCCTCGGTGTTTGTTATTTTGTACTTTTATACAGTATAGGCGACATATATAAACATCTCCTCCACTCATCGTGTCACCACTTCCGCTCTTAGGGCCTTCAAAGTAAGAGCTCATGGCATATAATGTATAACAGCTTTTACCAGGAACTTCATTCATCCATCCATTTCCTACCGCTTATTCCCTTTGGGGTCGCGGGGAGCGCTGGTGCCTATCCCAGCTACAATCGGGCGGAAGGCGGGATACACCCTGGACAAGTCGCCATCTCATCACAGGGCCAACTTAACATCAGAAAATGAAAGAGGCTCCGCCCCCTTCCTTATTTCTGTGTGGCCACGCCTACTTTGGTCATGTTGACATTGATAAGGTGTCTTCATGAAGTTGATCTTCATCTCAGGACAAAAGTAAAGACTTCAAGTACTGCATCATCTCTTCCTTTACTAGTACTTGACAAAGTCACTTGGAAGTAGGAGTACATCAAAGTACAACACAAGTACTTTGCTGAAAATAACACTCAATATTAAATTGCAGGACATTCACCTATTTGTTACCTAACCCTAACGTACAACATGTAAATTAAACATACATTTAGTGATAACATTCTCTTTTCATTTCATAATATCAACATTTATTCACATTCAGATATTTAATGGTCACACATTCTGTTACTTATTACTTTTATTTTTTATTCTCTGAAATGAGGCATTCATTCATGTATTATTCTCAACATGCATATATAAGTATTCCTTTGTTTTTATTGTACACAAACATGTATTTAATATTAATACACTAAACATGTATTTAATATTAATACACTAAACATATATTTAATATTACTACACTGAACATGTATTTAATATTCATACACTAAACATATATTTATTCATATACTAATCATATATTTAATATTCATACAGTAAACATGTATTTATCATTTTTACACTAAACATATATTTAATATTCATACACTGAACATGTATTTAATAATACTATACTAGACATTATTACATTTAATAATCCTATACTAGACATGGGCTTCACGGTGGTAGAGGGGTTAGTGCGTCTGCCTCACAATACGAAGGTTCTGTGTAGTCCTGGGTTCAATCCCAGCCTCGGGATCTTTCTGTGTGGAGTTTGCATGTTCTCCCCGTGAATGCGTGGGTTCCCTCCGGGTACTCCGGCTTCCTCCCACCTCCAAAGACATGCACCTGGGGATAGGCCCCTCCCACCTCCAAAGACATGCACCTGGGGATAGGCCCCTCCCACCTCCAAAGACATGCACCTGGGGATAGGTTGATTGGCAACACTAAATGGTCCCTAGTGTGTGAATGTGAGTGTGAATGTTGTCTGTCTATCTGTGTTGGCCCTGCGATGAGGTGGGGACTTTTCCAGGGTGTACCCCACCTTCCGCCCGATTGTAGCTGAGATAGGCGCCAGCGCCCCCCGCGACCTCAAAAGGGAATAAGCGGTAGGAAATGGATGGATGTACTAAACATATATTTAATTATATACTAATCTTATATTTAATATTCATACACTGAACATGTATTTAATCACATACTAAAAATTTTTAATGTTCATATACTAATCATATTTTTTGATATTCATACACTAAACATGTATTTATTATTCTCTAAATAAGGCGCTCTTGGAAATAAATAATTTCTTTGTGTGCAATTGCGGCGCACATTCCCTCTTCATAAATCTGGTCATTCATACACTAAACAGGAATTTGATATTCATTCACCAAACATGTTTTAAATAATTATACACTAAACATTTGTTTAATATTTATACACTGAACATGTATTTAATATTTATACACTAAACATGTATTTAATATTTATACACTAAACATGTATTTAATATTCATACACTAAACATGTATTTAATATTTATACACTAAACATGTATTTAATATTCATACACTAAACATGTATTTACTATTAATACACTAAACATGTGTTTAATATTTATACACTAAACATGTATTTAATATTTATACACTAAACATGTATTTAATATTATACACTAAACATGTATTTAATATTCATACACTAAACATGTATTTAATATTTATACACTAAACATGTATTTAATATTCATACACTAAACATGTATTTACTATTAATACACTAAACATGTGTTTAATATTTATACACTAAACATGTATTTAATATTTATACACTAAACATGTATTTAATATTATACACTAAACATGTATTTAATATTCATACACTAAACATGTATTTACTATTAATACACTAAACATATATTTAATATTTATACACTAAACATGTATTTAATATTTATACACTAAACATGTATTTAATATTCATGCACTAAACATGTATTTAATATTTATACACTAAACATGTATTTAATATTTATACACTAAACATGTATTTAATATTTATACACTAAACATGTTTTTAATATTTATGCACTAAACATGTATTTAATATGTATACACTAAACATGTATTTAATATTTACACACTAAACATGTATTTAATATTCATACACTAAACATGTATTTAATATTTATACACTAAACATGTATTTAATATTTATACACTAAACATGTTTTTAATATTTATGCACTAAACATGTATTTAATATTTATACACTAAACATGTATTTAATATTTATACACTAAATATGTTTTTAATATTTACACACTAAACATGTATTTAATATTCATACACTAAACATGTATTTACTATCAATACACTAAACATGTATTTAATATTCATACACTAAACATGTATTTAATATTTATACACTAAACATGTATTTAAGATTAATACACTGAACACGTATAAAATAATCATATACTAAACACATATTTAATATTCATATACTAATAATATTTTTTTAACATTCACACAGTAAACATGTATTCATTATTCTCTAAATAAGGCACACTCGGAAATAATTAATTTATTTGTGTGCAATTGCGGCAGAAGTCCACTGGAGGGCGCACATTCCCTCTTCATAAATCTGGTCATTCATACACTAAACAGGAATTTGATATTCATCCACCAAACATGTATTAAATAATTATACACTAAACATATATTTAATTTATATGCCAAACATGTATTTAATATTCATACACCAAAGACGTATTTGATATTTATACACTAAAAATGTATTTCATATTTATACACTAAACATGTATTTAATATTTATACACTAAACATGTATTTAATATTAATACACTAAACGTGTATTTAATATTCATACACTGAAATATTCGTACACTAAACATGTATTTAATATTCATATACTGAACATGTATTTAATCATATACTAAAACATTTTTAATGTTCATATACTAATCATATTTTTTGATATTCATACACTAAACATGTATTTATTATTCTCTAAATAAGGCGCTCTTGGAAATAAATAATTTCTTTGTGTGCAATTGCGGCGCACATTCCCTCTTCATAAATCTGGTCATTCATACACTAAACAGGAATTTGATATTCATCCACCAAACATGTATTAAATAATTATACACTAAACATATATTTAATTTATATGCCAAACATGTATTTAATATTTATACACCAAAAACGTATTTAATATTTATACACTAAAAATGTATTTCATATTTATACACTAAACATGTATTTAATATTAATACACTAAACGTGTATTTAATATTTATACACTGAAATATTCGTACACTAAACATGTATTTAATAATCATATACTGAACACATATTTAATATTTATATATTAATCATATTTTTTAACATTCATACAGTAAACATGTATTTATTATTCTCTAAATAAGGCACACTCGGAAATAATTAATTTATTTGTGTGCAATTGTGGCAGAAAACCACTGGAGGGCGCACATTCCCTCTTCATAAATCTGGTCATTCATACACTAAACAGGAATTTGATATTCATCCACCAAACATGTTTTAAATAATTATACACTAAATATATATTTAATTTATACGCCAAACATGTATTTAATATCCATACACCAAACATGTATTTAATATCTACACACCAAACATGTATTTAATATTAATACACTAACCATGTATTTAATATTAATACACTAACCATGTATTTAATATTTATACACTGAACATGTGTTTAATATTTATACACTAAACATGTATATTATTACAGTAAACATTTATTTAATTTTAATAAACTAAATATATATTTAATATTAATACACTAAACCTGTATTTAATATTAATACACTAAACATGTATTTAATATTCATACACTAAACATGTATTTAATATTAATACACTAAACATGTATTTAATATTTATACACTAAATATGTATTTAATATTCATACACTGAACATGTATTTAATAATCATATACTAAACACATATTTAATATTCATATACTAATCATATTTTTTAACATTCATACAGTAATCATGTATTTATTATCCTCTAAATAAGGCACACTCGGAAATAATTAATTTATTCGTGTGCAATTGCGGCAGAAGTCCACAGGAGGGCGCACATTCCCTCTTCATAAATCTGGTCATTCATACACTAAACAGGAATTTGATATTCATCCACCAAACATGTATTAAATAATTATACACTAAACATATATTTAATTTATACGCCAAACATGTATTTAATATTTGTACACTAAACATGTATTTAATATTTATACACTAAACATGTATTTAATAGTATACACTAAACAGGTATTTAATATTTATACAATAAACAAGTATTTAATGTTCATATATTAAACAGTTGTTTAATTAATATTTATAACCTAAACATGTAAAAGAAGAATTGGAAGTCTGGAACACTAAATAAGGCACACTTGGAAATAATGAATTTCCTTATGTGTGCAGTTGCAGCAGAAGTCCACAGGACGGCGCACGTTCCCTCCAGAGTGCATTGCTGTCATTAAAAGACACTTGGGCAATACCCAGACTTGCTTCTTCGTGAGTCTGCTCCTCTAAATAAGGGAGGCTCGGAAAGAATGATGACTTTCCCCCCATGCCAAGTCTGGGACACTAAATGAGGCACACCTGGAAATAATGCATTTCTTTGTGTGCAGTGGCAGCAGATGTCCACAGGAGGGCGCACATTCCCACTTCATAAGTCTGGTCTTCGCTGGCTCTCTCAAGGGTGTCATTAGCTTTTAAGTACGGGTGGGCGGGGGATGGGGAGGGGCTTAGACCCCAGGAAATGCACAGGATGCGAGCGAACATAGCGCACGAGCACAAAACTTCACAAATGGCTAGCAAATATATATATATATGAAATACTTAAATCAATCAATGTTTATTTATTTAGCCCTAAATCACAAGTGTCTCAAAGGGCTGCACAAACCACAAAGACATCCTCGGTACAGAGCCCACATAAGGGCAAGGAAAGACTCACCCCAGTGGGACGTAGGTGACAGTGACTATAATGAGAAACCTTGGAGAGGACAACATAAACTTTATTTTATTTTGCAAATAATAAATAACTTAGAATTTCATGGCTGCAACACGTGCCAAAGTAGTGGGGAAAGGGCATGTTCACCACTGTGTTACATCACATTTTCTTTTAACAACACTCAATAAATGTTTGGGAACTGAGGAAATTAATTGTTGAAGCTTTGAAAGTGGAATTCTTTCCCATTCTTGCTTGATGTACAGCTTAAGTTGTTCAATAGTCCGGGGTCTCCGCTGTCCTATTTTACGCTTCATAATGCGTCACACATTTTCGATGGGAGACATGTCTGATTGATTGATTGATTGATACTTTTATTAGTAGATTGCACAGTTCAGTACATATTCCGTACAATTGACCACTAAATGGTAACACCCCAATAAGTTTTTCAACTTGTTTAAGTCGGGGTCCACCTTAATCAATTCATGGTACAAATATATACTATCAACATAATACAGTCATCACACAAGTTAATCATCATAGTATGTACATTGAATTATTTACATTATTTACAATCCGGGGGGTGGGATGAGGAGCTTTGGTTGATATCAGAACTTCAGTCGTCAACAATTGCATCAACAGAGAAATGTGGACATTGAAACAGTGTAGGTCTTATTTAGTAGGATATGTACAGCCAGCAGAGAACATAGTGAGTTCACATAGCATAAGAACAAGTATATACATTAGAAGTACATTTGAGTTGTTTATAATCCGGGGAGATGGGATGTGAATGGAGGAGGGTATTAGTAAAGTGTTGAAGTTGCCTGGAGGTGTTGTTTTAGAGCGGTTTTGAAGGAATATAGAGATGCACTTACTTTTATACCTGTTGGGAGTGCATTCCACATTGATGTGGCATAGAAAGAGAATGAGTTAAGACCTTTGTTAGATCGAAATCTGGGTTTAACGTGGTTTGTGGAGCTCCCCCTGGTGTTGTGGTTATGGCGGTCATTTACGTTAAGGAAGTAGTTTGACATGTACTTGGGTATCAAGGAGGTGTAGCGGATTTTATAGACTCTGGCTCAGTGCAAGTTGCTTTACTCTGTCCTCCACCCTGGTTGGATTGAGGTGTGATCTGGGGTGCAGGTCTAAAAGTAACCGGATTATCTTATTCTGGGATGTTTGGAGTCTAGATTTGAGGGTTTTGGAGGTGCTGGGGTACCAGGAGGTGCAAGCGTAATCGAAGAAGGGTTGAATGAGAGTTCCCGCTAGAATCCTCAAGGTGCTTTTGTTGACCAGAGAGGAGATTCTGTAGAGGAATCTCGTTCTTCGGTTGACCTTTTTGATCATCTTGGTTGCCATTTTATCACAGGAAAGATTAACCTCTAGAATGGAACCTAGGTAGGTGATCTCATCCTTCCTGGAGATAACAATGTCACCCACTTTTATAGTCAAGTCACTGACCTTCTTAAGTTTGATATGGGACCCAAATAGGATGGGTTCCGTTTTACCTAAGTGTATGGATAGCTTGTTGTCAGCGAGCCAGGTGCAAATATTGAGGAGTTCAGCACTGAGGATTTGTTCCACCTGTGACTTGTCCTTGCCGGATACCAGCAGGGCCGAGTCATCCGCATACAGGAACAATTGACAGTGGCATGCTGATGGCATGTCATTTATGTATATTAGGAACAGTAAAGGTCCTAGTATACTGCCTTGGGGGACTCCACAGCTTACTGAGAGGGGAGGGGACATGGTGCCGTTCACCTCAACCACCTGTTTCCTCCCCTCCAAGTAAGATTGCATCCAGCTCCATGAGGTTTCGTCGAATCCGATTGCTCGGAGCTTATCCAACAGTATAGCGTGGTTAATGGTGTCAAAGGCCTTCTGAATGTCCAGCATGACCATGTCGCAGTTTTTCCCGCGTCCACCTCATGTTTGATGTGGTCGGTCAGATAGAGAAGGCATGTGTCAGTGGAGTGGTTAGTTCTGAAGCCGGATTGGAATTTGTACATTAGTTTATTAGTAGCAAGGTATTTATCAACCTGTTCATAAAGTATTTTCTCCATTACTTTCGAAATGGAACTGAGAATAGAAACAGGTCGGTAGTTACCAGGTTCTAATTTGCTTCCTTTTTTATAAAGGGGGGTTACTCTTGCTATCTTGAAATCCTTGGGTACTTGGCCTTGTTTGATTGAGAGGTTTATTATATGAGTGATTATTGGGGCAATGGTGGTGGCAGAGTCCATGAGGAATCTGGAGGGGATATTGTCAAGGCCGGTGGCCTTGTTTGGGTGGAGCGCGTTCAATTTATTAAGCACCTCGTTAGCTGAGACCATTTCTAATTTGAAATTGTTGTTGACTACTCCTAGCTTTCTGTAGAAGGCTTTAATGTGTTCTACACCAAAGCGACCAGAATGTTGGGATAGCTTGTTTACGAGAGTTGTGGCTATGTTGGTGAAAAAGATGTTAAGTCTGCTTGCTACCTCTATTTTGTCTGTAATGAGGGCGTAACCCTCCTTGATGTTGATGTTGGTGAGTCTGCTTTTAAGTTTCTGGCTGCATCCAGGAAGCTGGTTGTTGAGAATTTTCCAGAGCTCACGTGGCTTATTTGTGTTTTCCTCTATTTTGTCATTGATATAATTTTTTTTTAAGGATTTAGTCAGGTTGTTTGTTTTATTTCTTAATTTATTGCATTGCTTTTTGAGCGTTGAAAGGAGTGATTTGAGGTTATTATGATTGGGTTGTTTATTTACTTCGGTTTTACACTTTTGGTATTCGAAATATTTTCTGTCCCTGTCTTTTATGGCAGCTAATAGGTCTGGATTGATCCATGGTTCAGAGCGGGCTTTGATCCTGACTGTTCTCATGGGAGCCATATCATTTAGTATAGCTAGGAACGCTGTTTTGAAGCCATCCCAAGCAACCTCAACCAGGTTGCTCGTGAGCACAGGGGACCAGTCCCACTCATCTAATTTGAGGTTGAAATTATCACTGTTGTATTTTTTAAGGGATCTGGATTGAGCTGTTATGTGGCCATTGGCTTTAGGTTTACTTATTTTGCGCGTGCAGAAGGTTATATAGTGGTCGCTAAAACCACAGATCATGACCCCACTATTTTTAATATTATGCCGGTCCGATGTGAGGATGAGATCTATGGTTGACTGGGTGGAAACACACACCCGTGTGGGGAGTGTTATTAGCTGGGAAAGAGCATGCAGATTACATAATTTGCTGTAAGATTTGAAGACAGGCGCATCTCTGCGTTGAATATCTGTGTTCAGATCTCCAGTTATAATAATCTCCATGTTTTCTACACCAGCTAAGCACTCCTCCAGGGCACCATAGAAATCACTCTGATTAGGGGGTCTGTATATAGTCCCTATTAGTACCGGCTTAGCGTTAGTGAATTTGATTTCTGCCCACAGAGATTCAAGGGTATTGTGGTTGAGATCAGAGAGAGTTATGTATTTAATATCCTGGTGAATATACATACAAACACCACCACCATGTTTATTCCTGTCCTTTCTGATGACCGAGAAGTTTTCTATCTCTATCTCTGAATCAGAAACACTATCATCTAATTTAGTTTCGGAGAAACACAGGATTTTTACCTTATTGTTGTGGAACATTTCTCTGATTTGGTCGAGTTTATTTCCAGAGAGGCTGTTCACATTAAGATGGATGATGTCTGGACTGCAGGCGGGCCAGTAAAGTACCCGCACTCTTTTACTACGAGGCCACGCTGTTGTAACACGTGGCTTGGCAGTGTTTTGCTGAAATAAGCAAGGGCGTCCATGATAACGTTGCTTGGATGACAACATATGTTACTCCAAAACCTGTATGGACCATTCAGCATTAATGGTGCCTTCACAGATGTGTAAGTTACACATGCCTTGGGCACTAATACACCCCCATACCATCACACATGTGTAAGTTACCCATGCCTTGGGCACTAATACACCCCCATACCATCACACATGTGTAAGTTACCCATGCCTTGGGCACTAATACACCCCCATACCATCACAGATGTGTAAGTTACCCATACCTTGGGCACTAATACACCCCCATACCATCACACATTTGTAAGTTACCCATGCCTTGGGCACTAATACACCCCCATACCACCACAGATGTGTAAGTTACCCATGCCTTGGGCACTAATACAGCCCCATACCATCACACATGTGTAAGTTACCCATGCCTTGGGCACTAATACACCCCCATACCATCACACATGTGTAAGTTACCCATGTCTTGGGCACTAATACACCCCCATACCATCACACATGTGTAAGTTACCCATGCCTTGGGCACTAATACACCCCCATACCATCACACATGTGTAAGTTACCCATGCCTTGGGCACTAATACACCCCCATACCATCACACATTTGTAAGTTACCCATGCCTTGGGCACTAATACACCCCCATACCACCACAGATGTGTAAGTTACCCATGCCTTGGGCACTAATACAGCCCCATACCATCACACATGTGTAAGTTACCCATGCCTTGGGCACTAATACACCCCCATACCATCACACATGTGTAAGTTACCCATGTCTTGGGCACTAATACACCCCCATACCATCACACATGTGTAAGTTACCCATGCCTTGGGCACTAATACACCCCCATACCATCACACATGTGTAAGTTACCCATGCCTTGGGCACTAATACACCCCCATACCATCACACATTTGTAAGTTACCCATGCCTTGGGCACTAATACACCCCCATACCACCACAGATGTGTAAGTTACCCATGCCTTGGGCACTAATACAGCCCCATACCATCACACATGTGTAAGTTACCCATGCCTTGGGCACTAATACACCCCCATACCATCACACATGTGTAAGTTACCCATGCCTTGGGCACTAATACACCCCCATACCATCACACATGTGTAAGTTACCCATGTCTTGGGCACTAATACACCCCCATACCATCACACATGTGTAAGTTACCCTTGCCTTGGGCACTAATACACCCCCATACCATCACACATGTGTAAGTTACCCATGTCTTGGGCACTAATACACCCCCATACCATCACACATGTGTAAGTTACCCATGTCTTGGGCACTAATACACCCCCATACCATCACACATGTGTAAGTTACCCATGTCTTGGGCACTAATACACCCCCATACCATCACACATGTGTAAGTTACCCATGCCTTGGGCACTAATACACCCCCATACCATCACAGATGTGTAAGTTACCCATGCCTTGGGCACTAATACACCCCCATACCATCACACATGTGTAAGTTACCCATGTCTTGGCCACTAATACACCCCCATACCATCACACATGTGTAAGTTACCCATGCCTTGGGCACTAATACACCCCCATACCATCACACATGTGTAAGTTACCCATGCCTTGGGCACTAATACACCCCCATACCATCACACATGTGTAAGTTACCCATGTCTTGGGCACTAATACACCCCCATACCATCACACATGTGTAAGTTACCCATGCCTTGGGCACTAATACACCCCCATACCATCACACATGTGTAAGTTACCCATGCCTTGGGCACTAATACACCCCCATACCATCACACATGTGTAAGTTACCCATGCCTTGGGCACTAATACACCCCCATACCATCACACATGTGTAAGTTACCCATGCCTTGGGCACTAATACACCCCCATACCATCACAGATGCTGGCTTTTCAACTTTGCACCTATAACAATCCGGATGGTTATTTTCCTCTTTGTTCTGGAGGACGTCCACAGTTCCCAAATATAATATGAAATGTGGTCTCGTCAGACCACAGAACACTTTTCCACTTTGCATCAGTCCATCTTAGATGAGCTCGGGCCCAGCGAAGCCAGCGGCGTTCCTTGGTGTTGTTGATAAATGGGTTTTGCTTTGCATAGTAGAGTTTTAACTTGCACTTACAGATGTAGCGACCAACTGTAGTTACTGACAGTGGTTTTATGAAGTGTTCCTGCGCCCATGTGGTGATATTCTTTATATACTGATGTCGGTTTTTGATGCAGTACCGCCTGAGGGATCAAAGGTCCGTAATATCATCGCTTACGTGCAGTGATTTCTCCAGATTTTCTGAACCTTTTGATGATTTTACAGACCGTAGATGGTAAAATCCCTAAATTCCTTGCAATAGCTGTTTGAGAAATGTTGTTCTAAAACTGTTCGACAATTTGCTTACAAATTGGTGACCCTCACCCCATCCTTGTTTGTGAATTACTTAGCATTTCATGGAAGATGCTTTTATACCCAATCATGGCACCCACCTGTTCTCAATTAGCCTGCACACCTGTGGGATGTTCCAAATAAGGGTTTGATGAGCATTCCTCAACTTAATCAGTATTTATTGCCACCTTTCCTAACTTCTTTGTCACGTGTTGCTGGCATCAAATTCCAAAGTTAATGATTATTTGCAACAACAAAAAAATGTTTATCAGTTTGAACATCAAATATGTTGTCTTTGTAGCATATTCAACTGAATATGTGTTGAAAAGGATTTGCAAATCATTGTATTCTGTTTATATTTATATCTAAAAAAAATTCCCGAATCATATGGAAACGGGGTTTGTATATATATATATATATATATATATACACACATATATATATATATATATATATATATATATATATATATATACACACACACATATATATATATATATATACATATATATATATACATATATGTATATATATATATATGTATATATATATATATGCATGTATATATATATATATCATATATATATATATATATATATATATACACACACACACACATTATATGTACGGCCCACATATATACATATACATATATATATGTATATTTATATGTGTGTGTATGTGTATATATATATATGATATATATATATGCATATATATATATACATATATATATATATATATATATATATATATATATATATGCATATATATATATATATATATATATATATATATATGTAGGTGTGGGAAAAATCACAAGACTACTTCATCTCTACAGAACTGTTTCATGAGGGGTTCCCTCAATCATCAGGAGATTTTCTGATGATTGAGGGAACCCCTCATGAAACAGTTCTGTAGAGATGAAGTAGTCTTGTGATTTTTCCCACACCTACATATTGCGCTCTACCACGGTATCGAGCACTATTCTCTGGATAATCCAATCAAGGCATATATATATATATATATATGTATATTTATATATAGTTGAGGTTTCTGTGGTGTATCCATTATATAGTCAGGGGATTTGACATTTAAAAAATCAGCGAAACAGGCTTGTAGTGATGATATAGCCTCTGTGTTTTTTCCTGACCTAACATACAAACCCTGTTTCCATATGAGTTGGGGAATTGTGTTAGATGTAAATATAAACGGAACACAATACGTGTGGAATGCTCATCAAACACTTATTTGGAACATCCCACAGGTGTGCAGGCTAATTGGGAACAGGTGGGTGCCATGACTGGCTATAAAAGCAGCTTCCCAAAAAATGCTCAGTCTTTCACAAGAAAGGATGGGGCGAGGTACACCCCTTTGTCCACAACTGCGTGAGCAAATAGTCAAACAGTTTAAGAACAACCTTTCTCAAAGTGACATTGCAAGAAATTTAGGGATTTCAACATCTACGCTCTTTATTATCATTAAAAGGTTCAGAGAATCTGGAGAAATCACTCCACGTCAGCGGCATGGCCGGAAACCAACATTGAATGACCGTGACCTTCCATCCCTCAGACAGCACTGTATCAAAAACCGACATCAATCTCTAAAGGATATCACCACATGGGCTCAGGAACACTTCAGAAAACCACTGTCACTAAATACAGTTGGTCGCTACATCTGTAAGTGCAAGTTAAAGCTCTATTATGCAAAGCGAAAGCCATTTATCAACAACATCCAGAAACGCTGTCTGCTTCTATGGGCCCAAGATCATCTAAGGTGGACTGATGCAAAGTGGAAAAGCGTTCTGTTGTCTGACGAATCCACATTTCAAATTGTTTTTAGAAATATTTTACACTGTGTCATCCAGACCAGAGGGGAAGCGAACATCCAGACTGTTGTCGACGCAAAGTTCAAAAGCCAGCATCTGTGATGGTATGGGGGTGCATTAGTGCCCAAGGCATGGGTAACTTACACATCTGTGATGGTATGGGGGTGTATTAGTGCCCAAGGCATGGGTAACTTACACATCTGTGAAGGTATGGGGGTGTATTAGTGGCCAAGACATGGGTAACTTACTTATCTGTGATGGTATGGGGGTGGATTAGTGCCCAAGGCATGGGTAACTTACACATGTGTGATGGTATGGGGGTGTATTAGTGGCCAAGACATGGGTAACTTATACATCTGTGATGGTATGGGGGTGTATTAGTGCCCAAGACATGGGTAACTTACACATGTGTGATGGTATGGGGGTGTATTAGTGCCCAAGACATGGGTAACTTACACATGTGTGATGGTATGGGGGTGTATTAGTGCCCAAGGCATGGGTAACTTACACATGTGTGATGGTATGGGGGTGTATTAGTGCCCAAGACATGGGTAACTTACACATGTGTGATGGTATGGGGGTGTATTAGTGCCCAAGACATGGGTAACTTACACATGTGTGATGGTATGGGGGTGTATTAGTGCCCAAGGCATGGGTAACTTACACATGTGTGATGGTATGGGGGTGTATTAGTGCCCAAGACATGGGTAACTTACACATGTGTGATGGTATGGGGGTGTATTAGTGCCCAAGGCATGGGTAACTTACACATGTGTGATGGTATGGGGGTGTATTAGTGCCCAAGGCATGGGTAACTTACACATGTGTGATGGTATGGGGGTGTATTAGTGCCCAAGGCATGGGTAACTTACACATGTGTGATGGTATGGGGGTGTATTAGTGCCCAAGGCATGGGTAACTTACACATCTGTGATGGTATGGGGGTGTATTAGTGGCCAAGACATGGGTAACTTACACATCTGTGATGGTATGGGGGTGCATTAGTGCCCAAGGCATGGGTAACTTACACATGTGTGATGGTATGGGGGTGTATTAGTGCCCAAGGCATGGGTAACTTACACATGTGTGATGGTATGGGGGTGTATTAGTGCCCATGGCATGGGTAACTTACACATCTGTGAAGGCACCATTAATGCTGAAAGGTACATACAGGTTTTGGAGCAACATATGCTGCCATCTAAGCGCCGTCTTTTTCATGGACGCCCCTGCTTATTCAGCAAGACAAAGCCAAGCCACATTCAGCACATGTTACAACAGCGCGGCTTCGTAGTAAATGAGTGCGGGTACTTTCCTGGCCCCCCTGCAGTCCAGACCTGTCTCCCATGGAAAATGTGTGGCGCATTATGAAGCGTTAAACAGGACAGCGGAGACCCCGGACTGTTGAAGGACTGAAGCTCTACATAAAACAAGAATGGGAAAGAATTCCACTTTCAAAGCTTCAACAATTAGTTTCCTCAGTTCCCAAACGTTTATTGAGTGTTGTTAAAATCAAAGGTGATGTAACACAGTGGTGAACATGCCCTTTCCCAACTACTTTGGCATGTGTTGCAGCCATGAAATTCTAAGTTAATTATTATTTGCAAAAATAAATTAAAGTTTATGAGTTTGAACATCTAATATGTTGTCTTTGTAGCATATTCAACTGAATATGGCTTGAAAAAGATTTGCAAATCATTGTATTCTGTTTATATTTACATCTAACACAATTTCCCAAGTCATATGGAAACGGGGTTTGTATTTGAATATTGCCTCAAGGGCCAAATGAAATCACACGGCGGGCCAGAGTTTGACACCCAGGATCTTTACACTGACTTTTTGTCGTGTATCGGTCTGAGTATTGGAGAACAGATGATGTGCGTGCGTCCTTCTGGCAGACCTGAGGGCCTCCTTTGTGCCGTGACTGACTCACAACAACTTTAAAGGCTTCCTCCAGCTCTTGAAGTCCTCCTCCCCCCCTGCTGCTGGATCTGCCAGCTAAATAGAAGTGTCAGAGCCACGTGATCCAGCAAAGTGTGCCTTTCGCTTTGTGCACGCCCCCCCGCCCGCACCCCCTCACACTTACAACTCCAGACTTTGTGTGTCGGGGGGGTGGAAGGCGCAGGCTCAAATGTCGGACGGGGCCGCAACAGCTGCTCCTGGGCCTCGCCATTCGCCAGCACAAAAAGGAGAGGACAGGGCCCGGGGTCCCCCCCGTGCGCTTTTGTTCCGGGCCCCTCCCCTCGTTTTTCTGCTCTCTGCACCCATTGAAGAGGGTGCAGGAGTGTGGGGTGGAGCTTTTGTCTGAGTTTTTGTTGTTAGAGAGACCGAGTGGTGGGGGGGGGGGGAAGGGTGGGGGTGCGGGTGCGGGTGCTGTACAAGCACATTTAGCAACCTGATCTGCTTGTTCGCTGTCTGCTCGAAAATGTCCTCGGGATGCTCGGCTTCAGCTAAAATGTAAACAATTATAATAATAAAAAAATGTATGGTTAAATTTGTACATTTGATTGACTAATTGAGTTCAACTTTTATTCAGAATCAGCTATTTATCATTTATCCTCCTTCTTTGCGATAGCATCACAATGCGTTAAAGCTGAGGGTCCACTGACTTTAATAGGGGAGCTTAGAGTGGGTGTCCCACTGCAGCCAAACTACAAAAGTCAATGGGCGTTGAGCATACATGGAAGTGTATGGAAAGCGGGCTTGGTCTTGGCTGGCATGGAGACGTTGATTGGATGATCTTTTCTGAGGGTGTCCCTCTTTTTGATTGACAGCCAAATGGGCAAATCAGCAATCTTGATATATAAACCACTGCCAGAGCATTTTTTTTGTTTCATTTTGAGTTGATATGGAGAAGTTTTAAATTCCAAGTGACGTTGTCTTTGTAAAGTGTACAAAACCAGTGAAGTTGGCACGTTGTGTAAATGGTAAATAAAAACAGAATACAATGATAAATAAATAAATGGGTTGTACTTGTATAGCGCTTTTCTACCTTCAAGGTACTCAAAGCGCTTTGACACTACTTCCACATTTACCCATTCACACACACATTCACACACTGATGGAGGGAGCTGCCATGCAAGGCGCCAACCAGCACCCATCAGGAGCAAGGGTGAAGTGTCTTGCTCAGGACACAACGGACGTGACGAGGTTGGTACTAGGTGGGAATTGAACCAGGGACGCTCGGGTTGAGCACGGCCACTCTCCCCACTGCGCCACGCCGTGGGGATTTGCAAATCATTTTCAACTTATATTCAATTGATTAGACTGCAAAGACAAGATATTTAATATTCGAACTGAGAAACGTTATTTTTTTTTTTTTTAAATGATAAATAAATAAATGGGTTGTACTTGTATAGCGCTTTTCTACCTTGAAGGTACTCAAAGCGCTTTGACACTACTTCCACATTTACCCATTCACACACACATTCACACACTGATGGAGGGAGCTGCCATGCAAGGCGCCAACCAGAACCCATCAGGAGCAAGGGTGAAGTGTCTTGCTCAGGACACAACGGACGTGACGAGGTTGGTACTAGGTGGGATTTGAACCCGGGACCCTCGGGTCGCGCACGGCCACTCTCCCACTGCGCCACGCCGTCCGTTTTTGCACATAATCAATGACTTTGAATTTAATGGCAGCAACACATGGCAAAAAAATTGGCAGAGGGGCATTTTTACCAGTGTGTTACATGGCCTTTCCTTTTAACAACACTCAGTAAATGTTTAGGGACTGAGGAGACCACATCCACGGTTTCCAAAAACATATTGAAATGTAGACTCGTCAGACCACAGAAGACTATTCCAATTTGCAGCAGTCCATCTTAGATGAGCTCAGGCCCAGCGAAGCCGGCGGAGTTTCTGGGTGTTGTTGATAAATGGCTTTCGCTTTGCGTAGTAGAATTTTAACTTGCACTTACAGATGTAGCGACAAAGTCTAGTTACCAACAGTAGTTTTCTGAAGTGTTCCTGAGCCCATGTGGTGATATCCTTTACACACTGATGTCGGTTTTTGATGCAGTACCGCCTGAGGGATTGAAGGTCACGGGCATTCAATGTTGGTTTTTGGCCTTGTGCAGTGATTTCCCCAGATTCTCTGAACTTTTCGCTGATATTACAGACCATAAATGGTGAAATCCCTAAATTCCTTGCAAAAGCTCGTTGAGAAATGTTATTCTAAAACTGTTTGCCCCATCCTTTCTTGTGATCGACTGAGCATTTCATGAAAGCTGCTGTTATAGCCAATCAAGGCACCCACCTGTTACCAATTAGCCTGTTCACCTGTGGGATGTTCCAAATAAGTGTTTGATGTTCCTCAATACTTAATAATGACTAATTAAGAGCCGGTATGTTACTAATTTGCATGTACATAAGCAACTAATTAATGGTAAATATGTTCCCCATACTAAAATGTTAGCTTTTTTTTTCCTCTTGATAGATTGAAATTAAACACCATTAAGTTGACTGATCAACATTATCCCATAATTTATTCAGAAAATATAAATAACGACAAAAAAAGATAGAATACTAAGTGTAAAAAAAGAACATTAATGATTTTTACAATTCAAGAATGTGCCTGTTTTATTTTTCAACAAACAAACTAATCTGAAGTTGTCTTTATCTTTAAATTATCATGCCGTGATTTTGCCAGTCCGTCCCACTTAGGAGTAGATTTTTCTCCATGTGGCCCCCGAGCTAAAATTAGTTTGACACCTCTGGTCTAGGGAACATTTTATTAATGAATAACATTTTAATCTAGCCGCGATATCGCAAATAGTTTTGATTTAACTATGAACGAACTGGGATTACTCTCGATAAAATATTTGAATCGTTTGACAGCCCTAATTTATACAAGCCCTGTTTCCACATGAGTTGGGAAATTGTGTTAGATGTTAATATAAACAGAATACAAGGATTAGCAAATCCTTTTCAAGCTATATTCAGTTGAATATGCTACAAAGACAACATATTTGATGTTAAAAAACTGATAAACATTTTTTTTTGCAAATAATCATTAACTTTAGAATTTGATACCAGCAACACGTGACAAAGAAGTTGGGAAAGGTGGCAATAAATACTGATAAAGTTGAGGAATGCTCATCAAAAACTTATTTGGAACATCCCACAGGTGTGCAGGCTAATTGGGAACAGGTGGATGCCATGATTGGCTATAAAAGCAGCTTCCCAACAAGGCAACAATACAAGTATCTCACACTTCCCTTGAGTAAAGTAAATTTGTACAGCCGATATGGGCGCCTACATCAACTATATGATTTGCCTGAGAAGCTGGACAGGGCTATAAAATAAAATAAAAAAATAAATTGAACCGATGCAAAGTGGAAAAGTGTTCTGTGGTCTGACGAGTCAAGTTAAAACTCTACTATGCAAAACGAAAGCCATTTATCAACAACACCCAGAAACACCGCAGGGGTCATTTTGTATTATTCATAAACCCAGGAAAATCTGTCCCTGAACAGAGGAGAACTTTAATTATGGCCAATGGTTGATCCTGTAACTACTGGGTATTAGATTGATACCCACATTTATTGTATCACCCAAAACATATATACAGCATTCAAACAGCAGAAAAATAAGTGATTATTACATTTGAACAGACGTGCATATTGAACATGTTTGAACAGAAAGTAAACAGATATTAACAGTAAAATAAAATGAATAAAATGAAAAATATTTCACTCGTATGCTGTGAATTCCGCCCATCAGTTCTGTGGCAAATAGAAGAAATAATTTCGTGGCCGAAGGGCTTTTATGTGTTGCAGACACTTGAGAAGCAGCATGTGGTTGCAACAGCAGACCTCTACAGGGCTTCAGTGGAGGCAGGGGTTAGTCCTGCTTGTTCAGGGTGAAGGGGTTCAAATTGTGCTTGCAAAGTCCTATTATTGTTTGAAAACAAAAAGTGTAAAGGGAGATATTTTCTGTACATATTTTTAGCATGGAGCAACATAGTCATGCATTTCATTTCTGTAAGGCAACATAGTCACGTATTGAGAAATGACCGCAGCCTCGGGGGCCCGTCATGTGTCCTCCTTCATCTTCTCTGACCTTATCTTCCTTTCTCCAAGTCATTAAAGTGAGCAGCAGATGGAGTGTCGGGGTGGTTGCCGAGGAGATTTAAAGTGCTGATTGCATTTCAGCTGGTCCTCCTTTTGTGCGTGACAGTGGGGCGTGGAGGCCACGGCAGCTGTTGACTGCGTCTGTGACTCCAGTCGTGCAGGTCAGGGAGACTTTTGGATTCGAACGCAAAGTCACAAAAGACTTCTGCACACGCAAGTCCAGGACAAAAGTTCATTTGCAGGCGGAAAAAAAAAGAACATTCATTGCAATCAGGGTGGATTTTAATGGACTTTTTACACTGATGCTAGTTCAAAGTAACTTGTCAGAGTCACACCTCAGAATGTAACAGATTCTGATACTTGTCGGGATATTATTATGCCAACCTTAGGCTGCAAACCTTTTTTCCAGTTCATTTTGCATTTGCTTTAAAACAGGGATGTTATTTTGCGGCCCCCACCTTGATATGAAAATTTAATGTTAGTGCGGCCCACAAGTTTTATATGAATGTCGCTTGACAGCGTTGTTATTTGGCTCCAAAACGGATCTTTCAACGATCTGGGTTGCCTACCCCTATGTTGGTGAAAAAGTGGCAAATGAGTGAAAGCGACAGAGACGTTGCCATGGAGACGAAGGTTTTCTTACGTGCCTGACTGCAGTTACACCACGACACCTGTCCGTCAGTAATAACAGTCCCCGATAACCTGGACCGATTATTAGGTTTTTTTTATTGTTTTATTTGCATTTCCTCACACGATGAACACTACGTTTATTTCTATATGACGCCGGATAACACACTGGGAGCCTTCACCTATTTGCGCTCGCTATCCCGGTACTTTCCCGACTATTATCCGCCGACCGCCGTGTTGCCGTACGGAGGAAAAGCGAAACGACGCACATTATTCTCCATGCGTGGGCTAAATACAAATATATTCCACAACTCCAAACATGTCTTTTTCAAAGCCTGCAGTGAAGAGAAAGATTTGTGACTAGCAGAGACAATTCCAGGAAAAGTGGGAGATGCAATATTTCTTTGTTGAGCACAGGGCTACCCCGACATGCCTTATTTGCACAGAGAAAGTTGTGGTGCACAGGGGATACCATTTGAAACCTCATTATACAACTAGACATGCTGAGGAGTATGCAACATTTTTTTAAGAAGTCTTTTCTTGCAGCCCAGCCTCACCCAAACTCTGCATCCAGTGGCTCCCAGGTAAATTGAGTTTGGGACCCCTGCTTTAAAACATCTGCAACCTCTGGGCCAGAGGTTCACAACCCAGATAGCAGGCCTATCAAAATGTCCCTGGGATTTCTGTAGTTAAATCCTGGACCTCTCCTTCCTAATGGGTAGTTCCTTTGTATGGTTTACAGGTGCCAAAGGTGTACAGCTTAAGTTGTTCAACAGCTTCATTGTGATATTTGACGCTTCATAATGCGTCACACAATTTCAATGGTAGACAGGTCCGGACTACAGGCAGGCCAGTCTAGTACCGGCACTCTTTTACTACGAAACCATGTTGCTGTAACACGTGCAGAAAGAGACTTGGAATTTTCTTGCTGAAATAAGCAGGGGCGTCCATGAAAAATACATTCCTTGGATGGCAACATATGTTGCTCCAAAACCTGTATGTACCTTTCAGCATTAATGGTGCCTTCACAGATGTGTAAGTTACCCATGCTTTGGGCACTAATGCACCCCCATACCATCACACATGTGTAAGTTACCCATGCCTTGGGCACTAATACACCCCCATACCATCACACATGTGTAAGTTAGTCATGTCTTGGGCACTAATACACCCCCATACCATCACAGATGTGTAAGTTAGTCATGTCTTGGGCACTAATACACCCCCATACCATCACACATGTGTAAGTTACCCATGCCTTGGCCACTAATACACCCCCATACCATCACACATGTGTAAGTTACCCATGTCTTGGCCACTAATACACCCCCATACCATCACACATGTGTAAGTTACCCATGCCTTGGGCACTAATACACCCCCATACCATCACACATGTGTAAGTTACCCATGCATTGGGCACTAATACACCCCCATACCATCAGAGATGTGTAAGTTACCCATGTCTTGGGCAGTAATACACCCCCATACCATCACAGATGTGTAGGTTACCCATGCCTTGGGCACTAATACACCCCCATACCATCACAGATGTGTAAGTTACCCATGCCTTGGGCACTAATACACCCCCATACCATCACAGATGTGTAAGTTACCCATGTCTTGGCCACTAATACACCCCCATACCTTCACAGATGTGTAAGTTACCCATGCCTTGGGCACTAATACACCCCCATACCATCACAGATGTGTAAGTTACCCATGTCTTGGCCACTAATACACCCCCATACCATCACAGATGTGTAATTTACCCATGTCTTGGCCACTAATACACCCCCATACCTTCACAGATGTGTAAGTTACCCATGCCTTGGGCACTAATACACCCCCATACCATCACACATGTGTAAGTTACCCATGCCTTGGGCACTAATACACCCCCATACCATCACAGATGTGTAATTTACCCATGTCTTGGCCACTAATACACCCCCATACCTTCACAGATGTGTAAGTTACCCATGCCTTGGGCACTAATACACCCCCATACCATCACAGATGTGTAAGTTACCCATGCCCTGGGCACTAATACACCCCCATACCATCACACATGTGTAAGTTACCAATGTCTTGGCCACTAATACACCCCCATACCATCACAGATGTATAAGTTACCCATGTCTTGGCCACTAATACACCCCCATACCATCACACATGTGTAAGTTACCCATGTCTTGGCCACTAATACACCCTCATACCATCACAGATGTGTAAGTTACCCATGCCTTGGGCACTAATCCACCCCCATACCATCACAGATGTGTAAGTTACCCATGTCTTGGCCACTAATACACCCCCATACCATCACACATGTGTAAGTTACCCATGTCTTGGCCACTAATACACCCCCATACCATCACACATGTGTAAGTTACCCATGCCTTGGGCACTAATCCACCCCCATACCATCACAGATGTGTAAGTTACCCATGTCTTGGCCACTAATACACCCCCATACCTTCACAGATGTGTAAGTTACCCATGCCTTGGGCACTAATACACCCCCATACCATCACAGATGTGTAAGTTACCCATGCCTTGGGCACTAATACACCCCCATACCATCACAGATGTGTAAGTTACCCATGTCTTGGCCACTAATACACCCCCATACCTTCACAGATGTGTAAGTTACCCATGCCTTGGGCACTAATACACCCCCATACCATCACAGATGTGTAAGTTACCCATGCCTTGGGCACTAATACACCCCAATAACATCACACATGTGTAAGTTACCCATGCCTTGGGCACTAATACACCCCCATACCATCACACATGTGTAAGTTACCAATGTCTTGGCCACTAATACACCCCCATACCATCACAGATGTGTAAGTTACCCATGTCTTGGCCACTAATACACCCCCATACCATCACACATGTGTAAGTTACCCATGTCTTGGCCACTAATACACCCCCATACCATCACACATGTGTAAGTTACCCATGCCTTGGGCACTAATACACCCCCATACCATCACAGATGTATAAGTTACCCATGCCTTGGGCACTAATACACCCCCATACCTTCACAGATGTGTAAGTTACCCATGCCTTGGGCACTAATACACCCCCATACCATCACACATGTGTAAGTTACCCATGCCTTGGGCACTAATACACCCCCATACCATCACAGATGTGTAAGTTACCCATGTCTTGGCCACTAATACACCCCCATACCTTCACAGATGTGTAAGTTACCCATGCCTTGGGCACTAATACACCCCCATACCATCACACATGTGTAAGTTACCCATGCCTTGGGCACTAATACACCCCCATACCATCACAGATGTGTAAGTTACCCATGTCTTGGCCACTAATACACCCCCATACCTTCACAGATGTGTAAGTTACCCATGCCTTGGGCACTAATACACCCCCATACCATCACAGATGTGTAAGTTACCCATGCCTTGGGCACTAATACACCCCAATAACATCACACATGTGTAAGTTACCCATGCGTTGGGCACTAATACACCCCCATACCACCACACATGTGTAAGTTACCCATGTCTTGGCCACTAATACACCCCCATACCATCACACATGTGTAAGTTACCCATGTCTTGGGCACTAATACACCCCCATACCATCACACATGTGTAAGTTACCCATGCCTTGGGCACTAATACACCCCCATACCATCACACATGTGTAAGTTACCCATGCCTTGGGCACTAATACACCCCCATACCATCACACATGTGTAAGTTACCCATGTCTTGGCCACTAATACACCCCCATACCATCACACATGTGTAAGTTACCCATGTCTTGGCCACTAACACACCCCCATACCTTCACAGATGTGTAAGTTACCCATGCCTTGGGCACTAATACACCCCCATACCATCACACATGTGTAAGTTACCCATGCCTTGGGCACTAATACACCCCCATACCATCACAGATGTGTAAGTTACCCATGTCTTGGCCACTAATACACCCCCATACCTTCACAGATGTGTAAGTTACCCATGCCTTGGGCACTAATACACCCCCATACCATCACAGATGTGTAAGTTACCCATGCCTTGGGCACTAATACACCCCAATAACATCACACATGTGTAAGTTACCCATGCGTTGGGCACTAATACACCCCCATACCATCACACATGTGTAAGTTACCCATGTCTTGGCCACTAATACACCCCCATACCATCACAGATGTATAAGTTACCCATGTCTTGGCCACTAATACACCCCCATACCATCACAGATGTGTAAGTTACCCATGCCTTGGGCACTAATACACCCCCATACCTTCACAGATGTGTAAGTTACCCATGCCTTGGGCACTAATACACCCCCATACCATCACACATGTGTAAGTTACCCATGCCTTGGGCACTAATACACCCCCATACCATCACAGATGTGTAAGTTACCCATGTCTTGGCCACTAATACACCCCCATACCTTCACAGATGTGTAAGTTACCCATGCCTTGGGCACTAATACACCCCCATACCATCACAGATGTGTAATTTACCCATGCCTTGGGCACTAATACACCCCAATAACATCACACATGTGTAAGTTACCCATGCCTTGGGCACTAATACACCCCCATACCATCACACATGTGTAAGTTACCAATGTCTTGTCCACTAATACACCCCCATACCATCACAGCTGTGTAAGTTACCCATGTCTTGGCCACTAATACACCCCCATACCATCACACATGTGTAAGTTACCCATGTCTTGGGCACTAATACACCCCCATACCATCACACATGTGTAAGTTACCCATGCCTTGGGCACTAATACACCCCCATACCATCACAGATGTATAAGTTACCCATGTCTTGGCCACTAATACACCCCCATACCATCACACATGTGTAAGTTACCCATGCCTTGGGCACTAATACACCCCCATACCATCACAGATGTATAAGTTACCCATGTCTTGGGCACTAATACACCCCCATACCATCACACATGTGTAAGTTACCCATGTCTTGGCCACTAATACACCCCCATACCATCACAGATGTATAAGTTACCCATGTCTTGGCCACTAATACACCCCCATACCATCACACATGTGTAAGTTACCCATGCCTTGGGCACTAATACACCCCCATACCTTCACAGATGTGTAAGTTACCCATGCCTTGGGCACTAATACACCCCCATACCATCACAGATGTGTAAGTTACCCATGCCTTGGGCACTAATACACCCCCATACCTTCACAGATGTGTAAGTTACCCATGCCTTGGGCACTAATACACCCCCATACTATCACAGATGTGTAAGTTACCCATGCCTTGGGCACTAATACACCCCAATAACATCACACATGTGTAAGTTACCCATGCCTTGGGCACTAATACACCCCCATACCATCACACATGTGTAAGTTACCAATGTCTTGGCCACTAATACACCCCCATACCATCACAGATGTATAAGTTACCCATGTCTTGGCCACTAATACACCCCCATACCATCACACATGTGTAAGTTACCCATGTCTTGGCCACTAATACACCCCCATACCATCACAGATGTATAAGTTACCCATGTCTTGGCCACTAATACACCCCCATACCATCACACATGTGTAAGTTACCCATGCCTTGGGCACTAATACACCCCCATACCATCACACATGTGTAAGTTACCCATGTCTTAGGCACTAATACACCCCCATACCATCACACATGTGTAAGTTACCCATGTCTTGGCCACTAATACACCCCCATACCATCACAGATGTATAAGTTACCCATGTCTTGGCCACTAATACACCCCCATACCATCACAGATGTGTAAGTTACCCATGCCTTGGGCACTAATACACCCCCATACCTTCACAGATGTGTAAGTTACCCATGCCTTGGGCACTAATACACCCCCATACCATCACACATGTGTAAGTTACCCATGCCTTGGGCACTAATACACCCCCATACCATCACAGATGTGTAAGTTACCCATGTCTTGGCCACTAATACACCCCCATACCTTCACAGATGTGTAAGTTACCCATGCCTTGGGCACTAATACACCCCCATACCATCACAGATGTGTAATTTACCCATGCCTTGGGCACTAATACACCCCAATAACATCACACATGTGTAAGTTACCCATGCCTTGGGCACTAATACACCCCCATACCATCACACATGTGTAAGTTACCAATGTCTTGTCCACTAATACACCCCCATACCATCACAGCTGTGTAAGTTACCCATGTCTTGGCCACTAATACACCCCCATACCATCACACATGTGTAAGTTACCCATGTCTTGGGCACTAATACACCCCCATACCATCACACATGTGTAAGTTACCCATGCCTTGGGCACTAATACACCCCCATACCATCACAGATGTATAAGTTACCCATGTCTTGGCCACTAATACACCCCCATACCATCACACATGTGTAAGTTACCCATGCCTTGGGCACTAATACACCCCCATACCATCACAGATGTATAAGTTACCCATGTCTTGGGCACTAATACACCCCCATACCATCACACATGTGTAAGTTACCCATGTCTTGGCCACTAATACACCCCCATACCATCACAGATGTATAAGTTACCCATGTCTTGGCCACTAATACACCCCCATACCATCACACATGTGTAAGTTACCCATGCCTTGGGCACTAATACACCCCCATACCTTCACAGATGTGTAAGTTACCCATGCCTTGGGCACTAATACACCCCCATACCATCACAGATGTGTAAGTTACCCATGCCTTGGGCACTAATACACCCCCATACCTTCACAGATGTGTAAGTTACCCATGCCTTGGGCACTAATACACCCCCATACTATCACAGATGTGTAAGTTACCCATGCCTTGGGCACTAATACACCCCAATAACATCACACATGTGTAAGTTACCCATGCCTTGGGCACTAATACACCCCCATACCATCACACATGTGTAAGTTACCAATGTCTTGGCCACTAATACACCCCCATACCATCACAGATGTATAAGTTACCCATGTCTTGGCCACTAATACACCCCCATACCATCACACATGTGTAAGTTACCCATGTCTTGGCCACTAATACACCCCCATACCATCACAGATGTATAAGTTACCCATGTCTTGGCCACTAATACACCCCCATACCATCACACATGTGTAAGTTACCCATGCCTTGGGCACTAATACACCCCCATACCATCACAGATGTATAAGTTACCCATGTCTTGGCCACTAATACACCCCCATACCATCACAGATGTATAAGTTACCCATGCCTTGGGCACTAATACACCCCCATACCATCACGTATGTGTAAGTTACCCATGCCTTCGTCACTAATACACCCCCATACCATCACACATGTGTAAGTTACCCATGTCTTAGGCACTAATACACCCCCATACCATCACACATGTGTAAGTTACCCATGCCTTGGGCACTAATACACCCCCATACCATCACACATGCGGCCTTTTCAACTTTGTGCCTATAATAATCCGGATGTCTCTTTTCCTCTTTGTTCCGGAGGACACCACGTCCACATTTTCAAAAAACAATTAGAAATGTGGACTCGTCAGACCACAGAACACTTTTCCACTTTGCATCAGTCCCTCTTATTTTCATTCATTTATTTTTTGTCCTTTCCAGCCTCTCAGTTAAATCATACAAATAAATGATAAATGGGTTGTACTTGTATAGCGCTTTACTACTTTCACGGTACTCAAAGCGCTTTGACACTACTTCCACATTCACCCATTCACACACACATTCACACACTGATGGAGGGAGCTGCCATGCAAGGTGCTAACCAGCACCCATCAGGAGCAAGGGTGAAGTGTCTTGCTCAGGACACAACGGACGTGACGAGGTTGGTACTGGGTTGGGATTGAACCAGGGACCCTCGGGTTGCACACAGCCACTCTTCCACTGCGCCACGCCGTCCCTAGTTGATTTAGATGCCCATATCGGCTATACAAATTTACTTTACAAAAGGGAAGTGTAAGGCTCGTTGCCTTATTTGTCCATCCATCCATCCATCTTCTTCCGCTTATCCGAGGTTGGGTCGCAGGGGCAGCAGCCTAAGCAGGGAAGCCCAGACTTCCCTCTCCCAGCCACTTCGTCCAGCTTTTCTCGGGGGATCCCGAGGCGTTCCCAGGCCAGCCGGGAGACATAGTCTTCCAAACGTGTCCTGGGTCTTCCCCGTGGCCTCCTACCAGTTGGACATGCCCTAAACACCTCCCTAGGGAGGCGTTCGGGTGGCATTCTGACCAGACGCCCGAGCCACCTCATCTGGCTCCTCTCGATGTGAAGGAGCAGCGGCTTTACTTTGAGCTCCTCCCGGATGGCAGAGCTTCTCACCCTATCTCTAAGGGAGAGCCCCGCCACCCGGCAGAGGAAACTCATTCCGGCCGCTTGTACCCGTGATCTTATCCTTTCGGTCATGACCCAAAGTTCATGGCCATAGGCTATGATGGGAACGTAGATCGACCGGTATATTGAGAGCTTTGCCTTCCGGCTCAGCTCCTTCTTCACCACAACGGATCGATACATCGTCCGCATTACTGAAGACGCCGCACCGATCCGCCTGTCGATCTCACTATCCACTCCGCCCCCTCTCGTGAACAAGACTCCTAGGTACTTGAACTCCTCCACTTGGGGCAGGGTCTCCTCCCCAACCCGGAGATGGCACTCCACCTTTTTCCGGGCGAGTACCATGGACTCGGACTTGGAGGTGCTGATTCTCATTCCGGTCGTTTCACACTCGGCTGCTAACCGATCCAGTGAGAGCTGAAGATCCCGGCCAGATGAAACCATCAGGACCACATCATCTGCAAAAAGCAGAAACCTAATCCCGCGGCCACCAAACCGGAACCCCTGAACGCCTTGACTGCGCCTAGAAATTCTGTCCATAAAAGTTATGAACAGAATCGGTGACAAAGGACAGCCTTGGCGGAGTCCAACCCTCACTGGAAACGTGTCCGACTTACTGCCAGCAATGCGGACCAACCTCTGACACTGATCGTACAGGGAGCAGACCACCACAGTAAGACAGTCCGGTACCCCATACTCTCTGAGCACTCCCCACAGGACTTCCTGAGGGACACGGTCGAATACCTTCTACAAGTCCACAATGCACATGTAGACTGGTTGGGCAAACTCCCATGCACCCTCAAGAACCCTGCCGAGAGTATAGAGTTGGTCCACAGTTACACGACCAGGACAAAAAACACCCTGTTCCTCCTGAATCCGAGGTTCGACTATCCGGCGTAGCCTCCTCTCCAGTACACCTGAATAAACCTTACCGGGAAAGCTGAGAAGTGTGATCCCACGATAGTTGGAACACACCCTTCGGTCCCCCTTCTTAAATAGAGGGACCACCACCCCGGTCTGCCAATCCAGAGGTACCGCCCCCGATGTCCACGCGATGCTGCAGAGTCTTGTCAACCAAGACAGCCCCACAGCATCCAGAGCCTTAAGGAACTCCGGGCGGATCTCATCTACCCCCGGGACCTTACCGCCAAGGATTTTTTTAACTACCTCAGCCACCTCAGCCCCAGAAATAGGAGAGCCCACCACAGATTCCCCAGGCACTGCTTCCTCATAGGAAGACATGTTGGTGGGATTGAGGAGGTCTTCGAAGTATTCCTTCCACCGATCCACAACCTCCGCAGTCGAGGTCAGCAGAGCACCATCCGCACCATCCACGGTGTTGACAGTGCACTGCTTCCCCTTCCTGAGGCGGCGTATGGTGGTCCAGAATCGCTTCGAAGCCGTCCGGAAGTCGTTTTACATGGCTTCCCCGAACTCCTCCCATGTCCGAGTTTTTGCCTCCGCGACCGCTAAAGCTGCACACCGCTTGGCCCGTCGGTACCCGTCCACTGCCTCCGGACTCCTATAAGCCAAACAAACCCGATAGGACTCCTTCTTCAGCTTGACGGCATCCCTCACTGCTGGTGTCCACCAACGGGTTCTGGGATTACCACCACTACAAGCACCAACAACCTTGCGGCCACAGCTCCAATCAGCTGCCTCGACAATAGAGGTGCGGAACATGGTCCACTCAGACTCAATGTCCCGCACCTCCCTCGTGACATGTTCAAAGTTCTTCCGGAGGTGGGAATTGAAACTCTCTCTGACAGGAGACTCTGCCAGACGTTCCCAGCAGACCCTCACAATGCGCTTGGGCCTGCCAGGTCTGTCCGGCATCCTCCCCCACCATCACAGCCAACTCACCACCAGGTGGTGATCGGTAGAAAGCTCCGCCCCTCTCTTCACCCAAGTGTCGAAAACATGAGGCCGCAAATCCGATGACACAACTAACAGTCGATCATGGAACTGCGGCCTAGGGTGTCCTGGTGCCAAGTGCACATATGGACACCCTTATGTTTGAACAGGGTGTTTGTTATGGACAATCCGTCACGAGCACAAAAGTCCAATAACAAAACACCACTCGGGTTTAGATCCGGGCGGCCATTCTTCCCAATCACGCCTCTCCAGGTTTCACTGTCATTGCCAACATGAGCGTTGAAGTCCCCCAGTAGGACAAGGGAATCACCCGGGGGATCACTTTCCAGTACTCCCTCGAGTGTACCCAAAAAGGGTGGGTACTCTGAACTGTTGTTTGGTCCATAAGCACAAACAATATTCAGGACCCATCTCTCCACCCGAAGGCGGAGGGAGGCTGCCCCTCGTCCACTGGGTTGAACTCCAACGTGCAGGCTTTGAGCCGGGGGGAAACGAGAATTGCCACCCCAGCCCGTCGCCTCTCACTGCCGGCAACGCCAGAGTGGAAGAGAATCCAGTCCCTCTCGCAGGAACTGGTTCCAGAGCCTTTGCTGTGCGTCGAGGTGAGTCCAACTATATCCAGCCGGAACTTCTCTACCTCGCGCACTAGCTCAGGCTCCTTCCCCCCCAGTGAGGTGACGTTCCACGTCCCAGGAGCTAGCTTATGTAGCCGAGGATCGGACCGCCAAGTGCCCTGCCTTCGGCTGCCGCCCAGCTCACAATGCACCCGACCTCTATGTTCCCTTCTATGAGTGGTGAGCCCATTGGAGGAATGACCCACGTTGCCTCTTCGGGCTTTGCCCGGCCGGGCCCCATGGGAACAGGGTCCGGCTACCAGGCGCTCGCCATCGTGCCCCAACTCCGGGCCTGGCTCCAGAGCGGGGCCCCGGTGACCCGCATCCGGGCGAGGGAAATCTGGGTCCATGATTTGTCTTCTTCATAAAGGTCTTTGAGCTGCTCTTTGTCTGATCCCTCACCTTGGACCTGTTTGCCTTGGGAGACCCTATCAGGGGGCATGAAAGCCCCCGGACAACATAGCTCCTAGGATCATTGGGACACGCAAACTCCTCTACCACGGTAAGGTGGCATCTCAGAGAGGAGTGTCTTATTTGTATTGGACTTTATTAAATGGATTTATATCATCAGTCCATCTTAGATGAGCTTGAGTCCAGCAAAGCCGGCGGCGTTTCTGGGTGTTGTTAATAAATGGCTTACACTTTGCAGAGCAGAGTTTTAATTTGCACTTATAGATGGAGCGACAAACTGTAGTTACTGACAGTGTTTTTTCTGAAGTGTTCCTGGTGATATCCTTTACACACTGATGTCGGTTTTATATGCATTACCGCCTGAGGGATCTGAGGTTTGATTTTTATTAAGGATCCCCATTAGCCGGTTGCCACAACAACCCACTAGTCTTCCTGGGGTCCACAACTCAACTTAATTACAAGTAAAAGCATATAATTGTAACTACTCAATACAGACAAAAAATAAATCAAATAAAAGCATCAATAAGAAATTAGGCAAACAATTTACAGTCGCAGAATAATAATTACCATATAAATATAACTACACAATATAAAACCAAACATAAAAAATCATCAACAAGTAAAGTAATTTAAAAACTCAGAAAAAATATTACTTTCATTTAAAAAACCTGTTTACTTTCAGTGCCGGTAAGAATTTGAGGCAAGTTATTCCTGAGTGATACAGATCTATTAATAAAAGATTTCCTCCAGGCTTTTTTCCTGGGATGAGGGAGTACAAAATGCCCCTCACTGGACGCATAGTGCTACTGTGAACTATTTTGGCCATGAGAAAAGCAGGAGTTTTACTACCAGTTACTGATTTAAAGAAAATCAGAGTATTAGCTGACAAGCTGTTCTGCACTGTTAGCCAGGAAAGAGAAGCATGCATTTGGTTTACATTGGTTCTTCGTGAACAACCCAGAACCAGCCATGCTGCCCTATTCTGGACAATCTGGAGCTTACTGATCTCACCACTTGCAGCAGATGCCCAGACTGTAGAACAATAGTCCAGATGACACAAGACTAAACTCTTAATCTGACAAAGAAGAGGTAGATCAACAAAAGCAGCACATTTCCTGGAAATACCAATAGCCCTTCCCATCTTTGTAACTATATCACTGATATGATTTGACCAGGATAGAGTGCAGTCCAGCATCACTCCAAGGAGCTTGGCACTTCTGACCTGTTGAACTGTTGAAACACCTAGCCTCAGATCCAACTTTGGGACCCAAGATAACCCTTGCCTGGTCCCCAATACAATACATTTGGTTTTTGAGATGTTAAGGACAAGTCTGCTACATACTGTCCAGTCATGCACAGCTTTTAGTTCCTCACTCAATACTACATTAAGTACACTGCATGATACTCAATACTACATTAAGTACACTGGATGAGGGTGCAGCAAAATATAAGGTTGCATCATCAGCATAAAGAACCAATTTGGCACGCCCGGTAGCCCAAGGTAAATCATTGGTGAATACAGAAAAAAGTAAAGGTCCCAGGCAACTTCCCTGTGGAACACCACAATCCAAACTTCTGCTATTAGACAAGCTGCCATTAAACTACACCTGTTGAGATCTTGAGGACAAATAACTCTGTATCCACATTAACACCATCCATTTTCTACCGCTTATTCCCTTTCGGGGTCGCGGGGGGCGCTGGCGCCTATCTCAGCTACAATCGGGCGGAAGGCGGGGTACACCCTGGACAAGTCGCCACCTCATCGCAGGGCCAACACAGATAGACAGACAACATTCACACTCACATTTGCACACTAGGGCCAATTTAGTGTCGCCAATCAACCTATCCCCAGGTGCATGTCTTTGGAAGTGGGAGGAAGCCGGAGTACCCGGAGGGAACCCACGCATTCACGGGGAGAACATGCAAACTCCACACAGAAAGATCCCGAGCCTGGATTTGAACCCAGGACTGCAGGACCTTCGTATTGTGAGGCAGACGCACTAACCCCTCTTCCACCGTGAAGCCTCACTTTAAAAAAAACCTATAAACAAACAAACAAAAAAACGAACTATTAAAACCCTAACATTTTAGTTTATCAATTAAAAGAGAGTGGTCAATCACGCCAAATGCAGCACTAAAATCTAACAGCACAGCTCCAACCAACATAGAATTATCTATCGCATTAAGCCAATCATTGGTCATCTGTATAAGCGCAGCGGACGTAGAGTGGCCCGTTCTATATGCATGTTGACAATCAGTAGCTAGCCCATTTGACTGAAAGTAAGCTTGAATTTGGGCATACACACATTTCTCCAGTATTTTACATAAAGCAGGTAGGATACTTATTGGTCTAGAATTGCCCTCATTGAAAGCCAATTTGGTATCCTTATGTAGAGGAGTAACCTTTGCCACCTTCCATATGTTTGGACACAGGCCAACTTGTAAACATCTATTAAAAATATGACAAACTGGCACTGATATGATACCAGCAGTCATTTTCAGTAACTTACTATCCAGGTTGTCTACACCAGCTACTTTGTTGTCCGGAAGAGAGTGTAGTAACCTCTCAACCTCGCTGACTTCAAACTGATGAAAATTGAATTCACAACCCTTATTACCCATTATAAAATTCCGGATGAGGTCAGCTGATTTGTTGTAATTGGATATATGCATACCATGTTTTAATTGAGATACCTTGTCAACATAATAGTTATTAAAATAATTTGCAATGTCACATGGCTTAATGAGTACCAACCCATTTGATTCAACAAAAGGTGTACAGACATTGTTATTTCTACCCATGATTTCATTCAAAACATTCCATAGGTTTTTGCTATCATATCTCACATCTTATAACCTCTGTTTGTAATATTCCCTTTTTTCAGTTTGTTTAACTTTGTGAGCTGCTTTCTTAAGGAACAGTACTTATGCCTGTCAACAATTAAACCTGAGTTGACTGAGGCTTTTTTAGCCATGTCTCTTTCTGTCATTAAACTCCTAAGTGCATTATCAATCCATGGGGCAGACTTAGTTTGGACTGAAAACTTTTTCAAAGTGGCATGCTTGTCCACAACACTCATGTACATTAACATAAATAAGTCCAGTACAGCCACAGGGTCTTCCTTACTGCACACCTCCTTCCAATTTAAACAGGATATTTCATCAATAAAAGACTCTTCATCAAATGTCTTATAAGACCTTGTAAAAATAATTTTCGCTTTAGGTTTAGGAACCCTTGTCTTTCTAGTGACAGCTATTATATTGTGGTCAGTAAAACCTACAGGAACCGAGACTGCTTTGAAGCATTGGTCAGGAACATTTGTATGAATATGATCAAAGCATGTAGCTAAAATCATAGCATCACTACCTAGTACACCTATTCTCGTGGAAGGGGCAACAATTTGGGACAGATTGCAAGCATTTAAAATGGATAGTATCTTATTTTTGTTTGTACAGCCCTTTACCAGCCAGTCAATATTCATATCACCCAGTAAATAGACTTCTCTATTCTCATCTGATATGCTGTCAAACATCTCACATAACTCCTTCAGGTACAGAGCATCAGCACTAGGAGGCCTATAGAAACAGCAAACTAGAATTGGTTTCAATTACGGCATATGGACTTGCACACAAATAGCTTCAATGCTCTCCCTCATCAAATCATTACGCACTTTAATAGATAAATGATTCTGAACATAAATAGCCACCCCTCCCCCAAACCTGTTCCTATCTTTCCTAAAAATTGAGAACCCCTCGATGGCTGCAACAGAATCAGAAAAGGAATCACCCAAGTGGGTTTTAGAAATGGCAAAGATATTAATAAAATGATCTCTGATAATACGCTCTACTTCCTGCTACTTATGACGCAGGCTGCATACATTCACGTGAGCTAACACCAGGCCCCTAGGAAGGTCCAGCTTAGTGCAGGACATAACAATACTGGAAGTAGTCATGACAGGCCAATCCAAGATGCTAAAAAAGCCCACAACGCCCACTCTAAAAAAGCCAGGGGGTAACCTTGGGGTCCCAATACAGCTGTCCATTTATGTACAGCCTATCCACTGTTGGTGCCACTCTCTTGTTCTGGGCCCGGTTCTCTCTCATGATCGGTGACAGTTTCTTTCTCCTATCGTTGATCTCAGCCAGAAAGTGGTCATTTAACCAGAGAGGGGTCCCTTTCAGTTCCTTTCCTCTGCTTTTCACCAACTCTTTGTGCTTAAAATGCTCAAAACGAGCTATTATGGGACTGACTTTACTGTCCACAGGTCTGCCCATTCTGTGCACTTGGAGAAAGTTATGTCTCTTACCACCTCCGGAGAGAGTTTGAGCTTATCCGACATGAACTCTCTTAAAGTTTTTTCCGGATCGGCGTTGCCCTTTCGGATCCCCGAGAATATGAGATTGTCTCTCATGTCCCTGCACTGTATTTCCAACAGCGTGTCTTTAATGCGCCTATAGTCCCCGGTAAGAAAGTCAGTAGATCTCTGCATGTCAGTCATTACTCCTCTCAGAAAGGCATTATCCTTTCTTAGATCCTCCATCTCCTTCTGACTGAATTCCAGGCTACTTCTCAAGTCACGGATGTCCTGCTGTAGTGCATCCAGAATATCCAGCATGCTTAGTCTCGCGTCGATTGATTCCAATACAGATGCGTCCACCTCCACGCTTCCGCCCGGCTCGCCTGTGCTATCGGTCGAGCCTCGCTGGGATCGGTGTCTCCTGGCTGGTTGTTTGACTTTACACACAGCCCCACCAGACACATCCTTCTTGTCACTCTTTTTGTTGGTCATCGCAACTGTGACTGTCCAAAAACCCGGTATAAAAACGTGCGATCGTTAAAATACCAAGCTCAAGGCGAGCTGGAGGTTAGCGACTGGCGAGCTAGCCACCTGGCTCAAAACAAACCAAGCTAGCTAGTGGTCTGTGATGTTTTTAGACAAACAAGGACACCTTGATCACTTTAGAATTGTTCATAAAGTGTCCATAAAAGTATCCAGAATAGGTATCCAAAATAAAATATGATATATTTGCGACCTAAAATTGGATAAAAACTCCAATTTTTACCTCGCGGCATTGGAGAAGTCAGAGTCCGTAATATCATGGCTTACGTGCAGTGATTTCTCCAGATTCTTTGAACCTTTTGATGATATTACGCACCGTAGATGGTGAAATCCCTAAACTCCTTGTAATAGCTCGTTGAGAAATGTTGTTCTTAAACTGTGGGACAATTTGCTCCGGCATTTGTTCAGAAGGTGGTGACCCTCGCCCCATCCTTGTTTGTGAATGACTGAGCATTTCCTGGAAGCTGTTTTTATAGCCAATCATGGCACCCACCTGTTCCCAATTAGCCTGTTCACCTGTGGGATGTTCCAAATAAGTGTTTGATGAGCATTCCTCAACTTTCTCAGTCTTTTTTCCCACTTGTGCCAGCTTTTTTGAAACATGTTGCAGGCATCAAATTCCAAATGAGCTAATATTTGCCAAAAAATAACCAAATTTTCCAGTTAAAACGTAAAGTATCTTGTCTTTGCAGTCTATTCAATTGAATATAAGTTGAAAATGATTTGCAAATCATTGTATTCTGTTTTTATTTACTATTTACACAACGCGCCAACTGCACTGGTTTTGGGTTTTGTAGAACAGGGGTGTCAAACTCATTTTAGATGGGGAGACACATGGAGAAAAATCGACTTCCAAGTGGGGCCGGACTGGTAAAATCACAGCACAATAACTTGAAAATAAAGACAACTTCAGATGGTTTTCTTTGTTTAAAGCTAGCACAAGCACAATCTGGAAATGTACAAATCATAATGTTGTTGGTTTTTTACACTTACATGTTTTGGTTAATAGTATTCTATCTTTTTTTCTCATTATTTATATTTTCTGAATAAATTACAGTTTTTCCTTGAATTGCCGCAGGGCATACAGTATGCGCCTGCCTTGAATTACTGCCGGGTCCCAAAATAATTAGCCCATGCTTGGTATTACCGCCGGGTCAAACTCGTGATGTCACAAGTGACACTCCCCCAGTCATCATTTTCAAAATGGAGGAAGCAGGTTTCAATACCGGTAGTTTGAAATCGCATAAAGGGAAGAAAATGAAGAGATATTCAGTAGAATTTAAGGTCCAAACTTACATCACACTCAAATTTTTACTGCATGCCTTTGGTAAGTGCCGGAGTGAGAAGAGGTTTTAAAACAATTAGCGCATGCTTACTTTTACCGCATGCCTTTGGTAAGCGCAGGAGTGAGAAGAGGATTTCAATTAATTAGCGCCCCGGCGGAAATTCAAGAAAATATGGTAAGTGATAATGTTCATCAGTCAGCTCATATTCAATCTATCAAGATAAAAAAATATTTTAAAATCAAATTACAGGATGGTATTTATGTAGTTTGATAATTTTCATCGACTGATGTACTAACACAATGTGGTTTATTGTGTACATTGTCTGCAAAGATACAAATAATTGCTATTGGGACATCTGGTGGACACATTTAGAACAGCAGTTTTTTCATTCAAAAATTTCAGGTTAATTTTTATACTCGATAACTCATCCCGTGGGCCGGATAAAACCTGTTTGCAGGCCTGATCCTGACATAGAAGATTAAAGGATACGGGTATATATGCAGGGCGACCAATGTATGTTACCCAAAAACGTCACATGCATGTTACATTTTGGCATAGCGCAGATATAAAAAAAAAATATTTAATGACAAAAACAAAGACGTGCACAGCTGAAACAGACTTAGGGAGCACAAAAATGCAAGCAACAGGTGAAAAGCCAAGTTATGATGACACAGCTGGCATAAAAAACATCCTGATTGGCAACCAGTGTTTGAGGAAAACAGGAAATGGATAACAAAAATAAGAGTGCTGGACAGGAAATAATAGAGAATTCAGAGAGTAATTAATTAAACGGTCATGTTTTAAACCAAAATGATATCAAAAATTCATTAATAAATATATAAATCCTATATATAGAAAAAACCTTGGACAAAAACTATTTAAAAGTTAATTGGCTGAATACAAAGTTAGACAGAGTTGACAATGTTTTCTTCCAAACTAATAAGGGGTTTTATCGCTGTGATAATTAGAACTGATAAAGAAACGAAGAAATAGAAACTTTTTAAAGCTATAGAAAAAATGTGTGATGCACTTATGCATATATTACGTCATACGATTAGATGTTTATAACAATTACAGCATCAAAATATTGTACACATAATTGGATATAAATATATAATAAATACAAATTTGCTTTAAAAAAATGTCCAGGTGTTTTATCCACTCTCTACACACTCCACAAACGCAAAACAGATGCAATGACGTCAATTGGTGCGGCTGAGGTAGGCTCGAGCACCCCGCGCGACCACAAAAGGGACAAGCGGTAGAAAAATGGGATGGATGCATGGGCACACGTTTGCAGCGTGGCGCGTGCAGGCAGGCACACGCCACGCCGCTTTGCATGTGCAAAGACCTCCGCCAAGGCGCGTGGCATCCGCAGAGATACCTCGGAGCTTTATCTGCTCTGGCTGCATCCGTCTCCATGACGACCGCGCCGCGCCATCTGTCCACGCGGCCCCTTGCCGTCCCCCGGCCGCGGGGACAAAAGAAGTCGCTCAGCACCTGCTACGGGCGCTTATTCCCTTCAATCAGACTTACAGGAAGTGGGCGGGGCGATCCAAAAATGTGGATACTTAAGGGCTTAATTGGCTATTTTTTTTTTAGTTATTATTGTTTTGGTTACTTAAGTTTATTTTTGCTCCAAAAACATGTGTACAGAAATACAATGAAATCAATGTCTTATAGGGGACAAGCGGTAGGAAATGGATGGATGGATGTTGTTGGTCGTTGTTAAATTGTTCATTAATACGTTATTTGATGAAGATGTTTTTGCTCAAAATCAATTAATAATCGTGAAAAGTTTCAAGCTAAAATAATCAGTGCTGGTAATGGCAATACTGTCACACTATGTCAGGGGTCCCCAAACTACGGCCCGCGGTCCCACCAGCATCCACAAACCGGCCCGCGGGAAGTCCCAAGTTAAAAGAAAAAAAAAAAAAAAATATATATATATATATATATATATATATATATATACACATATATTTTCATCTCTCCTTTTTAATCTATTTTGTACCACTTGTCGATAAAATGCATTTTCCCATCAATAACACCACGCTCACATTGCAAGTGCACGCTCTTTCAGTCAATTAGTGCTCGAGGAATATATATATATATATATATATATATATATATATTTTTTTTTTTTTTTTATTTTTTTTTTAATTAATATATATATATTTGGCCTGGGGTGCAGTTTTATTGGCTCACAGCACGAAAAAAATTTGAAAATATAGATAAATTGTAAAAATGTAATGAAAATATAAGGTAACGTTTTGACGTTGACAATATTAATGACACGCTTCACACAAAACTGACATAAAGTTATGTCTTCAAATGTATGTTTGTTTCAGTATTTGTTTTTGTGATTGTTGTTTGTTTTTTTTTAACAAAATTTCACAGACCAAAGAACCTTGATGAACTCTGGAAAGCGTGTAGGATTACTTTCTTTGCTATTATTGATGACTTCATCAATAAATTGCATGAATCGTTGTCCAACTGCATGGATGCAGTCCTTTAAACTCATGGACATCCTACAAGATATTAAATATGGATCTCGCCGCACTCCTACATTTTTCACTCACGTTATGCAACAAATTTTTGTATTTGAAGTAGGGTTGTCGCAAAACCAATATTTTGGTATCGGTACTGGTACCAAAATGTATTTTGATACTTTTCTAAATAAAGGGACCACAAGAAAAATTGCACTATTGGCTTTATTTTAACAACAAATCTTAGGATACATTAAACATATGTTTCTTATTTTGGAAAAGGGAGCTAAAAGGTGCTGTCCACGCATGTGGCCACTAAGCCAGGGCAGGGGTCGGGAACCTTTTTGGCGGAGAGAGCCATGAAAGCCAAACATTTTTAAATGTATTTCCGTGAGAGTCATATAATATTCTTTAACACTGAATACAACAAAATGCGTGCATTTTTAAGTAAGACCAATATTTTTAAAGTATAATAAGTCTCTTATTCTTTTTAATAACATTTTTATTCTGAAGTTAACCAATAACAACTAAAATACCTTTTACCATTAATGCGACTTCATGAAGAAAATGGTTGGACGGATTAAAATGCATGAGAAAATCTTGAATTTTATTTTTAACACTGTGACTTTTATAATAATTTTGTATATATAATCGCACAACTTTTATGCTTAAGGGCCGTTGCTATAATTATTGTCAATTGTACTGACGTGGTAATTTTCATTGTCTGTGCAAAGCTGGCAAACCAATAGATTGCCACCCAGTCTGGTATCAGTGTCTGTGTCCAGGAACGGCCTGCTGTCTGCCAAGGCCGAACACCGCCGTGACGCAGACAGAGCAGAGAGACAAGACGATATCACCAGCGTCAACACATTTGCATTTTTGTATAACCATATATTGTGTCTAACTGGAGTTGTCGAGATTACTCCCTTCCCTCAGCGACAGCTTCAGTTTTGTAAACAGGGACCTCCCAAATAAATAGAGGAAGCACACGGGCTGGACTTTTAGAACGTAGTTTGGATCTGTAACTAGAGTACAGCCCAAAACACGTCTCCTCATTGAGCAAAATTGAACTCTGTCCCTGCATGATTCCTTGCTTCTTGTCTGTTTAATAGATGTCATCAGTGTTTGAACCTGACAGATTACCAGCAGATATTTTCATTTCTTATCGTGTTAAGCAATATCAGCTAAGATTTATCTGAGAGCCAAATGCTGTCATCAAAAGAGCCACATTTGGCTGGAGAGCCATAGGTTACCGACCCCTGCTTTAGGGAAACATGCTTGAAGAGGAGTCGGAAGAAGCCGTTCCGATTCAATCCCACTGCATGTCTCAGCAGTTTTTTATTTTTGGAGGATTTATTTTTCCTATAGTTGACTCAGTTTACAGCTCTGCAACAAGGGAGTGGCTTGTAGCAGGCCACCATCAAAGTAACATATGTTGAGCTCGATGTGTGTTTGTTTGTGTGTGTGTCAGATGTGTGTGTGTGGCAGATGTGTTGCAGCCACAATGGATCCTAACGATTGGCACGCGCACACTTTTTAGCACGTATACACTTGCAAGCGTATAAATCCTAAAATGTTATGATACTTGCGAGATCTAAACTAAAAGTTGCACGTTGCAAGTAAACACTCCTTTTGTTGCTGCAATAATGTCCTGAAAAGCTTTTGTTGTCGCACAAAACACACGGTCGACGTCGTGTTTACAACACACACACACACACACACACACCCCCACACACACACACACACACACACACACACACACACTAAATGCAAGTGTTTTTTTGTTTTTGTTTTTTTAATCAGCATGCACTCCTGAGAGATAAGAGCACTTTTCATTGTGAAAGTTTGCACCTTCGGCTCAGTGTGACCTCTTTGGCATTCAAATGATATCAAAACTCAGACAGCGGGGCAGCACATGCAGACTCGTGCACAATAGATGGAGGGGTGGGGGGCGCCCTGCAGGGCCGGGGTTGACCTGGGTTTAGGTTGGAGGGGCGGGGGTTTGGGGCTCATAGCGACACCTCTCCATCTGCCGTTTTGCCTTCTCTCCAACAAAAGAGTGATTCAATCAGTCCTGCACGGTTTCGCCTCCCCCTTTTTTTTTGTTGGTGTCATCTGGATTCTTATGCAGATACAACTTAGCAAATTAAGTGTGAGGACGTTTTGGAGGGTTGGTGCGTTCAATAAATTACATTTAGCAGGAATTTACATTTGCACCAATTACACTTAGACTTCCTTTTTATTGTCATTCAAATTTGAACTTTACAGCACAGATAAGAACGAAATGTTGTTACATAATATTGAGATAGGCTCCAGCATCCCCCGTGACCCCAAAAGGGACAAGCGGTAGAAAATGGATGGATGGAGGGTTGTACGGCATTAGTAAACGCCGTATTAGTATAGCACCGAGATACTAATGAATCTTATTCGGTACTATACCGGCCACTAAAAGTACCGGTCACCCCGTCGTCGTCGTCACGTCGTGTCATTGCTGGTTTACAAGCAGAGGAGCATGTTCGGCAGCGCACAATCACAGAGTACTTACAAGCGGACAAAATGTGTAGACAGAAAATGGAGAACGGACACTGTTCTGCCCTCACTGAATGTGTTGATGTTGTAAAGTTTGGCAGGCAGCTAACAACCAATCCAGGACATTCTAATAAAGTTCCAAAGCAGATGAATCCATTTAGGCTCTTTATTGTTGTTGATCTTGCTTTGTCTTGCACTGGATTTTTATTATGATTATTATTATTCTTGTAAAACTGAAATACACACAATGACAATGTATAAGCTGTATGATTCAATAATACACAATATGTAAACATTAGCTTTACACAAATATACAGCATTATCACCAAACAAATACTGCTGAGTATTGAAACTATTTCGATGGTGGAAATATGCGACCAGCAGCCATTTGAAATCCTCGAACATTCATTAAAATAGTGCACAAAAATCGTTTTTCAATAAACATCTTACTATCAAATTTAGCCACTTCCCACCTTAGTATTGAGTTACATAAACAAGTTAAACAGTTGACTTACAGACTTATCTTTTCCAAGGCTTGTAAGAGTTAACACAACTCGACTACTTCTTATTGTTTATGAACTAGACAAACATCGTAAACCGGAAGTGCCTAAACTAAACCGGAAGTGGCAAACTAAAAACGCGCAGCATTTCCCATGGCCACAAGGTGTCAGTAATAGTCCACAATCAAACGGGCATAACAGACACATTTTGGCTTCAAAACTAACGATAAAGGTGAAGTTATAACACTGAAACCGGAAGAGGTCTTTTTACACGTGGCTAGCTAGCGGCTAAAGTCAATCCCCAGTCGGCAGTGTTTGAGCTACTTCTAAATCACTAATCCTCGTCTCCATGGCGACCAATAGAGTACGTTTCTTACAAGTATCATTTCTGCAGGACAAAAAATATCTCAACATGCTTCACTACACACCGTAGCTCACCGGCGTCAAAATGTAAACAAACGCCATTGGTGGATCGATATCTAACATCCACTCTAATGATACCAAGTACAGTAGCGTATCTAGTCGATACCAATATGATTATGTCAATATTTTTTGGCATCACGTCTTCTTCTTTCGTTAAAAAAATTTTTATATTATGTTTATAAAGTCAGGAAATATGTCCCTGGACACATGAGGACTTTGAATATGACCGATGTAACGACTTGGTATCGAATTGATAACCACATTTGCATTTTTCTTGCGTTTTACTTGATTATAAAATATGTCAATGGAGAGGGGGTGTGACACTCATATGTTGTCAATATTCAGTGTTTTATCCTTCATACATAGTAGGGTTGTACCACATACCGCTATTACTATAGTACCGCGATACTAATGAATCATACACGGTATTATACCGCCACTGAAAAGTACTATGACTACGTTGATATTTTTTGACATCCAAACTTTTTTTGTTTTTGTTTTATTTATGTTATGTTTATAAACTCAGGAAATATGTCCCTGGACACATAAGGACTTTGATTATGACCAATGTATGATACCCAAATTTGTGGTATCATCTAAAACTAATGCAAAGCAACCAAACAACAGAAGAATAGATGATTATTACCTTTTAACAGAAGTGTAGACAGAACATGTTAAAAGAGAAAGTAAGCAGATATTAACAGTAAATGGACAAGTAGATTAATAATTCATTTTCTACCGCTTGTCCTTAGTATCCATCCATCCATCCATCCATCCATCCATTTTCTACCGCTTCTTCCCTTTTGGGGTCGCTGGCACCTATCTTAGCTACAATAATGTTGACAAAATAATAGAATGCTAAATGACAGAATATGTTCCTGCATGTGTCAGCAGACTATATTAGGAGCCTTTGTTTGCTTCCTTACTAATAAAAGACCAGTTGTCCTGTATCTTCAATATTTTATTTAAGGATAAACTTGCGGTAAGAATCATATGTTTAATGTACCATATGATTTAAAAAAAAAATAAAGCCAATATTTTTTAAATGTATTTATTATTTATTTATTTTTGTTTTTTATTGTTATTTAGCAATTATTTATTTATTATGTATTCATTATTTATTTATTTATTCATACATGTATTTATCTATTATCCATCATAAATTTATGTACTTATTATTTATTTATCTACCTGTTCAGTGGCCTAGTGGTTAGAGTGTCCACCCTGGATCGTGAGTTCAAACCCGGGCCGAGTCAAGCCAAAGACTATAAAAATGGGACCCATTGCCTCCCTGCTTGGCACTCACCGCTGCTGCTCACTGCTCCCCTCACTCAAAGGGGATGGGTCAAATGCAGAGTTTAATTTCACCACACCTAGTTTAATTGTGTGACTATCATTGGTACTTAAACGCATTTTTTGTGTTCCCCTTTATTTAGAAATGTACCAGAAAATATCAAAATAATTGTGGTCCAAATACTGGTATTGGGACAACACTAGCACCAATTTTCACACTATATTCCCCCAAAGTTGTCTCATTATGCCAGTTTTGCATTAAAGAACAAGGACTCCTGCTGAGTGAATCACAAGGAAAACATTATTATTATTTATTTTTTTGGTGGGCTGCGTGAAAAAAAAGACTTTGCAGCAGCACGGCCGCAAGAGGTTCTGGCACGCGCTGTACATTTGCATGTGAATGACGTCGTGACAATGGCAGGCTTCTCCACGCACGCACCCACGCAACGGGGGCCCACAGATGGCCGCGTCCACACCTGCTCTTCACTGATGGTTAAAAAAAACCTTGACATAGTTTTTATTTCTTTAGCAATCATAATATGCATGTATATTACTGCACATGCGCAATCTTGAAAGAAGCATTTCTATATATAAATATATGCAGAAACGAGGTTATTTTTAGCACGGCAAAGGGGAGAGAAGGGGGGGTTGACCCCATCAATCTGCCACGGGCCAGAAGTGTGACAATGGTATCATCTTATTATCATACCAATACACCGAGGACCCCCGGCAGCCAATCAGAACGCCGCTCTTGCACGAGCGGCTCTCTATAAAAAGAGCCGACGACCCCCGGATGAGGACACTTCTCTCTTCCCAGCCGTCACGGATCTTACTTACACTCGCCGCTTCTCACCACGCTCGTCACCAAACATGACTCTTGAGGAAGTTGTGAGCCAGAAAAGCCAGAAAAGCACCGGGACCGCCCTGGAGGACGTGCTGGTGAGCGCCAAAGAGAACGACTCGCTCACCGTGGGCGTCTACGAGTGCGCCAAAGTGATGAATCTGTAAGTAATTTCCCCTTGACTTTGAATTGACCGAATCGTCACCATTTAGTGTCTTTAATTTAAAAACAAAACAAAAAGTAGTGTCTTTAATGATTTGATTGTTTGAACAGTGACCCTGATAGTGTGGCGTTCTGCGTGCTGGCCACGGACGAGGAGTTCGAGCGTGATATCGCCCTGCAAATCCACTTCACCCTCATCCAGTCCTTCTGCTTCGATAACGACATCAGTATCGTCCGTGTGATCGACACGCAGCGTCTGGTCGACCTTGTCTCCGGCGAGTCCGCGCAGCTTGAAGACGCTCATTGTGTCCTCGTCACGGTACGTGGAATTATCCTCTTAGACTTAGACGCTTCGTGCAGTTGTTCTTTGTCTCCTCGAGTCAGCTTTTCAGATGGTTCGCTTTTTTCATCGCGTCAAACCATACACACTTCCGCTTGTGTTTTAATTGAACAATTCAAACAAATATTCTCAATGTATGCAAAAGCCGAGTCACTTTAAAAAAATCTAAACAATTTCAAACATTCACTAGGTTGAACAAAAACATTAGCTTTTGACATCCGCTTCAAACAATACACACTTCCGGCTTCTTTTTATTTTTTATTTAGGGTTAAGGTTTAATTGAACAATCTACATACAAACATATATTCTCAATCCACATACAAACTGAGGCACTTTAAACAAATCCCAACAATTTCAAACATCCATTAGGTTGATCAAAAACATTAACTTTTGTCATCCGCTTCAAACAATGCACACTTCCGTGTGTATATATATATATATATATATATATATATATATATATATTTTTTTTTTTTAATTGAACAATGTACAATGTACATAAAAACCAAGGCACTTCAAACAAATCTAAACAATTACAAACATGGTTAAAAAAAAAAACATGTAAAAAAAAGAAAACTGAAGCAAATACAAATAAAATATAAAAATAATGATAATTTTAAAAAAAGATAAAAAGACAAAAAAAGGGCTAATCTAAGTCACTTTAAATTTCTGCAATAACAGAAACATTTTGAGAGCGTTTATGTTTTTAATCATTTTTTAAGATTTTATTAATACTTTTAAATTCTTCCGTCTTCTTTCTCTCATCAAAGGAAACATAATTTAAAAAAAACAAACATACTTCCGGTCTGAGTATTTCAACCAATCAGAACGCGGGGTATGCACACGGCCCGCCCTACAACCAGGCTCGTCCCAAAAGTAAAGACATGGCCGCGAGCCCTGAAAGGGACGCTGAATATAAGACTTTTTTTTTTTTTTTTAGTGAATGAGTAACAAAAAAAAAAAAGTAGATTGATTTTGTAGTAAGTGTGGATCTTTCACCATCTTTGATGACTATGTTCAATCAAAGGGGCGTGGCTTGAAATACTAAAACTTTAAATAATAAAATCAAAGTGTAATACATAATTAACACATCATAAACAATGTTTTTCAAAAATGTTTCCGTATTCCCTGCGCATTGGATCGATGTCTGAATCCTGTCTCCTCTTCCTGTTTGAGCAGAACCCAGCCGATGGTTCTTGGGAGGACCCCGCTCTGGAGAAACTGCACCTGTTCTGCCAGGAGAGCCGGCGTCTGAACGACTGGGTCCCCGAGATCAGCCTCCCCGGGCGCTGATGCGGGGGATTCTAAGATGCTCTCAAGCTTCTCATCTGGGAAAATATTCACCCTGGTGGTCAGGACGAGCCTGTTCCTGCTGCACATCCCTGGATGCTCCTGAGGAGGATTCTCCCATCCGGGCCGCACGGCGCCGGCCCGTTGGGGGGCCCCCGTGGCACCGTCGCCTCTTGTCCCGTCCATGCCAAGATGACTCTCATTCTTTGTGTGAATGAGGTCAGGCATGCCTCAAGAGCGACACAAGGACCCTCATTCTTTGTGCGGATGAGGTTTGGAAACAAAGGAGAAGCACGCGCAGCTGGAGAAGAAGCGGTGCTGAGGAGGAGGACTTGTTGAAAAGGACTTTTTAACCATGGCCTCCTGGCTGAGCGACATGACAACAGTTGCAATCGGCGCAAACTTTCCCCACTTTCCAGAATGGTCCTAATTCTCTAAAGGTTTCACTTTAGAAATTTCACAACAACAACAACAAAAAATCACTTCAGAAATATTGAAAAAAAAAAAAGAAACTGTGCCTAATCTCTAAAGGTTTCACTTTAGAATACGGCTAATTTAAAATAATGAAAGAAAAGAAGCAAGATACCATTATTATAAACATATGAAATGTCTGATGTTACCCCGAAGACAACATAAACAGTCCAAAAAAAACAGCACTCCTCCAAAGGTTTCACTTTGGAATATTGTTGAATTCAACGACAACAACAAACAAATACTTTAAAAAATATTGAAAGAAAGAAATACGCTGTGCCTTTTCTCTAAAGGTTTCACTTTAGAACATGGCTGCATTAAAATGATGAAAACAAGCTCTTAACTTGATAGACTAGTAACCACTGGAAACAGTTCAAGTACAAGTACTATTCTTTAAAAAAAAAAGAGAGATATAATAGGTAAATAAACATAGGTTTCACTTTGGAATATGGTTGAATTAAAATGAAAGTTAGATATAGTATTAAGAGATTTGTCCTTTTTTTTTTTAGAAAGATGTGTTTAAATTGTTGGAAAATGACAAGTGGAAATAAATTATGAGATAATAAGGATCTTGTGTATTTGCATTTTCTTTTATAACTGTGTGTGTGTGTGTGTGTGTGTGTGTGTGTTCTGGCAATGCTTACCTAATGGGGACGTCGCTCTGTTTACACAATCACCATTAGGGGACCTCTGACGGAATGGGGACCAAAAAACATGTCCCCTAAAGGACAACCTTTTTAAATGATAGTCAGATCAGTTCTGAAGATGCCTAAGTGATTTTTTGAAGCTTTGGCCCATAAAACATTTTTACTGGTTAGTTTGAGTGTGAGACATTTGCACAGCAGCCCCCTCATCAGGCTGTAGCTGGTACTACACTCGCTGCTCTGCTCACACTTCTTCCGTGTAGAGTTCATCACTTCCACCTGGTCCCCATAATGAAGGTGGGTTGTTGTTTTGTTTAGTTTTTTTAAATGGTCTTCAGTAGTCATGTAAAATGTGTGTGAATTATGCCCAATTATCTAAATGAACCATATGAACTATTCTTCCCCAGTAAGACTGAACAGCACATTACTTCATCAATCCAGAGATTTAGTGAATTAGATTTATATAGCGCCTTTCTCTCTAGTGACTCAAAGCGCTTTACATAGTGAAAGCCAAACTCTTAGTTACATTAAAGCAGTGTGTGTGGCACTGGGAGCAGGTGGGTAAAGTGTCTTGCCCAAGGACACAACGGCAGTGACTAGGATGGCGGAAGCGGGGATGGAACCTGCAACCCTCAAGTTGCTGGCACAGCCGCTCTACCAACCGAGCTATACCGCCATGTATGAGCTAACTGGGCAGTGGCCCTTTGACCTCATTTTTGTGTGTGGCCCCACAACCTGTAGAAAGGCTGGTCCCCACAAGTCCTGATCAAAAACTTGGTCCCCATTTCAAATAATAACCAGTATGTGTGTTTGCTTGTATTTCTCCACTTTCTTGAGACATCAACAAGGCGAAGTACCTGCAATACGAGGACCGGTGAACAAGTTAGGACCAAAATCAAGGTCCCGATACGGAGAACCATTGCGTCTAATAGAGAAACCCTGGTGGGGGAAATCTATCCAAATGAGGGTGGTCCCTAACAGGAGGGTATTTTCAAATTGACTGTGTGTTGCTCAAAAGGCTTCATTGTCTTCTTATTCATATCAGTTTTCAATTTTTCTTGTAATCAGACCAATATTTTCGGTACATAAGATGGAATTTTGGTTCAGGTAAAAATTCCATCTAATATACTGAAAATATGGTCTGATCACAAAAATGTTTAAAAAAGTATAACAAAAAATGACTGTGTGTCAGTTTTAAAAGTACTAACCCTCTGGTCAACACATGAAATAAAAAGTGTGTGTAAAAAAATTCATCTAATATAACGAAAATATGGTATTATAATTATTTACCATTAGATGGAATTTTAAAAATTCCATCTAATTTACCGAAAATATGGTCTGATTACAAAAAAATTGGAGAAAGTATACAGTACATATTTTTTTTCCTGTGTGTCGGTTTTAAAAGTGCTCCCCCTCTGGTCAACCTATGAAATAACAAGTGTGTGTGTGTGTAAGAATTGAAATGTGCCCCCTTTGGCCAAAATTGATAAAAAATAAATAAATGAATAAATATGTATATAAAGACATTCTGTAATAACTTGAAGTAAATAATGAAGATTAAAAACCAATTACAACAAAAAAAAACAACACATTTTTCATATGTTTTGAGTTTGTATATATATTATTAATGTTGTAAATACAAATGTTTCCATGTCTAGAAAGGTGGTCCTAGAGAGGTTTCTCTCAAGAAGGTAAGAAATACAAGAATGTGTGTAGTTGGAGGGGCAAAAGAGGGCTTGTCCTACAAGTTTGTTTCAAGAAGGTAAGAAATACAAGAATGTGTGTAGTTGGAGGGGCAAAAGAGGGCTTGTCCTACAAGTTTGAAGCTCAGCAAATTGGCCTGAAAGACTCTCAGCTCCGTCATCTGCTCCTGTTGTTGTCCCTTGGTGCTAATCTGCATGTGTAAAGCTGGCAGCACAATGTCCGCACACAGCTCCTATTGTCTTGCCGGCAGATGTCGCAGCAACCATGCTGTCTGGCCAGCCTGCAGGTGCAGCTCGGAGGGGTGGAGCTTGCCAAGAGGGGCGGGGTTTAGCCGGTTTGGAGCGGTTGTGGAAGTGAGAGTCCTCCTGTGTGCCAGCTGCTGTCTGCACCATTGTTTACTTGCTGCAAGTTTGTTAAAGCTGCTGTCTGCAACATTGTTTACTTGCTGCAAGTTTGTTAAAGCTGCTGTCTGCAACATTGTTTACTTGCTGCAAGTTTGTTAAAGCTGCTGTCTGCACCATTGTTTACTTGCTGCAAGTTTGTTAAAGCTGCTGTCTGCAACATTGTTTACTTGCTGCAAGTTTGTTAAAGCTGCTGTCTGCAACATTGTTTACTTGCTGCAAGTTTGTTAAAGCTGCTGTCTGCAACATTGTTTACTTGCTGCAAGTTTGTTAAAGCTGCTGTCTGCACCATTGTTTACTTGCTGCAAGTTTGTTAAAGCTGCTGTCTGCAACATTGTTTACTTGCTGCAAGTTTGTTAAAGCTGCTGTCTGCACCATTGTTTACTTGCTGCAAGTTTGTTAAAGCTGCTGTCTGCAACATTGTTTACTTGCTGCAAGTTTGTTAAAGCTGCTGTCTGCAACATTGTTTACTTGCTGCAAGTTTGTTAAAGCTGCTGTCTGCAACATTGTTTACTTGCTGCAAGTTTGTTAAAGCTGCTGTCTGCAACATTGTTTACTTGCTGCAAGTTTGTTAAAGCTGCTGTCTGCAACATTGTTTACTTGCTGCAAGTTTGTTAAAGCTGCTGTCTGCAACATTGTTTACTTGCTGCAAGTTTGTTAAAGCTGCTGTCTGCAACATTGTTTACTTGCTGCAAGTTTGTTAAAGCTGCTGTCTGCACCATTGTTTACTTGCTGCAAGTTTGTTAAAGCTGCTGTCTGCAACATTGTTTACTTGCTGCAAGTTTGTTAAAGCTGCTGTCTGCAACATTGTTTACTTGCTGCAAGTTTGTTAAAGCTGCTGTCTGCAACATTGTTTACTTGCTGCAAGTTTGTTAAAGCTGCTGTCTGCAACATTGTTTACTTGCTGCAAGTTTGTTAAAGCTGCTGTCTGCAACATTGTTTACTTGCTGCAAGTTTGTTAAAGCTGCTGTCTGCAACATTGTTTACTTGCTGCAAGTTTGTTAAAGCTGCTGTCTGCAACATTGTTTACTTGCTGCAAGTTTGTTAAAGCTGCTGTCTGCACCATTGTTTACTTGCTGCAAGTTTGTTAAAGCTGCTGTCTGCAACATTGTTTACTTGCTGCAAGTTTGTTAAAGCTGCTGTCTGCAACATTGTTTACTTGCTGCAAGTTTGTTAAAGCTGCTGTCTGCAACATTGTTTACTTGCTGCAAGTTTGTTAAAGCTGCTGTCTGCAACATTGTTTACTTGCTGCAAGTTTGTTAAAGCTGCTGTCTGCACCATTGTTTACTTGCTGCAAGTTTGTTAAAGCTGCTGTCTGCAACATTGTTTACTTGCTGCAAGTTTGTTAAAGCTGCTGTCTGCAACATTGTTTACTTGCTGCAAGTTTGTTAAGAATCACTTTCACTTGTTTGGCTGCATCAACGTGCTGGAATATGACTCTTACTCCAATTCTTCTACACACAAATAAATACAAACGATATGTTTGCTAAATGGTCCTTGGTGTCTGAATGTTGAGGTGGTGACTTGTCCAGGGTGTACCTGCCTTCCGCCCTGATGCAGCTGAGATAGGCTCCAGCGACCCCCTGCGATTCCAAAAGGGACAAGCGGTAGTAAATGGATGGATGGATGGCTGTTTGATAAAACAGAAACATCGCGATTGACAGAAAAGGGGTCACAAGGCTTTAACACAGGGGTCCACAAACTTTTTGACTTGGGGGCCGCGGTGGGCTAATATACATACTGTATATATATATATGTATATATATATACAGTGTGTATGTATAAATATATGTATATATACAGTGGGGCAAAACAGTATTTAGTCAGCCAGCGATTGTGCAAGTTCTCCCACTTCAAATGATGACAGAGGTGTGTCATTTTCATCATAGGTACACTTCAACTGGGAGAGACAGAATGTGAAGAAAATTCACACTGTAGGAATTTTAAAGAATTTATTTGTAAATGATGGTGGAAAATAAGTATTTGGTCAATCATTCAAAGCTCTCACTGATGGAAGGTTTTGGCTGAAAATCTCAGGATACATGGCCCCATTCATTCTTTCCTTAACACGGATCAATCGTCCTGTCCCCTTAGCAGAAAAACAGCCCCAAAGCATGATGTTTCCACCCCCATGCTTCACAGTAGGTGTGGTGTTCTTGGGATGCAACTCAGTATTCTTCTTCCTCTAAACACAACCAGTTGAGTTTACACCAAAATGGATACATGGATGATACAGCAGAGGATTGGGAGAATGTCATGTGGTCAGATGAAACCAAAATTAAATTTTCTGTGCCACAGAAAATGTGTGGCGCATTATGAAGCGTAAAATAGGACAGCAGAGACCCCGGACTGTTGAAGGACTGAAGCTCTACATAAAACAAGAATGGGAAAGAATTCCCCTTTCAAAGCTTCAACAATTAGTTTCCTCAGTTCCCAAACGTTTATTGAGTGTTGTTAAAAGAAAAGGTGATGTAACACAATGGTGAACATGCCCTTTCCCAACTACTTTGGCACGTGTTGCAGTCATGAAATTCTAAGTTAATTATTATTTGCAAAAAAAAATGTTTATGAGTTTGAACATCAAATATGTTGTCTTCGTAGTGCATTAAACTGAATATGGGTTGAAAAGGATTAGCAAATCATTGTATTCTGTTTATATTTACATCTAACACAATTTCCCAACTCATGGAAATGGGGTTTGTATATGAAACACCAGTATTGTATTTAGGTGCTGTACTGTATGTATTTAATGTGATATGGCATACTGGTGATTTATCAAGGAAGGATATTGTTTTTGTACCCACAGAAACAAGGAGCTGGTGGAAGCTGTGATACAGACATTTAAAGAGTGTTGTTAAAAGAAAAGGTGATGTAGCACAGTGGTGAACATGCCCTTTCCCAACTACTTTGCCACATGTTGCAGCCATAAAATTCTAAGTGAATTATTATTTGCAAAACAAAATAAAGTTTATAAGTTTGAACATCAAATATGTTGTATTTGTAGTGTATTCAATTGAATATGGGTTGAAAAGGATTTGTATTCTGTTTATTATTCACAGTGTCTTGGCTGAATGAGTAGGTATTGGACACCTCAGTTTTCTTGGATGTATCCTCACTCATCCATGCGGACTGGACACTGGTCGAGAGTTGGTTAGCGGCCAAGAGTGGAGTCGGCTCTCTTTGTTGCTTTGTTGGGTCTGCTCCTGTTTCTGGCTATGCTCTCTCCACCCCAGCAGACGATGGCGTGGAACACCGCAGAGGACACTACAGTGTATATGTATCTTTTACTTTTTATTCATAGCTGTATGTAGAAGTGGCTGGTTGTATCAGCTCTGCTCTTTTAATGTCTATAATATCTTTTGTGATCTTTGATGTTTCCTTCTTACACACATGTGAGAGGGATCTGTGCTATGGCTATGAGTTGGTTTTTTCCCCTTGGCTTCAGTCTGGACCCCCTCTCCAGGGACCCAGGCTTAGACCGATTTTTTAAATTTAATTTTAATCTTTTATTTTTTTCTCCCATTCCCCCCCACTTGTTTACCTGTATCTCACCTTTTTTGTAAGGGGTGCCGGAAGTTGGCAGACCCGTCAGCGATCCTGTTCTGTCTCCCTGTAATGTTTGTCTGATCTTGAATGGGATTGTGCTGAAAATTTTAATTTCTCCTCAGGGATTAATAAAATATTTTTGATTCTGATACACACACACACACACACACACACACACACACACACACACACACACATATATATAAATATATATATATAAAATCTGTTTTATTTCAGATTAGACAAACTGCTTTTTCCTTACACTGAACAAAAAAAAGTCACTGATGTTTAAAAACTATACACAGAGAGTTTATTTTACGTTTCCCCAAAGATTTCTCAATGTTTTCTCCCTTGCGTTAATTGACTGAAAGAGCGCACACTTGTCGCCCGTTCCATGATACTGCGGCGAAAGCGTGATGACATCACGTTATCGATGGGAAAATGCATTTTTAGACAATATGATTTGCTGTTGCGGCAAGGAGACCCTGAGTAACGAGCGGTAGAAAATTGTTTGATGGATGGGACAGAAAGGTCAGATTTAAAAAATAATAATAAAAAAATAAAATAAAATAAATCTTCATTATTTTTTAATTCTGCACTACCCACGGACGCTGGAGGGCCGTAGTTGGGCAGACTTGCTTCAACCCTGTGACAAGACAGCCATGTACTGTATAAATTGGATCTAATCCACTCAATCAGGCACTTTCAGGAAAAAGTCTTTAAAAAAAGGTCAATCAATCAATCTATCAATGTTTACTCATACAGCCCTAAATCACCAGTGTCTCAAAGGGCTGCACCAGTCCATAGTGGATCTAACATAATAGTGTGAGAGTCCAGTCCATAGTGGATCTAACATAATAGTGTGAGAGTCCAGTCCATAGTGGATCTAACATAATAGTGTGAGAGTCCAGTCCATAGTGGATCTAACATAATAGTGTGAGAGTCCAGTCCATAGTGGATCTAACATAATAGTATGAGAGTCCAGTCCATAGTGGATCTAACATAATAGTGTGAGAGTCCAGTCCATAGTGGATCTAACATAATAGTGTGAGTCCAGTCCATAGTGGATCTAACATAATAGTGTGAGAGTCCAGTCCATAGTGGATCTAACATAATAGTGTGAGAGTCCAGTCCATAGTGGATCTAACATAATAGTATGAGAGTCCAGTCCATAGTGGATCTAACATAATAGTGTGAGAGTCCAGTCCATAGTGGATCTAACATAATAGTGTGAGAGTCCAGTCCATAGTGGATCTAACATAATAGTATGAGAGTCCAGTCCATAGTGGATCTAACATAATAGTGTGAGAGTCCAGTCCATAGTGGATCTAACATAATAGTGTGAGAGTCCAGTCCATACTGGATCTAACATAATAGTGTGAGAGTCCAGTCCATAGTGGATCTAACATAATAGTGTGAGAGTCCAGTCCATAGTGGATCTAACATAAAAGTATGAGAGTCCAGTCCATAGTGGATCTAACATAATAGTGTGAGAGTCCAGTCCATAGTGGATCTAACATAATAGTGTGAGAGTCCAGTCCATAGTGGATCCAACATAATAGTGTGAGAGTCCAGTCCATAGTGGATCTAACATAATAGTGTGAGAGTCCAGTCCATAGTGGATCCAACATAATAGTGTGAGAGTCCAGTCCATAGTGGATCTAACATAATAGTGTGAGAGTCCAGTCCATAGTGGATCCAACATAATAGTGTGAGAGTCCAGTCCATAGTGGATCTAACATAATAGTATGAGAGTCCAGTCCATAGTGGATCTAACATAATAGTGTGAGAGTCCAGTCCATAGTGGATCTAACAAAATAGTGAGAGAGTCCAGTCCATAGTGGATCCAACATAATAGTGTGAGAGTCCAGTCCATAGTGGATCTAACATAATAGTGTGAGAGTCCAGTCCATAGTGGATCCAACATAATAGTGTGAGAGTCCAGTCCATAGTGGATCTAACATAATAGTGTGAGAGTCCAGTCCATTGTGGATCCAACATAATAGTGTGAGAGTCCAGTCCATAGTGGATCCAACATAATAGTGTGAGAGTCCAGTCCATAGTGGATCTAACATAATAGTGTGAGAGTCCAGTCCATAGTGGATCTAACATAATAGTGTGAGAGTCCAGTCCATAGTGGATCTAACATAATAGTGTGAAAGTCCAGTCCATAGTGGATCTAACATAATAGTGTGAGAGTCCAGTCCATAGTGGATCCAACATAATAGTGTGAGAGTCCAGTCCATAGTGGATCTAACATAATAGTGAGAGTCCAGTCCATAGTGGATCTAACATAATAGTGTGAGAGTCCAGTCCATAGTGGATCTAACATAATAGTGTGAGAGTCCAGTCCATAGTGGATCCAACATAATAGTGTGAGAGTCCAGTCCATAGTGGATCTAACATAATAGTGTGAGAGTCCAGTCCATAGTGGATCTAACATAATAGTGTGAGAGTCCAGTCCATAGTGGATCTAACATAATAGTGTGAGAGTCCAGTCCATAGTGGATCTAACATAATAGTGTGAGAGTCCAGTCCATAGTGGATCTAACATAATAGTGTGAGAGTCCAGTCCATAGTGGATCTAACATAATAGTGTGAGAGTCCAGTCCATAGTGGATCCAACATAATAGTGGGAGTCCAGTCCATAGTGGATCTAACATAATAGTGTGAGAGTCCAGTCCATAGTGGATCTAACATAATAGTGTGAGAGTCCAGTCCATAGTGGATCTAACATAATAGTGTGAGAGTCCAGTCCATAGTGGATCTAACATAATAGTGTGAGAGTCCAGTCCATAGTGGATCTAACATAATAGTGTGAGAGTCCAGTCCATAGTGGATCTAACATAATAGTGTGAGAGTCCAGTCCATAGTGGATCCAACATAATAGTGTGAGAGTCCAGTCCATAGTGGATCTAACATAATAGTGTGAGAGTCCAGTCCATAGTGGATCTAACATAATAGTGTGAGAGTCCAGTCCATAGTGGATCTAACATAATAGTGTGAGAGTCCAGTCCATAGTGGATCTAACATAATAGTGTGAGAGTCCAGTCCATAGTGGATCTAACATAATAGTGTGAGAGTCCAGTCCATAGTGGATCTAACATAATAGTGTGAGAGTCCAGTCCATAGTGGATCTAACATAATAGTGTGAGAGTCCAGTCCATAGTGGATCTAACATAATAGTGTGAGAGTCCAGTCCATAGTGGATCTAACATAATAGTGTGAGAGTCCAGTCCATAGTGGATCCAAACATAATTAGTGTGAGAGTCCAGTCCATAGTGGATCTAACATAATAGTGTGAGAGTCCAGTCCATAGTGGATCCAACATAATAGTGTGAGAGTCCAGTCCATAGTGGATCTAACATAATAGTGTGAGAGTCCAGTCCATAGTGGATCCAACATAATAGTGTGAGAGTCCAGTCCATAGTGGATCTAACATAATAGTGTGAGAGTCCAGTCCATAGTGGATCTAACATAATAGTGTGAGAGTCCAGTCCATAGTGGATCCAACATAATAGTGTGAGAGTCCAGTCCATAGTGGATCTAACATAATAGTGTGAGAGTCCAGTCCATAGTGGATCCAACATAATAGTGTGAGAGTCCAGTCCATAGTGGATCTAACATAATAGTGTGAGAGTCCAGTCCATAGTGGATCCAACATAATAGTGTGAGAGTCCAGTCCATAGTGGATCTAACATAATAGTGTGAGAGTCCAGTCCATAGTGGATCTAACATAATAGTGTGAGAGTCCAGTCCATTGTGGATCCAACATAATAGTGTGAGAGTCCAGTCCATAGTGGATCCAACATAATAGTGTGAGAGTCCAGTCCATAGTGGATCTAACATAATAGTGTGAGAGTCCAGTCCATAGTGGATCTAACATAATAGTGTGAAAGTCCAGTCCATAGTGGATCTAACATAATAGTGTGAGAGTCCAGTCCATAGTGGATCCAACATAATAGTGAGAGTCCAGTCCATAGTGGATCTAACATAATAGTGAGAGTCCAGTCCATAGTGGATCTAACATAATAGTGTGAGAGTCCAGTCCATAGTGGATCTAACATAATAGTGTGAGAGTCCAGTCCATAGTGGATCCAACATAATAGTGTGAGAGTCCAGTTCATAATGGATCTAACATAATAGTGTGAGAGTCCAGTCCATAGTGGATCTAACATAATAGTGTGAGAGTCCAGTCCATAGTGGATCTAACATAATAGTGTGAGAGTCCAGTCCATAGTGGATCTAACATAATAGTGTGAGAGTCCAGTCCATAGTGGATCTAACATAATAGTGTGAGAGTCCAGTCCATAGTGGATCTAACATAATAGTGTGAGAGTCCAGTCCATAGTGGATCTAACATAATAGTGTGAGAGTCCAGTCCATAGTGGATCTAACATAATAGTGTGAGAGTCCAGTCCATAGTGGATCTAACATAATAGTATGAGAGTCCAGTCCATAGTGGATCTAACATAATAGTGTGAGAGTCCAGTCCATAGTGGATCTAACATAATAGTGTGAGAGTCCAGTCCATAGTGGATCTAACATAATAGTATGAGAGTCCAGTCCATAGTGGATCTAACATAATAGTGTGAGAGTCCAGTCCATAGTGGATCTAACATAATAGTGTGAGAGTCCAGTCCATACTGGATCTAACATAATAGTGTGAGAGTCCAGTCCATAGTGGATCTAACATAATAGTGTGAGAGTCCAGTCCATAGTGGATCTAACATAAAAGTATGAGAGTCCAGTCCATAGTGGATCTAACATAATAGTGTGAGAGTCCAGTCCATAGTGGATCTAACATAATAGTGTGAGAGTCCAGTCCATAGTGGATCCAACATAATAGTGTGAGAGTCCAGTCCATAGTGGATCTAACATAATAGTGTGAGAGTCCAGTCCATAGTGGATCCAACATAATAGTGTGAGAGTCCAGTCCATAGTGGATCTAACATAATAGTGTGAGAGTCCAGTCCATAGTGGATCCAACATAATAGTGTGAGAGTCCAGTCCATAGTGGATCTAACATAATAGTATGAGAGTCCAGTCCATAGTGGATCTAACATAATAGTGTGAGAGTCCAGTCCATAGTGGATCTAACAAAATAGTGAGAGAGTCCAGTCCATAGTGGATCCAACATAATAGTGTGAGAGTCCAGTCCATAGTGGATCTAACATAATAGTGTGAGAGTCCAGTCCATAGTGGATCCAACATAATAGTGTGAGAGTCCAGTCCATAGTGGATCTAACATAATAGTGTGAGAGTCCAGTCCATTGTGGATCCAACATAATAGTGTGAGAGTCCAGTCCATAGTGGATCCTAACATAATAGTGTGAGAGTCCAGTCCATAGTGGATCTAACATAATAGTGTGAGAGTCCAGTCCATAGTGGATCTAACATAATAGTGTGAGAGTCCAGTCCATAGTGGATCTAACATAATAGTGTGAGAAGTCCAGTCCATAGTGGATCTAACATAATAGTGTGAGAGTCCAGTCCATAGTGGATCCAACATAATAGTGTGAGAGTCCAGTCCATAGTGGATCTAACATAATAGTGAGAGTCCAGTCCATAGTGGATCTAACATAATAGTGTGAGAGTCCAGTCCATAGTGGATCTAACATAATAGTGTGAGAGTCCAGTCCATAGTGGATCCAACATAATAGTGTGAGAGTCCAGTCCATAGTGGATCTAACATAATAGTGTGAGAGTCCAGTCCATAGTGGATCTAACATAATAGTGTGAGAGTCCAGTCCATAGTGGATCTAACATAATAGTGTGAGAGTCCAGTCCATAGTGGATCTAACATAATAGTGTGAGAGTCCAGTCCATAGTGGATCTAACATAATAGTGTGAGAGTCCAGTCCATAGTGGATCTAACATAATAGTGTGAGAGTCCAGTCCATAGTGGATCCAACATAATAGTGTGAGAGTCCAGTCCATAGTGGATCTAACATAATAGTGTGAGAGTCCAGTCCATAGTGGATCTAACATAATAGTGTGAGAGTCCAGTCCATAGTGGATCTAACATAATAGTGTGAGAGTCCAGTCCATAGTGGATCTAACATAATAGTGTGAGAGTCCAGTCCATAGTGGATCTAACATAATAGTGTGAGAGTCCAGTCCATAGTGGATCTAACATAATAGTGTGAGAGTCCAGTCCATAGTGGATCCTAACATAATAGTGTGAGAGTCCAGTCCATAGTGGATCTAACATAATAGTGTGAGAGTCCAGTCCATAGTGGATCTAACATAATAGTGTGAGAGTCCAGTCCATAGTGGATCTAACATAATAGTGTGAGAGTCCAGTCCATAGTGGATCTAACATAATAGTGTGAGAGTCCAGTCCATAGTGGATCTAACATAATAGTGTGAGAGTCCAGTCCATAGTGGATCTAACATAATAGTGTGAGAGTCCAGTCCATAGTGGATCTAACATAATAGTGTGAGAGTCCAGTCCATAGTGGATCTAACATAATAGTGTGAGAGTCCAGTCCATAGTGGATCTAACATAATAGTGTGAGAGTCCAGTCCATAGTGGATCTAACATAATAGTGTGAGAGTCCAGTCCATAGTGGATCTAACATAATAGTGTGAGAGTCCAGTCCATAGTGGATCCAACATAATAGTGTGAGAGTCCAGTCCATAGTGGATCTAACATAATAGTGTGAGAGTCCAGTCCATAGTGGATCCAACATAATAGTGTGAGAGTCCAGTCCATAGTGGATCTAACATAATAGTGTGAGAGTCCAGTCCATAGTGGATCTAACATAATAGTGTGAGAGTCCAGTCCATAGTGGATCTAACATAATAGTGTGAGAGTCCAGTCCATAGTGGATCTAACATAATAGTGTGAGAGTCCAGTCCATAGTGGATCTTCAAGACAATAATAGTGTGAGAGTCCAGTCCATAGTGGATCTAACATAATAGTGTGAGAGTCCAGTCCATAGTGGATCTAACATAATAGTGTGAGAGTCCAGTCCATAGTGGATCTAACATAATAGTGTGAGAGTCCAGTCCATAGTGGATCTAACATAATAGTGTGAGAGTCCAGTCCATAGTGGATCTAACATAATAGTGTGAGAGTCCAGTCCATAGTGGATCTAACATAATAGTGTGAGAGTCCAGTCCATAGTGGATCTAACATAATAGTGTGAGAGTCCAGTCCATAGTGGATCTAACATAATAGTGTGAGAGTCCAGTCCATAGTGGATCTAACATAATAGTGTGAGAGTCCAGTCCATAGTGGATCTAACATAATAGTGTGAGAGTCCAGTCCATAGTGGATCTAACATAATAGTGTGAGAGTCCAGTCCATAGTGGATCTAACATAATAGTGTGAGAGTCCAGTCCATAGTGGATCTAACATAATAGTGTGAGAGTCCAGTCCATAGTGGATCTAACATAATAGTGTGAGAGTCCAGTCCATAGTGGATCTAACATAATAGTGTGAGAGTCCAGTCCATAGTGGATCTAACATAATAGTGTGAGAGTCCAGTCCATAGTGGATCTAACATAATAGTGTGAGAGTCCAGTCCATAGTGGATCTAACATAATAGTGTGAGAGTCCAGTCCATAGTGGATCTAACATAATAGTGTGAGAGTCCAGTCCATAGTGGATCTAACATAATAGTGTGAGAGTCCAGTCCATAGTGGATCTAACATAATAGTGTGAGAGTCCAGTCCATAGTGGATCTAACATAATAGTGTGAGAGTCCAGTCCATAGTGGATCTAACATAATAGTGTGAGAGTCCAGTCCATAGTGGATCTAACATAATAGTGTGAGAGTCCAGTCCATAGTGGATCTAACATAATAGTGTGAGAGTCCAGTCCATAGTGGATCTAACATAATAGTGTGAGAGTCCCAGTCCATAGTGGATCTAACATAATAGTGTGAGAGTCCAGTCCATAGTGGATCTAACATAATAGTGTGAGAGTCCAGTCCATAGTGGATCTAACATAATAGTGTGAGAGTCCAGTCCATAGTGGATCTAACATAATAGTGTGAGAGTCCAGTCCATAGTGGATCTAACATAATAGTGTGAGAGTCCAGTCCATAGTGGATCTAACATAATAGTGTGAGAGTCCAGTCCATAGTGGATCTAACATAATAGTGTGAGAGTCCAGTCCATAGTGGATCCAACATAATAGTGTGAGAGTCCAGTCCATAGTGGATCTAACATAATAGTGTGAGAGTCCAGTCCATAGTGGATCTAACATAATAGTGTGAGAGTCCAGTCCATAGTGGATCTAACATAATAGTGTGAGAGTCCAGTCCATAGTGGATCCAACATAATAGTGTGAGAGTCCAGTCCATAGTGGATCTAACATAATAGTGTGAGAGTCCAGTCCATAGTGGATCTAACATAATAGTGTGAGAGTCCAGTCCATAGTGGATCTAACATAATAGTGTGAGAGTCCAGTCCATAGTGGATCCAACATAATAGTGTGAGAGTCCAGTCCATAGTGGATCTAACATAATAGTGTGAGAGTCCAGTCCATAGTGGATCTAACATAATAGTGTGAGAGTCCAGTCCATAGTGGATCTAACATAATAGTGTGAGAGTCCAGTCCATAGTGGATCTAACATAATAGTGTGAGAGTCCAGTCCATAGTGGATCTAACATAATAGTGTGAGAGTCCAGTCCATAGTGGATCTAACATAATAGTGTGAGAGTCCAGTCCATAGTGGATCTAACATAATAGTGTGAGAGTCCAGTCCATAGTGGATCTAACATAATAGTGTGAGAGTCCAGTCCATAGTGGATCTAACATAATAGTGTGAGAGTCCAGTCCATAGTGGATCTAACATAATAGTGTGAGAGTCCAGTCCATAGTGGATCTAACATAATAGTGTGAGAGTCCAGTCCATAGTGGATCTAACATAATAGTGTGAGAGTCCAGTCCATAGTGGATCTAACATAATAGTGTGAGAGTCCAGTCCATAGTGGATCTAACATAATAGTGTGAGAGTCCAGTCCATAGTGGATCTAACATAATAGTGTGAGAGTCCAGTCCATAGTGGATCTAACATAATAGTGTGAGAGTCCAGTCCATAGTGGATCTAACATAATAGTGTGAGAGTCCAGTCCATAGTGGATCTAACATAATAGTGTGAGAGTCCAGTCCATAGTGGATCTAACATAATAGTGTGAGAGTCCAGTCCATAGTGGATCTAACATAATAGTGTGAGAGTCCAGTCCATAGTGGATCTAACATAATAGTGTGAGAGTCCAGTCCATAGTGGATCTAACATAATAGTGTGAGAGTCCAGTCCATAGTGGATCTAACATAATAGTGTGAGAGTCCAGTCCATAGTGGATCTAACATAATAGTGTGAGAGTCCAGTCCATAGTGGATCTAACATAATAGTGTGAGAGTCCAGTCCATAGTGGATCTAACATAATAGTGTGAGAGTCCAGTCCATAGTGGATCTAACATAATAGTGTGAGAGTCCAGTCCATAGTGGATCTAACATAATAGTGTGAGAGTCCAGTCCATAGTGGATCTAACATAATAGTGTGAGAGTCCAGTCCATAGTGGATCTAACATAATAGTGTGAGAGTCCAGTCCATAGTGGATCTAACATAATAGTGTGAGAGTCCAGTCCATAGTGGATCTAACATAATAGTGTGAGAGTCCAGTCCATAGTGGATCTAACATAATAGTGTGAGAGTCCAGTCCATAGTGGATCTAACATAATAGTGTGAGAGTCCAGTCCATAGTGGATCTAACATAATAGTGTGAGAGTCCAGTCCATAGTGGATCTAACATAATAGTGTGAGAGTCCAGTCCATAGTGGATCTAACATAATAGTGTGAGAGTCCAGTCCATAGTGGATCTAACATAATAGTGTGAGAGTCCAGTCCATAGTGGATCTAACATAATAGTGTGAGAGTCCAGTCCATAGTGGATCCAACATAATAGTGTGAGAGTCCAGTCCATAGTGGATCTAACATAATAGTGTGAGAGTCCAGTCCATAGTGGATCTAACATAATAGTGTGAGAGTCCAGTCCATAGTGGATCTAACATAATAGTGTGAGAGTCCAGTCCATAGTGGATCTAACATAATAGTGTGAGAGTCCAGTCCATAGTGGATCTAACATAATAGTGTGAGAGTCCAGTCCATAGTGGATCCTAACATAATAGTGTGAGAGTCCAGTCCATAGTGGATCTAACATAATAGTGTGAGAGTCCAGTCCATAGTGGATCTAACATAATAGTGTGAGAGTCCAGTCCATAGTGGATCTAACATAATAGTGTGAGAGTCCAGTCCATAGTGGATCTAACATAATAGTGTGAGAGTCCAGTCCATAGTGGATCTAACATAATAGTGTGAGAGTCCAGTCCATAGTGGATCCTAACATAATAGTGTGAGAGTCCAGTCCATAGTGGATCTAACATAATAGTGTGAGAGTCCAGTCCATAGTGGATCTAACATAATAGTGTGAGAGTCCAGTCCATAGTGGATCTAACATAATAGTGTGAGAGTCCAGTCCATAGTGGATCTAACATAATAGTGTGAGAGTCCAGTCCATAGTGGATCCAACATAATAGTGTGAGAGTCCAGTCCATAGTGGATCTAACATAATAGTGTGAGAGTCCAGTCCATAGTGGATCTAACATAATAGTGTGAGAGTCCAGTCCATAGTGGATCTAACATAATAGTGTGAGAGTCCAGTCCATAGTGGATCTAACATAATAGTGTGAGAGTCCAGTCCATAGTGGATCTAACATAATAGTGTGAGAGTCCAGTCCATAGTGGATCTAACATAATAGTGTGAGAGTCCAGTCCATAGTGGATCTAACATAATAGTGTGAGAGTCCAGTCCATAGTGGATCTAACATAATAGTGTGAGAGTCCAGTCCATAGTGGATCTAACATAATAGTGTGAGAGTCCAGTCCCATAGTGGATCTAACATAATAGTGAGAGTCCAGTCCATAGTGGATCTAACATAATAGTGTGAGAGTCCAGTCCATAGTGGATCCTAACATAATAGTGTGAGAGTCCA